>NC_092454.1:9886010-10524929 GCF_036169615.1 Heliangelus exortis | reverse complement strand
ATTATTATTCGGGCTTATTTTTCTGAGACATACCAGTGCAAGGATGTTTCAACTGGTATTGTACATTCCTTTCCCAGTTTTTATAATTCCTACATTCAATGACAATGAGATCTGATAATTTATTAGCAGCATTTAAGTTAATTTAAAAAACTTAGTCATCAAGCAATGTTCACTACTACTCCCTAAAAACTGAGAGTATTTTTAGCTGGTGTGGTGTATGAAACATTGAGACAATAAGCTTAAAAGTGGGGATGGAAAAGGGGAAATCATTACCCATTTGCAGAGACCTGGGCACAGACCATCATTTCATTCAAGGCTAAAAAAGCTTTTCTTCCTCATCACAGAGGCAGCCTTGGACTTTTTTGCTCTGAGCTAGCACAAGGAAGAGGATTAATTTAAACTAACGCAAGCTAAGAAAGGTTTCAGAAAATCTCTTAAAGCCACAATCTCTACCACAGAATAGCTCTGGAGCAGTGCTGCTTTCAGCCAAGCTTGAAAAACAGCCAGTTGGGAAGTCACATGTAAAATCTGACAACAGCTTAAAGAAAATTTGCCCTTATTCTGGACTGCATTCCCACTTAGTGAAGAGAAACCTGATGAGTAGAAAAAAGCACTGCAGGAGCAAGAACAAATGGAGCCCCATGTGAATGGCTGCATCTTACTGTGTGAAATAAGAGAGGCTCCAGAGGAATCATCTGAGTGTAAATTAAACATCTCTTCATTAACCTGAGTAGTCACAGGTGGCATGCTATAGTTCTGTCCTAAGTAGTGAAGGAGAAAGAAATATACAACTTATTTGCTAATATCCCCAAGCATTGTGCATTGAACCCCAAAATAAGGACTCCCAGAGAGCTGTGTTTGCATATCCACTCATCCAAGACAGAGAATGTTTAATTAAATGGTGATCTTTACCTAAAACTAGTGAGGTGTGAACTGCTTGGTGAGTTACCAGAGATCATGTTGCTATTAATCTCACAACCTATGGGCAGTGAATGCTCAGATAGAAGCCAGTCACCTGGAAGTCATTAAGGCACTGGCAGTTCAGCTCATCAGAGTGGGAGGCTGCAAGGATGCCCCATCCCTGTGGCATCCCTCACAGGCTGGGGCTGACTGCTTTTTCATCTGAGCCCCACACTACACAAAACCTTCAAGAAGCAGCAGAGAAGGGAAAAGCAGAGGTTTGATATTATTTCCTGTGTAATAGAGGCTGAGCTACTTTAAATGGAATAGATCAGAAGGAGAGTAATAGGCATTAAAGCATTGTGGAGTGACAGGGTCATGTGAGAAACAAGTGAGACACACAGTAGTGTGAGGTGAATCTTTTACCTGAGTATGCTTTCCACAACCACCACCAAAAACACTGTTGTACCTCTCAGGAACTTTGCAACAAGTAGGGAAATATTCCATCAAGGGGTCTCTTTTCTACCATGAGTATCTCCTACCTACTAAGGGCTGCAGAGGACTTTTAGGAGGTAAAACCCTCATTCTATGGTCCTTCAAACATGAAGAGACAGCACTAGGGTTTTCTATTGCTGAAGGCAGGAAGGACAGAGACTTATAGTGCCTGGGGCTTCTTCTTAGTCTGCTGCTCTTAAGAGAAAGCAAAATTAGATAAGGGGTGCATGGAAGAGAATCAGAATACCAAAAAGAAAGTACTACTAACCATGAGTTTTGCCTTCTATTGCCTTGCCCTCCCAGACTACACCACTACGATGATGAAAATTTGGTGGTAACAGAAAAAATCATTGTGTCCCAGGGCAGAGTGGAAGCAGATCTTTGCCCCTGCCATCCATCTATCCTCACCACAGGTTCCCTACTCAAGGGAGGGAACTTTATTCATTGCATTGCTCACAATTGCCCTTCTGTAACAGTGACTCTTTTCCAGTTTGGATTAGTTCAGCCTCCTCACTACAACAGAATTGATTAGACAACTAAAAATCCACCTACAAATGTTTTGCATTATTTCAGAAAAATGAGGATGCACTTCATTACACAAAAAAGCCTCAATTTAAAACCAAATTGATGGCAACAAGAAAACGCTTTGGAAAAAAAAAATATTCTGCAGGTTGGAAGAATTGGCTGATCACAGTTACTGTCTTTTTCATGATAGAAGCACTGAATCACTCTCCTACTCAGCCTTTGAGATTCAAAACTAGCTATACAAGTATAAAGCCCAAGCAGCTCCTCCCTTCTTCTGCCCAAGTCCCCTGATCTTTCTCTTTCCATTCTGAAGAGGTCCTTTTAATCCTGTTGTTACATTATGATTTTAGCACCTGTCCCCAAAGACTCCTTTCTAAAACAATTTAATAGAGAGAAATAAATTTCACTCTCTTAAACTTAGATGGGTTTTCTTCTCCTTTCTAAATTAAAAAGGCAAGAAGAAATGATTAGTCCAAATCCAAGCTCAGGGCAAGCAGTCTTTAGCAAATTCATACCCCATGCTAATTTTGTGCTCAGTATGTGTGGGACCACACTGCATGTCAGCAGTTTTGTTTAAAATTGTCATCATTAAGGCCAGAGGGAAAGGTCTTCCCTCTTAGAGAAAGAAACTTGTGCAAGATGCAGGTTTGGATAAGTTCTCAAGAAGTCTGCTCAAAATACATAGGCAACAGCTGAATAGTGAAAAACACTATTGTTCTATCCACTACTGAGAAGAAAAAAACAAAAAAAACAATCAACATAAATTAACCACAGACCACAAGTTTACTCCAAAACAGAGATGAAAAGAAGTTCTGGATCACGTCCAAATATTGAGGTTATAGCCTGAACTTCACACTGCCTCCAACTGAGCCACCCCCCAGAGCAGCTGGGCATATGTGTGAATGGCATTCAATCAGTTTCCATGGTTTCTCAAAATTGGGAAATAAATTAATCTTCCATTGTTAAAAACACCACTACATTCATGACACACATTAATTCAGCACAACCATTCAGCTGGACCATTATATAAAAGACTGCCTTTGAAGGCAAACTATCTGGAAATACTTCCAGCTCCTCAACATTATGGACACAGAAATCATGTCAGCCCATACTGATGTTAAAGCCTTTCAGGGGGTGAAAAGGAGGGGTGTGGTGTCATTAAAAAGCAAGTCCAAAGAGGCCACTTCTACATAGAAGACATGTAATAGCTTACAATAATTAGAAAACAGTGTTTACAGGTGTTGATCTAATACCATGAATACAACACTAGCTGCCTGATAAACCTTTATATACAGCTGTCTTTAAAGGATTAAATCCCTAGTCAGTGCAATTTGATATACTTGATGGCAACTCCCTTTGGATGATGGATTTTTAATTGTTTTTTATCTAGAGTGTGATTGCATCTTGCAACCCAACTATAAATAGAGCTGCTCTCTAATGGTTACAGACATATTTTTCCATCCTCTAGCAGGCTGCACGCAGACAAATTTACCTGGACAGATGACTCACTATGTCAAGGAGAAGAGTTACACATGCTATGGCAACACTTTCAGCTATGAGTCAGAAAGGAGAAAATGCTTTACCGTTTGGTCTGTAAGAGGAGGCAGCACAATCAGCTTCTCCATGGTGTTCATTACCACCCTCCAGAGCTCTTTCAGCACCCTTTTCAATACTGTCTTTTCACACACGGTTGCAAACAGTGTCAGGCTGCATGGAGATAGCAAGAACTGAGTAAGTTCAAAGGATGCAGTTTACAAGGGAAAAGTAGATGTATATGAAAAAATCAGTTTCTGATCCAAAGCAGTTTGTTATAACAATTGTTTTAAGGGTAAAACTCTTCCCTTTTCATAAAGTACATCTGGTCTTTACCCTTGGAGTTCTAGCACTAAACATATGTGCTTAAAATGGATTATTGACATTTCTGACCTCAATCATTTCAATTTATTGACCTGGGGATTACAAAAGATATCACTAAGTTATGGTGGTTGGGAATAGTCCAAGTATGAGCAGGTATCATTGAGCTGCTTCCCTTTAAAAAGCTACTTCCTGCTATATTACGTTCACAGAGTAGCCAGGCAAAAAATTACAAAGAAACCTTCAATACATTTTAAATCTTTAAATTTGAATAATTTAATTAATTTAATTATTTTTTAAATTTTAAACTTTAAATTTTAAGGAGTTGTTATAAAGATTTGTGTTGTATACCTAAATTGATATATCTGAGACTGTTACACAGAAGTTCCTGCAAAGTTTCTGATAGCTGCTGAAGTCTCTAACTCTTCCAGCTCTATAGCCACCTTGAAGTATTCCTTGGACCCCTCTGCTTTTTGTTGCAATTGCATTCACCACCAATCACCTGCCATATGTTTATTTCCTTTTACATATAGAAGTTCTGCATTATCACCCTATTTATTCCTATTTCATTATGGTATGGGCTATCAAAAGTTCCAAGAAGTGTTAAGATTTTAATCTGAAATGACTGTTGGACTTTGACATTTACTGATCACACTGGGGAGCTACAAAACAGTAATTCTGCAGCCAGTAGCAGTGCACAGGCAAAACCTGACTCTTCTACATTGTGTAACATCATCTCCCAGATTTCCCTTCTTCCCAGAGCTGGTTAGACAGTAAATGATCAAAACTGAAGATGGACAAGACTGATATGGGTAGAGTGCAGAATGCGTGAAAAAGAACTCGTCTTCGTACAGAAGGAAAGAAAATAATCCTGGCTTGGATTATCATAACCAAAATTACTTGCTCCACAACTGGACAAAAAAAATCTGTAGCCTACCAAGCTACCAGTGACACAAAGGAAGGTAGCTGGGATTTCTGAAGGTATCCATAAAAATGTTCAAAGGAGAGGGCTGCCAGATGTAATAATTGCTGCAGAGTCACTTACTACATGCTGACCCAAAAGAAAAATGGGAGAAGCAATACAAATACCAACAAAGAAACTATATTTTAAACTTTTAAAGCATCATATCTCTTGCAGCATTTATTATGAAAATTGGCAGTCACCCGCTTCAAAATAAAGACCTGCTGTGGATCAGCAAAAAGTTTAACTTCCATAATGATTAAAAACTCTTTCTCTTTGTAGATCAGGGCTTAGCTGATAAGAATTATGTGCAGTTAGCCACAAAATGTCCCCATACAGTTGAATCATGCTGCATGGTGTAAATGGCAACAGTTAATTAAAGCAATGGATCAATCTTACATATACCACACAGCTCAGATGTTTATTTTCTATGTAGAATAGCAGAACGTATAACCAAAACACACATACCTAACATGTCTGGGATACTGAGTTGTACATGTACCAAGAATGTAAGTATGTACAGGAAAAAAAGCATAGCTAGTAAATGTAGAACTTTCATTTTTCCCATGACCTGATCAGCAGTGTGTTTTCCTGATTGCTATAACTGCCAGAGGGAGAAAGGAGAACTGAGAGTGTGCTCTGAATGAAGGTTGCAGAGGTGATACAGGACTTGAGAAGAGAGGAAGATCTGGGGAAAAAAGCCATCAATTCTTGCTGAAAAATCAGACATTGGATGTCTCAAGAACAATTCAAGAACATGTAGGTATTTCTCCTTTCCCAGTGTTATTCCCAATTCAATACATTGTATGGGTAACATATATTTGAACACTTGCTTACTTTCCATCTAGGAAATCCATCAGTGGCCTCAGGACATTATCTGCATCTTGTGCAACTGTGTTTCTGGCATTAGCAGCAACATTTCCTGTCCCTTTCACTTGACAGAGGATATCAGACATTTGCTTGACACACTCATCAATACGAGCCTGAAAGCTGAACAGATAGAAAAGAGGCAAAAACAAGATTATCAGTGACAGGGATCTCAGCTCTAGTACATCAGGTAAAATACCATGAGTGCACAAACCATGCACTAAATTGCACACTCCTCCTCCTTGAGATTATCTGCTCATTTCCTGTGTTTGCTACTAACAGGCACACTACCCAATTCCTTATGCACATTATGCACAGACTGCCTACCACCTCTGAATAAAAAAACCCAATCACATTTGAGAGGAGTTTGTCTATTCACCTTGTAAAACCAAATTATCTTTACCTAATTTCAAGAAACACTTTTTCTTAGCTCAAAGCCGCCTGCTGTACCTTTTATTTTCTACACAGGGTGTTATTTTCTACCACAGAGACTGGGACATAGCATAGACAAATGACATAGCATAGACAAATGCACACACAACCCTGAGCATCCAGGAGTCCATTGGCTGTGGTTTGGTTATGACCCATCACAGATTAAGTCTTCAAAATAACAAAAACAGTCTGGAGCCAGACACCAGCTGGAACCCATCCACTGCCATCCAGTCCATGCAGTGTCAAAGTGCCAACGTGGGATGTGGCTCAGCTGTGAAATGACCCATGCCACTGTAATAAAGTGTTAACCAAGCCATTAAAGCACAGTTACTTTCTCACCTTCTACTGCTTAGAGGAGGTTCAAAACTAAGTAATACAATGGTTAAAAATCATGAGCAGGGCTGTCAGCATACCAACTCAGTGAATAAAGGAAAATGCTTTGACATTTGGAAGAACAGCTACTAACAACATTACAAGACACATTTAGCTATCCACTGACAGCACAGAAGCTTGAAGCCAGGAAGAGAAGTCACTGCTAGGAGCTAGGGCAAAGATTTATGAGCTGGAACACAAGTTTGAAAGTCATCTTTATACCTGCATAAGTGGCCAGAGCTTCTGGTTGTGAGCCACCCTAGGACATCACTGGGATTGGTACTAATCCACTGCTCTAACCCTCTGGCTTTCACCTTCTTTGTCCACTCTGTCACCTCTTCCCTCTCCTACACTGTGACTTCCAGCCTCATGGTTTCACTTGCTCACTTTTAGCCTGCCTCTCAATGGAGAAATGCTAGAGCTCTCCCTCCAAGTAGCCTCCACTTCCACTTTCCCTGTTTATAGGAGAGTGGCGTGCAGCCACTGTGGCTACAATGACAGCTTAACCAGCAACATAAGACCCATCAAATGCAGTATTACCAAGCATTTCTTGTATTGCTGACAGTTCCTGTTCTGTTGCAGGCTTGTATCACCTCACTGTTCTCCTAAATATTCCACCAGTTGTAGTACCTTGCTCCAAGATGCTTAAATCCCCAGATGGGGGACTAAAATAACAGAATCCCTTAAAAAAGTAAAAACTAATATGAGGAAAAAATATCAGGAATAATGAAAATTCATAAATCAGTTACTGTGGCAACAGGTTCACTTGAAGCTGAAGCTCACGTAGATGTACAGCTTAACAGAAGCCCTGGGCAGCAGCAACTTTAAAGACAACCATACCTATACTGTCAGACAGGGCCCTCTGCTCCTAATTCCCCCAGGAGTCTCCTCCTTCACTCCTACAGCCTCCAAAAATAAAAGAACAGGTAGCCCTGAGTGAAGTATAAATCCTTTAAAGGCTCCTCTTCCCTATGACATTTTTTAAAACCAAAAAAGCTTCTGTGTCTAGACACTATCTCCTCTTGGTAAGGCTCTCTGGACTTGTGCTGCTTTTTCTACAGGCACAACGAGCTCACTCTGACAAACAAAAATTAGGATCTGCAGTGATAGGTGTGCACAGTGTTGTTAGAGCAGCTGTTTACAGACTCCACACTGAATACTTTGGATGTCTGCCTGACCTCCCATCTTTGCATCCTTTGAAAGATCTTGTTTGTAACATAAGCTGCAGCTCTGCTTTTCATTCCCTATTACTGCAAAGTAATGAGCTGTCCAACTGGCTGAATCTCTTTCTGGCACATCTCTCAAAAACCCTCCCTGGTATATATGCTGATACTGAATAATCTCTTTAAATCACATTTGCAAGTGTCAAGATTGTACTCTAATTGTCTTGTAGCAGTGACACCACGGAGACAGGTTTCAGATGACAAAATTCACCCCTTAATCATGATTTCTCACTTGTCCTCCACCTAATTATGAGCTTTACTGAGTCAACTGAGTTACAGTTTGAATCTCTCCATTTCTAGCTATAGCACCTGTTACAGGCAATGGTAATTCCTCACTGATCTCCCCACTTAACTCTGTGTGCTGAAATCACTGACAAATCCCACCATGATTATTTGGTCATAAGTACTGCAAAACTGTAGACTGCAGGAGGCCAAGTTGGTACAATTTGCTTAACTCCCCTTGGCCATGGTTCATCTACACTATAGTTCATGCCTGCATTAATCTTCTTCTAAAGCATAACATGAAATGAATGGCATTTATCATGAGAAGATTGTGTTTTTGAAAACCATTTGGGAATCCTGTATTTCTAGATTTTGCTTAACTGACATCTTTTATGGTTCTCTACAAAACTATTAAGAAGTCGAGCACATTTTTATCCTCAGGTAAATGATGACACGATTTGCAATAAACCTAATTGCTATCCACAGAGCTCCTCTTGAAACATTAGAACACACTGTTCACTACAACATTAGAACAAGTCAATCCAAAATTCTAGACCTATTTCCTTTTTATTCCAATATTTACTTAACAATCAGAAATCAGTCAGCTCTTTCATGCTTTTAGAGCACAGCATTTAAACAAGAATGTTGCTTCATAAATCATAAAAAGGAGCAGGCAATTCTGCTAGTGACAAGCACTACTTACAGAAAAAAATTACTCTATGTAATTCAAATACATTTCACAGTTGAGAGATCTCCATGTTACACTTCTAAGCAGAGCAATATAGAAAAGAGACTTTAAAAACATTTCTCAGTTCCTTAGATGGTCTCAGTATTTGAAAGACTACAATTTATGACAAAAAGAAAAATATTACCCATGATATTACATGAATGTCTTTTCTCTTCCTAACCTGACTGAAAGAGATTAGACAACGAAAGGAATGCTTCAAGGATGGGGACCTTGTTATACTCACCTGTTACCAAACACAGCACTCAGCTCATCCAAAACATTGTTCAGCTTCACCTGGAGCTCTTTGAGATGGTCACTTGCTTCTGCATCCAACTGTGGGAGAAACAACAGCACTTAGTCTGAACACAGAAGGCAATCTGCTGTCCTCCACGGTACTGGTCTTCACTGTCAAGACTATTGTTAGTAAGCAGGTGAACTATCACCACTGGACTGCCAGCTAGGCTGCTCTCCTCCACTGCCTGCTGCTGTGACTGAAGCTGTCAAATCATCCACAGATATTTGCCTAAGAGCAGGAATTGATTTCCTCAGGCTCCAGTACCCTCTAATGCCCTTCCTGATTCTTGCGAAGTTGAGAAAGAAAGAGAATGTGAACTCCCTGTGGCCAACAGAACAAGCAGGCTGAGAAATCACCAAGCACGGTGCACTACCTCGGGTTCACGGTCATTTCACCCCTCCAAGTCCAGGAGAAAGGGCTTTTCAGACTGGATGTTATTTACTCGTGCATTTCTCCATGCATGGTCTTGAAAGATGTTATTTCACCTTCCACCCTGCTGTCAGTATACAACCTGAAGGCTGACCTAGTCACTCCTCTCAGAAGACTGAGAGCAATTGTCAAAATCTGATGACAGTATCATGACAAGGACTGTTGTGCAATGTTATCTTTGGAAAGCATCATCTCAGTTGTGGCTATTGAGCACAACTAGCTCTGCTCTCACATACAGCCAGACGGCTTAGGTAGCTTTTTGTCTACAGCTGTTCAGAGGAGACTTCACAAAACAAACAAATAAAAAATTGCCCTAAGCACTACACAGACACTGCTGACACATTGACACATGCAGTAGGAGTGTCCTTGCTCCACTACTCTAAGTCCAAAGCCACCTGTCTTGTTGTTTGTTTTGTTTTTTTTTTACAATCAACAATGCCCTGTATTCCAGCTGCAGAGATCCCTTCAGCCTCAAAAGAGCCACTTCTGAGCCACTTGTCTGTGACATAACACCACACGTTGAATACTTTGGGATCACTATCTCTGAAAAAGTTAGCTGTAAAACAGATTTGCCTCTGTATGCAGGAAGGCAAGCTGCCTGTAAAACAAAAGCCTTCCAGAAATGTTTGCGTTTGGAATTCAAAGCTTCAGCCCTTACCTGGAAGGCAGAGTATCTATTTACAAACTTAATGAGCCAAATGGCAGCACAGTGGTTAAAAAACAGTTTAGATCGCTATGGTATATCCATGCATGCAGCTATATGAGACTTGAACAGGACAAGAGTTCCTGCTTCTATTTGTGCTGAAACCCTCTTCATATTCTGGACAGGACAGGACAGGAGTTCCCACTTTTACAGTGTTGAAACCCTTTTTGTATTCCTCAGCATCTGCCAGAGAAAGCCAAGCCCTAGGGGTGTTTGGAATCTGATCCATTCACTTTCCTGTTGTAAGCTGGCACAGAAAACTGACTCTTTTATGCATTTGAACCTGTGCTAATCAAATGCCTGGATCAGAATTTTAACAATATTTTTTTTAGAAACCCAAGTAAATTATGATTACTTAAGCCTTAATAACTTCAGGCATTGCTAGCTCTGATAATTTTTGCTTTAGTGAAGAGAATCAATATTCCCATTTTAACTTCATTGCTATGAGGGCAGAAGACAGCTAATGTCATGCTCATCAGCAGTTATTTTAGCCAAACATGTAGGTAAAAAAACCTAAACCAGCATCTGTTGTTGGTGGATAGTCCTGTCCTTACATTAACCCTCTTCTTCTCCTACTGTGTAAAGGGGCAATGAGTCATAGGCTGTTTGGTTTGCTGTCTACAATTAATAGCAGTCCCTGGTTTTGGCCATTTAAAGTAGATTTGAGGCAAGATCCGTTCATGATTCATCAAAATATTTCAAGTAACTGCTTTTCCAGTTGAAAAAAGAGAATAATTTGGCACTAGATATCTATTCTTTACTGTTTGCTTCTACTACTTCTTAAGCTACCAGATCCATGTGTTACAGGACTAGAGGATGTTTATGTCACAACTAACAACTCATTACCCTGGTAAACAATTCATGCAATTAATGCCTTGATTTACTGTGAGGTGACATGGAGAACTCTTCAAGATTCTCCTTGCTATTGTACTTGTTGACTACAAACTGATATTCTTAGAAGCAGAAGAATGACTGATTGGCAGCTCTGTACTGCAAGAAGGGACACTTGGGGCAATGTTTTGCCAAGGGGATGAGGTTCATTATCTGTGGTGAAGAACTCCCTCTCCTCTAGAACATCTGTTCACAGGTCTCTGGGTGCAACTGGCAAGACAGCTGCCCATTACCTCTGAGATGCACAGCCTCCCATTCTGAAAGCCAAACCTGTAAGCGTTGTGGTTCAGTATCCATCAAGCCCTCTGTTATCCTAGAAGGAATGTTGTATTTTGAGCAGCTGCTGCTATGGAAGGAAGAGTCCACATAATACAGTTCTGACTGCTAGCGCTTAAGTATTGGCATGCCTTGGCTTGAAAGCAAATTTCAGGGTATTACCCAAGTGTGAATTGAGTCCATTAGGAAGATGCCAGTAGGTGTATACCACTGTTTAATATATATAAATTATGCATCAGTTACAGAGTCTCTGAAATATCTGGTATAATTGCAAACTATTCTTTGTCGATATTATGCAGCACTGGTAACAGTGCTCAATGAGACAGTGTATGTTTGGCTGTTGCCACTCAGCCAGTGAATGCTAAGGCCAGGAGCTATCACTGGTAGCAGGAAATTCTACTTGGACTACATGAGAAACCTGGCTGCTAGAGTAAAGCAGAAAGCAGTGTTAGGCAGTTGGGTCACTGCCAGATGTCATGTCCAGACCATATCATTTGGAAGCTGGAGCTCAGCAGGCTTATGATCTCCATTCTGTAGGTATACCAGAGATGACTCGAGGGAGAAAGCTAATGAAAAGTTATCTGCCCAAAACAGGACAGCACCCAAAGCACAGTGGCTTCTGATCTCTGAACAAGTGCTGCAGTTCCCATGGAAATAGCAGCTGGCATGGTCACAGTTCTGTAATGGAGTGTGATAACTGAATGTGTGATACAGAAAACCGAGATGGCCACAGAGGGTAAACAGAGCCCTACATTTACATTCCAGGGAAGAAAGCAGGGCCCTCTTAATTCCCTGCAAAAACATGGGATTTGGCACTTCAAAGAATTCAGGCCTCAAAGTCTCATCAAAGCACACTTTTAGGGCTGGAACTTCAAGTTCTTTGATAATCTGAATGGTGTCACTTATGGCATAGCCCCCCAAACTTCAATTTAGATTGATCTTCTCCTGTGTCTCTCATGGATGAAATGGAACTCACGAGTCTAAGAATTTGTAGTGACAAGTTTTATAGTCTTCCAAGAGACTTCACTAGTTTTGGTTTGCATACACACTGGTCAAGTATGAGCAACCAGAACTGGAAGGCTCCTCTGTAGCTGGAGAAACACAGCTCTTGCCTTCTAGAAGACTGAAGATGTTAATCAGTTCATCCTAAAGTATGAGAACCTGTGAAATCATGAGGTCTATCTTACATAGAAGCAGTTACAGAATTCTTCCCTGCTATCCTACATTAGCTTTACTCCAGTTATAGAGCTTACCTAGCTCCAACTTGAAGTTGCTGATTTTTGTTTTGCCTCCCTCCACCAGCCCCTGGGATCTTCCCTCTGGAGAAGTGACTCTGAGACAGAAAGCTCCACAAATTCAGCTTCCCCTTAAGAACTTGCTTGTACTGAATGTTCTCCACTTAACTGAATTCTCCACTTAACTCTAAGATTCAAGAGTAAGGAACCTGGAGCACTGAATCCAAACAACACCTACCAGGGTGGCTTTAGCTACAGCACATGGGATGCTACAGAAGACCAATCAGCAGATACTGCAAATCCGTTGAGAACTTTCTTATCAAATCTTGGCTGTTTCTAAGCTGTCCTGCAGTTTGTTATTCAGGTGGCTAACTTAGCATTTAAAATGGGCTAGCCCCGGCTGAGCATTAGGAGAAGAGTTTCCTGAAGCATTAATTGTACAGATTAGCTTGAAACCAACAGCATGAAAATTGTATGATGACAATCTGTTGCTACTCAGCAGCTAATTCTCTGAGTTCCCTAGGTAGTGCTTATCTCTGATACTCACCCCACATGATTGACCTTGGAAAAAAACAAGTGTGTAAATGCTTTAAACTAGGCTTCCACAGCACATTTACACTCCAGCAGTGGGCAATGCAGTACAGCACCCAATATCAGCACCATGAGTTCACAACTCATGAAAAGCTAAGCAAAATAATGGACTGCAGAAAGCCATCTCTCACAAGCAAAATGAGGAAAGCTTATTCTGGTGTCAGGGACAGCACACAGAGCAGGCTGAAATCTTCAGAGGTGGGTAGGAAATGCAGGTCACACTAGGCTTTATTGGATAATGTATGAATAATTAAATAAATGTGGCAAAATTGAGGCAAACAATAGCAATGAATCTATATAGCCCACATTAGCATAGAGCTAAACTGCAATCTACATCCTGTGTGCTAGAGATGATTCAGAGGAATCAAAGGTTTCAAAAAGCATTCATGTACTCCATTTCTGTCTAAGATGCATGTTCTGATTTCACTGTTCATTATGCTTTTAACACTACCTGCCACTTCATGAGTGCTGCCTTTCCAAAACATGCTTCAGGAATGTCTGAGAATGCTACTGAGCCACAGTGGATCTGCTTTAATCCCGTGAGATCAACACAGCTCAGAATGGAAATGAAAGTATTATTTACAAATCCTCAAAATCACTTAATATGCTTCTTTATGTGTGTGCATGTTTACTTCTCTATCTATATATATGTCTTGAGAGATCTCAAGCATAGACCTCAAGAGAATTCCTCTCTAAAGCTCTTCAGATGTCTTTTTTGTTCCCGACTAGTAATGTTCACAGACCACATGATATCAACACAGTAAAACCAGAGATGCTGGGCAATTTTTCTCTTATTTTGTATCTTCCAAATACTCCTGAGTACTGCAGTTGGAAAAAGAATAAAAGAATCATAGATTCTGCCAAATTGGAAGGGACCCATCAGAATCATCAAGTCCAATTCCTGTCCCTGCGAAGGGCACCCCTAGAATCACACCGTGTGCCTGAGAGCATCATCCAAATGCTTCTTCAACTCAGGCAGGTTTGATGCCATAACTACTTCCCTGGGGAGCCTGTTCCACTGCTCAACTGCCCTCTGGATGAAAAGCTTTTTCCTCAGATCTAACCTAAACTTCCCACAGCACATCTTCCTATGTCCAAGGAGGACACAGGAAGGACTCCAGGTCCAAGTGGACCTGAAGTAGGAGCAAAGGTTCCACTCCTCGTTTGGATTTTTAAAAAAAATCAAAGGAAGGCAATGTATCAAGGACCCCAGACTCAAGAAATAGTGCTGGACAAGCATTTGTATTCCATGTTATGCCACTACACTACAGTGAGACTATAGGTGAGCCCTGTCCTTTTACTTCCCTTGCTGCAAAAGGGAAATATTGTTATGGATTTCCATAGGAGTGTGTATTGGAGCCATTCATTGGCAAAGAGTGCCAGGTACAGGAGTATTACAAAGCTTTCAAGAGTTGTGTGGTGCTACAGCTGTAGATGGGAGTTGGATCTCTGAACCAGAAGCAGATGAAGCCACTAGTACACCATAACCAAAACAAATTCCCAAGTTCTGGCTTCACATAGTAGGTCTAACATAGCCGCCACAGCAACAATGGAATATTTGGTACCTAGTTCTCAACAACATATCTGAGACCACAAAATGGTGAGCAATTCAAGACAACCGGCACATGCTACATCTTTATTGCCCCGAGGAACAGTTCTTTCTTGGGTAAGGAAATCAGGACATTGCTTATGTTTGTGCAAGATGTGTGATGTATAGATTAATATAAATCAAATCTGTCTCAGAAAGTAAGTATCCCTTCCTGAAGAAGGATCATAGGATTCTATGATTCTATGATTCTATGAAGAAGAGGATAAAACCTGTAGATGAATTTTCAGCAGCATATTTGTCTGCACGTTGTAGTTTCAAAGCTGTTGTCTTACCAATTGTTACTTGCTAGCCAGGTTCAATCCACACCAGAAAAAGGACTACTAAAACTAGGACAAGAGCTTGTATACTCTAGAAAAACAAAGAACGTGGCAGGTTTCAAGTCAAGAAGCAAAGTACTACATAGTCACAGTCCCCTATGAGTGACTGTGTGCAAGTAATGCAGGCACCTAACACAACACAATTTATTTCTAGTGATCAGTGGCAGCCTAATGAAGTGGCCATACAGCACTTGAAAAGAAAGGAAAAAAAATTAGTTTGAAAAATAAGCTCCCTAGAAAGCTCTCTAGTTTTTTTCGTGTGTGTTTTATTGCTCACAGTCTGGATTTCTCTTCCTTCTGCCTCCCCCCCTTTTTTTTTCCACAGTGCAGAAGAAATAATGGATTCATCACCTCTGTTCTACCTTACCTGCCTGTCCTGAGGAAGGTTTTAAAGGGGAGAATGCAGAGAAGAGTTCTAGGCTAGGAAAAGTACCTGGAAGTCTTAATTAACACTTTTTTACTCCCCCTATTTAAAACATTACCAGGTGGCATTTTGAATTTGCAGGTGGTATTTTCAACTTGAAATATAAGGAAACCCTACCTAATGGCCACTACTATGGAAAAAAAGTAGCAAATAAATCCCTTAAGGGAAATAAAGTGTACACGGATTAAAACTTTATAAACTAATTCAAAAACATGTCTTCATAAGTCTGTTTTTATTCCTGAAAAATGAGCATTTAGCTACCACTGCTACTATAGTTTGGAGCACATAATTCTAGCTCTTGATGCAGGGCTCAGAAATCAGGATTGTTGAGATCACATGCAAAATAATGACAGCAGTTTTCCTTGCCCCATGGGATAGGAACGTGTTGAGATTTTTGCCACTTTGCAGAATTCTGCCACTGAACACAAGAAAGATTTGAAACAGCAGTACAGGCAAAAAACTGAGCTGCCCATCAGCAAAGCTGACTTTACTCTTGGCATACAGGTCATAGCACAAGTTCTATCACAACACAACCAAAAAAATGCACTTAGGCTTTGAATATAATTTTTCCTAACATCAGCATCAGCAGCCTTTTCTTCATCTTCCTGAATCTTGAAAAGCAATGAAAAAAGAAGAGAAAAAGAAACACATGGATTATATCAGACACAGTGATCTGGGGGAGGAAAGCCTTACTTCTGTAAAAATGGCCACCTTGGAGCAAAGATATTTATATTCATGGAGATATCTGAGAATCCAGCAAAACATGAGTACAGAACACATTTTCAGGATTGCAATATATTGGATAATGGACATTCAATGCCAAGTGTACTGTCCTATGTTTATATGCCATATAAATTGACAGTCAACACTTTCCAGATCAATTTGTTCTTCTTCAGAGCTGTGAAATCACCACTCATGCCTACATGAGCACTGTACATATTCTTCTCTTTCCTCCCCCATGCTAGTCTATCCCTTGCAACATTTGCTCCTGCACCTTATGGTAATTTTGCTAAGAAGTCCCCAGGTGTGGCTGCCACCTCAGACTTCTTACAGTGCATGGTGTTATGGGGCTCTCCTTATGACTGCAGTCTGCAAGTAGTAGTATGATGCAAGTAACTTAATAGCAGTGCAGTAGGCAATCTCTTAGAGCTCTTACCTCTTTACCACCCATGGCTTCAAACATCTTCTCTAGTTGTACTCTCAGCTGTTGGATGTTATTCATCAGGATGCAGGGCTGAAGGGACAAAAGCAGGTGCCTGTTACTGCTCAGGATGAAAAGGCATTTTCACCAGTGGTACAGTGTGTGCCTCAGCACCCTTTCCCAAGTACTGCCACATCTGACACTCCAATAGAGATAGGGCATTCACAGATTTCAGCACTCAAACCTAAAAAAGACAGGTCTGTCTTCAACTTGAAATAGGATGGCCAGTTCCAGAACGAGGGAGATCTCTGCTGTTGTATTTTTCTCCTCAGCTTTAACACAGAGAATGAGCTGGCAAGAAGACATTGTCAGGACAAGGCCCAAGTCTTTGCAGCTCCTGCCATGCCTTGCAAGTGTCCAAGCTGTGTCACCTTCAGGTTCTTAATGCTGCAATGTGTGAAGGGTGTACAGCCCAGATCAGAAGGGGAACTGCCAGCCAAAGCTGCATTCAGAGACACATCTGGGTCCTGCCAGGTCACACTTGGAAGCACCAGGTAAGGGCAAGCCTAAGAAATTGACTCTTTCCTCTGCAGTTACATCTCCAGTACAGGAGACAGCAAAAAACAACATGGGACAGAGCCAGGGTTCAAATAACTAAGAGTCTCTTTTACTTAATACACAGAATTTTACTTAAGTTAGATTAAAGAGCAAGATAATCAGATTGATATAATAGTAAACCAAGAGTGCAGCATAGTATAAGGTCTGCAGAGCCATTTGTGCCCACATTTTAGTTTCATTTTGTTGGTTGTTTTTTTTTTTTTAAATCACCTCTGTGACACACAACCCAGACAGGCAGAGTGGAAGTTAATTTCACTTGATAGCATCCAAGCCCTGCAAATTACCCTCAGGACCTCACTTTGTTCCATGGTCAAGACAGAATTCAACCCAGAAAATTTTAGGAATATTGACAAAAAAACAACACTGAAAAGATTTACACCATCAACACGATCAGGTGCAATACAATAAACTTGTTTTTACAAGGGCGATTATGTGATACCTCAGGGCACAAAGGAAACTCAGCATGACTCACCAGTTTTTCCTTGGAACAGTAGGACTCAAAGCTCTTGGAGAGGATGTCAGCATACTGCATCAGCACTTTCCCAATAGTCTGTGAAGATAAGACATGAGCACTGTTATTCATCCTCTATCACTCTAGGAGAACCTCAAGGCAATAAAACCCAAAGAAAGGTAAACAGCTGGATGCTGAGGATATTACCTTAGCAAACCTCCTATTGTAATGAGAAACAATTACAGGGTCTGGGCACTCCAGCTTCTTAATGATCTCAAAGCTCTGATTGAGCTGAGTGAAGACATCCACCACTGAGCAAGAGAACAGGGCATGCTCGGATGTTTGCTGGAACTAAAACAGAAGTACAGAGTGTCATTCTCAAATGGAAAGAGATGAAATACACCCATTTCATGGCATTTCCATCATCTGCTGTGTTGGAGGCAGGCCAACTTTACCAAAACTTATGTCAAAAGAATTAGTCAAAAGCTCTCCAAAAGGCACAGTGGATTTAAACAGCCAATTCTGTGGAGTTATGGGCTTACTGTCCTTCACCAACTATGACACATGCACCAAGGAAATGCACCATGATGCTGGGGCCCTTAATGAAATGTATGCCTTGCCTGTCAGTTTATGAGAAAAGGAGAAGAGAGTGAAGAACTTCTTTTGAATTTTTCTTAAAATACAGATATGAAAGACAATGCTTACATTAGCACCCAGATTACAGTGCCAACAGTCACTGAACAAATGGGAAGACTTTTGCTCTCCATCATGAATGTTCAGCAAATTAGGAGTAAGATTACTCTGTCGATGGATTAAGGTCACATTCTCACAGCATGACTAAGTACACACAAAATGCCCTCTATTTCAATTACGTCTCACAAACAGAGAGATGAGAGAGCACCAAGCTACTGGCTGACAGGTTAACAGCAGTGGAAAAGACAAATGAAATATATGCACCTTGATATTAAACAACTCCGTGACCTCTAGAGAAAAGTCCTAAAATAAATTCCTAGTTGTTTAACAAGCAACAAGGGCTGCATTCTCCATTTGTACTGACAGCTGTATCTACAGGGTTGTTTTTGATTCTGGGCACTGAAGGATGAAGTGCAAAGTCCTCCACTCAGAGTGACCTACATACCCCATCTTTTTTATCTCTCTCCAGAGCACCATGCAGGAATTCTAAGGAAACATCCTCATTTTCATCCAGCCACTGCATCACAAACTGCTCAAACCACCTGCAAGAGGGACAGGAAAGACAGCAAGTTACAGCAAGAAGTAGAGCACTCCAACCAAAGTCAGAGAGTGCTGCTGTTTCAGGAAGCCTTTTGAAACTTGCCACTGCTAAATGTCTGATTGCTGTTATCTGTGTGTACAGCCAATGTTCCCAAAAATACTCCTACCTGTACACAAGCCACCAGTGAGCAGGGCCTATACCATCACTTGGGATGAACAAGGAGAACACAGTCCAGCCAAGACTTTGCAGATCGTTGGTCCTGAGCTGGCCTTGTTATTTCCCCTGTCCTTCTTTCTTTCTACCTTTCCCTTTATTCCCCTTGAGCACCACCTTTAGTTTGCATCATCTCATTCAATTTTTCTTCTTTCCCCTTTCTGCTCATTTGCCAGACAGGACAAGGGAGGACAGTGTCACTATCTCTGAATGCTAAGAGAAATGGTCCCACTGCCCATTTGGGTCTACCATCTTTCACATGACAGCTGCAAAAGTGAGGAAAAGAAGTGCCTGTTTTCCAGTACCCTCCAGCCAGCCACTTTATCTGCAGAAGCAGACACAGGCATATTTCTAGAATGCTAGGAGGCAATCAAGACTGTAAGCTTTCTCCACTTTAATCCTGCTCTCCCTTGCCCCAGAACTTCTCTAGAACACCTTCTCATTTCTATGGACTGATGATTTCACTGTGAAGAGGTTTGTGTAACATTAGCATCTGGTGATAGCAAAACACAGCTGCTGGGGCTTGCAGGAAGCTTGCCAGCCCTGTAAGTAGCTTTTCATTGTTTTCTTTTAAAGAAGAACCAACTTAATTCATGTTAAGTGCTGGACCAACAGCTTCGGGGCATTGTCATGTCCCCAAACCAGGCACGTCCTTGAAGAAGGACAGCAAAGTTTGATTATGTTTCTTCTGGTCACTTAAGAGGGTAAGCTAGAATCCAAGAAGCAGTCAAAACCCGTATCTCAGGACACCACCTCATGTGAGGTGCACTGAACAAAAGGTTTTTCACAACCCCACCTTGGCCAAATGGGCAAGGTGAGAAACAGCTTCAGTGATGGTATCCTACAGCTAGACATCGTTCTGTCCTCCACTCTGTGAAACATGCACATAGTATAAAAGCAGGGGGGTGTATGTGTGTCTGTGTTTAAGCAACAACACAGCACTTAGAGTTTTGTTTAAATGTCTGTCTAGGATTTGCTGTGTGCAAGTGCCAAGATACCACAGCTGAAGCAAATCTTAATTTCAAATATTACTAAACAGCATTCACAAATAAGGGGGAAAAGTGCCCATGTGTAATTTCAGTCCATACAAAAGATTATTAAGAGCTTCACAAAGTACAGCTTCCTCCAAAACAGGCAGCTGTGTTCACACAGACTGTGCTAATTATGGGCTGAGTTTGCAAAGAATATGAAAGCATGTGGCAGATATCAGAGAGACATCAACAGCAAATTCACAGACAGAGCATACTAGATAGTCTTAAATACTCTTTACACTTTGAAATACAAAGCACATCAGTGCTAATATTGGAAATTGTAACTGACAAAGTGTTAAATGCCAACAGCAGCCTGTCTGTGCAGCCCTATTTAATACAGACAGCAGCAGTGGGACATTGTCACAGGCATGTGGACTTCCTGTGTTCTGGAGAAACTCCCTTTGAGTGGCACAGTGGCCTCCTGAAAGCCAGTATATTTCAGAGCCTGCTGCAAGTTTCTTGAGCTCTCAAAATGTTGTTATTCATTACAATAGCATATTTTCAAGTGATGGATGAATCCTTAGAGGAGAACTTGACCAATTTACAAGGAAGCTACTACACATCTCCCACCTCTTTCACAGGTCCCAGACTGCAAGTTGTTTCACATGCTTCACATGACATACACACAGGTAGGATTACTTTTTTTTTTTAGCCAAAAAGCGCAATTTTCACTCTGAAAAGTAGAACTACTTCCTGATTATCATTCAATTTATCCATAAGAAAAGGCAACTGGCTGTTGAGAACAGTAATTGCCCACTTTTATGTCTACCATATATTAATATAGGAAATCAACTGTCTTACCAAATTGTTTAAAAAAAAAAAAGTAGGAAGGAAAAAGGCACTACTAGGCAGGGTGTGGAAGGGGGCCACCACCACCACAGCCCCAAATTAAAGAAACCTCCAGAGAGAGGTTTACTATGAATGTTTAAGCACAAAGAGAATTACTTAGACCATGTCAGAAAATTCTGTAACTAAATTTGCATAGACATCCTCAACTTTGTCCCTTATTGGCTTCCAGGAAAACAGAAGAGAGATATATTAATCTACAAATACTTCCAGACCCTGAGCACATTCAGGACCAAAATGTGCTCTAAGGCCTAATACAAGCCTTAGAGTTATCTTAGGCCAAACATCCCTTTAAGGGTTTTATTATCAGGACTTGGTCTGCTAAGCAAATGACTGAATACTCAAAGGATTCCAAGGGCAACAGATCCAAAACAATATTCAAAATTATCTAGTGCAGAAACTAATGAAAATTCTATGATTTCAGGCAGAAATAGCTTAAAAATGTTGTTATATGGCAAACAGCTTCTTCCTCATCTGCTTTAAATATTGATCTAGAAGTAAGCACTAATGATTTATGCAGCAGCACCCAAGGCAGGGGCTCATATTCTCTGGTTGCAGTGGTCAGCACAGCCTGACTTGGGGTGGCACAGCCAATCTCTGCAAACTCAGTCTGCACAAAAGATGCTTCAGTCCTGCCTGGGGAGTGGTGACCAAAAGAAAGTTTACCTCTGTTGGTTGTACAGCAGTAACATAATTCAAAAGACTGCAATTTCAGCTTGAGCCTGGGTCCTGTGGTCTCAGGTCTTACAGGCAAATTAATTAATCTTGGTCATTTGCTGTGTTGATGAATGTGGACCTTGGTATGTACAGAGGCAAGCAGCAGGCAGGGATTTAAAAGAACAAATAGCTTGTTTGATGAAGTAAGCCAGAAGAGGATTTTAAAGGAAGGAATGCTTTCCATCACTGGAGAGGAGGTAATCTCTAGTACAGCTGCAATACTAGCTGCATGTTAACATCAATATTAAAACAAAACATAAAACATATCTTTACACCTCCAAAAAAGCTAGAGAAACTGACATTTCACAGCTTTTAGCTGGCTGCTAAAAGTGAAGAAAGTTTGGAAGATCCACTTCCAGCTATCTTGGTATTTCAGTCTCAGAAACAGCTCCTGCATTTCAGAAAATGGAGAAGCATCAAAACCTCAGCTTCAACACTTTGGAGCCTTCCCTTTATTCAATCATAGCTCAAAGCTATCAGAAACATGGCTTCTAATAGTTTCAACATGAAAACGAGGTTGTGGATAGCCTCTTGTCTGATGAGTAGATGGATAACTCAGCTTTTCTCTGAATTCTTCTGTTCTTACAATTTAGTTTCACCTCAAGAGTTCACTGATGCTCTGCTCATGCTTTTATATTCTTTGCAAACTCAGCCCATAATTAGCACAGTCTGTATGAACACACCTGATGTGTGAACTTTCTCATTTAAGGAAGATTCAGGATTTAAAATACTTGCAATGAAGAAAATCAAAGGGCGAGCACATTGCTGTAGCTGATACCAAGGGGATATTTTGTGACAGGTGAAGGTTATGGTTGAAATAAACACCACCTGCGTCCAATAATGTAACTATTGTGCAAAAGTATTCTAATAGAGTACAAAGCCATTGGATCCAAACACACATGAGCACTGAAGCTGGGCCACAAAGGTCAGCAGAACAGAACAGTCCTCCTGGACTGCAGAACAAAACTCATCATCATTACCTTGATTACAAGGAGAAAAAGAAAGAGTAAGATTATCTGATGACTTGCTTGAGACTGCACTGACTCAGAGGCACAGCAAAAAAAACAGACCTTCTGAGACTGCCACTCCAGCACTTCGTTCCCTGAGTTAATGCCTCTTGCTGACCTGATTTGTTAAGCAAGGCCCATAGCCTAAGCTAAGCAATTATACAGACTGCCTATGGGCTTATTAGTATGCAGCTAACACCAGCCTGGAGGGACTGCATTCACTGCAGGATGGGAAGAGAATTCAAAATGCCACGCTGGAAGCACAGTCCAAGCAAGTTGGTTTATTTTCAAGAGGGGAAAGTGCAAAGTGCTGCATTTATACAGCAGTGAACAATCATTTATAGTATGGCAAGAATAGGACACTTCTGAGGGTGCCTGGGGAGTGGATTGTGGCCCATGGGAAGCACCACTTGTCAATAACACCATTGAAGAAAAAAACAAAAATAAAAGGTCTGCTATCATCACTGCATACACAGTATTAATTGATCCAATTAATAATACTGTATGTAGAAGGCAATGCCAAGGCAATGCAAGGCAAGGAAACATCATTATTTAAGTCTACATGTTGTATGTCCAGCCATACAGAGATCAGCTGGAGAGGGGCAAGTAAATCTCACTTACAAGGAAAGCTGTGACCAAACAGGAACCAGCAGAAAACAGGGGAGACAAACGAGAAAAGCATTTTATTCTTGAAAACAAGGAACGATTTGTTCTTTGGCCCTAGGCTGGCAGGACAGGGTGAAACAAGCTCATATTGAAGCAAGAAAGATTTGGATGAGGAAAAGGGAGAATGCATTAAAAACCCCCAAACCCATTGGAAGGGTAACAGTCAATCACAGGGGGAAAAGGCTTCTTAAAGGAGATATGAAGCCTCTCATCATCGAAATGTGGAGCTTTTAATCACTGAAAGACTCTGAAAAACAGTTAAACAATAGTCTGAAACAAAAGACCCTTCCCTTAGGCAAAATGCAGGACTTGAGTTTGGTTTTTTGTTTTTTTGTTTTGTTTTGTTTTTTGTTTGTTGTTTTTTTTTTTTTTTTTTTTTTTTTTTTTTTTTTTTTGTTGTTGTTTTGTTTTGTTTTGTTTTGTTTTTTAATGTATTGTCTCCAGGTTGCTCAGACAACTTCTTGGGCTCATAAACCTTCTTCAGGTCTCAAGTCTACCACTGCTCTTTTAAAGTTTAAGAAAACTTGCAAACAATTGCTTAGATATTAAGAGAGAATGCTTATCTGATGTTTCCAACTAAACCACATGGTCTTACTCAAAAAAAGAAAACACTGTCTTACTTACAAATCTTGTTGTATACATGTCATTGTCATTCCTTCACAAACATACAGACATACATAGAGTACATATAAAGTTGTGTCTGTTAATACAAAAAAGTAAGCAAACATCCATGAGTCTGCTGTTCAAGAGCTGGCCAAAGCCCACACTGCAGTCACAAAGTGGATTAAACACTGTGTCACTGCTAAACCTCTTGAGATCTTGGGATACACTGTACAATAAGGAATTGGATTGTGTCTGGTGGCATGGAACACCAGAGGGCACAAACATCCACGTAAGAACAGAGAATTAGGAGTGCTGAAATGGTGTATCATGAAGGCAGCCTCAGGACAACCAAGTGACTAACCTTGAAGGTAACACAAGGAGATACATAGTGGGGATTTACTAAAGAAGACATAAGACTCACGCTGGATACTCAGGCACTCTTCCCGTGAAGGCAGGTAGATCACGAACATATTCATTGTACAGCCACTTCACTTTGAAGTGTAGATTCATATAGTCTGCACTTTTGCACAGTCTGTGTTTCTCATGCTCTGTAAGGAAGGAAAAAAAGCAGTTAGATTCAAATTTAACATTATCACTTCATCAGGCGTGGGGGATCTTATAAAGGATAACCACAGTATGCAATGGTTTTGAGTATGAAGCACCTACAGAGTGACAAAATCCTCACAACACAGGATTTTGGCAGCAGGCAGGAGTTCTTAGTCATTGACCATTGGAACTATGGCGTTTATTTATTTCTGTTGATCCAATTAATACTTCAGTTTGTTAAAGACTTTTTGCAAAGCAAAAAACCAACAAAAACAGAGCAACCTCTTAAGGCCTTTCCATTTAATATGACAGGCCAGATTTCATCTTTGCAGAAAGCAAATCAAGGTGAGCAAATCCGTTCATTCTTGGATATAAACAAATGCAATACCACCACATTACACTACATCCCCTAATAGACAAGACAAGAAAGAATCAAAGTCTTTAGAGTTTGACAGTGTGAGTCACAAGCAATGCCAAACAATCTACACTGGAGATGGAGCCTTCCCTGATACCAGGTTTGAAGAAATTCATTACCATCCTCTTTCAGAAGGCAACTGTTTTCTTATTTACACTGTCTTCCTGAGCAGTCCACTGAAGTGACTCATGGTGAGCTGGTGCTGAGCCTCTTTGCCCTTCCAAGTTTTGTTATGTTTTGTATTCAGGCTATGCTGGAACAATGCAGTTCCTTGTGTAGGCAGGATCTAACTATGTTAAAAAGAAGTCTTTCTCTAAACTTAGAATGGCTTTATCCAGGACTTCAGTTGCAAGTTTCTGGTAACTGAGTAGATACATGCATGCATGAGCAATAAATCAATTATTCATCAGCAGAAGATATGTCTCAACTATGTAAAATGGCCACAGCTTTCTAATCGTCTACCTGACAGCTTATCTTACAGTACCATTATCTGTTTTCATGTGAATTCCTGCAACTATTTCAAAGTCTTAAGAAAATCCCACATTTCCCTTGAAGCTTCAACAATACACAGAAGAAAGCTTTCGTAAATTATGGATTATCTGACTGAAAACACAAAACCTAAATAACTTAATGCATAATTCTTCCTAAGTCTTGTCAACTCCCAAGAAGTGGAACACTCCAGTCAGTTGTCTGCAAGACTCTGTAGCAGCATAATACAGATTTCCTTCTAATTCACATTTAGCAGATTCACACAGATATAATGGGAAAAAAGAGGGAAAGGGGAGATGGAAGAGAGGAGAGGAGTGAGGGGAGAGGGAAGAAGGGAGAAGGGAGAAGGGAGAAGGGAGAAGGGAGAAGGGAGAAGGGAGAAGGGAGAAGGGAGAAGGGAGAAGGGAGAAGGGAGAAGGGAGAAGGGAGAAGGGAGAAGGGAGAAGGGAGAAGGGAGAAGGGAGAAGGGAGAAGGGAGAAGGGAGAAGGGAGGAGAGGAAACTTTTGTTTTAAAGAAGTTAAAATGCCCAATATCTGAGACACTTAGTCCTCAGGGGTCACGGTTCAATGGACAAATTACTACACATCTAATACTATTTCTCAGGTACTATGATCCATTTTTCTCCACAGTGAATCTGCTTGTACTGAAGCCAAGGAAAGTTCATTCATATTTTACTTCAGCGCTAAGAAAAACTAAGTATACTCAGTGTATGAACTGCTGACCTCCCTCAAGAACAACTGCAGAAGCAAATGCGAAGCTGTCTCCACAAATGTAAAACTGGAAACAAACACGGCAATAATGGTGCCCACTTAGGTCCCTGTGGGAGTGAGGAAATCAATGGATAGCTGTAACTTCATTAACTTTGATCTGCACTGCCACCCGGGTGCCGCTGCCACACAGGAAAAGAGCTGTTCCTGCAGAGGAAATTTCGGTCTGACTTGGAGGTAAAAAGGACTCCAATCAGATTTATTTCCTCAAAATTAACCAGTGCACTAAAAGCAGTAATCAAAGCCTTTCCTGTTTTTTAGGACATTTGGAACATTACTAAGTTGCAGGAGAGGATGACACATAGCAGCCACAGAACCGTAAGCCCAAGGACTGCTAATATGACTACCTAGACATCTAAGCAGTAAAGGAGGGGCAGCAAGGGGATAAAACTAAAGAAAATTAAAAGGAAGAAGGAGAGGTCTTACCACCATAAAAGATAACTTTACGTATGCGAAACAAAGGTGGGGCTTGTGACAGAGAGAAGACAAAAGTGAATGATAATGGTTCAAACATGCTGGAAGAGAAAGAAAAACAAAGACCCCAAAACCCCTCATTCCCAACAGGTCCTACTAACAGCCTTCCCTCCTTCAATGGACCCAGTGTGCTTCTTATCAGCTGCTTTCTTTGTAAGGGGAAATGTTGAAGAGCACTTCAAGGTGACATGGGAACACATCAGCCAGAGGCATGCTTTGAAAATCCATTTTAGAAAAAGTAAAGCAAAGGGTGTGGGTGCCAACAGTCTTAGCACATTTCTATTCTGCTTTATAACCTGACTTTTAAAGAGCCTACTGGCAGCAACAATGGAAGAGTGCACAGATATTTTGCAGCAACTGCTGTGTTTTATCCTGAAAAGACCACAGAGTTTTTTAAGTATCTCACATTTCCTCCGCAGATTTCATCTGCAAACATTCTGCTCCAGAGAAGAGCTTTCAGGGTCACCAAGGCCATATTATTAAGGTATTAATAGGGAACTACTTCCTAGCAGAACACTTTCTCGTGTCATGTCCAGTTCTATTTTTCAGGCAGGGAACAGGTTTTCTATCACATCCTTAATCCGATCTTGACAGTCAGCTTGCTTTCCATGGGTTAGTTTCTAGCGAATAGCATTGAATTTCTGCAAAGAAACTAATAGGTTGTGAGGCTGCTGAAGCATTAACACTTCAGACAGCTGGCATCTGTGTCTACATCTGATTCCCCTTCCCTTATTGGAAGTGAGAATGTGGCAGAATGATTTATTTCAATCCGGCCCGCTGAGTCTACTTAGTCTCTCTTCCTATTAGAGATGCTCCCAATTTACAACTCTCATAATGCTGATGCATCCAAAATAAGATGAACCATTGCTGTCAAGGATGGCATTGCTTTTCTATTACTGGCTTTTAATGTCTTCCCAGTAAAGGAAGACCAGAAGCGCTCTTCACTTGGAGTGTTTGTGCAGCAAACTGTGTGACTTGGAAAAATCATCTTTGCACTGCAGTGGCTCCAGGGTAGCATGATCTTGCCAGTCATGCCTGGGCAACATGACATATCTACCCAATCTGGTTTACTCTTGAGTTAACAGGGCACGATGTATACTTCTCAATGCCTCATCCTGTACTGCCTTCACTAGTGAGGAGAGAAGGCCCAGGTCTGCTGCTCATGGTGTCCTGAGCTGTCACTGCTTTGGAGGAGAAAGCAGAACAAGAGAAACAGATACTGGAGGTTCTGCTTGTGTCTCAGCATCTAGGCCTCCTTAGGGGAGACAAAGGCAAAAGATAGGGCTGCAGGGCACCTCCTCTCCATCAGTCAAACATGCTGCTGCCATAACTATTGCTGCCAGTTGCTGAATGTATTTTAAATAGAAAACAGGCGCTTCATTTTCATGACTTGAACATTTTACACATTAGCAATCTAACACTTCAGAAAGTGCCCAAAGAACACATGGCACAGCATCCACAGGCTAGCAAGGTTTCTGGTTCTGAAGCCCCTAGACACTGTATTCTAGGTATAAATTAGTATTTTTACACTGCCCTGCACAGGCTACACAGTGCACATGGGGGTAATAAGCTCCATCTGCAAGAGGCATGGTCAGCTACCATTTAAGGGGAAAAAAGAAAACTCATGCAGCTAGGCACTGCTCTCCAACTCAGAGAAGCTCTCTCTCCCACCTGAGCCTCCCAACCCTCTCTGCAGTGCATATTAGAGAGCAATATGGAAGCATTAGGCTGGTACAAGGGAAGGCTGCCCAAGGAAGTTGGGGCTGCCCCCTCTCTGAGTGTTCAAGGCCAGGTTGGATGGGGCCTTGAGCAACCTGGTCTAGTGGAAGATGTCCCTGCCCAAGGCCTGGGGCTTGGAACTAGGTGATATTTAAGGTCCCTTCCCAACCTTAGGCATCCTATAATGATTCTGTGATGAAGGAAGAGGCAGTTTGATGCAGCCAGACTGACACATTTTCTACACCAAAACCTTTTCATGGCCTTTAGACTGTAAGAAAATTTACCCCTAGTGCAGAATAAAAGGACCAGAGGCCATCAATTTTCACCCCATCCAGAAGGGAAGGAATGGAAGCACACATGAACTGGAGCCCTGACCTCACCAGTTCTTCTCCATCAGCTGTTATCTACAGCTCAATGTCTGGGACCTAGCAAAGGGGCTCTCACCCAGAACTGCTCACTCTGTTGGGTACCACCAAAAAACAATGGCTGTGACTAGTCAGAACAGGATTCTCCTAAACAGCACATAGTCTCAATTTCTGCAGCAGTGGTATGGTCTTTGCATCTTCTTTGCAGACCTGGTCATCACTGGCATGAAACTGCAGGACACTAAAGCTAGTATTAGCAATGACATCCGAAGTGCTAAAACTACAGGTAGCAGATTAAAGTCTTTGCCTACTTACAACTATAAACCCTACTAAGGAGCATGAACTTACCACTTGGTGAGGTGAACGAACTCATGTTATCCAGAACTTGGGAACAGAACATAAGGGAAAACACCATGAAGAAAGTTAGGAGCAAGTATTATACTCTGGGATTACATGTGTGTATCTCCACAAAATAGATCAGCCTCCGTTTCAGAGAGCTCCTGATACATACAGAGCTTGGAGCACACCAGAATTGTACCCAGTGAGTACTCCACAAACTGACAAAGACTGAAAGATTAAGCTCTTGGTGTAGTTAAACTGCTAGAGAAATTAGCAACTCAAACTGAGAAATGACAGAGCCATGAGCTGAGGACAGCAAATCTAATCATCATCCTTCACGTCACTTAATCTGTTTCCTTTCATCCTTCTTCTCATTTAAAAAAAAATGCAGTGAGCTAATCCAATCACCTGTATTTAAAAAAACTTGTAGTAAGGGCCATAATTGAATTATTGTGGAGCTTTTTACAAATGTTATCTTCAGAAGTTTCTGGAGAGCAAAGCAGTAGGGAGTCACACTTGCCTCAAATAAGAGTTTTGCACCCTGAGGATTTCTCGAATGTATATTTAGAAAAGAGCAACACACCAACAGAGACTCTGCCATTGTTAAATCCTCCTGCAGGACTTGTACCACTAGAGTACAGGTACATGTACCATGCAGTTTTCCAGCTTTCATTCAAAATGCAGACACCTCCTGCCCCGTGTGCTGCTTTTGTATCAACTTCTCTACCCAAGAAATACTTTGACGAGGGATGCCTTTCAGCAAGTGCTTTTTATGCACTGATGAACTCATGAGTGGATTTTGCCATTATGCCAATTCTTGACTTATGAAGTGCACAAGTGACCAAAAGGATGTCAGGAAAAATTAAATAAGCAGATACACCAGGGAAGACAGAGTGAAAGGGGACATGCCATGACATGTGAACAGAGAAAACTTGGGAGGTTAAGCTGACTTGGGCACTGGCAATCAAATAGAGTCATGCAAAAAAAAAAAAAAAAAAAAGGTCAAAGTTATCATAGTTGCCTTATTGCCTTATCTGTAACAAATGAGCAAGTAGTGACAGTTAATATAAAATAGACTCTTCAACACTCTTCAACATAGCTAGTAGGTCTTAGTGCTTCTTTCCAGTGCCTGTTCTCACATCAAGACAAGCACAAAGAAAAAGCAATTTTGGGTACCAGTGTATACCAAAAGTTCCTGACACAAAAGTGAGACCAGCAGCCTGCTGAATTCAAGCCTAGCGTTGGAAAAGGGTGCTCCAACTCCACCCCTAGCATGGTCTCTACCTCTGTTGTGTTGACAAAGACTGAAAAACAGATGAAGTAGAACTTCTTCACTTTGAGAGCAACCCTACAGACTGTTCCCAAAGAAAAAAATGCAGAAACTCTTTTCTGCTAGGAGTTTTTTCTAGCACCCTGAAGTAAGAGACTAATGGGCTGTCACTTCTATACACGACTTAGATCAAACTGGGGGAATGGACTGAGAATAGTTTTATGAGTGACTAAAAGCAGTAACTGGACTTTGTTTTGTAACAGGAATACAGGCAAGAATCCATAGACAGCACTGTCACTTCTGGTTTATCACAATATAACCTTACAGATGATCATGAAGTCTGACCCCACAAAACACTGGTAAAACTGCTACTGCAGGTGCAGATGTGGTGGGAGCTGGATGCTCTCTGAACCTTGTAAGAAACCGATTACATTATGCAAATGAATTTATAGAACTAGCACCAAGTTCAGAAACTCATAAACCATCAGAAGAGTACCACAAGTGGAAGAATTCCTTGCCTGGATTCTGCATGCCTAACTCACATTAGGAAACAGTAAAAAGCTTCTCTTTTACTAGGAATCTAGTGGAATTATGCAAAGATTCATTCAGAATGAATCTGTCTGTAGCAGGACTTGTTCTAAGAGCATGCTTCTACCACTGGATTAGTCTAGACTGTCTCATTTGGGCAGTTACAGCCAAGCCACAACCCAGCGTCCATCTACATCTCCAGCCACTTCTACCATTGTACATTGCATAAAGAAGTGGATGCTAGCCTAATAATGACCTCAGGCCAAAGTGATCTGATTTCAGATTAGCTGGAATGACAATAAAGAGCTTTTGAGAAAGCGTAACCCTCAGGTCAAGGGCTCATGGAGATCTCAACCACAATTCTCGTTTATAAGGCAGATGTCCACAAACCAACCATTTGAAATCCAGGCTCCAAATGGTGGTGTTACTTATGTCCTTAAGCCTCATTTACACCAAATAGATGGAGAACAAGAGATCAGCAACAAGTCAGCTGGAAGCAGTGAGGAGTTCTCTTACCTTCCATAGCATATTTCATATCCTGGGCAAAAAGACTCCACATCACTTCTGCGCTGATCTTCCCAACAGCAAGCTCCTGAGGAAACCTGAGGGGACATTTGGGAAAGGGTTTGGCATCTGTCAGAGCAAAGGACTCATCTTTATTCAGCTGTGAACTAAACTACAAGCTGGAAAGCTCAACACTGCAGATGCTTCCTTCCTTCCTCATAAATAAATAGCTAGGTGGAAAATGCAGATCACTGACTGGACTCTGTGGCATAGATTAAATAACCTGAAAACAACACTCCTTTGAGACTAATTTTACCTCAAAAAAACAGGCCCTGGATTATCTCTCCCAGAAGAGATGCAGACAATAATTCTGGGAATGTGACCTCAATGCCTTTTCCCCCTTTCTTGTCTGTATTAATTTCTTTTTATTTCTCTCTCCCCCCCCCCCCCCCCCTTTTTTTTTTTTTTTCTAGGTTGACAGATGAACACTGGTCAGGTGTCTCTGACATGTTAAATCAATGATCACTTCAGCACAGTAATCCAGCTCTTGGACACCTCCCTCTCTCCTACCCTGTGGGGATTCTTGGAGATGTACCAGCTAAACAGACCAGCTTCAGGTTCATTTTCAGTGCTGTGCCAACCCCACCCAATTCAATCTCCTAGTGTTGCACTGTTCCTGAATCACAGCACTAAGGTATTGGCACACAGGTATTGGCACACTGTGTGCATTAATGTGCATACCAAAACTCCTCAGCATCAGAAAAAAACCAAAAGAACTCTCACCCCATTTTCAGGTGCTGCCCTGAGTTCAGGATTGTAACAATCAGGGTGTTCGTGCTCGAACGCCATCGTTAACTGAACTTTTTGAAACTCGTCCATCCCAATCAAAAAGAGTTATTTATATAGACAGAGACAGATAAGACAGAAAGACAGACAGACAGGATAAGTACTTCTATAAATACACAAGTGACAGAAGAGATAGAAAGCAGTTAAACAAAAAAACAAAGCACACAGAGACCAGCATTAGCCATACAGAACATGGCAGATTCTTACTGATTGAGGACTGGGGTATAAGAATTCTTGTCCTCTTCTATGATGGAAACTATCAAAGTGATGAGCTTGGGCCAGAAATCCAGGTTCCTGATGCTGGGACCCTGCTCCTCTGGAGGAAGGTCTTGATTTTTGTTCTGGGAAGGTAGCCATTGGAAAACCAGTGTAAATTTAAAAAGAAAAGGAAAAACTGAGAAGTGCAGATCATGGTAAAAACTCAACACTAAATATCTGTGGAACTTGTCTTCTGGACAACTTAATATGATTAATATCTCCTGGTGACCATGTTGCTTTCCAGTGATCTCAAACCCAAACAATTTCTCTTTTCTCACCAAAAAGAGGTGAGGCTCCAGAAGACCTGCTAAGGTCTCACTTGCTGTAAGCTTGGTATAAATACTTGCATTTTTGGCACCTAGGTTGGTGACTATATCCACTCTGACACACTGATCAGTGGCCAGCAGAGCTCTCAAGGATCTGAAAAACACTAGAGGTTTTTCAGAAAAACCCTGTCTAGAGGTACCTCCTAAGCCCAGTGCAGCACTCTGGAAGCCAGAAAAAAAGATAAAATTTCACTGCTTGAGGTTTATCTATACTAAGAGACAGTTTTCTTTTCTTGATTGCTCTACATTTGCGCTAATTGGCTTTTGCTCACTCAAAGCTGCCTTCAACCTCTTCACAAATAACTGCTCATGAAATAAAACAGCTGAAGCTGGAAAAACAAATTGTAATTAGTTATTGTAAAACAATTACCATCCTCCACCTACAAGTTTGATTACAAGTTTTGTGCACTTAGAAGATAACAAGTGACATAATAATGTTTGTGTGGTCTTTTTATATCAATTAGTATTCTAGTTATTAGCTGAAGAAAATCAGAAACTTGGGTTTCTGCCCGTTTATCAGTTACTCACTGGATCTGTCTGGTACTCGCGACTGTACAGCTCGTGACAATTGTTGAAAATGTACTCATAGGTGGAGTTGAGGCAAGCTTTTACACAGTCCTTCACTACCTGGCTGGCTCGGGGTGGACTCTGCAGCTCTTGGACCTGGCAAAAAGACAACAAAGACAATCAAACCAAGGACTTTCCATACATCAAAGAGGGGAAAGCCACGTCACCGGAGTTTGGGAGCTACCCAGGACCTGGTGGAGCTCCTTTCAGTGCTGTCAGTGTCATGAAACTATGAACAGGTTATTCATCCCAAGCATCAACTGGCAGTGACAATTGCTTATGCCCCTGAAGGAACATTTGGCACACTGAAGAGATGCTGAAGTGCCAAGGAAGATTCTTCAGAATAAATAAATCACGTGACTTGGTATGTCAAGCCAAGCACACACAGTTTCTGCTAAATTTATAGGACTCTGCTATGAAGCCAGCAAGCAACCTTTTCAAGTGCCAGAAGACCATGCAACAGACTAGCTGAGGGCATTACATCTGATCTGGAAGGTTGCTGAAGGGTTAACTCTTGCATGCTTTTAAATGAGATGACTTTCTTCAAGGACATATTTCTGCACAAGCTTTACTGAATTTTAAAGCACACCAGCATCAACAGCAGCTCTTTTCATTGTTTGTTACATAGCTTTAGAAAAACACTACATGGTTACTTTAAACTACACAGATATGCAGGCATCACCCTGCAAGTCAAACCATAATCTGAGATAATTTTGATATTGTCATCACCTCTAAACGTTTCAGACCATATTTCTATAAAGCAAACTTTCAATACATAGTCTGAACAAACACTTTCAAAATAAAGTTCTAAATCAGGGGATGTTTAGGATAGATAACAGGAAAATGTTTTTCACCAGAGAGCAGTTGAGCAATGGAACAAGCTCCCTGGGGAAGTGGTCACAGCACCAAACCTGCCTGAATTCAAGAAGTGTTTGGATGATGCTCTGAGGCCCATGGTGTGACTCTGGGGGTGCTCTACACAAGGACAGGAGTTGGACTTGATAATCCTGATGAGTCCCTTCCAACTCAGCATATTCTATAATTCTATGATTTATTTTTTATAAGATAAAAATTACTAAATGACATGACTGCAAGAGTATTTTTTCTTGAAGTGCAGAAATAAAAATCAGGCATTAAAACGAATATCATTACACATTGCTAGAGCAACCAACCTAACTACAAAGCAGAAAATAAGCATTCGTAGCAAGTCTCATAGGTTTCTACTACTCTGTTTAAGATGGTGAAGAGATGGCAATGACTGATAAATGTTATGAAAAGTTTTAGAGGAAAAGTGTCTTAATATTAATAAAAGTAAGTTCTCATTTGAAAACCAGACAATTTTCTCTTTTCCCATTTTTTTTAATTATTTGTGCAATATTTATGACCAAAAGAACCCAAGGGAAAAACAACTTTCACCTTCATGGTGAAAAACAGTAGAGATAAAATGTGGATGTTTATTATATGGTCAGCAGATGATTTTAACTTTCCTTAAGTGTTTAAAGAGCAACAACATGAAACAATGGTTCACAAATGGGAAATTAACTCCTTTGTCAAAAATTGCAGAGGCCCCATTATCATCCCCTCCCCTAATACTACCTTCATCCTGAAAAAAGTGATGCTGGTCAGCAAATCCACTGTAGACTTCAGGTCCTGCAGCCGTTCACGGCTGCTGGCTGGGAAGTTATTCTGTCAAAAAAAAAAAAAAGGGAAATCATGCTGGAAAACACAGTCAGATCCATACAAGGCTTCAAGCATGTGCTAAATAAGGAATGTGTCTTGGAAACATTTCCTGCTCAACAAGCTTGTACCAGTCAAAACAATGCTCAATAAATAAGGCCTTTTTGCTGCAGGGGATTATGTTTGCTTAATTAAGAAGCTCCTCATATGAATGTAAAGTCTGTGGATGACAAGAGACTGACAACCCTTGGCAGCATGAGATCTTGCCTTGGCTGCAGAAGGAGCAGGCAAGGAGCAATGCCTCACCACTGGCAGCCCTGGCCTCTTGGTCCAGGTTGCTTGTGTGGGCCCCTTCCCTTCTGCACTCACCATTTGTTTTTTGGCTTCTGAGCCCTCTAGAGAGAATTAAACTGAACTGAGAAGGGGAAAAGTACAATGTTCCCATGTAAGAAGTCCTCATAACCACTCAGTCCCCTGCAAAATCCGATCTGCCAAGATAAGCATTTATCCTGCAGTGCCTCCTTCATTCCAGTGCATTTATGCCACATGCTGTGCCCACCACCCTGCTGCCCATAGCCATGGTTTCCTCTTCCAATCTCAGGGCTTCACTGAAATTGGAGGTCCCATTGTCCCTTCCAGACAGGATGCATATGTATGTAAATGGCATTTGCTGAGTGCAGCAAGCTTTGCTTCTAGCAAGAGACAGTTGCCTTTCTGACCTCAGGTGCTCAGCCCTTTTCTACATTCCTATTCTTTCCTTCCTGTGCCCATTAGCAGTGTTGATGTTCCTCAGCATGTTCTTACATTCAATCAGATTTGATAGATTTTTCTGCAAGTAAAATAGCAAAGGCAATCTTTACTTGAACACTCTCTTCATATCTGCACATTTGAAAATTATTACAGACAAAGGTCAAAAGGGCAGAGGAGAACAAGTTTTAATTTATTACTGGGGACCTAGAGAAAAGTATGCTGTCTCTTGGCAGCAAATGAGTATTGCTACAGTTCAGCTAACTAGTTGAAAACAATTCTATGATCCTATGATTCTACAATTTAATGCTCTTTACAGTCATTTGTAGATGCTCATTCCTAGACAACTCTCTTTTTCAAGTTAAATTGTCCATACATGGACTCTGGCACTCAGGTTACTTACCAAAATTAAAGACTTCTGTGGGTCATGATTCAAACACAAACAACTGGGTGAATGTTGGGGGCTGAATGCATGTTCTTAATCAGAAACAACAATCAGGAAAATATAACTCTATCTGCTCTGGAATTCAACCTCCTCTATGCTTATGTTAGCCAGCAACCAGCTAACAAAAGGCACAGCTGACATGCATACAGAATAACTGCATTTACTCACAAAAGACTTTCCAAAATAATTACTCAGAAGATGATTGGAGCTACTTGAGTGGGTTCCATGTCTCCTCTCCCACTCCCAGAGTCTGCCATGATGCCCAGGAAGGAACATGCATTGGTTTGACACTTTTTTTGGACAATTCACACTGCTGGTTATTCATTAGTTTAAGTGCTTACAAATGGCTGGGTTAAATTAGGAGAGGGGGAGGTTTAATTTGGCTAATTTAAGTTGTAAATTGCCTTATCCTTTCTTCAAAGCTGGAAACTAACTCCTTCCAGAATTTAACCTGCCCTTAAGGGGTCTTAAAATAATTACTATTAGCTCCCAAATGACTTCAGCCACTTCTCTAAAAACACTGCCATATATAACATCTAGATTCTTTAAACAACACAAACCTTCCCTGGTCCTTTACCTTAGATCTTGTCCAAGATTCAGTTGCTTTAGCCACCAGAAAGTAGGTTTTATTAAAGACCAAGCAAACAAAAAAGGCATTACACTACAGCTTCTTATTGCCATGTGCTGATAATTTTCCTTCCACTACACAATGTAACAGTGCTCTCTTTACATCTTCTCTTACCAGTAATGTAGTTTTCGAACAGCTCTCTACACAGCATTCCTTTTATCTCCCTTGTTCCTTGTCCTTTTAGTTTGCCTTCCTAATGTACCTCTCATTTTAATCTGCTCATGTTTCCCTCCTCTGTATGTCTTACCATGTTACAGGTAAATGCACTAACCAGAAGAGGATCTACTTTTCAATAAATAAATAAAACAGAAGCTCACATTTTGCCACCACTTTTAATTTTTCAGTGAATTAGTCACTAATTAATATAATATAGTAAGGAATTAATAAAGTCAATTCACATGATAAAATTATGTTGACTTGTTGACTCTGGAATAGTAAAGGGGGAAACTGTAGGTTTTAAGAATCCTAATCCTAATGCTCACATGCTCACATTTGGACTCATCTCTTCCCCCTGTGCTGAAGAAGAAGGGATATCAACATGAGAGCACATCTTGCAGATCCCAAGTTAGGGGCAGTGGTCCAAGTTTGCCAGACTTAAAATAATTGACAACCTGGTTGCCAATCTTCTAAAAGACTAGGGGAGAAAAAGTCAGTTATCTCTTTGTAGGCAATACCCGAAGTAGCTGATAAGAACTAATTAATTAATTCAAATTAATTAATCCAATCAAACTTGCATTTCTGGGCAATTATCAGAGCTCAGCATAGTTCACAATACTTAAATTATTTCAGATGTCTCGATGTTTTAGTGGAAATAAAAAACATGGTATAAATTCTATCCATGAGGAAAACAAATCTGTCTAAAAGAGCAACAAGATCCTCATGACAATTCTGTAAGATACAAGCTACCTAAAAGGTTAGAAAGATAAGAGAAAAACCAAATGCCATGTTTCCCCTCTGTCCACCAGAATGCCTGAAAGGATTGTTTATTCCCACTCACCCTGTACATTGAGAGATCAATCCGAAGTGAATTATGAAGTTGGTCCAGAAGTTTCACAAATCGTTCTTTCTGTGGAGCAAAATACACCAATAAATAAATCATATCATTAATTTCCAATCTATGTTCAGAATAAGCAACAGGATATTAGAGAATTAGTGTCAAATCTCAGGAGAGCAAGAGGAATCAATGATGGTACGTGGTACTGGGCAAACTTTTGAATCTTGGCTTTACTCTTACACTGTAACTATTTCTGAAGTCTGTTTACCACTAGAATTGTCAGAAGAGTACTCAATTATCACTCTGAAGTAGAGGCAGGACTAAAATCCAGATTTCTAGTCTCCAATTTATCTTACAACCAAAATTGTATTTAAGAATAAGAATTTATTCAGAGATGAATAAGAAACTGGCAGAAAAGGTTCTAATTCAGACCAATGACACAGACCCAAGATTTTATCTATTAGTTCAATGACAAGTATTGCAGGCTTCTTATGACCATCTTCTTGAGTCCAGGTGTCTCCAATGGATTCCATTTTGGCTTTGCAAACACCTTCTCCTTCAAACCAGAGATTTTCAGTCCGATGAGAAGCATGAGCTTTTCCAAATACTTTTCCAGCATGCTCAACTCCATCATATGTTATAAGAAAAATATTCTAACAATTAGGGGGATAGACTCATTTGTTTTGTTTTTTCTTAAAGCAATTGCTCTTTTTGAAAAACAAAATTCTGAAATTGTCAGGTCGCACAGTATATTTATCAACAACATCACCATGCAGAGTTTTATATTATTTGCTCACTGCCATACCATCTGTGCTCCAGTGCAATTTCCACATGAAGAATAAACATCACAATGCATTACACTAATGAATGTCTAAAACGTGTGATGGTAACAACAAAAATTGTTCTCTTTGTCTGCTCTAGAAGAGCTCCAGCTTCCAGCTCCTCACAGATTTAGTGTTCCCTAAGCGAAATAATTTATTTATTCAAGGGCCAGAACACCCACAGGCAAATTACAGAAGTCCAATGGAAAAATCACCAAACACACAAACATACCCCAAAATTGGAGGCTGCAAAGCGGTCCGAAGCAGACACATTTGTGGAGGCAGTGGTGTGCGCATAATAAGCATTGATATTGGCAAGTAAGGTGCTCATCACAGCTGGCACGCCTGGACACATGTATTTAGAGGAGAGACATGCAAAATGCCTGAAAAAGGACAGTTTTGTAAGTAATTCTGGCTTCTTGTGTAGCACAACATGACTCCGTCCCTTTAACATCCCCCTTTCTCTGGATGGCACCATGAACAGATGAAACCTATGTTTCCATTCCTTCTGTAAATCACAGAATGGTCTGGGTTGGAAGGGGCCTTAAAGATCATCTTGTTCAGTCCCCATGCCATAGGCAGGGACACACACTGGACCAGGTTGCTCCCAGCCCCATCCATCCTGGCCTTGATACTCACAGGGATGTGGCATGCACAGCTTCCTGTGCCAGCAACCTGTGCCAGCATGTCACCACTGTCACAGTAAAGGACTTCTTTTTCAGAAAAATGCCATCTAGACAACAGATATGCTCAAAACAAAATAAATTATTTCATAACAGCCCCTTCCACATCATGAAATACCTTCTCAACTATTTGTTACTTACAGCTTGTGACTCAGGTGATACCCTGAGTCCTGATGCCACTTCCTAGAACCAAGACTGGCACACAGAAATCTGCATGATTTGCTGCCACTTGAGGCAGCCACAAGTTCTGCCTGACACGAGGCAGAAGCAACTGGAAAGCATTCAAGCACAGCAAGATCACACGCTAGTATTTTCTGTGCTGCACTGATATGTGGTTCCCTAGGGGTAACTCTTCCAGCCTGCAGGAAGCCTGCATGCTCATTTGCATTTTCCCATTTAACTGCTCTCATTAAAACGTAAAGAACTCTCCTGCAGGAAATCTTAAAATTATGCCAGAAGCACCCAGGCTTGTGAAATGATTAAACAAAGAAAAACTGTTAGACATGCAGGGGAAAATTAAAATCAGAGCTTAAGAGGTCTGATATTGGGGGACATGGCAAGCGAAGTTAATTCCAACAGATAGGAGAGCTGAACCATTTTTAAACAGCCCTTTTTAAAGAGGAATCCTCACTGAGCTCGCAAACTATATTTGGGAACTATTTTCTAAATGTAGCTCTCTCCCTAAGGGACTCATCACAGACGTTAGCTTCTGTGCTAGTTAGCCTACATTCGAATTATTATAACCAAAAATCCTCCAGCGAGAGAATTTCACAGGAATTCACAAGTTGGTACTTCAGACAAATATAATACCAATGCCTGAATCTTAACCTGCTTTCTACACAGCACCTATGTACCAAATGGTCAGTCGGGCACTTGGTAAATAAAGACAGACACATAAAATGGCTTTGTTTAGCTTGCAGAAGAGACATAGTGAGGAGTGGGGATCTAATCAATGTCTTGACTATTTAGCAGAGAGAGGAGGGTTACTGAGAAGATTGAGCCAGGCCAAAATCATTTAAGAGGGAAGACTGAAAGATAAGCAGCAACATGCAGCAGTTACAGCATAAGAAATTCAAAGCAGAATTTTCCAATTTGGATTTCAAATAGGAATTTTTTTCTCTGGACTCTACACGAGTCCAGAGAGGTAGTCGATCTCTATCCTTGGATGTTTTCAAAAAACTGTAAGACACCTTGGGCCTGAGTCTGGTCCAACTTAGCCCTGCTATAAGCAGGGACTAGACCTCTGGAGGTATCTGAAAATTCTTCTCCACTTTGGCTTAAATCTGTATCATAAAAGGTGCTTGCAAGGTGACATAAGTACAAATCATAACTCATCCAAGGACCCAGATTCCAAAACTTTCAGCTTCTAACATGAGAAAGTTCACTTTTATATGCTATATTTAATATTACATTTGAAATAAGTAATGGACTAAGTGTAGCACTACCAGTCTTTAAGAAGAGCAGCTAATCCCAAATCCAAGCAAAAGTATCGTGACAATGAAAATGCTCTTTGAAGACCAAGACCTGCATTAGCCTAACTCCAAAGAGGACAAATCAGTGGCTCCATTACTCAGATTTCCTACAAATGCAATCTGCAGCACGTGGGAAATTAGTGACTTCAAAGGACTGTACAAATTACCATAGAAAATATATAGGACAAACACTTTCAGAAAACCTCATCCCTTCTCACATAATCATTGGATTCCTTGGGCAAGATCTTTTTAAGAGAGGACTGCTCAAATACAGATTTTAGAGTTATGGTTATTTAAACAACCAAAGTTGGTACTATTCCTTGTATTCAATTTCAAATGTGCTCACACAAACTGTTCACATGGATGCTTAATTCCAGTGCTTAGTCAGTCACTTATTTCTAGACCTTGAGGAAAGCAATGATTCAGAGACAGGAAGTCTCTTTTTGCTCACAGTAAGCCCCATAAGGGGCAGCTGTCACTGCCAAGCCTTCCATTAACAACACATTTCATCTTCTAAATATTAATAGTCACATCAATTAGTTACACCAATTATCTGCGCTAAAAACCTCATGAAAGGCATCTTACGTCATGGCCTGGTATATTGATTCAATGCCATAACGCATTGCAAATTCATCCACGATCTCTTGAGCTGTCTCATCAAAATACACCTTCCAGGCATCATCTCCTTTGGCATCAGGGATCTTCACCACCCCAGTCCCTTGCACATCTGTGAGATGGTGAAAGAGGTTCTGAAATACAAAACAGGGATGATATTATATATCAGGCTGCTAAAGCCTCCAAGTGAGTTTCACGAAGACCTTGGAACTACTGAGGTGACAATAGGACAAATTTCTTTGCTCTCCCCCCTTTCTCTTCCTCTACCCACTATGTATTTTTCTGCTTTTATATTCTTTTCTTCTTTAGTGCTCCTAGCTGATTTTTTTTTGCATGCATAGCTGCAACTTCACCCAGCAGACATTGTGAACGATACAGGAGTGTTTCAGTGCACTGAAACACTGGGTTAGTCTGTTAAACTACAGACTAATTAGTTTCCTGAAACCTACACATTTCTGTCCTCGGAATGAAATGCCTTAACATAGCTAGCAGATATAACAGCTCTGTATCAGCTTTGTAATTATTATTATGCAGCAAAACGGTCCAAACGGATTTATTTTTTTTTTCTGAAAAGAACTTCTTAGGATCACCCCTAACAACTAGACACTTGCATTATTATTCAATATAATCTTTCACTTTATCTAACACTGCGAAGGCTTTCAGTTATCATTGCTGTGCAGACATTGCAAATTCAGTTCAGTGGGTTTCTCAGTAATCCTCAAATTCACATCACAGATTCATCAGCCTTTCAGACTGCTGGCTCCCTGTTGTAAGGTCTACAGAAGTCTAATGATCTCATCAGAAGCTAGAGGACTCTGCTTTACACTACTATTTTTTGTGATTAAATTATTCCAGCTGTAAATCATCTTCATTATATGATAAACAAATGAAAGAAGGTGATACATTAGAAGAGACAAATTGGAAAAAAAGAAGGGTAGCAGCAAGTAATCATGTATTTTTAGAAGGAAAAAACAAAATAGCTCACCAAACAGAAGCCATCACTGAATTAAAGAAGAGTAAATGTGTACTGGAAGACAGAACAAAGCCTATTAAAAGAAGCCTACTGAGGTTTTTCTAAGCTTTGTATCTATCTGTTCCAGCCAGAAGACTGGTCAGATAGTACTCATATAGCCCAGAGTCTAGATAAACATGTTGTTCCTATAGCTGTCCTTCTTTACTAAATCAAAATCTGTTTAAACCCCACTAGATCTCATGATATTCTTGTATGGCAGCTGAAAGGGGCTCTGACTGCTCTTCCTTCTTTGGGCACTTAAGACTGACCCTGCCACCTGTCTTGCCTTCAATAAATAGACTGGGCACCACACATCTCTCCAAGACAGAGTTTTGCTTTTAGTCCTTCTGACATGTTATCTTTGGGTTTCTCCCACCTTCTGCAGCACTGCCAGCCCATTTCATTCCATTCTGACACAGGACTTTTAACATCAGCTTAGCTTCTGTTCCCCAGTATTTCATAGCTATACACCAGTTCAGCAACACAAAGGAATTTAAAACACCAGGATCTATATCATTCAACATCCAGAGTCAAAGCTCTGCCAGATCAGAATTTACTCATGAAGTATTTCAATATGCTTTCTCTAAAGAAGGATATAGTTTCAGCACATGCCTCAAGGAAATTCAGAGGTTTCTGCACATTAAACATACTGGGAGGTTCTCAGTTGGACCAATGCCTGATCTCTGTCTGACAGCAGTGCAACTGTGACAGTGAGACAGACTGCCCCAGCCAGCCCTCAGTGAGGGGGTAAAGCCTAAAGCCTTCTTTGCCTTCCTGACAAATGTAGGTTTGATGATTCATTGTGTTTCCAGGCCTGCAGTGCAGGGAAAAAAAAGCCCATCTATGACAAGAAGGAACATTTCAAGGCAACAGAGGTCAGAAAATTGCTTCTTCAAGAGACAGACTGGGCATGGTTATGACCAATCTGAAACAGTTTCTTACCTCATGAAGGCAAGTGTACTGTACATGGTATGGAGCCACCTTCTCCTCTCCTTTGATCTCCACACTGATCTGCAGGCGAATAGCCCCAGACACTGCAGACTTATCTGTACGCTTCTCTAGAAGGAAAATTTATCAGCAATCACATTCATTTTTCATCTTCAGAGCACAGCCATCTTGGGGTAATAACTTCAGAAAAGAAGCTACCAGAAGCTCAGGCTGACCTTGTGATCAAGAGTCACCATGGAGAAAACATCTGACTTTTTTCTTTCAAAACTATGAAAGACTGACTGTAAGCCAGGTTTTCTGACAGCAAATATACTATAAGGCCCTTGGCCTTGGATTCAGTTGGCTGAACTACAACTACCAAAGACATACTTTTTCTGAGAACAAGGCTGACTGACGTCAGGAATTTAGTCCTGAGCTCCTGGGACCTGCTGGTTGTCTGATCATGGTTTTGGACCATGTAGGATTGTTACTATGCCTGCCAACACAGAATCATCTGGTTACTTGTCAGTACCTTCTACATCATTCTATTTCGGTCACTTGGAAAGGTCTCTACAACTACCCAATCCAGTGCAGTGCACTTGAAGCTCCTCAGAGATTGGTAAAAGGCTTGTGTCAGCAAAAAAAGGGCATAGGACAGGGAATGTATTTCCAGCACAAATAGAATCCCAGTCCCATTCCAAGTATTGGCCCATTGTACTTTCCAGTGCCTGACAGGGAAAACCTATAACCCTTCTGACACGTTATACTCCTCCTCTTCATTTTAACTGAGATGAAAGCCTGGTAGCTGCTGCACAGCATCATCATATGCCTCTTGAAATTATGTGGGGTCTGGGTTTCTTTTTTTCTTTCTTGCTACAGCAGCATATGTCACTGCCAAGGGCTACAGGAAACTTTGCAGTAGCATTACTGAGCTACTGAACACTGACTATCCAAGTGTTCTTGTACATTCCCAGACTAACATGTGACACGCTTGCAGTCCCAAAGCCCTGCTTACCAAGGTTGTACCACACATCCATTTCTCCACTCAAAGTACGGACTTCAATGATTGTCTGCCCCAGGAAATCATCCGACTCGCGTTTCAGCCTCTGCTTGACGCGAGACTTGATGTCATCATCTTCATCCCACACTCGCACCTTGATCCGGTCAGAGGAATTATGGCACTCACTGCAAACAAGACAAATACAATGGTGAAGAGTACATAATGCATCCAACATCTATATGCTTTGCTCTCCTCTTCACCCACTCTTCCAGCAGTAGAGGGATGCATAAACAGAAGCCTGTTTATTTAAAAGTGGAGCTTCTGATAGGAACTACACAACAACCTTTTGGTGTACACTCTGTGATATGATATATACAGGACTACAGACACATGCTGAAGGACTGCCCTGCCCTGACTGCAGCCACCAACCAGATTTATGAAGTGGCTGCAACTCTCCTTCCTGCTTGTTGTCATTCTCCACAGCAGCTCCCTAAACTTGAGTTTCACTGTCATTGCTTTTGCTGTGAAACTCACAAAAGCCTGGTGATAGCTAGGCTGGTACACTCAGCCTATGCACACCAAAGATGCCTGTGAGCATCTCACTGGTTTCTGATAGCTCTCCTCACTAATGATCTTCTGCTCAACTGTAGGTGTTAGAGGCTACTTGTACTTATGCACATGCATCATCTAGGGTAGTGCAATCAAAGATCATGACAGCCTTCATGCTGTTGTCTAATAACAAGCAGCTCAGGTAGAGGTAGCTCTCTTATTTCAAAGAAGTCACAAAGCAGTATCATATTAATGTACAATATGTTTTAATGGGATGACACAAATTGGATGATGTATTGTAGGATGGAGGGGTGAAATATAGTGTGTGGGACAGAAGGTTACAAAGGCAGTTACAAAGTTGGTACTTCATTACTAGAATTGGTTCTGTCTATTATTCACAGTTCATACTGATACTTTGTGCCCTGGGCAGATCAGTGGAGACATTTCCATTAAAAATAAAAAACCCAAAAAACACACCACCAAAAAACCCAGTTTACTCTTGGCTGAATTAGCACCCTCCAGGTTAATGCATAGGCAGAATTTGCAGCTTCCCCTTTTTCAGGTGTTCAGATACCTTTTTTTGATACAAACAGGCTCCTGGATGTCAGAAGGGGGTAGAAGAACCTTTTTATAAGAGCTCTGCTCATTTACAGAGTATGCAATACAATAAAGCAATTTGAGCGCTCATATGAGACCATGACAAGGGTGATTACTCACCATAACCACTACAAATGTCTGCCCTCAAGGAAATAAAACCTATGAAAATAGGCAACTTCTGCTAAAGGCCCGTTTTCCAGTCTTTTTAACTTTAAAATGCTGTATCTGTTGCTAAGCAACCTGGAGAAGAACGAAATGGGTCAGAAGAGATCTGCTAAGCCCAGTCAATAAGATGCAGCAATGACTGGTATTTGCATTCTCCCTCCCAACAAATCACTTGGGCTCCTTTTGCCACTATTGTGCTAAGCAGACAGCCATGTAGCTCCTACAAATTTTTCCAGCACAGAGGAATAGCTGGGAATTATATGGATAAAGTCTGAGGCAACTCCAATCACTGGTCTCCACTTTTGCTGTGTAAGCAGAGCTGTATTCAGAATTCAGAAGAAAAGGTTCAGTAGTCCCTCCAGCCTTTATTCTCCCCTTCCTTCTCCACTACTCCAAGTCTACCTTCCTTTAACATAACTATGCAGATAGTGTTCACAAGCAGAGAATGCTTGGATAGCTCTCTTTATAGCTATTAAATTGATCTGAGTGCACTGCCATATCTACCAGCAACACAGCATAAGCATGTAAAAGAAATCTTCTGTTCCTGACACAGTGCACTAGTGTATATCCTGGCAGGACCATAGAGGCTAAGTGTTCAGAAGTCCATGGGTACCTAAAAACACAGACTGGTACACACTGCCATTTACAAAGCACCAGCAAGTTAGCTCCTGAATTCCTCAGGCCTTATCTTCTGGCATTCCAGTTCTCAGTTAGAAGCACTTTGATGTTGTTTCTTTGCTACCTACCTACAGTCAGAAATTGCTCTTTCCTTCAGGAAAACATCCACTGTTTACACTTGAGGTGGTCCCACACCCATCATCCTATGCTAGAGTGACTGGCTGTCATCCTTTACTCAGCTACAGCAGCATACGTCACTGACAAGTGCTACAGGAAACTTTGCAGTAGTATTACTGAGCTAGTGAAGCTTCTATTTTACCCCACCTTGCTCTGTTGTTTTTAAGAGACTGGTCACTTCTTATTCATTATACTGCTCCTCTGCCAGACAGTGAGCCTTATCACTTGATCACGGCAGCTGAAAGCCTTAGGCTGGTGGTGTACCTATAAAACATCACCATCTAAGTCTGCAGGAATCACAGCCCTTGCTTTTGAAGCAAGACAGCTGTGTCAACACTAGCTCACCTTCCAGAGACAGCACCCCAAAATAGACCCATGAATACAGGGAAATTTGGTCTTGTTAACTGATAACAGGCTTTCTGACTAATGAGAAATAGCTTCCAATTTGTGGCTGCATCACAACTCTGTAAGACTGTGGCTAACAAGCTCTGCTGCTGGAAACTTTTCCCTTCATTAACACAGAAGCTGGTACATTTCTAAAGATGCCTGCCCCACTTCTTGCTACATTTTTGTGAAGATTGACTTCACTGTGTGCATACATATATCCGTCCAGTTTCCCACAGCTGAGCTCCCACAGCTTTCCCAAGAGGATGAAGAGAGAAGAAACGCTCTGTGGCCTCATTGCAAGGAAGAAAATACTGAATGTGTTCAGGCACATTCAGAGTACAAGAGATTGAAAACCAGGTTTCCTTTGTATGTGGTTCAGAAAGTCTCTTTCTTTTATCTATATATCTATATATCTATATATCTATATATCCATATGGTATCTTGATGTATGCAGTGGTATCTTTTTTTATAAAGAACTTAATTTTATACTTAAAGCTACCAAATAAAATAACATTTTCAGGAAACAGCACACCAAATCCTTAAAAAAAAAAAATTTTAAAAATTACAGTCAAATAAATCTTTGATTTTTTTTGTCCTAAGGTTTTCTGCCTGAAGTCAGTGGTTGCAGAAGCAGTGAAAGCAGATGAGCCTGGTTTTGCTGACCTGCTATCTATCCCACTCTCTACCTCCATCTCTTCTGCCACATTCCCCTGCCATATTCCCCACACATGCCCCTTGTGCCATCTGCATCTGAACGCCAGGCAGAGGCAAAGCACATGAGCACACAAAGCTGTAGTTAATTTTCATCTTCACACACACAGGGCATGCCCACAGACACTAACTGGTAGATAGGTGGTTAAACAGAACAGGCTGAACTTATGCTGCAAGTGCTTCCCACAATGAAGTTATTAATTTGTATCCTAGCTCCAATTTCTACCAAAAAAGTTGTCAGAAGTGGTTCTTGGTTCTGAGACTGCTGCCCACCTATAAAGGCTGGTGCAAATGGGCTCAGATGATATCAGGGGTCTGGGACAGTGCATTGCATCTCCCTCTTCTCCAAAAACTGGAGAGAAAGAAAAAGGACAAGGGTCTAAAAATGAACAGAACACTACTTTTGAGCCAGTGAGTCATACACTGAAGCAAAAATCCCAACTGCATTTGTGCTGCATTTGCTGCTTGTGCTAACAACATTTGCAGGACTCTTACTTAACCTCCATAGGAACACTAAAAGCCAAAGTCCTGAGCCTTGTTAAGTAGTGGCAACACTGAACGTTTGCAAAAGCTCTGCTAGAAGAAATACAAAGGTATACCTATGAAACAATGTGTCTGGAAATTCTAAAATTATTTCTACCCACATAAATTTAAAGGATATAAAGTGCCAAACTGAAAACCTATAACCTTCTAACACCATTAGAAAATACTCATAAGGGTGAAGGAAGGTCCCTTTGTACCACATTCCCTTTGAGACCATGAAGGCTCTGCAGAGGGATCCAGACAGGCTTGATTGATGGGCCAAGGCCAATAGGATGAGCTTCACCAAGGCCAAATGCTGGGTCCTGCACTTGGGCCACAACAACCCCCAGCAGTGCTGCAGGCTTGGGGAGGAGTGCTTGGAGAGCTGCCCAGCAGAGAGGGACCTGGGGGTATTGACTGACAGCAGCTGAACATGAGCCAGCAGTGTGCCCAGGTGGCCAAGAAGGCAAAGGGCACCCTGGCCTGGATCAGGAACAGAGTGAACATCAGGACTAGGGAGGTGATCTTACCCTTCCACTCAGCCTTGGTGAGGCTGCACCTCGAGTACTGTGTGCAGTTTTGGGCACTGCAGCATAGGAAGGACATTGAGGTGTTGGAGAGGGTGCAGAGAAGGGCAACTGATTGGGGGTCTGGAGAACAGGTCTGATGAGGAGAGGCTGAAGGAGCTGGGGTTTTCAGCCTGGAGGAGCCTCAGGGGAGACCTTATTGCTCTCTACACCTACCTGAAAAGAGGCTGTATGAGGCAAGTGTTGGCCTCTTCTCCCAGGTGACTGACTAGTGACAGTACAGCAGCTAATGGGTTCAAGTTGCACCAGGGGACGTTCAGATTAGATATTAGGAAAAAATTATTCACTGCAAGAGTGGTGAAGCATTGGAAGAGGTTGCCCAAGGAGATGGTGGAGTTGCCATTCCAGGAGGTATTAAAAAAACAGGGAGATGTGGTGCTGTGGGAGATGATCTAGTGGTTAAGGTGGTAAAGGACTGACAGCCTGGACTCAATAATCTTGAAGGTCTTTTCCAACCATGGATGATTCTATTCTATGGTTCTATGAAATCACATCTGCATGAATGTTTCTTCCCAAACAATTTCTCACCTCAAGAGAGGTGTTATCAATACATTATCTCTGGAGGACACACACAGCCTTCTGTTTCTTGCCACTAATGCTGAATGAGACCTAGCCTGTGAATCTCTAAAATTCACTGGGTAGACTAGAGAGGTAGGATGCCAACACAACTCCATCACTCAACATACCTGTTTTATACACAGATCTTTACTTAAATTACGCTGTTTTCTTGTGTTTTCTGCCTGAAGAGCAGGAGAGACCAGAGGCTCCCAAAATGAAAGAAAAGCCCCTGTCTTGTAAAGCTGAGAGGCTAAAAAGACAAAAAGCAACCAGTAGATGTAGCAAGAACAAACAATGGAAGACCTGTGATCATTTTAGAGGTAAAGTCTTGCTCTGAGGAGCAAAATTTAAAAAACCAGACATCTTCTGAAAATGAGAAGAGAATGTATCAATTAGTATGAGAAAGCCTGGCAAGGAGTTATAACAACACACACAGAAGGAGAAGAAAAAGAGTTGTCTAAGGCAAATGGTCTAGCTGAAAAAACAGGAAGATTTGGATGTGGTTTAAATGAAATGTCTTGACAGGGCAGGGTACAACTGACAGCTCTATTGTGGCCAACCTCTCTGGAATGGAAGGCAGAAAACTTCTAAGTCTCCTTAGAATGCCAAGTATCCTTTATTAGAGAGAAAAAAGGACAGTGTAGAGAACACCCGAGGCAAAATCAGATTGGTAGAAGAACGAAGCTAAAATCCTTAGCAGCTTAAAAGTTAAGCATGACAGAACAATAATATGCCCCAAGATGCAGCTGTTGCTGTCTAAGAACAAAGAAATGAGTCTTCTGTTCTTACTAGCATGAAACTCTTTTCTTCAGGGAACAAGTACAATCATTTTGCTGTTACCCAATGCTACAACACCGACTGACAAATTAATGGTGCGGCTCTCCTAACTACAAAGAGCAGATAAAGTGATTCTGAGCATTACATCCTTAGCACCATTAACTCAGCTTCCCAACAGATGCTTGCCACAAGGCATCAACTCTGTGTTTAAATTTAACATTGGACACTGAGCAGGGAAACGAGCAGGATTTTAGTAGAGTGTCAGTTTCATTATCTGCAGTATCTGGAGACTAAAGAAAACAAGACAAACTGAATGGCCCCTGCCATGCAGTGAAAGGAGGCTGAGGTTGCAGAGTTTCTTACAGTGACATTTATAAACACAGTGTACTCAGAAGTCTGAACTACACCTCTGGAACAGTCACATGTAACCACAGAGGTAACTGAAAGATGCTGAGTTTGAAAACATGCTCAGCAGCTAAAAGAAAAACTGAGGAACTGAATATAAGGTTCTGGGTAAAAACCCAGTGCTTAGCTATACAACAGAACTCTTCCCAAAGGATGAACAGACATGTACATTATGTGAGGCTTTTGAATGCCCTAGCAAAATCTCATCTGCTATCAGGAGTCACTGCATTTATTATAACTCAGTCACTCTTCTGCAGTGACAGAGAATAAACATACCTCTTCAAAACTGTTCAGAGACAAGGTAATCTGTTCCAGACAATGACTTCAACTTCACACCCACCAATCAAAGCTTCAGACATGGCTGTATGGAGACTTGTCAACCTAAAGGGGGTATTACTGTCAAATGAATAAGTAATTTTGTGCCTAGGTCAAGAAAAACAGCAAAGTCCTGCTTCAATCCAGTAACTTCCAGTGATCATTGAAGACTAGGGTGCTTCCTGAGGAAAAAGGTATGGACTAGCAGCCTCCTGGACTCTCCCCTTAAAACAGAAACTCTGTCTTGCATTTGGAAGTTTATTCTCTTAAACACTGCCATTGTAACCTGTTGAAATGGATGTTCAGCTTCAGCCTTTTAAAAAAGGATTCTAGAAAGCCTGTACTTTCTACTGATAGTCTAAACTATGTCTAAATGGGAAACAAATATTGTAACTTCACTGAATAGTGCATAAATATCTTCCCTCAAATATTGCTGGGCTGTTTACTAAGGAAATGAGAGTTGCACTGACATGTTATCAAAGCTTCTACATCCCAACAAGTTCTGTGAAAAATATACAGCTAAATAGAGATGAGAAATCCATACCAGCTGTCATCCCTGAATAGTCTGCAGCCACCTGGCTCTCATGTGCCAACTAATCCAGACAGCTCAGAAACAAATGGAGATCAGAATATGCTGCCTTCTTTCCAGCCAGAATTAAGGACAATGGAAGAGACCAGAGGGCACAGAGGAGAAATCTACAAGGTAAACCAAGAAGGCTACCAACAAACCTGCTCATCAGAGCTATAGGAAAGGGATCCAGTATTACTGCAGGAGGCAAATGCGATGTAAAGCAAGGGAAGCAGGATCCCTTACACACAGGACATTTCTGTATTGCAGCAATAGCTTGCATCCCAAATCAAACTTCCTCTTGCCCAGCACCACATACTGTATCAAGCCTGCAAAACTCTGAACTGAGCAGAAAGATCCATTATTTGTATTTTCATAGGTCTTCAAACTCTAATGAAAAATACAAATATCTCTCTGTAACACACATTTCTATTTCTCTCACACAAATCTCTCTCTGTAACACGTTTGCTAAAGCTAAAGATGCAAATATACAAAGAGAAAATTTTCAGAAAGAAACATAACCTTCAATCACTTGCTCAGACAACATGAACATGTTTTAAGAACTGGTTATTAATCTAAATAGATGCCTATAGTGACCTAAATAGTATTTATAATGGAAACCTGAAGCGTTTTCAAATCCGGTCTTTTCTAAAACATGGTTCTAAATCCTACCTTTCAAATAGGGTCAAGCCTATCACAACATTTTTTTTTTTCAGAAAACACACAGAAAAGGAACAAATCCATATTTACAGAGAGGCATATAAATTAACATACTTTTCCATCCATCGCTATAAATAAGCACAGAAAAATTAAATACATTACTCCAGACCTAAAAAATTTTGGTGTTTAGAACAACAAACTTTTCATACATCTGCTGCAATGTAGGCTTTCAACAACTAGGAGCATACCTTTCTACCATTGATACAAATTGGTTTCGTTCTAAGAAACAAACACACATCCTCTCCTGCAACCCTTTAAATTTGACAATCCATTGATCTTCCTAATAACCTCTCTTCTAAAAAAAACTTGGTACTTGGTATGTAATGGGTATTTTGGGCCTGCATTTATTGATTTAAATTTCCACTCGATTATGTAGTAAAAAATTTCATAAATTTTAAGAGCTATAAGCTGAAAAAGATCTATAAATGAAAAAAAAAAAAAAATAAAAAAAGATGGGCTTGTAAAAGACCAGTGCTGCCTACACTTCTAAATTACTTCTCATCCAGTACACCCAGTATAAGGTGAGCTTTGACATTTAGCAATGAAATGACACATTGATTCCAGTACCGAATGCTCTCATGACATCAATCTGGACACTGTGCCCATTTCTTTCATCTCCTCCTGCTATTCTAAGGCAGCTGAAACAGCCACCTAGACATAGGCAACATAAAAGTAGCATCAACTCCTAATGCCCAGCAGCATGTTATCTGCTGAATCACAAACATGGCGATAAAATTTACAGTGGCACTGTTAAAACTGTGACATTTATCACATTGCACTGTCTATCTTTAAACACAGTATTTGCTGAAGCTCCTAAATTTAGAAGGGAACACACTGCAACTACCATGGTAACTACTTGGCATGGTAAACCAAGGTCCTTAAGCAACAGACTTGTTGCTTTTGTAACTAGAGTTATCCAAACAGCACCTAAGCATCCTTTCTACTTACCAAGCAAGAATGTTACCTTGGATTAAATTAAGAATAAAGTCAAGGGCTTACTCACTCAAAATAGCACCAAGATTCTTCTGATGTTAATGAGTAGCTCAAAACCACTTTAAAAACCAATTTTTTTGTACTGTGCATTATAAAGGCAAAGCTGGGCTCACATAAGCTGAGTTTAAAACACAATGAGAGCTCCCACTACATAGTTCAGGGAAAAAAGATGTAAGAAAAAAAAAAGGAAATAAAAGGAAGAGACAAGGGAAGAGTTTACACATTAAAGGAAATAAGGATGTCTGAGGTTGAATGACCTCATTCAAAATCTTCAGATCCACCTGCTGGCTGGATTTCATGTCTTCCTTTTGTTCTATAACTTGTTCAATGGACCTACTGCAGCAAGTCCAGAGGTGGGCCATGAAGATAATCAGAGGGATAAAGCTCAACTCCTATGAGGAAAGGCAGAGATAGCTGTGGTTGTTCAGCCTGGAGAAGGCTCTGGGAAGACCTTACAACAGCCTTTCAATATTTCAGGGGTCTACAAGAATTACAGAATGTAAGGGGTTGGAAGGGATCCTGGAAGATCATTTAGTCCAACCCCCCTGCCAGAGCAGGATCACCTAAGGTAGGAACACATCCAGGTTTTGAATGTCTCCAGAGAAAGAAACTCCACAATCTCACTTGGGCAGCTTTTTCCATTATTCTGTCACCCTCACAGTGAAAAAGCTTTCCCTTATGTTTACACGGAACCTCCTACACTCCCGTTTGCACCTGTAGCCCCTTGTCCTATCACTGAACACCACTGAGAAGAGCCTGGCTCTGTCGTCCTGAAACTGGCCCTTTACTTTAATGAGGTTGCCCCTCAGCCTCCTCTTCTCCAAGCTGAAGAGACCCAGCTCCCTCAGTCTTTCCTCATAAGGGAGATGTTCCACTCCTCTAATTATTTTTGTGGCTCTGTGCTGGACTCTTTCAAGCAGTTCCTTCTGGAACTAAGGGGCCAGAACTGGACAGAACATTCCAGATGTGCCCTCACCAGGGCAGAGGGGCAGGAGAACCTCTCTTGACCTACTAACCACCCCCTTTCTAATGTACCCCAGGATGCCACTGGTCTTCTTGGCCACAAGGGCACATTGTTGGGGAGGCTGGACTGGCTGAGCTTTAACGGCCCCTTCCAATCTAAACCATTCTATGATTCCATGATAAATCAAAGACGTTAAGTTATTCAACAAAAGCAGGACAGAACAATACATTCTTCAGCCTTCTGAGAGTAGTTGCTGTCTAAAGAATTATGCCTCCAGCCTTTCTTTGCTTTCAATTCAGACACGTATACACTGTTGTCCTTGAAAGCAGATAATCCCTTCAGTGATTGTTACATTGATTTTCCAGAATCAAACTGGGAAGAGGGAAAGGAAGACCGGTAGTGTCACCAACAAGTGACAGAGGGCTAACTACCTTTGGCGGATCAAACACCAGTAGCAGGTCACAGCAATAGGTCACAGGAAGTCTGATTAGTCTTTTATACAAACTATTTTATTATAAAAAGAATTTTGAAAGTAAGTCTGTTAAATCAGAACAGAAATACCCGAGTTAAAGATTTTTCTTTCTCTTTAGCTTTCTCTAGAAACACCAATGTAAGTGTTCACAGAGCAGACAATCTATATATACACAAGAGACTAAATGGAGAGGTGTGCACTAGGGACGTTGTTAAAGACATCAACCCTCCAGACAAACACACATACTCAATGCTGAGTAGAAATAAAACCATCATACTTTAAAGGTGGTGTGGGAACACTGACAGAAAGACACAGCTGTTGAAACACAGATCATATAAACAAACAAGAGAGTCCTTATAAGAGCACTTACAAGTAAAACTTCTCTTCCCAAACAGGGTTCAGATTCCCAAAAATAGTTTTTGTCCTCTTCTTTGTTTTGCCCACTTGAACAGTTACATACGGATCACTGGACCCAGTCTTGTCTTTGGCCTGAAGACCCTGAGCACACACAACTGGAAGAAAAAGAGATGGGTTACCACCACCATGCAGTAAGACAATGTTTTCAAACACCACATGAAGCCACAGCTCAGAATGGCCAGAGAAACAGGAACACCACAGTCATGAGAGCTTTCCTGATGCAGTGCTTGGGGTAGGAGAATCTCCACCAAATACCTGTACACTGAGCAGAAAGAGGTACAGGTCAAAGAAGCATTTGCCTCTGTTCTCTCAAGGTTCACACCAACTCTCTCTTACCTTAGGGTCACAAGAGAGGCCAAGACAATCTGTATCTCTATCACTCACCTGTGATGGTGATCTTTGCTGACCATTTTGAGGTGCCATCAAGCACACTCTGCTTCACTGTCTTCATCTGCTGAGCGTGTGTCATTTTGCTCTCACAGAACACATCTCTGATCAAGTCAAAGATCTCTGGCTTGTTCCGCTCCCGGATTTTCATACGATCCTTCATGGCCATGATGAAATTCTGGGTTCGGTCTTCAGCTCCGTGCTTTGAGCTCTTCTCTGCTGCTCCTGTGCACCAGAAAGAACAAAGTGTTCACCAGAGACAAACTCATGTTTCACCAAATCTGGACAGCAGGATCAAAGCCAAGAGTTAACCTCCACATGTTGGCTCTTATTTCAACCTATACACAAGAGAATCAAAACCACTTAGACCTGGGAGGGGGTAGTGGAAGGGCATAATGGAAAGGGAATGCCCAGATTTCTCTATAATCTGGAACCAGCTTGCTCTGATGACCACAGGACTGATTTTCAATACCCTTGAGAACGTTCCAGAAATTAGGTTCCAACTCTAACAGCAGATGTCAGCATACCCCTTCCTCTCATTCACCTTGCTAAATCCCTGAGTGGGCAGGTGCAAAGAAAAGAACACAGGACCTCCACTACGAACACTATGTGTGAGCTTGTCTCAATGCTGCACCTCAGCACCATGGAAAAGCAGAAATTCAGATGGGCCAACACAACACAGTCAGCAGTTCCCACTGATGTGTGCTCACACGACTCCCCATTCAGTGCAATCTACATTCTTGTTCTTCTGCCTGGAACCACCCTGCTTGGGTCTGGCATGAAACTGCAGGTATCCAAGTGACTCTCTGGATCCCACTCTATTTCATCAGTCTGGAAGGAGACAACTCAAATAATCCATCTCTAGAATCACAAAGGCATGGTAACTATAACAACTATCTATGAGGTAGAAAATTCATTATTTAAAAAGTTGTGCCATCATAAGCATAAGATAGTACAATATACAGCTGGAAGCACAGGAGTCAGGCATATGGTCTGTACCACACAGACATGTATCTGTACATGGAAAAAGATACAGGCCTTTAGTAGGAAAGGCCTCTAGCCCCTTGCTTAGCTCTTTCAAATTGTAAAAGCAGGAACTCAAGATTGCACCATTTCTCTATATGCAGTCTGCAGCAATTTCAAGTTATGATCTTAAATCAGATTAAGTTAAATCAGTACAGAAGTCCAGTTAACACATTCAATCTTAATATTTCTGTGTAGTTCAATAAGCTTTTGCTTGGTTTTCCTCCCTGGGTTAGTATAATTAAGCAAGCTTTGTCCTAGAAAAAGTATCTTTATCCAGGAATTCACCAAATATTGAATTACCTTAAAAATACATATTAAAGCAGGTGCAAGAATGTGCAAAGGAAGCCATCAATCACAAAGTTACATAAAACTCTTTTCTTCTGGAAAAAGCTGGGAAATGTATCAGGAGCACCCTTAATAGGAGGCATTACAGTTTTGCATATGAAACTATTTCAGCAGGTAGTGACCAAATATGAATAAAGTACTATGAATACAAAGACATAAAGGACCCTCAGCAATACAGTATAGCAGACAACCTTGTTAACAGGCTCAACAGGGTGCCAAGTACCTAACGCTTCCTGGAGACATCCTCTTCTAGGGCCTTCAATCTAACACCTTTCACTGTTATTAAACTCACTTCAATAAAGAAACAAAACTCACTTCCAACTTCCACCATCCAAAACAGGGAGAATAAAAAGGCCATTTGGAATAGACTGTGACCACTGAAGTTTCAGAAGTTCATTAAGGACACTGCATTAAAAGGCATGCTATTGGAGACCTGGGTATAAGACAAGCCATGACTTTGCATTACCTGCTAATTATTTTTTCATTTTACTTGCTAGAGGCTCGATGTTCAGTATTTCACTTAGTATAATAAAATGTATCTGGCCCAAAGTTTCCTATTATTGGCTTAAGATGAAATTAAATCAAAATACTGGAATTAATTACACGGTCCCTGCTGCCTACTCACCAGTGCTGAAGAACTAGCACCACCCAAAGTGATGTCTTGGACCAGGCAATCATGCAGCTGTAGACTCAACATTTATTACAGCAATATGAAACCAAAATGATACCAGGGGCTATACTTTGAACTTCAGATAATAAGTGCTATTCATCTTTAACAGAACTAGGTCTTCTGGGGATGAAGGTGGACTCCACACAGTATATGCAGAGCTACAGAAAATTATTGGAAAATCAGCAAAAGCCAAACTGAACATTTTGCCTTTTCTACCTATATAAGTTAAGAACCAAATTAAAACATCAAGAGACCATTAAGAATACATAAGCAGAGTGCTCTGTTTCAGAACCGTCCGCTAAATAAATTACTAGTCCAACATCTTGAAAAATCTAAATGTTTCACTGTTTATCACTTAGATGGAACAAGAATTTATCACAATTCTGCAGTGGCATGGTCTGCATAGCTGCACTAATACATGCACTCCAGAAGCATCAAATGATGCCTGAGAATTCAAAGTTTGACAAATTCCAGATAAAAAGAGTGTTTAACAACCCTACCACCTCCAGAGACCTTGCATAGTGCATTTATCCCTCTGCAAGGCTAGCAGCAGTCTGGGGCACGCTGAGTTGGAAGTGGAAGCCAAGCCTCATAGAACCTCTGAGAGGTCTTTAGTCACCTCAAAGGCTTGTCTCTTTCTCCTAACTTCCAGAAAAAATCACCCATTTCCATCCATTCTGCTCCCTAACTCTGCCCAGATAATTCACCCAGGTAAGAAGGCTCCATTATTTCTTCCTTGTGAAAGGAAGAAATACTCTCTCTCCCTGCAGACGCTGCACCTGAACTGCAGGGCAAAAGTCAGAATTGGACAGACACCCTATTTAGCGATACAGATTAATAAAAAATGGACAAACACTCTGCCTTAACAACATGCTCTCTTTCTTAACATCTGCTGGTTGGTACAATACCACCAGAGTTTCCAAAACAAGCACTGGGGGAGTAACTGCCCCAATATATGTGATATAAACCCAAATCATGACTCTATACTGGTAGAAGGTAGTTTTCCTGCTCTTGGAGTTGGATGGTATTTATTCAGTTGCAAAAAGAAGGCTTTGTCCAGTGGATCATTTTTCAAGTAATTCTGTAAATGGCATTAGACAGGCAAAGAAATATACAAGTACTGTGTGGCAGTATCATAAAAATGGTACTAGGTTTTCCTTCCCTCTTCTTCTCTAGAATTATGAGTCAATTTATGACTGGAAACAGAAAACAAATAAGTCTATATCAAGAATTGTATTGATACAGCTATTAGTAAACCATCAGTGCTGTTATCTTATGCTTTAACATGGAAAAAGTCGAGAAAGCAACACTGGCAGGGTAGAAGACAGCTGTTTAGTAGGCGGATAATGCTTAGAAATTATATATTCCTGAAACTTAAAATAGATATTCAAGTTTCAAATAAAGGTATCCTTCCTCCTTCTGTGCAAATATTTTCTTACATAGGATTCTGGAAGGAAATAAGTGTTAGTCACAATTGTGCCTTATCACCATTCAACCCAGAAGCCATGATTTTTATCACAAGTGACTTTATTGGTGTCACTAACAGTCTGCTCACTGAGATAGTCTCTGGACTGCAGTCTCTGAATTCAGAATGCAAGTTTCTCATCCAAAAAGAATGATTCCCATTCCTGAGTCAAGAAGCATTAAACCACTCCAGAAAAGAAGCCAGATCCCAGGACCAAAATGAGGACATTCAGTAATGCAGCCTGATAGCTCATGTGAAGTTTTCCAAGGTCTGTTGCTGCAGCACAAGCTCTAATAAAGGGGTATGTATAGCCACACAATAGATTTCATGTTCAGCAGTAGTATGAAGCTTGAGATCTCATTGCCTCATTTTCAAGGTTTCCAGACTACCAGATTCTGATATCCCACAGCCATTTCTTTTCACAGGCTTAATTCTAATGTTAAGTCCTCATGCCAGAGGTCTAGATTAGCATCACTATAAAAAAAATAAATAAGCAACCCACAACCAAAACCCAAGACACCCTTGAAAAAGCAGACTACTATGGCTTTTCAAATAGCTAGCCCAGAGCTGTACAGGCTCCTTTCTTCTGTTAGGATCTTGCTATCATTATGTCCTTCCATTCTACTCACTTCAAAATTCTGCCTACTTGTCTGCATCTGTTTCTTGGCATCCTTCACATGCATCCTCACTGGTCTTCCTCTGATATCAACACTGCCCAGCCCCTTGTATTTTTGTTAATACTACAGCAGTGCTCATGGCAAAAGCTTTTTCCAAACACTTTGCATGCTATGGGGATTTTGAAGAACATCCTTCCATCCATTTTCAGCTGAGTAAGAAAGGAAGAGTACCCATGCAGCAGATACTTCAAGTACTTCTAAGAACAATGGAAGACTTAAAAGAGAGCATCTTCCCCTGACCAAGTATGTATGAGCTTATGATAAAAAGGTAAGTGCCCCATCATCGGGATATTATCTTCTAAGTACCTACAATAGAGAAACATCCTCTCAGAGAAAACAACCTGGTGCCAACAGACACATAAACCAGATGGCTGCAGTATATATGCCACAGCTGATTCCAGTTTACTGCACTTCAGACATTGCCAATTCATGGAACGGCCCTGCCGAACCAGTCTGCAAATAGATTTTGTTTGAAATTGCAAGAAAATGTTGCTGAATTTGAGCATTTTGTCACTGCAATCCTACACGTTTGCTGGCTGCATCAGATGCTCAGTTTCTTAAAATTATATAGGGTAAGAAAAACACCCACAGAAGAAATAACCAAACTTAATTCTAACACTCTTAGGAAAAGAGATCCTTTTATTTCCTGCAGAAAGGCACTGGAGGATAGAAGATGGATAAACAGCACATGCTAATTCTGATTATTAAAAGCACAGGTTTCTACCCAAAATTTCAAGGCTTGGGCAATGTAACTATTTGTGACCAGCCTGAAAATTAATTTTATTCCTATGTAATGTTTTCTGGAATAGTGAGAAAGCTAGGGATTTTTTATGAATAGCAACAATACAGCTGTTGGGAAGAAACCCTCCTGAGTACAGTACACAAAGTTCAGTCTTGAATTTATTGGATCTCTGAACTGTTGCTCATCCCTCAGAAAGCCCCTTTCTCATTCCTCATGCACAGCCTATGTTCTTCAAACATATATAAAGATTAATTTTTCCATTGTTTTCTTGCTTAGTGAGTTCCTTTTAGAAGGATTTTAGCATGAACATGTCAAAGCAAAGAACACAGTTGCATGAAAAAGCCTTTAAAGATATTTCTAGCAACAATAACCTTTATTTCCCTGCCCAGCAGAATATCAACATACCGGCCTCATCTTCTTCCTGTCTATCTCCCAGCACTATCTTCTTCTGCCTCCTCTCTCTCTCTTAATTACACAGCTGACCCCTTCAGTTTCCTTTTCATTTTTTTCCAGAGAATGATACCCACTACATGAACATTGGGTATCCTTACAAACATGTCTTACAATTCTTGCATCTTGGCTGTTCAGATGCTGGGCAGCTTTCAAGTAACTCAGTAAGTAAAGTTTTTTTTTAAGTTGGGTTTTACCTTTCTTACATGGCTCACAAGTTTTGAGCCCAGTGCAGTCACAGTTTTTTCCCCTCTGTTTCTTTAACTCTGCATGCTAAAGTATCTTCTGTTTACATTTTGAATGGAAATGTGCAAAGCAAACATCTGCAGTCCCGTGAATAAAATAACAAGTCCTTATCTAATGCTTTGCTATATGAAGTATAGAGTTGCTTGCAGTTATTTTCCATAGAAAAGTGTTGAATATTGCCAACATCACAACCCACATCACTTTGTGTAATTTAATGCATTATTTTTCATATATATTAATATATATTATATATACATATTCAGATACACAATACACATATGTGTAATGTAATTAATTGTAAATAAATTTAATTTCAACCAGTGATTAAGAAACCTGCCTGCATATTTCTTCTTCAAAGACTGTTTGAGAGATTCGTTGTTCTCACTATTGAAGTTGCCTTCTACTTCCACCTTTAATTTTCTAACAGCAAATTAATTCAAGTTTCTTTTGTAAAAATTAAGCTTAAACAGACCAACTTCCTCCTTGCTGCTTATCTCCCTTTTCCCCAGCATAGTTAAGGTACAAACAGGTTCAAACAAGAATTAAAGCAAAACACAGAGCCATCACTGCCAGCTATTAAATACAGCATCTACCGTCCTATGTGACCCATCATGTGTGCCCCAGGCACAGGCTCAGCCCCAGGTCTCTCTAGAGCAATTCATCCATAAGAATCTACCATTAAAAAGACAAAATGCCTTGCCAATATGCATTTGGTACAAAGAATGTGAGTTAAGTCCATGGACTGGGGCTCCATGGACAGAGAACCCAGCGCTTCTCTGAAGAGCTTAAAAGAGTAAAATGTGCTAATGGTTAAAACAAGCAACCTGACTGGGATAGCAAGGCAGGAGAGACTGAACAAGTCAGAATATCCAGCCCAGTAACCTATTCACCAAGCTCACAGCCTCTCTTCCATGTGGGATAAGTTCCTTGCATATGTCTCATTCTTCCATACACCACCTGAGCTGACACTGAGAGAGATTAAACAGTGCATGACTTAGAACCTAATAGATGTGAAAGAGTCAAGAATTAAACCTTCTTTTAAAGCACATCAAACACACTGTTGCAAAGTTCTTCCTTGTCAGTAGATCTGTCTGCACCTACAGGGTGGTAGGGGTCAGTTTAGCACAGTTTAGCACTTTGCGGAAAAATGAGCGTTTTTTTTAATGAATCCAGTTTCACTGATCATTGAGGGATGGCCTATAAGTTTAGGAAAGCTCTGGTAATACCTTTGGAGCAGCTGCATCCCAGGGGTCACTACTCACTCTGTAAGCAGTCAGCGTTGAGCAAGTCTTGGCACTTCTCATGGCACTTGACTCCACATTCACCGCAGCGCATCCCCTGCCGTGCAATACCCCACAGCAGACCCTCACATTCATAGCAGTAGGTGGGAGTTGTGGCTGTCCACACTTCGAAGTTGTGTGGGGTTGTACAAGAGATGGGGTAAATTAAGGCTTGCAAGGTCTTCTTGTAGACGTGAGATTTCTGAAAGGCAAGAGCGCACACAAACTACCATCCAGGAAGGTGACTGAACCTGTTTTTGATGGTTAACCTATGAGTTTTAAGGAAAAGGGCATGAGCAGCACAATACATCTACACATCTGACATAGCCAAATTTATCAAACTTCTCCAGCCAGCAGTAGAAACCCTTCCAAAAGCATTTAAAAAGTGGAAAAGATGAAAGAAAAGAATTAAGGTTTGTGGATGAGGGATATCTTGCATAAAGCAAGTTTCAATGCTCTCATGGTAGATAGCACTGAAGGAAAGCGTAAAATTACATTTTTCAGGATCATATTGACACTTAAAATGTTACTTTTCATGTTTGGTTTCTTCAAACAAATTATACAAGAACCCTTGTATATATATTTTTAGACATCTGTGAAGCTGGCTGTGCATCCAAGAGAGCCAAGTTTGCTTAATTTGCTGACTAAAAGTCAATAGGAGCCAAGCAACCCTCCCACTTACCAGCTCTTCATCTTTGAGAGATGTTCTAGTGGCCATTGCTGAGGTAATTCCGGCTTTCCGGGACTGAACCAGTGACTAAGAAGGAAGAAAGCTTGTTATTCACCATCATAATCAGAAATGCATTGACCCTACATGCTCTGAGATGTGACCAAGTGGACTCTGCCACCAAATCAGAAGTCTGTTACATTTGAGCTGGCTTCTTAAATGGTAGCTCACATCTCAGAATGAGTGAAATGCACACTCTGAAAGGTCCTCGAGTTGTTCCCATCTGACCAATAGTCTCATTCTGGTAAATTTTTATTTGTTTCTCTGGTAAGAATTGTCAGCACAACCTGGGTTCCACTTCTATGTTCTGGTAGCAATGGTAATTCCTACTATTGCCTAAGGTCACTACGTAGCACTCAAGTCTTTCACACCTAGCTTTATCCATAGCCAAAAGGAGGTTATTTTATCAGTTTTACAACACACACACCACCCCTTAAATCACCGCAGTGAAAGGGGCTCAAATAAACAGGTTTAAATAGGGACACAGTAGGTTGGGAGTGCAGGTCTGAATGTGCTGGTGTATCACATTCATTGGCCATCGCTGAATACAATGAACAGCATTTTCCTCTCAAAACTGCCCCCTGAGCATCACACCAGCACTAAGTTCTGCAGCTTTGGACAGCCCAAGGCAGTGCCTTTGCAGAACTTCACACTGGCATACAAGGGATGTCTTCAGCAAGCCACTCCAGTTAGAAGGCAGAAATGGAAATTAAAGTTAGCATCATCTGCTTCGAAAACATTAAATCCTATCAGAAATGTTCATTTATGCTCTGATATATCCTGTATGAAGGCAGACTGAAAAAGTTCATTGCATCAGTGATGGAGCAGGACAGAGTGCTGGATACAGTGCACTGCAATACTGCAGGTTTAAAAAAAAAAAACACAAGCACAAAAAAAAGGTCAAATAATTTTTGTTTCTGTTGAAGACTTGGTTGATAGTCTTTATCTCCACTTACCATGGCCTGTAGAGAGAGAGAATGAAAGCATACAAAAGAAGTAACATGAGTTAATGCCATTATTGCAAAGATACAAGCAGTAAGACACGTATTAAGCTTCCCATGCATAAGCTGGCAGAGAGAAATGGATGCATCTTTTCACAGGAATTATAGGATATGGAAACTTTGGTCTTTCAGCTGTTACAGCATTCCTCCCAAGTATGAAATCGTTATGTGTACTGAAGAAAGCCAAGAGAAAAACATTTGTCCTGCAAAAGCCTTATTTCACCATCTCACACAAGCATATGAAACTTGTCCTCATTACTCGCTTGGTTCTTGTGCTTCCTCAGTGAAGAAGCCTACTGGCAATATTGAAATTACTGTGAAAATCCAAGCACACATGCTCATTTATCTATCCTCTGAAATTCCACAGTTCTGGTAAGCTGCCAATCCTCACATGGACATTGTATCTTTCCCCAAAGTACATGATTTTAGGAAAACATTTTAAAATAATGCGGGCCCGAAAATATCCAGATACTCTGTGTAGAAAAAAAAAAACATTAAAAACATGAAAATATCTTAATTCTGCCAAATGAAAGAAACAGTCTATGAACAGTAGCTCATTCTCACTGATATTTTTCCAAGCACAGCTCCTAATCTCTTACTGTAAGAATTAATTTAACTAAGCAGGAAACCTCCAACTTCTTCAAGTGACAATGAAGTTACCATACACCAAAAAGCAAAGTCACTTGCACCAATGATTTTGTTACTGAAGAAAAAACCCTTACCAGATCACTGACAAGTGGAATTGGCTTTTTTTTGCGTAAATCGGGCATGCTGTCAATGCCATAGAGACCACCTGCAGGCCTGGAAGTTCAGAAGGAAGGAAAGAAGAAGAAAAAAAAAAAGATTAAAAATCTCACCAGCAGTGACAGACAGTAAACAGATGATCAAAAAGCTTCCTTAAAATACCAGTCCCCTTGCTAATATCACAGTTAATGAGAAAAGGAAGAATCAGTTCATAGTAAATGCAACTTAATAATAAACCAAAGCCATTCACACTAAAAAAAAGGTAATTTTCTCATTCTCAGAGCTTGAGGGTCTGACCTAGCTCAGAATAGGTCCTGTGTTTGCAGAGCACCCAGTGCTTCAGAGCCACTGCTGCCAGCACAGCAAGTTAATGCAGCTTTATCCTTGCTGCTTCTTTGGGGCATTGTTTTGGCAAATATACTCACCTCATGGCAGCAATAAATATGTGGATTAAGTAATAAGTATGTGGTAACTGAGCCACACACCTCTGCTTTCAGAAGTACCTTTTACTCCTTAGGGACAGCTCATGTTTGTACTTTACTACTGGTAATGAGCACCATGGCAGGAAAGACTTTCGAAATTTGGAAACACCCTGTCTACAGTTTTTCTCCACCCTCTTTCCTTTCATTTCAGTAATTCTGTGTTAGGCTTGGGTGGGAAAGCTTTATTGGAGGAAGCAAAATCAGTCAGAAGATTGTATCTTTTAAAAATTTAAAGATAATGCTAAAAATGATTGTGTATCTTCTTCATGCAAAACAATCCAGTTGTTCCTACCCAGTGTCACTGACGGGGGGTGGAGGGGAGCATGACAAAGTCTATGAGCTGCAGGCCAGGATGATGCTACTCATCATCTGATTTATGCTAGAACATATCTAATCCTGGCCCTCAGGGTCCACACAGTTATTAGAGAAAAAAATATCACATCCGAGAAGAAAGAAGATTATGTTTATTTGGTGCTCAGCCTTTCAAGCCATACAGACCTCTGTACACAAGGGCTGCCATTTACTTACAGAGGTAGCAATGGTGGCAAAAGTGGCATTACCCCAGCAACACCTGGAGTCTGCAGAAATAAAACATGACAGTCTCCTTCCTTCCTGATGAGACCAGCCTGAATAATTAGTATCTGGAACCTGCCATGCATGGACGTATGCCTGTGCTTGAAGAAGGTCTGTTAATTCAACCTGAAGGAGCAAAGTAAATCAACAGCACAGATCTGTAAATCCCTGAGATAATGGTTTTGTGGGGTTTTTTTGTTTGGTTGGTTGGTTTTTTGGACCTGAGCACCCATTTCTCTGCTGCTGCATCTATTGAATTCACCCTGGACTGAAAAAGGGACCTGCAATGTGACTCCCTCCTTGCAATGAACACCCACCTGCCAGCCAACCCCTCAGCTCCTCTCACTGTCTCACTTAACCTCCCCAGCTCCCCAACTTTTCTCATGGCTTGGTGTCACTAAGAATATGAAGAATATGGTTTCTGAGGCTGCCTCCTCTGATACAGAGACTGTAGAGGCAGAGACTTCTGCCTCTCAATCCTTAGCCATTCATTTCCACTCCATACCATGCTGGCTTACACCTTCTTGCAGTTGCATGATAAACTGGCTAGCACTTCAAACGTGTATTTTGCTGATTTGGTACATCACATCTAGCTAAAAGGCTTTAGACCACAGCTACAGGGAAGAGGAGTATGAGTCTAATGGTTATTACTGAAATAAAAGACCCACATGGAGCTACCCTTTAAGGTAATCTAGGAAACCAAAATGCCAGTACAAATTTACACATGCCATGAAAAGCACAAGGCTCATAAGTGACAGAAGGCAACTAAACCTTTAAAGCAGGACCCAATCAAATCCCCTTTTAATACAGCCAGTAGTAAAAAAAGAAAAAAAAAAAACTCCAGGAAAAAAACAACCAAACAAACAATGGCCAACCAATGTCACAGCAGTTGGTGCTCCAGGATGGACAAGTATGTCACGACACAACCTTGCCCAAGGCTGTTTTAAAGGGAGCAGCGGGTGTATACAGAAACAAACCACAGCTCTGCGATGGTAAAATTGATGTTTTTGATGGGGTGTATGAGGGTGACATGCCTGAGTTGCCAGGTGGGAACTGGCTGGTGGGAAGGTGGGCAGCCACGTGTCACAGCACCAAGTGCATCAGCTCTGCATGGAGCATGAGTCACATCTGCACCGCAGCATCCTGCGCGTCTCTGCCCTCCCACACCAGGGCTGCAACCCACCCACAGGAGCTGTGACAGCTTAACCTCACAGCTGGGAATGGGAGACAAACACAGACAGGAGAAAGGTGGAGATTCACAGCAGTTAATTAAAACCACTGGAATCTCTGGACAAGAATGGTAACTGCCTGACAGTGCTGGAAGTCCTTGCAGTGAGGCTATATGGTGTTTTCACCATGTTTTCACTCATTTTCACCAAATGAGGCTACGCTCATTTACGACAGAGAATTTCCAGAAAAAAAATTTTGCCCGAGCTACACTGCAGTATTTCTTTCTGGCTTATTACAGAAAAATATGACCCACATCAAGAAATAAGATACATCCACATAAACTGTCAATATTGACAGCACTAAGACCAGCCCTGGGATCAAATATGGAATTTTGTCTGCTACTCTAATGCTAGAAATCCTTTCCAGTACTGACTAGCAGTACTGAATTGGGATAAAATAGGTGTCACAGAACACTAACCATCTGACACCAAGAATTCCAGCATTATTTAAATCACAATACAGCTTGTCAGTAAGTTTTGGGTCAAAAATTTGTGTCAAATCATTTGAATCAGGAAAGTATATGCAAAATAGAAAAGGAGAACCAGAAAAGATGCAAAAAAATTGTCACAAGTAAAAATCCAGGGTAAGCACTCCTAAGAGACAATGGTACAGCTGTGAATTTATTCTTCTTTTCTATATACTTTGTAATGATTTTATTCCTTTTCTAATTTTTCTTTTCTATTTTCCTGACATTTCCTAGGAAAGAAAACCATTAAAATTGCATGTTTTATAAATTCAAGATGAGCTTAAATTACTGTGCTTGAGAAACATGTCTAGTTGCCACCTGGTTTTTTGCAAAATATTTATGATAGTCTGAGGTTTAGGATGGAAACAGTTGCAAGCTAGGCTGACAGAGAACAAACATATTTGAAAAGTGCTTATATTCAATAACCAAGGGAGGTGTCCTAGGATGTAGATAGTTATAGACTCAGATATCTGAGTCACTTTGAGCTTGTTAATGTTTAAATAACAATAATTCAGGAATTATTCTTAATTTTCAAAGTAACTTGTTGTGCTTTCACCTACCTCAACTCTCCATTTAATCAAACTCCTTATTTTGCTTACCTAAATTAGTGTTTGCACAGACAGAACTACTGACAGTGCCTCAAATATGCATACTGTAGCTTTATGTATAATAGGGTAACTCTCCTCTGCAATGCATGTAATATTTATAGCCTTATTATAGAGGGCTGTATTGAGGAGTGAAAAGGATTTCTGTATGAGAAGATGATTTGCACTGATAAATAAAATATATAGATATGAGAAATTACACTCAAGACACTGACCCATAATATCAATTGTAATTTTTTTTTTAAAGACCATGATTAGAGACAGGGAGCTGCTGTTGCATTATGCTAAAAGTGCAAATAGCTTGAAGCAAGAATTCATCTTTTAATACAAGTTTTATCACACAGACCCTTCCTTAAATCTCGAAAATTTAAGTAAGCAAAGATGGTTTGCAATGACAGATGATTACTTCCTTCAAAGGACACCGCTTCTCTAATCTCCATATGAAAGAAGTACTCTTACCGTAAGTACTTTAACATATTTTGTGGCTAATAAGCCACAACATGGCTAATAGTGGAATTAAAGGTTCATCACTCACAACTTCCTTTTCTGGAAAGCGCTTGTATGCAGCGACACAGTGAACAAGCCAAACGTTTTTCAAAACTGCATTTACCAGTCTATTTTGTTAGAGCTCACACTGAAAGAGGAAAATTACAGACTAGAGCAAATATTGCCTTGAATTGACAAAACACATTTTTAGGTATTTCAGGACTGTAGGTGTATTCCTCTTTCAGGCTTTGAAATAATTTTCTGTGCATGAACCAATAAACTCAGTACATTGTCTCCTGGTTAAAGCACACGAAGGTGCTGTTTATAGTTAGAATAAATCACTGTCTTCTGCTTCTGCTAATTGCCAGTTCTCCTGCTCAGCAAAGTCCCAGGCTCCTTAGCAAAGCACAGGGTTGCTAGGCATCTCCAGGCATCTGCAGGTGTTGAGCACACTTTGCAGGGACACTAACAGCAGAAAAATTACTCCAGAAGCAGAAAGCCGTATAATGAAGCCTCCAATTTAACTTCACGTTTTATTAGGGAAGCTTCCTTCAGTAGTTTGAGAATTAAGTTAAAAGTGTAACAAGCCAACCCAACCTCTTGCTGAGATTCCAGGGCAAACCTGCTGCTATGTCAGCTCCTAATGAGTGCATCACCACCAAACCACATGGCCCTGGTGGTGTACAAAGCACATAATGGAGCAGCTTGTAAAATGCATCGTCTTTTTTTTTTTTCCACAGGGGATCCTAGGGAAGCTACCATGCTGGCACCTATTATGAAGAATGTCATGCTGAAATTACACACAATTACAATTTGTCTGCTTCATTTGCTGTGAGTAGCGTGTGGTGGAGAGAACAGTCTTACCTCTACAAAAGAGGCTTGATGACTGCTTGAAAAATAACAAACTGCAATGACCTGCAGTTACTGCAGTTTTGACTGCTACAATGACCATAGAAGTCACCAAGACTTCTGTAACAGGAGACTTGCTCAAAGCTACTTTTTAATTCCAAGACCAAAAGACAGCAATCTTCCTGAGCTCCAATTTCCCTTCTCTGATGCTATCAGTTACTGACTCAGGAAAAAGAATTTCATCCAGACCACTCTGTGGTGCTCTGTAAAGATTATTTAACACTGCTTTAAGTGCCATAAACACTTGCTGCTCTAATGTTATAGATTACATGTTGCAACTATAACTCTGTTCTTAACCACAGATCTCTTGAAGAGCTGTACAGCCCACCTCCAGCTGCTTAAGAGCAGATTCTGAAATATAGCAGCAGCCTGGCACTACATGAGACACGACCACTTGATCATTGTTGATAAGAGCCATCAAAAATATCAGAAGTGCTGCTTATACTTAGGGCTAAACTGCAAACCTCAAAGTACACTGTTAATTATAAAAACAGGAAAATAAGGTTTCAAAATACCACTTACCCTCCTTTAAGCCAGGGTGGTTTTGATGGATCAGCCTCATCTTGACCCTTAGATGGAAAGAAGACGAATAACATTATGAAATTAGTTCCCAATACCACCAGAAAAAAATATTCAGGTTATATTCTGATGAAAGGATAACAGACTGCACTGCATGCAGGCAAATGCATACAGAAACTCATCCAATGACCAACATATCAGGACAAGTGATACAGACACAAACAGGCTGTGCAATCTCGTTGAACACCTAGGACTGAAACCTGAAGAGTGTGTTCAGTGCAACTCCTCTTTCAAAAGACCATCTTGAAGACAAACCGGTGTGATTTTTTTTTTTCCCAACCCCAAAAAACCCACAACTTACTGGAGAGGTCCTGTTATCATTTACAGAAACATGGTCAGAATGAAGATGTTAGAAATTAAATGCACAAACAACTGATCAGCATGAAACTTTGTACAAACACTTGTGAAATTTTTTCATGCTCAAATGCAAAGGCTCCTTAGCCCCTTCAGCAAGGAGGTCCTATTGCAGCTTCACCCATTCATATGCAAGTATTTAATTCCCAACAGATGTAAAACAAGGGCCATCACATGCAAGATGACTGCAGGGTCATGATAGAAAACATCACAGGCTGCAAATATGGGGATTCATAATCATTAATTCAAACCATCTTCTTATTTTCATATTAGAACTGTATTCTACAGAGCAATGTTTCATTGTTTGGACAATCTTTAGTGGGCTGATTAAAGCTGAGAATTGCTTAAACACTTACTACGTACCTGGGGAAAAACGTTTTGGATAAGAGCACAATAACTGAAAGCCTCTTTGTTCCAGGCTTTCCAGTTTGTATAGTTCGTATATCCTCCTGCACTGCCTCAAAGAAAAGCTTGTTCCAAAAAGGACTAAGTGAGACACACTATTAATTAGCTAATACTTCAAGCTCGGACAGCCATGTCTGCCAAGAGTATAAAGAGACTGCAATTTGCACACAGTGGAAAACAAATTATTTCCAGACATGGGACTTACAACCTGAGAATCATCACAAAGTGAAGGAATATGTCAGGAAATAAAGATAAAAGAACACAACCCCAAAAGAAAGACTAATTTACTTTGTCCTGAGCTTTGGATGAGCTGTGCAACCTCTGGATGTACTGTTCACAGGTGGCAGATGATGTCTGCCAAGAAGAACAGAAATAACCATGGAAAATAAGCTTCTATTTGAAGTCTCAGTTCGTACAGAGCAATAGTACAAACTTTATTAGTTAGTCTTACAACACCGTGGCTAGGCAGATCCAAAAACTACATTAAATTTTTCATTTTATTTTTAAACAGGCAAAGCCAGCAAGACCTTATCTGTAATTGAATGGACTGTCCTTGTTTTCTACATGATCACACAGGCCTGCAGAGGCCCATGGTCCAGCACAGCTCTATGTTTTCTCCACAGCCAGAGCAGCACAGAAGAATCCAGGCTTCTGTAGGAAGGACAGTGCTCTATGCATCTCCACTCCAAGCTGTGCTTCCAAAAACATTGATCTCAAAATCTGCATTTCCTTTGGAGGGATTTGAATCAAGTCCTGGTCAAGACAGTAGATTTCATAAAGGAAATGCAACCAGACCCTTCAGATCCCACAAGGGAAGACATCTCTACCTTCACCTCTGAGCACCTGGAATAGCTGTGGCCAGAAAGTAACCTTAGAACAATGCTTCACTTGACTGAGTGTGACCTGGGTCAGTTCTGCTGTACAGAATGGCACAGAACGACAAACACAAGCATGGCAACATTTACTGGTAAAAGGAGTTAGTGCAACAGATTTTTCAATCAGTTGGTCGGAGAGACTCCAGATACAAATGGCCAGTACTTGAGACATTAACATATCGGGAATAGCATGGGTAATACTGCATCCTGGAGACCACAAGAGTATCAAGAACTCTTTCCAGGGGAAGATCCAGGGAAAGCTGTTATCTAACTGAGCACCAATAATTTCTAATGGGCAACCACAACTCAGCAGAGAATGGCCAGCAGTATGGATGGAGAGAAGGGCAGAAAAATGTGATCAATAAACAAACCTCCATTACCTCCCAGATTTTGAGACATGCCAAGTTAACACTGCTGAGAGTCCTGATAAACTGTTCTTCTGTTCATTGTTTTAAATGCTTTTGCCAAGTCTTTTAGACATGCAAATAAAAAGAGAAGAGAAGAGAAGAGAAGAGAAGAGAAGAGAAGAGAAGAGAAGAGAAGAGAAGAGAAGAGAAGAGAAGAGAAGAGAAGAGAAGAGAAGAGAAGAGAAGAGGAAAGACAACTCCTCTAGAGTTGAATTCACAAATCATCCTGGACCAGCAGCATGAAACAAAAGGATGAGCTTTCGGTAAGTGACAGTACCCACGGAGAGGCAAGGCAGGTGATGCCTGTGTGGAAATAGGAGTTATCACTTGCTGAAAGCAAAATAAAGCAAAGTAAAGAGGTAATTTGCTCCAGGCTACATTCTTCCTGGAAAAACACCAAGAGAACCAGCACCTGACATCCATCAAACAAGGACTGATGCTTTAAGACTGTGGAAGAGTCAACACGGTACCCACAGCTAATGTGTGTGGGTGAAAGAGAGATATGTGATCCCTAGTAGTGTAGGCTCATTATTGGCTTCAACAGCTTGAAAGGCTTCAGAACAAACATAAAGGAAAGAATTAACATGGAAGCAACTGCAAAACAAGAAAAATATCATATAGGGTACACCAGGTTTTGAAAGCATTTTCTTTTTTTTTTTTTATGACAAAGCAACCGCTTTTCTTTAGACTGTAGAATGAATTTATCAACTGAGTTTTCATTTTGACAAAAAACTTTTGATGCAATGCCATGTAACACTAATAAGGCCAGATAAGCTGAGAAGGAGCAGGGAGCTTTAAGGTGAGTAAACAAATAACAGAGCCAGCCATGGACAACGCAGTAAGGAAGCTAGTGGGAGTGAGTAGGATCTGCTCATAAAATCCCCTGATGACAAACACCAGAGAATCATTGAAAGAGAGCTCAGATGGCCAATGGAAAGAACTGCCATCAACAAAGACTGCAACGACAGAGGATTAAACATTGTACAAATGGCAAGGTCTGAGTCTCAAACCCCGCTGAGAATTTGACTGCACAGAAGGTGTTTCTTGGTGCATAAAAACATGTGACACCTTTATTTTGGACTTGAGCTATAGTCATGACCCTGACCACAAGCCACTATGATACAGGCATGTAGAGAGGAAACACCACCCATAAAATATGTCCAGTGAAATGACTCCCTAGAAATAAAAGCATAAATACCACTGGCAAGACTCCTTCTGAAAGAAGGATACAATCTTTTTATTCCGTATAAAAATAGAAGAATTAACATCTGAAAAAGGCAAAAGCAGCATGCGAATGTAAACATATTATGATGCAAGAAAAACAAGACAGCTTCCTTAGTTTAGCAAAAACAACCTTCTTTTATGCTTACTCAATAGACAGGAGAACATACTGCATGGAAGAAGAAGTGCAGGTGAGTATAAATGTAGGGTGAAACCTAAAACATGCAGTAACCAGTTAATGTGCAAGAACCAGTTAGCAAAATAATGCCAGTGACACAGTAGCACTGAATCAGAGATAAGTTTGGGCTGGAAGGGACCTTAAAGATCATCTAGGTCCAACCCCCCTGCATGGGGAGGGACACCTCCCACCAGACCAGGTTGCTCCCAACCCCATCCAACCTGGCCTTGAACACTTCCAGGGAGGAGGCAGCCACAGCTTCCTTGGGCAACCTGTGCCAGTGTCTCACCAACCTCCCAGGAACAAATTTTTTTCCTAATGTCTAATCTAAATTTCCCCTCTTCAAGTTTTAAAGAATATTCCCTGATCCCCTGATCTTTACACATGTAAAAAGCCCTACCTCAGCTTTCTTGTAGCCCCCTTCAGATATTGGAAGGTTGCTATAAGGTCACCTCAGAGCCTCCTTTTCTCCAGGCTGAAAAACCCCAACTTCCTCAGTCTGTCCCCATAGGGGAGGTGCTCCAGCCCTCTGAGCATTTTAGGGGATCTCTTCTGGACATGTTTCAGGAGCTCTATGACCTCCTTATGCTGGGGACTCCAGAACTGGACACAGTGCTCCAGGTGGGGTCTCACAAGAACAGAGTAGGGGGTGAACCAGAGCAGAGTAGAGAGGGAGATTTCAATAAATTCAATACATCTGCATTAAACAAGGTAACAAACACGATCGTTTAAGGCGCAGTATTCAGTTGTAGGGAAAGGGAATGTTTAGTGAAGACAAAAAAGGAAACTAATAGGAATTTTGCTTATTCACGAAAAGCAGCATCTAGACTCAGAAGTAATTTGAGAAGTTTTTTTACCAAGCTGCATTTTGTAAAATTTGCTATTTATCTCATAAACAAGATGATGTTTCACCGGACAGAACAAAAAAATCTGTACTTCTGTAGAAAAGAAAGTCCATAAAATGGATGGAGAGGCATCAAAAAAGAGAAAATCACCAAGCCTGAGGAAGCACAAGAAAAGGAAAAACATTCCCAGATCTGATGGCCCTCTCAATATAAATTCATCTCTCCACATAAGAGGCTTTCTAACAATGTACCTTTCCATCACACTTCAGTACTGTGTCTAGCACATTATCCTCTCAGATAAAAAACAGATGTAAAACATGGAAAGCTGCTTTATTTAAACAGATAAGAAAAAATCAACAGTGATCTTTTATTTGTTTTGCAAATCATCCTAACTTGTTTTCAAATACCATTCTTCATCATTAAACCTTGAAAACCTCAATTTAGTTACAGATTAATCTGAATCAGGCTAAAAGAAGGAGCAACTGTTTCACCGTCTGTATTAAACTTCCAGTAATGCCTAATTAGACCATTTCTTTTAGGGTATTAGCAGAATCAGACTGAACTAAGATATCCCCATTAAACTAATCAATCTTGTCTTCACCGACTCAAGTATTCTACATTTTAACATGGAACCCAAAGCTGCAACAAGCCAAACAATGATTTTAAATTCACTGTATTTATTCTACAGAGTCAACTTAAATAATGACTGAAGACTCCCAAAGGAACCTCCTTGCCCTGATGTATCTTCCAGTAATCAATTTTCCAGCTGCCAGATGAGCAGCTTAAAGGAGGTTGCAGTATTTTTGCACTGAAGCCAGAAGAGGACAGAATCTGACACCAATATTTCACACGATATCTCAATCTTCCTGTAAAAACATTAAGGGACTGACCTTTACCTGTAATAACAAAACAAAATTGCTGATACATGAGCCAGGAAAGTTCAGACATGTAAATTTGTCAAACTCCAAGGGTGAGATCTACTACACATAGAGGCCAACGTGTAATATTCAGCCTACTCCAGGAAGCTGATTTACCCTGATTCATACAGCTAAGGGACAGGCAGAGGCACAGTAAGCATTGAATCCACACAGCATAGAGGCAAGAAAATATGTAAGCTGAGAATCCAAGAGCCAGACATTTTTCTATATGAGGTATAGTTGCAAACACAAACTACAATGTTACACAGCAGAGGATGAAAAAATTATGTGAATCCTCCAAAAAAGAAAAAGTTATCTGTTGCCCACAGAATGATAAACAGAGAGGTGACTTGCCAATGGGTAGAGAGCAAATAGCTCTAAGTATTAGGGGAAAAGTACTGCCTTTCCCACAGGACACAGCACTGCTGAAAGCAAAGTACAGCCTGTACCTAAATGGCACACGATCTGCTACAGACACTTTCCAGCATCCCTAGTCCTGCTTAATCTCAGTATAAGACCCCATAGGGGTACTTCTCACTTTAACTGCTGTAAGTGTACAAACCAAGTAGAGATGGAATGAAATAATGCAGCTGAGGAAAAATGAGGAAATAGTAGGTTTAAACAACACTCATAAAGAGGAAGACTGGAAAAGGCAGGATAAATAATTCGTACTCTGCTTATGCCATGCCTGAGCACAACACACACCCCATTGAGCACCAAAGGGAGGAGATCACTCCAAGTATTCATGTCTTCATTTTAGTACAAAGTAATGCACACTGAACAGACTCTTAACTCATACACAGTGTTAACAACTTCTCTGACAATCATAACATGCTAAACTGAATCTCAGCAACCACTCAGTGCCTCAGTGGGAGCAATTGGCTACATGAAGACAAGGCATGCACACACAGGAGTTTCAGAAAGAGATGCTGGTTACAAGGCACAACATGTACAACCTGGAGCTCTCCTCTACCTCCTTCTGTGAAGAAAAAAAGAGAAGAAGGAGAGGAACAAAAGTTAATAGACCAGATTTCTGCCATGAGCTCTGCAAAATGATTTCCGAAAGAGAGGTAAACATTTGCCACAAATTGATAAAACATTTGTGCAGCAGTTTTCCCATGTGCTTCCTGCAACATACTCTAGTGGATTAATCTCTACTAATTAATCTTGAGTTAATCTTAATCAAATTTTATCTGTAACTGCACGTGCATTAGAGCATCCACTTTTGAGAGCTGATTTTGAAAGAATTTTAAGTAATCTTAATATGGAATTAGAGTTTAGAGTTGCTATTTACAACACAAAGAAGAGAACCTGTATTTGTTTCAGAGAGGGACAGATTTGTTGCCACTCCCCCAGACTGCCTGCATCCAAGGCATCCCCCTTCCTTCTGTCTTCACCCCTTGCTCATTATGCCCATTATGAGGAAACCAGTAGCTCCCATGGAACACATTTTGGTTTCACAAATACCATAACACAGAGATATTTTCTGGTTTTATAAATCTAGGCAATTCTCCTCTGAGGAAAAAAAAAAAAACAAAACACAACCAACAAAACCACAAAAAAACCCAGAAGCCTCCTACATTAAATTTCATGTTTATGGATAGGCAATTTCAAGGCTAGTAAAGTTATATGAAAATCATTCTAAAAACTTCCGGTGCACCCATGATATTTTTTAAGTATTCCAATATGATAATTCTGTATCTGCATAGAAAAATCTTATTGCTCATTTGCATATGAAAGATGGAGGGGAACGAATATCTTCATGGCAACAAGGGCCACTCAAATTGGTTGAAAAGCTAAAATAGTTTTCAAAGTTACTGTCTATATGGGTGTAATTACACACATGCAATCACTAAGAAAAATACAGAAGCTATTTTAATTCAATCACTAAGGAGAAGTCAAATTACTTTAGCAAATGAAGTGCTGCGTTATAGCTAAAATAAAAACCCTACTTTCTAACTTAAGATATGCTTGCATGGATACTCATCTTGAAAGAAGGCCTCTGGGCCACCCTGCAGGTCTATGTGAGCTAAGGGAGAAGAAAACCCAGGTAGCAGGACACTGCTCTCTTCTGCAGGACAGCAGTGGTGCTGCAGCGGTGCTGTGTTTCCCCATCCAGCTCTGCCCAGACCTGCCAACCTGGAGAGGCTGAAGAAACCTAAGAGTCCAGACTCCAAAGGGGACATGATTTCCTGGGCACAGACACTTCTGACTCCTCTGCTCTGAAGTGATTTGCTATGCCATCACGCTGCCTGTCCCTTTCCATTAAGCAAATCCCTCTCATCTAAACAGCGCCAATTCTACTTCCAAGTCCTCTGATTTTTTTCTCCTTCTTTTTGCACAGTCACTCCAAAACCTTAAATCTCAAGCCCAGTCTCTCCTGTCTTGTTTCAGTGGGTCGCAAGGAGACCTAGACTTTTCCATTCCTGGGTTTTATCTCCTTTGTACGTAAACAGATTCCTGCCTGATGTCTCCTCCTGTGAAGTCTCAGAGAGCAGAAGACGCAGAAGATGTAGACTCACATCCCCTTCCCGGGCCTGCCATGGGTCTCAGTCATGCTGAGCAGGAAAAGCCCTGCTCTAGCCCCTGGCTGGAAAACAGTGAGGACAGATGGAGTCTCTGGCAGTGCAACAGCTCAACTATAGCAACAAGCTAGCAGTAAGCATATGCAAACTACACATTTTTCAAAAGCTTATTCATTTCACTCATTTGCGGTTGATTTTCCACAGAAAAATCCTTGACACGGACTAGCACTGCCTAATCTTAAGGCCTGAGGGCACTGGAGTTTCTCAAATATAGGTCAAACTTATTCTTATACAAACAAAAAGCAATAAATCCTGCATTAGACTCATTTTTTGAAGAAAAAAAAATATTATTTTGGCTTAAATTCCATACATATCCTTGATTTCTGATTCCCTTCAATTTAAGGCAGCTAGGGACAGTTTCAAGCCCTATACAAAGTTTGGTAAAGCTCTGAGCAATTTCAAAGATTTAAAATCTTCTGGTTCTGTCTTGTGAAAGCAAGTGTGCTCACAGCCATCTTCAATGGTGACTAACTTGCTTAAACCTCGATCACAGAATTATTTCACCATTCAGAGTCTGAGCAGCCAATTTACATCTACAAAGATCACCACCATTTCAGGGCTTTTTTTAACGTACACAAAGTCAAACTACTTTCATTTTCAATAATGAATGTTTTTTCTTTTTTTTCTTTCAATTTAAAACTTTAAAAGCTTGCTCAGATTTTCAGGGGACATTTTTTCTCTTTTGACTTCAAATTAAACATAATAATTATTTACATGCATCTGCTACGTTCTGAATTGTTCACGTAATTTGCATCTGTGTACAACTATAAATAATTTAAACCTTTATGCCAGTGCATCATCTCTTATTCACAAAACACACTCATTTATCAAAACCTTCAAAGTTATCATCCATTCCTTTGCTGCAGACTGCTGCCAAGCATATTTAATAAGGTATCTTAAAGTGAACTTCCAAGCACACATGAGTAATACAGTGTTTCAGGCTCAGAACCAACAACAGCAGGCAGAACTGGGTTTTCAGTAGACACAACCCATGAACTTAGAAGCCTATGAAGAACAAATCATATTTTTTAGGTAAGACAAATACACTCGCCCACAGCTGTGAAAAAAAGCAAACCCAACAACCTCCTATTGCATTCTGAGTATGAAACCTTTTCCAAAGGAAGAAAATAAACTTGGTTCAAATTTGAGTAGTGAAGAAGTACATGAAGTTGCTTCATTTTCTCAGAAAATGCATGCCAAAACAACCTTATTTCAAACTGAATGAGTACATGACTAATTCTGTCCTGCTCTGCAGCCCTTGGCAATACTGTCACTCCCTTCTCTCACTCTGGCTACTGCCAGGTGGTTATTCACCCACAGCTTCCTTGGCCGTCCTCTGCAAGCACTGATGTTTTGACCTGTGTCCCTTGAGCTGCACTCCTGACTCTCCTGCTGCTCTTCCCTTCTCAGTTTCCCTGCCTTGCTGTGATGGTCTGGCCTGCTTTGATCCCTGACATGTCTTCTGGGCTTTTTTTCTGAATTCTCTCCCTTTTCTCATCCCTCACCCAGTGTTTTCCACTACTTTTGGCTCCTTTAGATTCCTCCTGTCTCTCAGAGCATGTCATGATTTCATCCCATACTTACTGTTGTAACTTCAGTTGTCCTCTCTACCATATGGATACACCTTTACACACAAGTGTCACACCAGCATCCACTGTTGGTCACATCACTAGATGGTCAGGAAAACTGAACCAGGACAGCTCTGTAATGCCAGTCCACTCTGGAGCCACAACTAAGGCACAGAAGTCTGGCTGTCATCCACCTCGTCCAGTTCTGCCTTGTGAACATGCCTGTACTACTTAAACTCTGATGAGATAACAGCCTCCTCTCACATTCAGAAATACAGTACATCAAAACTTCTGTTGTACTGTGGCAAATTCTAATTCACTTACTGTTGACTAAGGTCCTAAAATTAGGACATAAGTCCTGGACTTGCACAATACCCAAATACTACCAAAAAAAGGGGAAAAAAAAAAAAAAAAAAAAAGGAAAAAAAAAAATCAACATTAAATAGAAATACATTTCTGAATTAAAACCAAAATCAGTTTCATCTGTACTATCTGTACCTTAGTAATCTAAACATTCCCTCAAAAGACAAAAATATCCATGTATCTGTGCCAAGCCTCCTAAGAAATCCTAGCATTTCACTGATTAAAAATCTATTGTTTGAACCAAATCTACACTAAGAACTTTATACAACATAAGAAAGCAAGGAGATGATTACAAGCATTATGATCTGCATATCTGAGAAGGTCATTGGTACTTAACATATAAATTGACAGGTTGTCTCTTGACAGCAAGAGCACAGTCACTGGAAAAGACACTTGGAGTAAGACAACGCTTTTAATGGGAAAAAGAGCACTCTGATTACTCTATCTTTCATGAACACAAGGAGAGAAGTGTACAAAATATTTCATATAGGGAGGCTTACAGTAAGGGTGTGAAGCTTTAAAGCGGGAGTTCCAATATCTATCACTCTTTAAACATTCAGATCTCTTCCCCTACCTGTTAATGATTTGGACAGGGATGATACTGAGAAAGTTTTATCACTTGATTTTTATTCTTAAAGGTCTCTACTAGGATAACATCCAGTACTGATTAAACACTGAGAACTCCCACTTTGTGAAGGAGCCACTTGAAGTTTGGATCCACTTAGTTACCAAAACTGCAAATCTGGCTACTTATAGCTCAAATGCATATTTTGTTATCACATGTCTTAACTATTATATTTAACAGAAAACCAAGTCACGAATTATGATGAGAAATTCTTAACACCTGCTATTTTGAAGATGCAATGCATATCTCTCCCTGCCTAAAAAAACAAACCAAAACAGAACAAAAAAAAAAAAGAAAAACAGAAAAACAAACTTGCATTTCAGCGTGTTACATAATAAATTCTAGGGTTTTTTTGGTCCATGCTGTTCTGCAGAATACTTGCCTTCATAACTATTTGCTCACAACTTCTAGTACACTGTTAACTCACAGAGTGAGGTGGTAGCTACCGGCTGCACAAATACCAGGTTTTGACATCTCCTTAAAAACTTTATTTTTCATTTTACCTGAGTTTGACTCCTCAGTGGAAATCCCGTTTCCTTCCTGCTCTAATTCTTTTAAGAGTCTCCTACGCATTTGTCTCTTTTCCCTCAGCACATTTTTGAAATTGTTGATGCATTTGTTCAGATAGATGGTCTCTGCACACACTTTGTCAAGGCTCATGGGTCTACACTCCTTTACTTGTTCAGGCAGAGAGTTCACATTTCCCCCGAGCTCCTCAGGAGGCAAGCACTGCCCACCAGCGATCTCATAGTCAGATGTTGGCATCACACTGGGAACAGGAGACCCATGTGGAACAGAGGAAAGACTGGAAGGAACAAACTGCATCTGAGCAGCTGCTTCACTGTTGGCAGTGGTGTTTGCCTGGCTGTCAGACGACTGACTAGGAGGGGTTTCTGCAAAGTTGTCAGAGCTGCCACACAGACCCGAACTGGTCAGCATCAGTGTATTGTCATCATCCATCTGTAAGCCACTATCATTTTCCAGTAGGATTTCAGAATCACTTGTCTCCAGTTTGTGAAACACCACCTGCAGAGCTGACCTGAAGTGATTAATGGCTTTCCCAAGCTTATTAGTGTAAAACTTCATGTCCACAAGATCAATGTTATCCCGAGAATGGTCAAGGAAGTACTGGGAATTTTCCAAGACATCCCTAAAGACCTGATCAGTTGGATCTTGATCGTTCAGGTCCATTTGGATCATATCTTTCAGACTGTCACTACTATAAGCCATGTCATCTGTTGTATGATCATAGCTAGTAGTTGTCACCCCGCTAGAAACATCTTCTCTTTGAACATCAACTTTCTCCACACTAGTAAATTTGCATGAGCTACCACAGTCTGTTACAATTGATTCTGTGGTTATCCCCTCATCTTTATCTAGAAGGGAAGTACCATTCTCAGTGACACTTTCAGTGTCAAGCTTGTGCTCACTGCCAGTGCTTGAAGCACGTATCTGGCTTGCACAGTCTAAAGAGTCAGGTGAGCAGCAGTAATTTCCATCACTTGATTTGGCCAAATTGGCCACCTGCAGATTTTGTAGAGGTTCATGAAGAGCCTGGTTAATGCGACTGTCATCTGAAGGTTGCTCACTGAAGCTTATTGTTTGTGCTTCCTTCCCAGTTTCAGGCAGCAAGTTGCTTTTCTTAGTCGAGGTTGACTTCTGCACAGGGTCAGCTCTTTCCCCCAGGCACTGTGCTTTCCTGCTTTTATACTTAACCTGGCTTGAGTCTGTTCGAAGGTGCCCAACTGCATCAGTTGTCTGAGCTGACTCCGGATTCACTGTGTTGAGATTGTTTTTCTTTAAGCCAGACTGTGAAGAGACTGACTCTGTTTTGCTGCCCCTCTGGTGGCTCTGCAGCATTTGCTCCTCGCTGGTAACAATCTGGACCCCTGAGCTTTGCAGAAGGACAGACTTCTGTAAAATAAAGTCTCTCTGCTCACAACTGACAAATGTCACAACTGCTGGTCTTGGTGTTAGTGACTTGCATGTACCAGTATCTGATCTATAAGCATCTTTTATATACTTACTGCACTGGATACCATTGAAACAGTGATACTCAGACAAGAAGCTGCAGACAAGCTCTACTGTGTTTTCACCATCTTCTTCTGGGATGCCATAAAAATATAATACTGGTTCTTCCTTGTGTACCTCTACCTCCCTACTTGGCTCTCGAGCGTGTGCACCCTGGGTTTTGCCAGTGGAACCACTTTGCAGGCCTTCTATCTCACTTAAGACTGTATCCACACAGCTGGAGACTTCATCCACAGAGCCTTTTATCAAGGTGAGGTGCTGCCGGAGCTCTGCAATCTCTGTCTGGATCCGACTTATTCCCTGGAGCTCTTTAACAATGTAATCAACCACATCAGCCGAGCGATCTCTTGACTGCCGCCTTCGGCTCTTGTATGCAATGGGCTTTTCCTGGGGAAAGCACCCTTGCCTTTCAGCTACTTCCCTCCAGTTCATGCTAATGCTCAGGGAAGAAAGGTCCTGCCCCTCAGACACTCTGCCCATGCTTTCAGAAGAGGTCTGCATTGTACCATCAGAAGAGTTTCCATGCAAATCCTTCTTGTTTTGTCGAATGGAGCATGGTATTTTCACATAGCCGTCCCAGTTCAGTTCCACCTCACCAACACACACTTCACTTACTCCCTTGGAATCATGTCCTCCATCCTGATGAAAGTCACCTCCAGCAGTGGAAAATTCAGTGCTCCCAGGGCTCCTCTTTATTCCACAAACAAACATGTCCGTTTCAATCTCTACTGGGGAGAGCTGGCAGTGATGGGCATGGCTCGGATTCTCATCTCTCTGGCCTTGAAGGAGTCTCTTCATTTTGTCACGTAGAAACAAATGGAGTTTTTGCTTCCGGAATTGCTTCCTGCCCCACAGTTCTACAACAGTTTGTCTGTGCAGAAGTGTAATTTCATTTTCTTGCTTTTTCAATCTACTTCTAGCAAACATCATCAGCAGCTGCACCTGTGTTTCTCATAGTGCTACAAGCTGCACAAGAACACATCAATCGCTTTTCAATGCACAACTCACATCCAGTTTTTATTCTGTCACGTAGCAGCTACCAAAAGAGGGGAAAAAACATTACATTCTGGTTCAGATAGAAATAGCCAAAGTAACTTAAGCAGCAGAATAAGAAAAATGCATCCACATAAAAGCAGACAAAAAGAGGAAGTGATATTTAAAGTGTTCAGACATCATCCTGATTTTGGCTACCTCTCGAGATCAGGTCCCTCTTTGCCAAAGTAAGTGTATCTCATTCCCTCTTTTATCCAAGAAAATTTCAAAAAAAAAGCTGAACTTCTGGCAATGGTGTATGTACTACTTTGTGAATTAATTACCCCTCTGAATACAGAATTCTTAAAATTATTAGGGATTTTATCCCTGCATATTTCCTTACAAGGCCACAGTCTTCATCCTTTCTTGCTTCAAACCAAAGCAGAAATCAAGTTTAACTTTGTGCAGTATCAGCTATCCCACAAGACTCACAAATAGTGATATAAAGTGGCAGGAAGACTGGATGACAGATTTCAAGTGTAAAACCTTTTTGCTATTTTAATATTTTTATCTTAGTATTTTGCCATGAAACACTAAAAAAAACCTCAAAAACCTCAAAGCTTTCAAGCTCCCAAGCTAACCTGCAGTTAAATATGCCACACTTGGCATATGCACCAACAGGCTGAGCTGACAGCATGAAGATTCTGCACGTCACTTCTACTCCAACCCTCAAGATTTTGCTGTGGATCATTTTCCTGATTTAAATCCCCTCTGCAAAGAGCAAAAGAAAAAAAAAATGTTATGTTTAGTGCTTAAAATTTTCATGTGTCTTCAATGCTGTACTTACTAAACAACACAGAAGGAGATTCCTCTTTCAGACAGTATGGCATACAGAGACTCATACAAAGGTCCTCCTGGAGCCAAGGTGATTGGAAAACAACAGTGCCTCTGACTATTGAATTTGGAAATTTGGATGTGCTGCTGAACCACATATTCTTTCTCACATTCTTGTTTAAGACCTAAAGTAAGTGCCCTTTGTATTTATGATTACATAGTTCTAAAAAAACAAAAAACAAACAAACAAACAAAAAAACAACAAAAAACCAAAAAGGTTCCAAAATGCATAAACATAATCATCACATGCAACTTTCAGTCTAACTTAAATCGTGCCAAGTGCATCCAGCTTTGCACAGGAAGGTTCACTGCTATGCTGAAAGGAACAGAATCAGGGGTCAGGGTTTCTAACATTGCTTGTTTAGCTGTTTCAAGGCCACCTTACAGCCATCTACTCTACCACCAGCATTTTTCTGTGAGTGAACATTTTCACCCTGATGAATATGTTGGTTTTGTTTTTGTTGTTTCACTCTGGGAACAGGGAAGGAGAGAGCAGGTTTTGGTCTGGAGGAAGCATCGTCTACAAATACAATCTCTATAGTCAGAGGTAATTGATATTGTATAACAGAGGCTGCATCTGTGCTTCAGGTTTAAGCCCCATCATTAAGCATCTCATCTGAGCTTCCGTACCAAAGTCAATACTTGCACCTATGTTGGCTAAACAAATTCTCTGTTAGATTGACTGTCAGCTTTTTAGAGAAAACAAGTTTTCATTTTATAGAATTTTCAGACCACTGGTCCATTAAAATTCAGTTTTCTTTTTAATGTCTTTCTTATCTAAAGACTCGTTCAAGGAACAGAGTTGAAACTCTCTTCTTCCCCCACTTAGACATTTTACCTTTCACTTGAGTGGCTAACTTGTGTTTAACACCAGAAAAACACTTCTGTAGCAATATTAAGAAGTGAACCCTCACAGAGCAAGCACCTGAATTCAACAGCAGCCAAGAAGAGCTCTACAGCTGTGGCTCCCTACATCTGTTGCTTGAGGGTAACACACAGAGATGCTAATTTTAAATATTTTCCAGCACATCGAACTGCAAGTGCTAGGAGAAAAGCCTACACATGCTTATGCAAGGATTCCCTCAGAAAGATCAATGTTCATCATGTTTCCTTCTGCATGCAGCTTTCAAGGCACCACTTAATGATCATTTTAGTTTCAAAAAAGAAAGCAATTCAGGCTGGAGTTTGCTCTTATTTCCTCTGTCTCTTGCAACACTCAACAACAGCAGCTTGTTACAGAGGATGACTCCTTCCCAATGAACTGCTACTTGCAGGACTGTAGCCATTCTCAAGCAGGCAGCTCAGTGCAAACACTACAATGCTGTCATTTTTATTGATGTATGTGTATATAGAGAGATAGATACATAAATACTTTGTTAGAGATTTTTAAAAAATATATCTTTGATTTCAAATACCAGTAATACCAGCTTGCCCCATGAGGGATATAAACTGTTTCCTCCCTGCATGGGAGCAATGCCAGAGCAGAACATGAGGACAGAAGCTCTGGCTCAGAAGGAAGCCTTTCTACCTCTCCCCACAGTGGCTGGAACTGAACAGAAATCTCCACTTCCACCAAAGAACAAAGCACTGCCCACAAACATGAATGCTAAGAAGTGGGTAAGAGTACTGCCCTCTTTGCACCTCTCCCACGGGCTTCCTCCCTTCATTCCACACCTTCTGTCACCCCAGACCCACACAGCTCTGGGTATTCACCCCCTCCATCCTGTGGACTGACCCCACAGTGCCTCTGCACCGCCTGCCAGGGTCCATGTTTCTCCTCCTCCCTGTTCAGGGCTGTGCGTGTGCTCCTCTTCCTCTCCACCCCTCCAGACCAGGTGCTCTGCAGTCACTTCTCCCCTGTAAAGATCTCCCCTTACTCCTCTAATGTTGCCTGTGTTGGAGTTTCTTTGTAGCACAGATAGGCAGAGTGACAATGGAAGTTACTGTAGGTTCAGACAGAGAAGAAAAAAAAAAAAAACAAACAACAAAAAGAACCCCTAACAAACAACAAAAAAAAAACCCTAAGCTGGATGCAAATCCTCGCTGAAGTCTTTTCCTCTTCCAGAATCACTCCAGGAGTCACATTAACACATAACAAGAAATTAAGTCTTTAAAGAAAGAGTATTTGCATCCTGGTATCCTGCCAGATACTTCAAAGCCCCCACTGACTACACAAACTTTGTTCTGACTGCCTTTTTAGCAGGCACTTCTCTCCAGGAGGATTCCATGCTCAGTTCAGCACAGCTGTCTCTGGGTATGCAGGCTGAAGAGCAGCATGCACAGGTACCACCATTTCTACATTCCCCAACTTCCCAAAAGGAAGCCAGGCTCAAGCTGACTAGAAGAAAAATATCTCTGGCTTTACGTGGGGGTGCTTGGGTTGTCTTGCCATTCCCATGAGAACAAAACTGACATACTAGGATTTTAATTGAGGGAAAAAAACAAACTACCATGAACACTGCACAGCATATTACCATGTCATCATCCATGTTTCTGAAACATCCTCCTATCACATGAATAGCAGTTACTTTTGCTCATGACATATGGATTTGCAATGACAATAGGAACACAAACATAGCATGCTAAGATGTAAAAAACAAGAATGTGAGAAATCCTATGAAGGAATATATTCCAATTATGACATCTCTGCTCATCTGCTGGGGATCAGCTATACTTTATCTTTACAGCACTCTGGGAAAGGTCAGGCTCCCAAATAGAGAGAGGAGAGCTGGTTGCAGCCCCCTCTGAGCAGGATCTTCACTTGTATGAGCCACTGGACAAATGTGGTTTAAATCAAAGGCAGCTTTGTGGTGCCTTCAACCCTGCACCACACAGCAGCAAGCCAGCTACAGCTAAGTGGAAGAACAAGGTGAGGGAGCACAACCTCTGCTAAAATGAGATTGCTTTATCTTTTTACTGGCTGATTTTCATCATAGTTTTCATTTCGCAAAGGAAATTCTGAGACACCTTTTCCCCACACCATCACATCAGAAGGAGCAGGTACCCCTGGGCAGACAAGATGTTCAGAGCCACCAACAAAGAGGTGTAAAAAAAATTAATTGTGATCAAAAAACACTTCACGGCAGTCTCTTTGGATATCAACTCATGGCACTCAGTAGAGTCTTTTGAAGTTGATTGTATTGACAGTATCTTACACACAATGTAGTATTGCCTTACTGCTCCTAACAATTACAATAGGGAAAACAATAAAAAGACTGACAAATGGCTTTACTTCTTTATGAAGAACCATTTAAACATTAAGAACACCAATAACTAAAATGCAGGACATTCTGAGAAAACAAGATTTTGGCATTAAAAAGAGAAAGAAATCATGACTAAGGCTGCCATAGCAACATCGCCCCAGCAATCTGTGTGCTGAAACATTGGCTCTTCCTGTGAATACTATAGCACTTTTAAACACATTAATTGCTGAAAGAATCCTAACAAGGTGTGACAGAGATATGAAGGGTTACCGCCAGCTTTGCTGATGTATGACTTCTGCAGGTGAGCGTGCAATTTTCTATTTAACATGATTAGATCTAATTTTGGGTTAGGTCGTATGTAAACATGGCATTATTGTTTGGTTTTAATAGTATGTGTCTTTTCACACCTTCTCCTGATAAAACTCTAACTTTTGAGTCCTGGCATGAATTATCAGAAAAAGAAGGTACTGAGCTGAGTGATCCTGGGTGAAGAACAGCAGGACTGGGGCGTAAAACGTTGTCTTGAAAAATGTGTTCACCTCAGGACATTTCTGTGAAGAATAAGGTGCAGAAGAGACACATGGCATTTCACACTGGCTTAAAGAGGAAATACATTCATGCTGTTGAAAAGACAGTTAAAAAGGATGAAAATTATTTTTCAAATAAAACAACATGAAGAAAGAAACTACTATACAGTTCCTTCATAACTCTTTCACAGTCCCTTTGCAGCCAACCTTCAGCCTAGGTTCTTGTTCAGGAATTACCACAAGAGCTGCAAAACCCCATCCCACTTGTGTAACTTTCTGAAATGTTTAAGGACTTCCAATGAGGTTTGCCAGGTTTCATCTGTTCCTACAGTTTTGTTTTAATAAAGCTGAGCAAAAAGCTCTGTCAGAACACCAACGATGAGATCAGTGAGAGCCAGCCCTCCTGCCCGTCACATTTCAGAAAAAACACACTTGAAACCTTTCCAAAGCAGTTTGGTAGATGTAAAAAAAAGTCAAATTTGGCCAGTCACTCTCATGGGGGAAAACTGATTGGGGAACACTGCATAATGGCTGAATCAATTACACTGTTCTGCACCTCCCACACAGGTGTTATTCTTAGCTTTTACACAGGCAAACTGAGGCAATAACACCACTGAATAATATTTTTCTGTACCAGCAAGTTTATCAGTGTGGTTACAAAGCGAAGGGGCAGTAAAAATCCCTAAGTATGAGGGTAAAACAATCATGGAAGTGTTGCAGCATAAAAAATTTTGGCAAAATAGCATTAAATGAAATTAATGTAATTAAAGACTATTGCTGTGTATTAGAGTAAGGAGATAGCACTGCCTGCCTTGACATCTTTATACCCCCTACAAATGCAGGGAACACTACAAAAGTTGCTAAGTCTGTCTCAGCTTTCTGTAAAATGGCACCAATGTTGGCTGTCCCCTCGGCATCACTCCTGTGAGCACTGACTTAAAAGGACTGAGATGTTCCAGCCTTTTAAGTCCAGCTGTCTTGGGAGCCCCCAGAGAGTGCCTCAGCATCAGGCAGCCCCACCATCCCCTAAAATGTGCTCATTCCCTCATTCAGCCACATCCTTTTATCACAGCTTTTTCTGAAAGCTAAAAGTAGCAGTGGCTGGCACAGCAATGCTCTGATTTCAGTAACAAATTAGTTCTGCCATTACCTGGTGGCCAAGAAGAGGCAGCAGAGACAGAAATAGCAGTTGTCCCCAAGTGAAGAGGGAGGCACAGGCTGGAAGCTGTCGACTGTGTAAGTGCAAGGCTTGTGCCTAGCCGGCAGCAACCTAAGTCTAAGGAACCTGCCTAGTTCTGAGAGCAGCCTGTGCTGAGAAAAAGGTAAAAAGGATAACTGGCTGCTAAAAAAAGATGAGAAATCACAGCTGTCGCTCTTATGTAAAGTTACTTCACCCCTTGGCAGCAAACACAAAACCTGAGCAGTAGCTATCAGCAGTTTAAGAGCAAATTGAGAAGCAATTAAGTTCAGCCCCCTTGTTTCCAGAGCATGGGGGGTTTGTACACAGCTGAATCAACCAGCAGATGGTTTACCTATAACAACCTAAAGCACTACATGTTCCTTAAAACAGATTTTTGCCAAATCAGCATTCTAAGGACCAAGTATTGCATTGGACAGGTAAGCCAGGAGTAAGAACCAACTTTTTGTTTAAAAGAAATAACACTAAAAACTGAAGCACAAGGACTGAAGCACGTGGGCAAGTTAGCTGGATCAGTGCTGTAGAAATGTCTATTAAGCTTTGAGCAAATATTTCTGAGTATTTCGCTACCCCTGAAAAGAAGACAGAACTGCCAGTACAAAGCCACTGCTTCTACTTCAAATAAGGCTAACATGCACCATTATGAAAGTGCTCAAGAATGCTAAAAACTCTGCCTTAGAACAAGCAGAAACAGAACATGCTGTACCTTTCCTCTACTTGTAATCCAATTTACAAACCAGTGCTGAAGCAATAGTGTGAACTCTGACGGCTGTATTTCTGACAAGAGCCACCAGAAAACACTCATGCCTAAGAATTTTGTCAAAACTCTGATTACTCCCTGAGGAGGTCTGGAGCTAGTTTTCCAGATAACAGTGTCTCAGCTCACAGGGACAGGGAAGCTCCCAGGTAGGGAAGGAAGGCAGAACTCACCAACCCAGGGAGATAAATTAGGAGATCCAATTTCTGTTGTTAGGACAGTGCTAGCAAAGCTGAAGCACAGACTGCTGCTACACAATCTTGCTCGTTGTTTCTAACCTGTCCTGCACTCCTTCAGAGCAGACACTCAGCAGCAATCAGCCAGGCTGGGTGAAGGTAACATAAGCAACTTGATGGAATAATTAGGGTCTTCCAGCTCATGCTGCTAAACTGCAGCACTCTGCAACTAAAATCCTCCTGGGCTAAAACTGGAGCTTCACTTCTACAAGCTTCCTCCTTTTCATCTTGAGGACAGAAAATCTTAGCATTCTCTATTAAGTCGTGATGTTTACCCCCCAAAGGCTCGCTCCATTAGCAAAAGAAAGCTGCCTGTATAAAAGGAATGAAAACTGAAAAGATATCTGAAACAGTCACACCATCTGCTCTGATTCACAAGCCTGTACAGCATCCTCATTGCTCCTGCACGCCAGTCATTTCATCTCATCAGCTCACAAGCTTCTCAGCACAGCAAATCAGGCCAATGACAAATACTCTAGGATAAAAGCAATCCTGTTTTACATGACATTTTAAGGAAGACTCAAACCAGTAATTTAATTACTCTCAAGATACTTGCGTTTCAAGTAATCAAATTTAAATTATCCCCAAATCTCATTTTCCTTTCAATTCTTCCTCAAATAGTCATTTTGATATCAAATTCCAGCCGAGGTATGAACCCTCCAAACTGAAAAGTATAAGAAGTAAACAGACACAACCTCAATTATACCAACAATAAGACATCTACAGTTAGTGTCTAACAGGTGAACAGAAAACTAAGAAATAGAGCATACAAATGAACATACTAAGAGTAAATTGTTTTTACAAAGCACGTGTTTAAATCCAGTCAGCTTGCTATGGAGCTATTGTATTGCTTAAGTACACACACATACATACACACACACACACACACACACACAGAGAGACACACAATGCCCACTCTAGAAATAAAGAACAGTTCTTCCTGGTAGCTGCCCACTTGCATTTTATACATAGCCACTTAATTTCTCCAACCATTTACTTACCTTTCTCCTTCAAAATAAAAGGTTAAAATTAAAAGAAAATGTATACAATTAATAGAAATCTACAGGATACAACAGCTTGTTCTCATAGAAAAGACAAGTCCTGAAGGATTCCTAATCTTGTTAAAGGTTCACCAGATAATGAACTTTCACTATGGAGATTATCAACATATTGTTGATGTCCCATTTCATGTATCAGGGAAAGCAATGTTAAAAGGCACCGAGAACATCCCATTCCATGGCAGCATTAGGATGAGAAATCAGGTAAAGTTGAAGGCATGTTTTGAAGGGGGAGGGGGAAAATGCAAACAGCTACTAAAAATCCAAAAAGCAAAAAAAAAACAAAACAGCAGAAGCCAATGAATTGAAAAGCCAAAAATGCAGAAATCCTGTTGGCTTCCAGGAGCATCCCTCAACAGAGATTCTTTAGCTCACTGCCACAGTGCATCTTTTCCCTTTCTCAGGCAGTACCAAGTATAGTTAAAACTTCATCCTTCTCCTCAGTTGTGACTCAACAGAAAATATTGTACTTCAGAGGCAGAGAGAAAGCTGTGCAGATATTGCTACTTTACTCCTCCTCGTCAGCTGCTTACTGCCTAGCTCCTCACACACGCAGCCTCCCCGCTTCACTTGCGCACCAACACTCCTCTCCTCAAAATGATTCTCCACTTTATTATCCATTCAGAAGGAAATACGAAATGATGGAGCCAATCTGACTAAAGACAAAATGCAGTCCTTCGGCATTATGAGAGCAGGCAGTACAGCACAGCAAGCAGATCTGTGCAGCAAAAGCACTCTGCCTGGCTCCTGGCATCGTGCAGGACTGTGGAGCAGGAAAGCAGGGGGGAAAAGCCCAGGACTCAACATAATTAAAAAGCTCCAAAAGGCTTCTCCACTCAACTCTCATATAGATGTTTATTTTTATACCTCATGCTCACCCCCAGACTAACCCTCAAGATTCAGCAATGTCCTCACTGAAATGAATCGTATCCAATTTCCCCTCGGAAAAACTAGTACCAGTTCTGAGAGGAGTGTGGGGGATTGAGCACCAGTTGATCTCACGTTTCCCCAAAATAAAAGTCACATTGTTACATAAAAGAATGACTGCAGAAGTGTTGTGCACAGAATCAGACCCACTCACGTTGTACCAGCACTTCTCTCCTGGGAGTGAGCAGCAGCAGGCACTCATCCTGCAAGAAGTGCCTGAATTTAAGGCACTTAAATTTATTTGCCCCACAAGCTGCCTCAGGGGCATCCAACACACTGCTGCTAAGTAAACCTTCCTGGCCAGCTGGTACACATTCACATCCTCCTTTTTACAAATGCTCCCTTCATCCTGTCTCCCTTCTTCATGCACCCAACACAAGCACCCACCTCCTTTCCAAATGCTGTTTCTCTGCCTTTAGCACCAAAGGCACTGTATGGGAGCTGTACACATTTCCTAGGTTTGCTCAAGGACAACTCACTGCATCTTTCAAAACAGTCCTTCCACAGCATGAGGTGGGATTTTGAAAAGGCCTATATGACTTAGATGTGGAAATGCCACAGTCCTCCCATCTGTTCAAATACCTCCTACCTCCTTGTGAGCCAGCCTTGCTGTGAATGATACTTCCCCACCCTTCCCTCCCCCCCCCAGTCTCTTACCTACACCAGTACCAAATATCTTCACCACTTTCTCCACTATCATCACTGTGCTCCCAGCCCTGCCCTTGCTGCATGGGATATCCCCCAGCACTTTCCACATTTTGGTCCCACAGCTCCATCCCACCACCTTTCTGAAGCATCAGCTGGCAACACCCATGCAGGTGTCACAGCCATCTCATTTGTTTAATGGACATAAACAGAAGTTTGGCATAAAGGTGGACTATTGCCATGACTCATAATACTTTGTCTCAGCAGCACCACTGGTGAACAGTACCTCTCTGATATTTCCATGTGCAGACACAGCACTGCCCCTTGCAGCCAGGCACAGCAGCCAGGCCACCAACCTCCTTCCAGACCCCCTGCAAGGCTGCCATTCCTCTCTGGTCACTCCTGTCCTACAATTTCCAGAAAACTCCTTCTCATGTCCCACCAGCTGGGTATGGCTGGAGTTCCCCAGAGGTGGGGTCAGCCCTCTCTTGGTTAAACACTTTTAACAACCCCTCCATTTATATTAACCTCCTGAATTCTCTGTGCAGTTCTCTAAGAGTAAAGACCATTACTCGAGGCATATACAAAACATGACTTTACTTAAAACTTAAATAAGGTTATGAAGCTTGTAAAAAAACATACCACACTGCACTCTCAAAGCAAGGAATTACAACTAGCAGAACTTAGCAAAATGTTCCTCTCAAAGGTATGGGCTACAAATAACAAAACTTACTCAAGGTTACAGTAACCTAGCAAAGTTAGAAGTCATGTTATCCTGATGTGCCAAGAAAAAGGTTAGAAACAAAGGGAGACAAAAAGAGAGAGAGATGAAGAAAAGGGATAGAAAAGATATCACAACCCAGTGATGATCTTGGCATGCATGATGTTGTTGTCCTTGGATGGCAGGCACGCCCAAAATACCCCCAGTCTGTATCTTTTATGCTACCTGACCCCACCTTTGGGCAGGGTGGGGTCAGTGTCATATCTTGCACAGAGTCAGTGTTGAGTTTTAAAGTGTTCCAGAAATGAATCAGAGGGGCATGGAGGTCCAGGTGGCCACTTGGTCCCTACAGCCAGGTTGACCAAGCAATAACCCTTATTTCTGTGTGTGCATGTTCTTCAGTGGCCTTACCCAGCACCTCCAGAAGAAGGGACCTCACCTCCACAGGGCCATGGCTCCTGGCCACAATTCCATATTGGGTAGGGACAGTGTCCTGATGATCAGGGTGGATACGTGGTCAGGGGCTCCCCTTGCAAGTAGAGAACCCCACCCAAGCACAATGTCCAGTTTGTCAGGGCAGATGATTTGAGACAATTTACTAATTTCAGGCCTCTACACCCTCCCTCTTTTTGCTCTTTCCCTTTCTGAAGAGGCGGGCACCATATGTTGGATATTCAGAAGCTTTAAATAATTCTAAGGGCCTGACCCCACGTGTCTCTTATGTTTGCACCTTGCCAGGAGAACAGGACTCCTACCCAAGTCACCATGTTCCACTGCAATATAAATGATTGCTACTAAATACACCAATTAAAGCACTTGAGCTCAGAGCCAAAGCTCCGTAACAAATTCATCCACATAAGGATTAAGACTGCCCAACTGAGAAAATAAAAGTGCAACACAGGATTTGTGCAACACTCAGTGTCTTCAAAGCTCTGCATATGAATAGGACAAAAAAAAGCTCTTGCCAGGGGTCTCTTCCACAGAAATAGTTTTAAAAAATATTAAGCATCTGTCAGACAACACCCTCTTGTTCACATTAACTCTCCATAACACCTGGAGCATCTATAAGACAGCCTCCCAGCCTTTTTACATGCTTTATTTTTTACAGATATCTACTGTAACTGGAGCCAATGTAATCATGCCATCACTGCCTCTGCTCTTCACACTTCTTCCTCGTATTTGCCCATCCCTGCAGCCATCAATATCAGACATTAGCACATGCAAGTAAAAAAATGCACTGGGGCCAAACACAATCCACCAGCCACAGCTCTTGAGACCCAAAGAGCCTGTGTAGCTTTCCAGCCACTGTCAGATAAAATCTCAGTACTCCCATGGCTGCCTTATAAGAACAAGAGCACAAAAAAAAACCATAGGGAAAGAAGAAAAAAAAGGTCATGAGCAATGAAGTGCTGGAAAATGTCATGGCCCACATGACAGCTCACAAGGAGCTCTAGAGGAAAATGTGGATACAAAAATACAAAACACAGCTGCCCTCAGAAGTGAGGGACACTGCACCTTTCAAACATTTAAAAACCCTTAATGCACAGGAGGTTGAGAGAAGCTCTGCCTCTGAGTGATGGGTTTTTTTATTGAAATAACAAAAATAATTTGGAGTTGGGAAAAATAGGCACGACTTGCCTGTAAAAAATCCTGTGAAAAAGAGTGTGCTTTACCTTAAGGCTCAGAGGACTGAGTTATTTGCCTTCTACTGGAGAAATAAACTTCCACTTAAAATTTTAAATACTTCTTACTGTGATTTTTTAATTCACCAAAAGATTTTAATTTTAGGTTGAGCCAGCAGGGAATTATTAAAACTGATAAAGCCAGGCTCAGCTATATAGGCCAAATGCTTTGATGTCTGTGAGGTATACATTACTCTTTCTTCTTTCTTAATCCTCATTATCTATTTCATTCCAGCTTCCTGTAAAGAACTGAATTACTGATAAAATTGTAAAAGTAAGCAATTCCTTCATGGGCACAAGTGGATTAACCAAAGGAGAATGAGTGCACTTTGAGCACAGGTCCTGCTCCTCCATCTTCCACACTCACACCCTTTCTCCCTAAGGAAATACACATCAAGACACTTCCAGCATCCTGCCTCTTGAGGAAGCACAAAACTGGAGGGCTAAGTAAATTAGAGGTAACAATGTAACACAGAGAGATTAAACAAAGAAGAAGGGTGGGGAAAAGTTAGAGAGAAAAGTCAATGGAACAGATAAATTCTGTCTGACTTGCATTCAGGTTTAAATCATTTCAAAGCCTAGGACATCTCTGACCCAAGAGCTCTCTAAGCATATTACTTTATTTGTTTTACTGAAAGAAAAATAAGAACCATCTGTCCCAAATGAAACTGACTGCTGCATGTCCCTAAAGACCAAGTTCTCAGTAAGGTAATCTGGGTTTTGGAGACCTTCTAAGTTCAAATACACAGTTTAAAGTTTACCAGTTGATTCAGCAGTGAAAAAATGCTATTTATTATCTTCTTCAAAGGCACAAGAAGATTAACTCAATCAGCAGTATAAGGACCAAAGTGCTAATGGAAAAGCAGAGACCACCTGGTGTTTGGCAGCAGCCCTCAGTGAACATCAGGCTTTGAGGAGTTGTGCATCACCACAGCCTAAGTCAGCAGTGGTGCTGAGACAGATACATGGAAGAGATGGAAATGTATATTTTAAGGCATTAAAAAAAACCCATACAACACCGTTTCCACCATTACAATCGTTCCAGAACACAGATATAAAACATATGCTTAAGACACTGCTTTCAGATGAAAGAATAAGTTTCTCTAAGCAAGGTGTCATCCAAAGCACTGATTCCTTCTTTTACCCTTAGGGTAAAAAGGGTAAGGTAAGGTGCAAAGGTAAACTGGCAGGCCTGGGAGGGAACAAAGACACAGGTACCTCCTACAGCACCCCAAACACCTTAGAAACTGATAATGGCCAGACACTGGCCTTGTAACATTTGAATAAAAGAAAAGAGACAATCTTGCCTGAAAGTTTTCTCTCCTGATAAAAGGGTTTTTTTCCTCCCAAAAGAGAAAAAGTTGAATGCTTTGATTTATAGAAAGACAACAAGAATAGCACTGCCATGTCCAAAAAGGTGCTAAAGTTTGGAGGTATTGGGATTGTTCAAAGACAGGCAACACAAGCCAAATTGATGTGAATAGGTGAGATGAAACTACTGTCTGACTTGTCTTCATACAGGAGATGTTTATGCTCCATGTATTAACATTATCTGACTGTAAGGTTGTCTTCTGAGCTCTGAGACAAGAACACTTCTGAACTAATAGATGGAGAGACTTTCACACAGGCTAAGAATAAAAGATATTTTCAAAGGCAAGACTTTAGTAAGATTCAAGGAGTGGGATCTTTATAAGGGTAATTAAAAAAAAAAAAAAAAGTTAACCTAACACATGTTTTTGCAGAGTCATCTTTACACTTCATAGTTTAAGAGAAACTCTATTAGTCAGAGATTCATCAGACGCTTTACAGCTGCCTGCATTGAGTCCTCCCATCTCCCTTCCTACAAAGCTGCTGCTGCCACACCAGCCAAAAACTCCTCCTGGTGACAGAACAGTTCTAGTCTGACATGGGAATTTTTAAGGTGCCAAATCCTTCAGGAAGTGCTGGTCATAAGGTTAGAAAAAGCTCAGACTACAATTATCCTCCACTTGGTTTGTTTGTAGTCATCAGTGCTACTCACAATGACAAAACTTTTCCTAAGAGATGTGAGGAAGCCCTTTAACCACACAGGCTAAGCCTGCTTGTCCACTCTTGTTTTCACAGGGATATTTTCACTCTTGACTTCTGGGATGCAAACCCAAATACTATCAGCTCTGTAACCAACACTTCACAGAAGAGGCTGTTTCATTTCTCATCCTGAAAATCCCACTCTCCCAGACACCAGTGAAAGCAAAGCTGCCTCAGGTGAGAGAGTCTGCAGTAGCATGTTGTCACCTTGTGCCCCAACAATTACAGACACAAAACCTACCTTAAATGTGCTTCTGGAAAAAAACAAATGCCTCCAGGACTCTCGTCCTGGGTTTTGGCTACCCATCTGAAAGTGTGAAAGCCCTTCTCTTGCTGAACTGACATTCTCCATTTTTAACTGAAAAGTTAAAAATGTAGATTTTAAGCAAATCTACACTTCCCTCTGCAACTCAGATGGCTCAACAATTTTACCAGCTGGGCACCCTCATTCCAGAAACAACTATTATACTGGCTTTTAAATTAGAGTTAGCTTGACTATCGTGGGTCAACAGGCAGTGAGGAAGCATTTATTGCAGAGAAAACTCTCCCTCTGCTGCTTTCTCCTTCAAATTACATCTCTCTCCCTACCAATGGCATCCAAAACGTAAGGAGGTGATAATTCATGAAATTGGAAAATTACAATCAATGTCTTAATTGCACATCTAATTAAATAATCAACATCACTAAAATGCAAAGGCATCTGCATAAATGTATGAGCTAGAGGTGGAAAACCCTGAAATTATACTCTCGGTTAAAGCTGTAATTGCTTTTTTGATCAAGAAATCTGGGAAGGAAAAATTGCACATGCTGTGAAATGTAGACCTCAGACAGATATGACAGCATTCAAACATTAACTCGTTGAGGCAAACAGAAAGGAAGTAAACTATCTAGCATTTCTATTGTAAACAAAGATAAAGAAATAGTGGTTTAAGTTGCAGCAGTGGAAAGCTGTTAGGTATCTGGAAAAGCTCCTAAACATAAGTGAGCATGAACTGTCTAAGAAAGGTACAAAATCTCTATCCCAGAATGTTTTAGGAAGAGGGAGTACATGGATTTTTTGGCAATGCTATTAATGAACATAGATGGTCTAGTTAACCTCTTCAGATACATCCCAGGTTTTATTGCTCCTCTACCTGTGTCATTCCAGAATCTGTAGCATTTAGGAAACCACACAGTACACACAGACCTTGTGTAAGGCACCTATGTGCCTAAATACCACTGTGCTTCAACTTTGAATGGAATCTTCGTATGCTATGAGGCACCCTGGTGCTAGCTGAGAAACACCATCCCTTGTGGTTTTCTTCTCTAGGAACAAAATATGAAGGTGCATTACCCCTCATGGATGGTCTGCATGGCAACACAGATTTCCACAACATAATGGCTTAGTTCAGACACAAAGAGAGCACTTTTGTACTTGGCCTTGACAGTGAGAACAGGGAAATGGTTTCTGACAAAACTGTGCATTCTGCTGAAGGGAAGTCCAACAGAAAGGGATTTGGCTTCAGGAATTCAGTGACTTAATCTTAAAAGGTAGCATCAACTATGAACTTAAAGACAATTCCTTCTCCAGTTGGAGGTAAGCCCCTTTCTCAGCAAAAGGAGAGGGTGTCCTACTATTCACTGAAAAATAAAGTATTTAATATTGTTTCCTTCATGTTATTTTGAAGCAGAACCACATGCATTACTTTATCATATCCAGGCCCCATCATTGCATGCAGTTATATCACCTTAACATGCAGTGGGCTAAGTCTAGTTCTTTGCACTCCTCACTGTATTACTCAAGTAATTCACACATTAATTGGTGTTTTCATAGCATATCTGTGAAGTGAAAAAGCTTCCATTACAAGCCAAGAATGAGGGCAGAATAAGGCCAAGACCCTCTGTGTTCAAACGGCCATCTGAAGATAACAAAAGCTTTCCTTGGTACTTTCATTTTGGAGCTTCCAGCTACTTTGCTTCGTGCTCTGATGGATCACTTCCAAAATCTTAAATCAGAGAACTAGAAATCAATTCATGGATCCCAGAGAGAGGCACTGCAAAAACCCTTTTCAAAAACCTCCACTATTTTGTCCAGCAGCATGTAATGGTGTGGCAGAAGAATAACAACAAATAACCATATGGCCTGATGCCCAGCTACTTCTGCTGACAGATTGCTTCCTCTCCTGGTGCCTGCTTCTTTGTTTGCTACAGATGCACCAACTTTCTACAAGCAGGGAAATGATCTTTTTTACTATCCTTCCTCTGTCCTTCTGATTGCTGGCTGAAAAAATATGTTTTTCTCTGTACATGGACACAACTTTCTACATTTATGTTCCCTGCAGAAGGCAGCAGTCAATTAATGAATAAAAATACCCCATAAATACTTGTTATGAAACACGTATAAGCCTCTGACAGTCTTTGAGGATGCTATTATTGTAGGCACTGAACAAACAAAAGAGGCAACAGCTACACTTGTAGACAAAGACTCTGACTTCAGCAATCTCACTTATATTAATAAGCCCAGACACAGCTTTCACACCTTCAGTAAAGGCAGTTGACAAATGGGCCTGAATTAACTGGGTCTAGACACTGACTCAGGCTGCTCCACTGATCAGGGGGGACAGGTCGTTAATTTAATGACAAAAATTACTACGACTGGATTTAGAAAGCCTCTGCAAGGGGATGAAAATTGCACTAAAAACCAGAGTTTGATTAGACAGCTGACCTAACTCAAGTGACTGAGAGGTCAATTAGCCCTTTTGCAAAGTCTGTGATGTGATGGACAAGCACAGAGTGACCAAACACACCCAAATATTAAGCAGAGATTGCAGGGGGTCATCCCAGCAGCTGCTGCCTCTCCTCAGGTCACAGAAGCCACTCCAGCTCCACCCAAACTGGGGAGAAGTGGATGTAAAGATGGGATGAAAAAGAGGTGATTCTACCAGCTGTACAGTTGTATATTAACTAGCTATTACTATTGGGAGCTAAAAATAGAGTGACTTACTAATTAGAATGAGTAACATGTATCCATGTCACACAGGTATGAGGCAGAGTTGTACTTGCTGTAAATTAATTCCCTTAAATTAGGCATAACATAATTCCGAGTGAATACACCAGACAGTCTATAGATGTTTGTGTAGACAAAACCGGATCCTTCAAGTACCTGTTACATGAAATAGCAAAAAAATACTTGCATCCATTTCAGTCTACTGCACTAACATGATACACTGAATAAAAACAGGAAAAAAAATGCAATAAAATTTAGCACTCTCAATTTCTTAAAAACAGTTTGTCATAATTGTGCGTTATCTTAAAATACAAGGTGAATACTGACTCATTAACAAAAATAAAAAACAGGTGGAGACTTGGTTAAAATAAACTGGTATTTTACATAGAGCAATCTCCCTTTGTATTTCCTACATTCCTATACAAATACTTGTATTTCCTATATAAAACCCCTAAATTATTTAAGTCACAACTTAAAGCACTGGCCAAAGTAAGGCTAAATAGATAAATCAATTCAAGGCTAAATCTAAATTCCCTTCTAGCTGGATATCTCTGTTGTCTCCTTTCTAATACACATCATTGATTTTGTCTTGATATTCTCTTTTCAAGTTCTCCTAGAAAAGAATTTTTCAGGTTTTTTTATTGAAAAAAACAAATAAAAAACCCCAATCAAACAAAAAACCCAACATCCAAACAAAGTTTCGATGAGTATAGTTTCAGTGGAATTTACTGTCTATCTAAGCAACTTGAAATGCCACGGGGAATTTTGAGTATCTCATTTAAGAACAAACCTGTTTACAAGCTAAACCATATTTTCTGAAATTGTTACCACTTGAACACTTGTCAGAAAGCAAAATTGCATCTATGATATCTGAGATTCCTTACCAGGCATGAGTCACCAATAACCACAGTGCCCCAACAAACCCCTCACACAGTTCAGCATCCTGAGCATCTACTATGCAAGTGCATGGTAAAGCCACCCCCCAAGAGGGGCTGCAACATGATTTTCACCATTCTGCTTCAGTGGCAGCATCAAAGTAGTGATTATCTCTCTCCTATACACCTCTGATTGTACTCTGATTCCCAAGGGGTCCTGTAATGTGGCACAGACAAGCTGCAAAAGCAGGCAAGGTGGGCAGGGTGAACATGGGGAGGCCACACTATGAAAAAGAGTTACTAAGGCTGTGGTTCCACAGACATTTCTCACAGCCTACTTAGAGGCTTCCTGGGTGTTGAAGTCCTATTCTTTGCTCCCACAAGCGACTGTCATGTAATTGCTTTCATAAACAGACCCATTTTTAGATTAATTAGGAACAGAAAGGGCAAAGAAACCCATTTGGAAGATGTTCACTAACAATTAGAAATATCATTTTCTGATTTCTAGCCTGGGTTCGTTCACAACCAGCTTATACCCTTCTGTTCTTGTACTAACATTAACCTTTAGCTTAAATAGCTGTAAGCTTGCCAGTATTTACTCTCCTCCTTTATTAGTACATGGAAGAAACATCCATTCTCAGCTTCCAGTCTGCTTAGCTAAGCCACACTTGCTAGGTCTCATCTCATGAGTCCTCAGCATCTCTCCTCCCAGGACTGACCCCTGTCCCACCTCTTCAACCTACCCTCTGATTTTTGCAATAGCCTTTATCTTCTCCAGCTGTTTCCTGGCTTCCTACACAGCATACTGGAAATATTATGGAAACACAGACAGATGAGACCAACTGCCCACCTGGTCTGTCACAGTATAGCACAAAGCACCATGCAGTAAGTGTCTTCACTGGTTTCCCATTTGCCAGGCAGAAATGCTTCCTTTCCCAATTATTTGTACAGCCTCATGCCCTAGAGAGGGCAGACTAAATGAACCTATAGGTACCCCGTAGAGCTATTCCTGCTCTTTTCCTGGTCCAGGAAGAGTGGATTAAACAGGACCCTCCTGTTTTTAACAGGATACTCCCACAATCCAGATACCACTGCTGCTCACCTGGTATCTCATCATCCCACAAACCCGAGGGCACAAGCCACCCTGTACAGCAAGACTCACTGCCTATAGTTTCCCAGTCAATTAGCACTCAAACAAACCACAGCCCTTCCCATATCTGGTATCTGTACACTTGAGCAATGGATGAAAATCTCAAACTACATGTGGAATTTCACCCCAGTTTTATGACAAAAAAAGCACACCAAGGACAGAGCTGTCAATGCATTCAGCTAGCGGTCCCTCCAGAACAGATGTCAGATACCTTGATGTTCCCAAGCACCTTTCAGCAGAGGATGCACATTATAAAACCAGATCATAGTCTCCAAGGAAAGACAGTTCTGAGGAGAGGAAGAACTCAACCCAGCTTTACAAGTACATGCTTCAAATGAAACCAAAGCACAACCACCAAAAAGTCCTTTTGAAAGTCCCACTGATCAGCCATCACAGGGACAGAAAGGAACCCACAGCTCGACCTAGATCCTTGATTCAGGCTCATCTGACCAGCAGAAAACTTGCTGGTGGCCCCAGTATAACTTATAAATTCTGCTTGGTTACCAAGTAAGGAGTCTGGATGCAAAGAAAGTGATCATATCACCTGGCAAGAACTACCTCCTAACAGCATTCATTTCCTGTGTTACAAGACCTCCAAATGGCTTGAATTCAACAAATCACTGATATTAAAATGTGCAAAAAAATAAAAATTCTACCCTATTTTACATGCTATGTAGCAGCAGCCAGCACTGGAGTCCTGCTGTCTTTAAGCATTACATTATATGTTACTAACAGCATTTTGACTTCCAAATGCCACTTTTACAATTGGGGAGGCGGGGGCAGAGGGGGAGGAAGCAATCATCTTACTTAAATCCAGAAGCAGAGTACTAGAAGATCATAGTTATAATACCCCTTAAACAATTCCAACAATCAGCTCAGAAGCACACAAGGTGATCTTGCCCTACATCTAAACAAGTTGTGTAACTATGCAGCTTGAAAAACAAGAAACAAGTAAAAGCAAAATAACAAGACAAAATTATGATGTACCAAACCCCTTTTTCTGACCTAATGTCTTTTTCTGAGAAGTTATGACATCCAAAGTGCCTGCTAACATTGCCCAAGTATTTAACACTTCATTTATGATGCTCTCAGCCTGTGCTGGCTAGCTCATCTTTTCCTGAAGTCTTGTGCCTTATAAGCCAAAGCCCACTGCTATCTCTCTGGTGCAGCATTTCTTGTACAGATTGCTTCAGTAACACAAAATACTGGGAAATATCCCCTCCTCCCACACAGAGCCTTAAAAATAAGAGTGCTAAGTCTGGCTCTCCCAACAGCCAACACTATTTTTAAAGGGCTGTGATTGTGGCAGGTAGGAGTCCCCCCACCCACCTCTCCCATTGCACCCCTATTCTGAGAGCAGGAGGAACTGACTTACTCCAATGCTTGATAAAGCAGTTTCTGCTGATCAGCACCTTGTGCCATGGTGTGCCAAGGCATCCAGGACACTGCAGGATTCTGCACTCCACTCCTCATCAGCTACAAAAGACTCTATCAGCAGACTACAGGGCTGTAACTCTTTCTGCCATTACATCCCCAGAACAAAGTGCAAAGAGGGGAGCTTTGCATGAGGTGGCAACAGCTGCCTCAGCTCCCATATTTTTAGTATTCTCCTCCAGCCTTTGGAATATACTATTTAGAGGACTTGCTCAACTCTCCAAACAGATCTGGGTTCCATTTTTCCTGAAAGCTTCAGACAATTGCTGCAGCAGGTTGTGCAAGTCACTATTCAAAAAGTTTTGGTAGAAACATGAATGCAAACTGGTCAGCACCAGCCAGGGGAAAATAGCTTATTGTAGCTCATTCCAGTTCGGAGGAGCTCTGAGCACATGGATAGTCCCTTCAGCCTGCAATATTCAACGTAATTCAGGGAATAAACACAGACATTTTTGTAACCAGATTGCCTAAAAGAAATTATGCTAGAGACAAAAATGCAGCGATTTTGGGTATGTAGTTTAATTCAGAACCCAGGAGCTGAACAAAACAAGGTCATCTACCCACATTGCCAGCCCATTGCAGCCACCCACATCTTGGTTTCTGATCAGCAGAAGTACAATTCCCATGGACAGAAGGAAGGTGAATAAGATGCCATTTCCTTCAGAAAATACCAGCCTGTTAGAATTAAAATCTGTTTTGCAGTACCATGATGAATTTGAACAGGAATATTTCTCTGGTCTAAGATGTCCAAGCAGGAGTGGGTGCCAGGAAGAGCTATTCCCTGGAGGAGTGTTACAGTTCAGCAGCCAATATATTTCTCTAAACCATGGGAAGCCTCGATTAAACACAAAGTGTTTTAAGCAAAATAAAATTAAAAAGGTGCAATAACAGATTATTCACATACATCCTAGTACTGCCATTATGACCTTACAAGTCAGAGGACAGACAGATTCACTTCAGCCACGCTATACTGCTTGAATTTAATGTGCAGTGCTGGCACAGAGTAGGAGCTTCACTTGATAGTGGAACACCCCCTGTTTGTAAACTATAACCCAGATGTTGCATTAACACCTCCCCTTTATTTTTAAGGAAATCAATGGAATAAACTTTGGGAGAAATACTACACTTGGATTCTCATTTCCATTCATAAGAATTTTGACTCACAGGTGTGTAGAGTTTACAATACAAACATAGAGAAACAAAGCTATGGTCCTCAAAACTAATATGGATGGGGAAAAGAAAATCAATGTCCTCTTGGAGGACATTGTCCATCTTGGAGGATGAAAATCTTCATGTCCTCGTGGAGGCAACCTCTCCTCTCGAAGGTCTACAGGAGGCTTGCAGTGAAAAAGTAAAATAGCATTACAGGACAGTTAGGCATGGACACTGCAAACTCCTGTTACGACTAAGAAATCTCCTCCGGAGAGAATTTGAGATCTTTCTAGCCAGAAGCAGGATGGTATGAAGGAATTCTGTTGTCAGTGAAGGGGTCAGAGGTACTGTGTGCTGGGGAATACAGATCATCAACACCAAAACTGGTTTCTAGAAAAGGTGAGTATTAGTTTAATGTCAGTACACTGATGTGTTCAGAGAAGCTTGCAGAAAAGCTTGCTAGCAACTGAATAGGTTCATAGTTGCTGTTGTCATCATGAAAAGCATTTCTTACCAGGATGTTGCTCACAAGAAACCATTTCTCTTGATTTTAGCATAATTACTCTGGAAAGAGAAAGTCTGCTGATTTTTCACACAAGTTTATCAAAATTATACTAAAAAAAATTACAACAGCAGGTAACAAAGATAAAACATTATTTTCTTGTGTGTACCCAGAAATAATTATCTCTTTGTTATAACACCTTAACGTAGAGCAGGTTAAAAACTGATAGTAGGTCTCAGAGAATTTCATTAAGGATAAATAAACTTGCCTTTTATTCCAAAGAGATGCAGGTATGTAGGTATCTTATTTAAGACACTGAGATGAAAGAAGCTTTTCCCTCTCTGAGTGCAGCATGTTAGCTGAACATTCCCTCACAGAGAGGCAAGAAGACACACAGACAAAGGTTATTTAACCACTGGGGCATTACCCCACACTGAAAGCTTCCTTGGGAAAGCCATGAAGGGCTCTGGGGAATCCCACAAGACTTGTTAGTCTGCAAACTCAGATGCAGCAGAAGGAAATAACATTATGGCACGGGAAGATAACAACACCTGCACTGCATTTGTATTTAAATACTTTCTAAATAATTATTGTTGTGCAATCCCTAAGAGGTCTGAAAGCCACACACATGTTTTCTAGGTAAGATATGCAGATAGCACTTGTCTGCCAGTGTGAGCACAGCCACTTGACAGCCCTACAGCTGGCAACAACCCTTGGATCTCATCTTACCTACACAGACCCGCTCTCCAGCGTGGGAGCAGCAATTTCATGAGCAAAAACCAAAACTTCTACAGATCCCCACCTGCTTTGATCCCTGTGACATTTGGTCAGCAATACTAGAATTTTGGTGGAGGTTAAAAATAGCCTGCATAAATACAGCAGGTAGAAAAGAAGGAAGACATTTCACTGGGGATGTAGTTTTTCTATATGAAGAGAAGTTTCTGGTAACTCCCTGAGAGAGTCACAGTGCTTCAGTTTGCTTCTTTGCCACTGCGTGGGAGGCTTTGAAAATGCAGAGCTTACTCATCTTCACGGGACCGATAAAAAAGCACACAGGAAACAAAGCTTAAGGGAAATAAAATGCCCAAAGAAAGCTATTGCATGGACTGCACGGTTCATGAGAGGTGGAAAGGGACAGTTCCTCACCTGTTGGTGGCTAGCTCAAAGCAGGTGTGTCCTCCACTACCCATCTGGGCTGGAGCACAGGTACCTGGTTTAGAGGGCACATGATCAGAGGGTCTGGATTCACATGTGGGGAGTGTGGGCAGGCAGGTAACTTATAACTAAACTAGCAACTAAAACTGGCCCTAGTTAGTGCCCAGCTGATCTCCTCAATAACAGAATAGCAAAGTCCATAAGGGACTCCACGGGGCGCCCCACAGATACATTAGAAGGTAATAGTGGTGTTTTTTCAACATATTTTCAAAATTAAACTGGGGCTTCACACTCCAAAATCAGCAATATAATACTGTCCCCTAGACAACGTCTCTTAAAAGCGAGACCCTGATGGTTCTTAAATATTTGCAAGTGCTGGATCAGAAGTGCTAATTGTATCACTAAGGGGCATGGGAAAAATAAGACTGAGGCTACAGCTGGGTACCTGTAGCACTATAAAACACTAATTTAGTCCCTCAGCTACAAGTGCTTATGGTATCCTGGAAGAACAATGTCCTGAACCACATCTGCCATCATGACATATGATATACTTCAATAACAGTGAAAAAGAACAGACTATTGACATTTAACAGAAAAAGAAGAATACTGAAGTAAAAAGAATTGGTATGTGATAACACCTAGAAGAAAGAAAACCCAGAAGAAAACACTGTCCCAGTGACTTTGGGTTTTAAATGAGAACAAATAAATTTATATATTTAATCTCCAGATAAAAGAGGAAAATTATGCCTAAGACTTTCTCCCCCATAAACACATACATGTGGATGAAATCACAGATCCCACACTCTTGTATTGCTCAAATGTACTTGAAAGAATTGGTAAGAAAGGTTATTTGGTGACTTGACTGATTTCTTTTTCCTTCTCTAGTCCACCAATCCTTATGTGTTATGGAAAACTTGGATTCAAATTAGTGTAACTTTAAAAGTCACACAGCTGTGTCACTAGCTGAAGGCTATTTCAGTTCAGGAGGGATGCAAGTTGAAGATGCAATAGCTATGTGTTTGTTCTTCTGCAAAAGAAGCTCTCACAGAGGGACTGCAGAAACGAGCTATCAATTAATCCCGCCTTGTAGACAATGTTCTAAGTGTGAAGGTGAGAATTATTGAGTCATTCCTCTCTAGGATGAAAACCCTGCTTTAATTCAGTCATAATTAAGTTTCCTCCTCACAAACACAGAAAGAGAACAAGCAAAACAGCAGAAGTGAGGAAAAAACTGCATGCTACCAAAAACTTTTAACATCCACAGTTACAAATTTCTGTGCTATTTTATAACTGTCAAGTATTAATTAAAATACTACATTTTTCTGACTCATGGTCCTGTAGGATGTATTTACATTATTCACACGAATATTAATCCCTTCTCAGGTAGGAGGCTGAACTGCTATGGGGATTTATAATCACATCACATATGGAAACTTCTTGGATGTTTTTGGGTTTTTTTTTAATCTCTTATTTCTTTCAAATTTCAGCCAGATCATTAGCAATTAAGAGTCATAAGAACCATGTCGGTTGTCTGTGTGAGAGGAATCCAGCAGCTCAGCTCAGTGAGATGGAGCTCCACGTGTATTGCTGAAATTTTACTGTACACTGAGGAAGGGGAACTTTGAAAAGAGCTGGAGAGATCACTCAGAACAATAAGAAGGTAAGCAGCTGTGTTAAAAGCAGTAGAACAAAACAGAGGGAAAATCCTCTTGAAAGCCTCTAGGCAAAGACCGAAGATGGTGAGGTGTTAATGGGGTAATCAGAGGCAAGAGGCAGGAGCTTTTCTAACTATCAACCAGTTAAACTATCATCCCAGGGACCTTACAAATCCTGAGACTTATCTGGATAGTCTGTATTTGTATCACGTCGTGGACTTCAAAACAAGACCTAGGAATGAACCGCTGATGATGCACAAGGTGCAGAAAGCAACTAGCATAGATTCTCTTTTATATTTTAGCAAAAGTATGGAGAGAAATGAGGATGCAGATGCATATGAGAAAACTGACAGCCTTCCTGATAGCTTGAAAAGAAAGGAATTAGATGAGCCAGAAAAACGAGGCAATTCAAGAACACAATCCAATAAAAACTTGGAAAAACTAGAGCTCATGAGAAACAGGCTTAAATGACTAGAAGTTCAGGAAGCTGTTAACAGATAATGAAACAGCACTATCAGAAACAAAATCACAAGCTATCCCAGTGCAGAGGATGGAAAGGACATCCAATAAGACAACAGTAAAAAAAAAATTACAAGCTCTTCAGAGGGCTTGAACTTTGAAATGCAGATATTTTCTTGATGAAGTTTTTAAGGACAAGCATGATTACACAGGAAAGAAATCAGAAGGTCAATACACAAAATTAAACACCTAGCAGTGAACACACAAAATGACAAATCATGGCTCCTACTCAAAGGAAGAGAAAAGCTATAATCAGGTGTCATTATGACTGGAACATTTTACGCCTTAATTGCTTCAGGTCCTCACTGACAGGGACTACTGCAGTCAAGCAGCTGACAGAATTCTAGTTCTTTGGGGAAAAAGAAAAAAGTTCAGCAAGTCATTAAAAAAGCAGACTTCAGTAAAGGACAACAAATTTGAAAGCAAACAGAAAAGGTAGTTATTTCTAAGCCAGCTGACCTGATAAATTTTCATCCTCAGGTACAAGGTTGCAACACTGACAATTGCAAAGTGCTAAGAACTTTAAAAACAGGCAAGACATTTGAAGATTTGAAAAGGGCAAAGCAAGCATTTATGCTTTAAAAAAAAGGAGGAGGAGGATGTGGATAATGATGAAAGCACTAACTTGACTTTTTCCCTCCCCTCCTGGGAACTTAAGACTGGAACAAATAATCAAATTATTTGCAAATCTTCTACAACATAAAAAGGAGTGAAATAACAGTGAGCATGGTTTCATCAAGAGTAGAACTGTGTCAAATTAATTTAATTTCCTTCTAAGACAATTATTTTTAGGAGTAGGAGAGTAACAGTATAAGTTTTATATCCCGAGGCCTGGATGAAACTGCTGAAATAGATGCAAACACACTGGAAAAAATTATACTCAGGGTAGTCAGACTCAGTGTATCAGAGTCCCTCAGGCAGCTCTGGAAGCACAGAAGTTGGCAGCTTGGGTGCTACACAACTTATTCACATACAACTTCAAGGATTTGTAGGCATAACAGGAAGAGACAGACAGCAAAGTGCTTAAAGAAGTAGAAAAAAAGAAAACACAAAACACTTCCATAAAAACAAGTGCAAAGCCATACTCAGCTCTAATCCAACACAAATTGGGCTAGGGAACAACTGACAAAGCAGTTTTTCAGAAGGAGCCTCAGCTCTGGAAATGATAAGAGGGTAACTATACAACAGTGTTAGCCTGAGATAAAAAGGCATCATCACAGCAGGATAACTGATACCTTGGGATACCAGGATCACAGCCTGGAGAACAAAGTCTGCATTGCTCTGCAGTGCACATGAGCAGGCTCTCAGATGGGTTTCTACATGCACAGTTTTGGACAGATCAATTTCTATATCCAGTTTTGGAGTGCCTAGAAGAAAACCTCATAAGAAAAGGCTAAAAGAGCAAGTGCCATTTAATGAACACGAGAAGAGGAAGCGAAGGGTTGTCCTCTCTTTGCAGCAGCCCTTCACTATTACAGGGAGGAAGGGAATAGTTTCTGCTCCTTTTGCCTTTGTCCCAATAGTGAGAAATGGATTTATAAGATAGATCAGAGGTTACGAAAAGCCTTTAGATAGTAAAGAAAGCTAAGCCCTGGAGCAGGCTGATGGAAAGTTGGTTTTTGTTTTAATGGAATTTTGTTGCTAGGAGTGGCCACAGCAAATAAAAAACCATGACATAACCAAACCACAGTTCTGTAACAGTGATCTCAAAGCATGTCCTTCCTTCAAATTCAGCAGGAACACAAAGATTGATACTGAATCACTGTGTGCTCTCACAGGGAAAAAAAAAAAAAAAAAAAAAAAAAAAGATATCCAGGAACAGGTATCATTGGATCTTTTGTCCCTGCTGGTCTGTTTGTGCACTTGTTTTCCACAGAACCAAACTATTGTTTAGATGCTCTACAAAACCACAATAGAAATTCCCATTCTTCTTAGATACTAACAGCTCTTAAATTTAATTTCCATGTCATGCTGGCAGTTTTGACCTGAATCACTTCTGCTCAGAAGTGAAGTAGCAAAGTAATTATTACATAAGAAAGAATTCACAGTCCAGGTAAATCAAGGGAGAGTAGTTCTGCTGTGGCGCATCAGATGCCTCAGATGAAAAAAAAAAAAAAAAAAAAAAAAAAGAATTTCCTAAAATTTGCAACAAATCCATACAAGAAAGAAAAGTCCCGATACTGATAGACGCTGTAAAATAATTTCTTGTTAAAACAAGAGAGCTATGGAAGAAAGTACTATTTCTAAGTGAAATACATTAACCCTGCATTTTGAATAGTAGGCAATAGTTTATCATCTATAGAATATGAACACCATATGTTATCTTTCTGTGGGCATACAGATGGATGAAAGCATAAGACGTTTTAAAAAAAAAAAAAACAACAACTTTTTGGGTCTTAATCGCTGTTTTCTAAAACAAGACTGTTTATACTGTTAAAGAAAATGTCACAACCTTTTCTTTTTGACTTCCCAAATCAAGTTTATTTATTTTTAAATCTTACTTTCATGAGATGGAAATACCAAGACTAATTATACCCCCACTCTCAATTAGTATATATAAAAATATTTGATGTGAAGTTTTCCAGGGAACATTTTCACACGACAAATAGTATCAGTAACTCCTACTAACCTAACAAGCTATCCTCAAGTTGCCTTGAAAGAAAGCCTTCATTTTGAACAATTTAACATAAACCATTTAGGCACAGACATTATTAATACTGTTTACAGAGCTATTTCTAATTCAGAGATAATTTCTCTTCTCCTGCATATTTACTGATATTAATCAGTAATTGTCTTGTTTTAGACAGTAACATTCAAAATGCTTGGTAGAAGTAGGTAGCTCTGAGACCATCACAACATGCTGCAGTCCAATACAATACATTTGGATCAAATATTTTGTCTGCAAAATACCAAAACTGTATGAGATGTATTACAAGGAAGTAGAAATGAAACCTTCAACCAGACATGGGTAGCACAAAGAAGGTGGGCAGCAATGTTACATCCTACCTCTTGAAGCTGCAGCCGAACTTTGTTAATGGCTCTAATCCAATGGGCTCTTGCTGGAGGAAAGGGTGGTGGCTCCTTGTCACCATCGTAGCTTAAAGAGGAGAAAAACAAAATCACTAAATGAAAACCCTCATCTGTAGCACTGGACATTTGATACTGGACAGTGCAATCACAGCTTCAGCAAACCAACAGGCTTTGGTAAGCACAGCCGTGCTCCTACTCTGGGAGTCAAGAGGTTTAAAGCAAAGGTTTCCTTATACACAGGCACTTTTGGGAACTGAGTCACTGAAGATAAAAGCTAGGATACAATCCAGCCCCAGGATTAAGATGATGTTGGTCAAAACACCAGGAAAGCAGTTCCAGATACCTGATCAAATCAGTTCAACACATTAGTATTGTAACTGTACACACTACACAGAGGCAGATGAAAGGTTTTCCATGCCCATTGCAGGTCCTTTCTAACCACTGCCTCTTCCCTACTGCTAGAAATGTCCATCCCTCTTCAGTGGAAACACTGGCAACAGGGCCCAACTGTGTTTTTTCCCTTTCATTGCACCTTTCTCACTTCACCTTCTTGTACAGTATTTCAAGAGGGCACCTGCACCTGGCAGTAGTGCCCCATCTCAATGCCCCACAGGACATTTTACACTCCCTAAGCTCATTATACACTGGGTCTTTGGTTGCATTCTTTTTTTTTTTGTGTTGCTGAAGTGTAAATTATCAAAACAAACATCCTTCTGCCAGCAAAGCACCCCGCACTGCTGACAGTAAAAAAAAATATAACTGAGAGCAACATGAAACCATCCTACACATCTACCAGGTGCAACTCTAAGGATCAACATTCAGAGCTTAGTTCCATGCATCCTCCATGGAGACAGAAAATCAGTGCCAGAGAGTGGAGAAGAAAGGAGCCAGTGATACAGGAGTATCCAAGCTATATCCCCTTATTAGCCTGAAATAGACTATGTGAACAACCTTCCTTGTGAGCAAATATAGGGCAGCCATTCTGGGACAAGACTCCTGCTGCTCTATAAGGAGAAGAGGAAAGTGAGTCAGAGCTTAAAAACAGTTTAACAGTTTTTCTAGTCTTATTTTCCTTTTTCATATCTTCAGTGTAAGGGTTGCCTACACATGAACTGCTGTGGTTAATTCTGTCATTAGAGAGAACATCACTGTGACACCATCTGCACCTTCCCAAAGGGTACAGACAGACAGCTTTCCACAGATCTAACTGAACCAGATAAAAATGATCCCTCATACTCACAAAAGTCTAACCATATAACCATATCCACACTAGGGGATGCAGTGACTTCATTACCTCAAGGGGAAAACAAGCAAACAAATCCAAAACCCAACACTTCTTAAGTTAAACAGTGAATTTTAAAATTCCTGTATAAGCTGTACAAAACCCACTGTAGAAAATCCCCAAAACTTAGCTGAAATACTTCTGACTGTTTTCAGTACTGGTGACAGCTTGGAAAGCCCAAGTGCAAGGACAAGAAAAGCTGCCACAGTGAGTCAGAGCAACATGTCTATTCATATTGCAGCTCTACAACCTACAAACAACATAAACAGCAACTGATTGCAGTAGCCTGCTATACAAGAAAGGAACCTGTGTAGCTCTAACCATGACTACATGTAGTTCGTGGTTGCTCCCACATGTGAGCAATGGCAGCAGTGATCTGTGGACCAGACTACATTCAACAAATGAAAACTGGAAAATACAGCAAACAAGCTTCAAGGCACCAGCAGACATTTCTCTTTACATATAGAGAGCAAACACAATTTATGCGTAGCCTGTGTCTCATAAATAACTGGTTCAGCACATAAAGTTCTCACAGATAAGCAGCATCATGTTAATTGTTAGAGAAGGCTGTAGGCAGAGCATATATGATTTGCCTTGGGAAATAGCAAAGACAGGAAACTGATATAGTTAATTTTTGAATTAGTTGAAAGAACTCATTAATAGTTTCACCTACCTCACTTGGGGTCCTGCATCAACAGCCTTGGGCTTCTCAGGTTCCAGAGGCAATTTAGGGGCAGAATGGTCTGCAAGTTTCTCCTCTGTCTCACAGACCTTTTCCTCCTCCCCTTTGCCACAAGGCTCCTCTTGCTCCCTGAGCCATGCCTGACCATCCTTCTGGTAGCTGCCCAGACTGTGGTAGGAATGATTCAACTCTCTTTCCTGGTGATCATCATCTTGCTCAGAGCCATGGGCACTTTCATGGGAATGGTCCGGCTCACTCAGGCGAGAGCTTCCCTGGCTGACATTACAAGAGGAGTCATATCTACTACTGTCAGCAGGACTATGAGAGAACAAGAAAGTCCATCAGAAAAAACAATGGCTCAGAGAAATACAAAGCAATCTGCACAGCTATCAAGCTCAGTGGGACACTAAATATTACTGAAAAGACACATTGTGCAGTCAGACTTCACTATTGCACTCCCACAACTAAATCTAGATTTTGGAACGTCAAAATTTTGGTAGTCAGTGGAAATAATTAATATACAGCCTACCAGTATATAGACCATATATGACAATGGTCTTCCTTGCACTGACTATTTCTTCACCTTGCATCAGCTAGAAACTGCCAGCGAAGATATTCTAATAACCAGACAGGAGTAAGAATGGAAAAATAGCAATTCAGAGTGGAAGTGTTTCTGTCTTCTGCAGCTTCACTGCAGCTGAGGTCTCTATTATGCTCCTTTAAGTTATTAACTATGTTTCTCAAAATCACTTTCATTATTATGAATTTATTTATTTACTTATTTACTTATTTAACAATTATGATAAAATACACTGAAGTCAAGATTAAGGTTGTCAGGATCATCAACATAAAACCTTTGACAAAAGCATAGCAATTGTTCAGTGGGGAGCACGTCTTGCTCCAACAGTTTTTTCAATAATTTCATTTACGTAAATACACAATGCCAAGAGGGTGTGATCTCTCTAATTCAAGACACCACTTCCAGAACTGAATTCCTAGAATTCTGACACAAAACACAATGGCTGGAAATTCACCATGCAGTCAGGAAAACTGCAGCTGAGAACTGAGGAGCACTAACGTTGCTCTCTCTTGCTCACGTTAGAGAAATTGAAGCCAGATAGGAAGTTTTGGGTGTCCAGTGTTGGAACTGTATGTTCAGAGCCACAAGTTTCATTTGGCTGGCTCAAACCAGGACACACATCACCCAGAGATACAAGTTTAGCAAGCCTCTGGTTTGTTTTGGTTTATTTTTTTGATAAAACCTGTAACTCAACACAAGCACAGGACTGAAAACATACTCATGGAATACAAGTACCTTTCTTTAGTGGCTTTCCTAACTGTATGAAAAAACACCTTTGCACAGATTTTAGGAAGCGCAAGCATTAGAATATCTTCACTGATACATCAATTAATGTTTCAAAATCTTTAGTCATGTGAAAGGAGCCTAATTATTCCTAGAATAGATTATTAATAAGTAAAATTTCTCTCTAAAATTAAAAGCCTTTAACTTGCATTTTGAAAACAAATTGTTCATTCCTTTCAGTATGTTCTACCTACTAGTACCTTTTTTCTTAGCAAATACAACATAGTTATCTCCAAACAGAAAGCAAAGTGAATTGAATGCAGCAAAGTTAAGACAGAAAGCGTGTAAAGCTAATGGAATTTGCACTAGAAGCATCTTATTCAGTGGGACGCAGTATAAGAACATGGGAAATTCAATTACACTTAGAGAAAAAAAGAGTGGAAAAGGGTGAGAAAATGGTCTAAGGGCTTGTATATTACCAGTCACTACAGCTTGTCACATCCTCTGTGACAGCTATCAGTACCACTACAAACACTTGACATCAAATAGGGGGTGACACAAAACTACAAACACTACACTCAAGGCCAATATCTACTGCTACAGTATTGCATTATAAATGGTCAAAAACCTGAAACCATTTATGATGCCTCATTTGTAACTAGCCTTTTCTCATTCAGTAGTTCCACGCTATTCAGATCTGCAGCCTGTGAGCTAGGATGAAGTGTTGCTCCACTAGGAGCAGAATCAAACTCAGTTTCCTTCTTTTCAGGCTCATCTGGTGCATGCCCTTCTTCCTCATCTTCTTTTTGTGGTTCACCTGAAATCACATTTTGCTGATCTTCTGACTCCTTATCAAACTTCTCTCCCAGCTCTTTGTTGGGTATATCATCAACAGCAATTGCACCAGATGGTTCTTCAGAAAGTTCATTGTCTCTACTATCAGGCTGCTTTGAAGACAAGTTTACTTCTATATTTGCATCAGTCAGTTGATCTGAGGCTGATTTTGAGTTTTCATCTGAACTGACTGTTCCTAACACCTTGTCATCTGGTTTTGACAAAGCCTGTGGTGTTACATGTGGTTCCCTCTTGGCAGAGGTCTCCTTATTCTCTTTTTGCCAGGGAAAGGAGAAATCTAGCTTTTTCCCAAATACTGCTCCTTGGGCACTCTCTGGCTTACTCACCTTTTCTTCACTACCTCCTTCAAAGAGAGTTGATGAAAGTTTCTTAAAGCTGGACATGAGGCCCTGATCTGCCCCTGCTTTACTAACAGAAGGTGACTGCTGAGAGAAGAATGACCCAAATGGCTTTCCACTATCCGCAGATGACATAAAACTGAATTTTGGCAAACTAGGTATGTTTGGTATTTCAAAGACCGGTTTACTACTGTTTGTTTCTGGAGGAACATTACCAGATTCACCCTGTTTCTTCAAGTCACATTTAGAATCAATCCCTTCTGCAGGCACCTCATCAATCACTAAAGGTTTCTCCTGTTCAGCAGTTTGCTGTTCTGCTTCACTGTTCTTCTTTTCATTCAGCTGGAGCAGATGAACACTGGGCTCATCAGCTGGAGCTGTGGGTTCTCTGTTTTCACTACTGATCATGTCCTGCTCATGGGAAACAGCCTTGGCCTGATCCTCTGTAACAGCTGACTCTAATTCAAGTGTAGCACTCTCATCCTGGTGGGAAAGGTTTGTGTCTGCCTCATTAGTTGAGGCTTCCATTTCCAGTTCAAGCATATCAGAAGAACCAGTCTGAAGGCTACCAACAGGTGCCTTATCTTCAGAAGCAGGTTCTTCCTCTGTTCCATGTGAAGAACCCACATCTGGCTGGCATGTGTTTATATCAGTCAGTTCAGTGACCTCAGCCTGCACTGGATCAACTGCATTACAGAGATTAAACTGGCCTGGCTTATTATCTACCATCTCTAAGGGCTGTGTGTCAGTATCCAACTGCAGCACCTCAAGGGCTTGATTTTCACTAGACCCTGCTGTTTCTGGAGTGACACTCAAGGGTTCCTCATTACATGTTTCTGATTTCTTATTTCCCTCAATTTCTGTTTTCATAGGAGACTCTGTTGTGGAGTTGACCTCCGCTGAAACAGGTACTGTATCTGCCTCTAAGGAGGTCGGGGCATCTCTTTCAGATTCTCTGGCTGCAGCTGTATTTTGTGTCACCTTGGAATCCTTTGCTGGAGCAGATCCAGTGGCACCTTTCATACTGTTGTTTTGAGGCTCAGGGGTGGATTTTGGAGGCATCTCTTTTGGAGATTCTTTTGGACCTTTGAAGATGCCAAAGAGATCATTTGTGAAAGCTGGTGCTGGGGCACTTGGGAGGGATGAGAAGCCAAAGAAAGAGGAGCTTTTCTTCTGTCCAGTAGGAGGTGCAGTAGTTTGAGGTTGAGAAAAGAAACCAGATAATGTTTTGGGCGGTTTCATTTTTGTCACAAAACTTGAAAACATTTCAACTGAAGAATCCAGTACTGATTTATCGCTGTCAGGTTCCTTAGGTTTGTTTTGCAAATTAGATGCCTCTGGCATTTTAGGAGGAGAGTGCAGCACTTGTGCCTCTCGTAACCCGTCACCAGGAGTTTGCTCAGGTAATTTCTGTTCTGGCAACTCACATACATCTTCAGAGCCTGCTTCATTTTTTATGTCACTCGTTAAGTCATTTAGACTCTGAGAATCCACCTCATGACCTAAGGCTTCACTACAATCTTTATTTTCAGAAGCTTGTTCTTTTGAAGAATAATGCTCTTCTTTATCAACAGGAAATGCAACACTGTCCATTTTCTCTGTGCTGCGCAAAGTATCATTTTCTGCCCCTAAACAAACAGTCTGTGGGCCCTGAGAATCCTCCTGCACACTTGGAGTCTCAAGGCAAAGACCAGAAGAAGCCAAATTGGTTCCTGTAGCATCATCAACCTGTGGAGGCTTCTCTATGTCATGCTCTTCAGCTACCTGAGCAGCACTTTCTATATTTTCATCCCCCAACATTTCTGATTTATTTTCTGGGATCATGAGGTTATCAGACATTTGTGAGCCAGTCACTTCAGCAACACTTTCTACATTTTCCACTGCCAGAAGTTTCGATTCATTTTCTGGGACCGTGAGGTTATTAGGCATTTGTTTGCCAGTCACTGCTGCAATAATATCATCAGCTTCTTTTTTATTGTCTGCATCTTGGTGCCTGGCAGAACTGCTCATTTTGACACCAGAGTCAGCAGAAATATTTTGCTTCTCTGAGTCCACCGGTTTGGCTGGTTTTGCATTATTGTCCTGTCCTGGAGTAGTCTGGGGCTTTTCATCCAAAAAGGACGTCAAACTAAAGAAGCTAAAGCTTGTACTCCTTTGAGGTATCTCTGATCTCTTCTCAGTAGTTGGACCACTGGAGAAGAAGGAGGGCAGACGAAACACACCCTCTGTTTCTTGCTGCTTCCCACTAGCAGGAGCAGGAGCAGGTGCTGAAGGCTTTGGTTCATCTGGCCCAGTGAAGAAGGAGAATATGCCCTTACTGGCTGGTTGTGCTGGCTGTGATTTTGGAGCAGTGATATCAGGGAGGCTGAATGGCAAACTGAAACCTGACTCTTTTGGTTTCTGATCTGGCTTTGGTTTTGCTGGCTGTGATTTTGGAGCAGTGATATCAGAGAGGCTGAATGGCAAACTGAAACCTGACTCTTTCGGTGCCTGATCTGGCTTTGGTTTTGCTGGCTGTGATTTTGGAGCAGTGATATCAGGGAGGCTGAATGGCAAACTGAAACCTGACTCTTTTGGTTTCTGATCTGGCTTTGGTTTTGCTGGCTGTGATTTTGGAGCAGTGATATCAGAGAGGCTGAATGGCAAACTGAAACCTGACTCGTTTGGTGCCTGATCTGGCTTTGGTTTTGCTGGCTGTGATATTGAAGCAGTGATATTGGAGAGGCTGAATGGCAAACTGAAACCTGATTCTTTCTGTGTCTGATCTGGCTTTGGTTTTGCCTGATTAACTGTGCCTCCTAAATTACTTCCTCCTTGCTGCTTTGGTGTAACTGAGGGTTCACTGCTTTGCTCCACAGCTGACTGACTCAACTGGCTCACTTCAGGACCTGCACTGAAAGTGATGGGCTTTTGTGAACTGTCTCCAGGAGGCACTTCTTTACTCTCAGAAGACTCCTCCTTAGTTGTTCTGCTTTGCTGTTCCATTTGCACCCCATGACTGGGGGAGATGTGCCTGTCCATGTGATCTGTTCTCACCCCTTCCTTAGGGGTGGAGGACAGACATGGCATACTGGCGCTGTGAAGACCCCCAGACTTCTCACTTTGTTGTCTTGATTCAGCCATAGTTCTGCTATTGGTTTTTGGCAGAGTTGAAGTACTTGGGGTTGGTTGAGAAGACACAGCCTCCACTTTGAAGATATCTCCAAGGCTTCCAAATAATGATGAGATGCTAGAAGTTTCTTTCTGTTCTGGCTGTATCACCTTTTCTGGTTTATCACTTCGATTTTTTTCCAAATCTGGTGATGGCTGCGGTGTTTTGCCTACTTGCGTTTTAAAGAAATCAAAAAATCCAGAAGTTTGAGTTTTGTTGGCAGTTGAGCTTGCAGGAGAATCTTCTCCAAGACTGAACAATTTCAGTGCACTTTTAAATAATGTCTCCTCAGGCTCAGTGGATTGGTGGCTCTGATTTGGCTGTGCCTGACTGGGTTCATTTATACTTGCATGCCTTTCAAGATGTCTGGAAACTGGTGTTGCTTTACCAGGTGTCTCTTCTCGTATGGACCTGCCATCTGGAGCAGTTTGGCTCAGTTGAGAAGGAGATCTTTTTAATCCTGGTTTTTTCACACTGATGTTTTCATTCTGGTTTAATTCTGGTTTTATGCTTCTAGCAGCCTCCAAATTAAGTTCTGATGTAGTACTTCTTCTCGGTTCCGATGTAACAGGAACCTTTTGCCCCGCTCGAGTCTCATCTAATTTTTTATTTGGTGAAAGTGATAAAACATCAGTTTTGTTTTCAGATGATTTTGACTGTGTGTCTGTTTTCTTCAAGGCAGAGTCTTCTGATGTCTCAGGCTCAGGACCCGGAGACTTTCCAATTAGTCCACCCAAAGCAGAAAATAAAGAGCTAACCTTTTTCACTGGAGTTTTCTTATCCTCTTCAGTCTTTTTTGCTTCTGTTACCTTTTCAGTAGATGCCACAGGTTCTTCAGCCTTAGGAGTAGACTGAAACAGATGGAAACCAAAGAATCCTGATGACCCACTGCCAGTTGTCACTGGGACAGCCTTATCCATTTCCTTGCTGTGGACTTCCTTACTCAGTGATTTATCTGCTCTGGAATGTGTTCTTAGATCAAGGGTTTGTGGATACTCCTCTGAATAATTCAGCACTTCCTTCTCAGGTCTAAAATCTACTTTGAGTTTTTGAAGTTTATAGCCTGAGAAGTCTAATGGCTGCTCTCTCTGATAATAAATAGACTCTTCAAACATTTGTGAAAAAGTCTCCAAATTCATGTTCATTAGCTGATCACTCCTCTGCAAAGCTACTGACAAATCCAGAGGCTTATTTGTTGTATAATCATCTAAAGGCTCTTCTTCAGCAAACCAAAACAGCTCATCTTCACTGCCAAGAGGGACCTTAAAACCACAAACAGCAATGGTGTTGTCTTCTAGTACAGCTCTTGGAATGGAATCCATTTGAAAATTGTAGTTCCAGCAGTCTGGGTATGAATAAGTTTCAGGAGCACACACATACACATACTGTCCAGTAGGATCAGTGAGCAGAGAATAAACATAATGGTTATCACTGTACATGTAGTACCCACAGTCACCATCTTCTGATGGCCACCATATACCCTGCTCAAGCATCATTAGCCACTCCTGATACTCCTGGCTATAGGATGAGTACATAAAGCTCTCATCCATACTTAGAGTTTCTTGGTCAATTAGAGTCCACATAGTTCCATCACAACCAGAGGAGTAGCTTAAGTCCATGGGCAACTCTTCAAATGAGTAACTGCCATCTCTTTCAAAGGGGGTAAAGTTACTATAACTTTCATGGAGAGAATTAGCAGTCCATGCATCATTTTCTTCTGAGCAGACGTCTTGAAACATTAACTGGTCTAATGACTCATACGACACCATACTTAAATCTACACTCTGTCCATCAAAACTCGTATTAGTCTGCCAGTCCATCACATTTGCATTTCCATCCTTTTTACAGAGATTCATTACCATATTGTTTTCAGGCCAGTCCAAGAACTGAGGGGGCAGAACTGAGTTCTGGTTTAACACATAGTAAACTGGTACTGTTATCTCACGAGCATCAGCCAGTTCTCCCACTTCATATTCCCATTCAAAGCTAGAGTGGCTTCTTGTTTCCTGATAAGCTGAGTACTGCTCCGCAAGGTTATAGCTTTTATCAGTCAAATTGAGAAATTTATTTGATTCTTTGTTTAAAAGAGCTGGAAAAACTCTAGATTCTGCATCCCGATGAGGGATATGCCTGCCATTTACAGGCTTTCCAGATAAGTCTTGTACCTTGTCTTGAGCGTCAGGGCACACAGGACGCTCAGAGTGGGGAGGATGGGGCTCAGTTGTTTTATTTACTCTTGCACTGGACAGGTGGTCAGTACTTTTGGAAGATTCCATTGTTTTCACATTATCCAGTTTCTCCTTTGGCTTGGGCATGAAATTTTTTAAGAAGCTGGAAGCTTCCTGCTTTTCTTCAGTGTTGCTTTGACTTTCAGAGGCTGTTCCTGAGTTGCTGGGTTTTGTCTCTGAGCTAGAATCCTCACCTCTATCAAAAAGCTTCATGAAGCCTAGAGAGTTTGTTTTCACCTTGTCTTGCTTACATTCAGACAAGTTTTCACTTGAAGCAAATTTCAATAAGCCAGAGAATAATCCAGGAGAAGAGCTTTTCTGACCATCAGCCTCACTTTTAGCAGGCAAATCTTGATTATTAGCTGCCTTCTCATTTGAAGAAATTTGAAGAAACCCGGAAAGAAAACCTGGTGTGTGCTTCTTCTGTGTATCATCTGTACTTGCAGCTTCTGGCCTCCTGGCTGGAGAGATGGATTCAGCTGAGCTTTCATTTGAGACTGGTGCATCTCGTCCTTCTCTTGTTAACCCTTCCTTCACATTTCCAGTTTCTTCCTGAGTACTTTTAGTTCTCTGCTGCTCTTCTCCAGCCTTAAAGGTAACAGAAGCACTCTCCTGGTGTTTTTTTCTATTTACTTCAGCACTAGATAAGCTTTCTTTATTAATGTTTTTTGTTTGTACAAGTTCCTCCTTATGGTCTGATAAATTTGGAACAGAGCTGAACTTTGAGGAAATGGCATTTTCTGATTTACTCTTTCTGTCTTCAGGCAAAGAAACAGCACTAGAACTCTGATTACTTCTTTGGTCCTGTGAAGGTGCTACATTTTCTGCAGAAGAAAATTTAAATAACGAAGGGATAAAGCTTCCTTTCTCATTTGTACGTTCTTGCTTCTCTGAAAAACCTAAACCACCGAAAAAAGGAAGTTTCCCAGTGAAAGGAAATGTATGTTCTTCCTTTGAAGAACTAGTCTGTTTTACATCATCCTCAGACTTATGGGCTTTAACATGCCCAGGAGTACTTTCTTTCTGCCCTTGTCCAGCAGAAGGAAGCAGCAATTGACTGAAAGACTTTTTGAGTGGACTGAAAAAACTTTCAGATGCTGCAGCCTGATCTTGAGGCTGGGTAGTAGGTTCCGTGTCTTGCTTGTTCCCCACTTCCTGACCTGTTGTATGCTGATTCCCTGAGCTATTTGCAGGAGGCTGCTCCCTGGCAGTGGTTGCACCTTCTTTCACATTGGCATCTGGCTGGTTTGCAACATGATGCAAGTCTGGCTGCTTCTGTGGCACATCCTGTTGCTTGGGAGCCAAGAGACCATCAAAAGTAGTTTTCAGACTGAAGGAACTGACTGAGTTTGTGAGCCTGCCAAAGACTGAAGATACAGAAGTGCTATTTGCGTTTACCCCTGCCTCGCTTCGAGTCTCACTCATTCGTGTTTCTGGAACAACGCTGCTGGTCCTGTTTTCTGTCTGTTCAGATGGTCTCTCACTTTTCTTTACCTCATCAACTTTCACAGCATGGCTGTCCTCTTTGGTGTGCTCCTCTTTCGTGACTTCCTGTTTTGGCACTTCCTTCTCAGAGAAGATCTTTAGAGGATTAAACATGCCTAGAACAGAATTCATAACCGACTGTTGGTTCTGCTGGCTGTCAGCACTAGCTCCTTGTGACTGCTGGGGATGATGTGATGCAGAAGACTTGCTGCCCACCACGGTGGTTTCTGGCTTGTTGGCATTCACATTCTGGGCTGTTTTATCACCACCCACCTGGGATGGTAGCAAAGCCTGAATGGAGAACTTGGAGTCTTTATTATCAGTTTTGTTATCTGCTGTCACTCCGGAAGATGTACTCTCACTTTTGGGCTTATTAGAAAATATATTTGAGATTCCACTTTCTTGTGAGTTTCTGGTTTCTGTTTTCTCTGGAGTGGAAGAAACAAGCTTTTCAACAGAAGCTGTGAGCTGTTTTGTGCTTGACCCCACCTTTTCAGTGAAAGAGCTAAACAGGGAATTCACTGTATTCTTTACACCTGACAAGTCTGGGAGAGACTCAGATTTGCCCTTGGTACTCTCCTCTGCAGCAGGACATTTGGTCTCCTCAGACTTCCTGCCTTCTGCTGAACTACCAGCATTATCCTGCTTCAATGATACACTTTCAACGTTCTTTCTCTCTGGCAATGTACCAAATTTGCTGATTTCTTCCTCCTTTTCAGCCAAGTATTCTGAAACTGATTCTACAAGACACTGTAGCTCATCCATCGTGTCTATGTACTCATCACTGGGTTCTTCAACAGGAGACAGCGTTAAGTCTTGCATAGGATGACCATGCTTGCTCCCTTTAGTCTTGTGTTTTTTATCACAGCTGTCCTTTAACTGGAAGCCCAAATTTGCAGGGTAATTAACAGTGAAGTTTCTCAAATGGCTGATATCAGAATCACACCATGTTTGAGATGGTTCCCCCATTTCATCTTCTGAAACAGGCGAGTACTGGAGCTCATCAGCACTGCTGTCAAATTCTTCAAGGATATCCACAGGCACAAAAGTGTTATCTGGCATCCCCATGAGTTTCATGTCTTCACTGCAACTGAGGTGGAGTGAGCCCTCATGGTTCACACCCTGTTTGTGGGGCAATTTGCCACTTTTAACCATTAAGCCATTTTTGTATGGACGCAGGATGGGATAGGCAGGCAACCGTTCCTTATTTTCAGAGCTACTGGCATATTTTCCAATTCTATCACATGCTGGGAATTCATCGTTCGGTTCAGCATCAGCTGCCACACCATTGAAATAAATAATTTTCTCCCTAGGAAACTGTGGACCTTCATTACTTTGGAGGCTTATTTGTTCAGTCTCTTCAAAATGGTGTCGCAGCTTCTTTTTCCTTCTCCTATCTATTGTGTCATACTCCTGAGGATACCTAGGGACATCTACAGATACTGATTCCACACACACATTTTTGCAGCACCTTGATCTTTCACAGTGGTTGAAATTTTCTCTTTTTGAGAGATTTTGCATCTTTTTTATGCTTGTGTCCTGCCAACTTCTATTTTTATGACTCTTTTCTAAGAATTCCTCTATTAGCAGTTTTCCTAGCTCTTCATAGTTACTGTCCTGTTCTTCTTCTCCATCTTCAGAGTTAAATGGAATGATCCTGACTCTTTCATTTTTAGCTAGAGATTCTTGTCTAAGATAAGAAATAAAAGGAGTGGGAGGGAAAGGAAGAGAGGCAGGAAAAAATAGGAAGGGAAAATAACAGTTTTTTTAAAAAGCTCTAGAAAGGACAGAAAAAAAAGCAATGAAAAAACATGCATTAAATAAAGGAAAATTAAAATCAGAAACATCCAGAGATAAAAAAAATGAAAACCTGCCAATCTACCACCATTACACTTCAATCAAATAGTCAAAAAAAGCAGCATTAGTTATAATAATCTACCAGTTACTGTTGCACAGAATTTAGAAATGCCTGTTCAAAGGAAAGCAGCTTTTTGTGATCAAGTGAGGGCACATAGCCTTGGATGTACCAGTACTCTGCTGTTACATTTTTAGGCACACTGAAAAAAGTCACTTATTACAGTAACAGAGCTACTTTGAGATGTGCCCACACACACCATTCCACTATGATATGCATGCATTTCGGTCACTCTACACTGCAGATTTTTGTTTTAGTGGTATTCATAAAGCACACAGGCACTTTGTTTCTCCCAGGAGTGGTTGCAGAAGTCTCTTGCAAAGATGCAGGAGTCATCAGACTCCAGGGAAGTGGAAACAGGGCACAGAACATAAACTGTGCACACCAGAGACTAAAGGAGTTCCAGTTTCTCTACCACTTCTTTTTGCTGTGCGGGCTGACACTGAAGCTAATGCCCCTCAGGGAGCTCCTGCCAACACAAAATTAAAATCCTCAGAGCTGTTACTGGATCAGAAGGCAAAACAAAACATTGACAATGGATATTATACCATCTTAAGCCTCAGGTGCTTTCCACGATCTCTACTTCCCATTTAGAATGCACCTAAACAGATCCAACAGTCTACAGTTGTCCACTGTGGGAGAATGATTTAAAACAGTTTGTGCTTTGCTATCAAACAACCTGAAGTCTCCTAGAAACCCAAGGAAATGATCCTTGGGATTTTGGGATTAACTCCTAGCCCTTGATTAGAAGGATTATCTCAGTTGCTCAACAATCCAACAGCTAGTAGCAAGAGAGCTTCCTCTATCTATATCTCACAACAAAATAAAATTCCTGCCAGCCTACATAACAATAAACACACAGAAAGTGGTTGCAAAAAAAAATTAAAATTCTCATCTGAAAGATGCACTACAGTTTTGTCTCACCTGAGAACTAAGTAGCATGAGGGCATACTTACCCTGACCCTATAAAAACAGGGAATGGCAAAGGGCACATGGGCATTTTATGTCTACTGCTAACACAAGAGTCTTAACCTTGAGAATTGCCTCAGCCAATATGAGATACTGATGGGCTAGCCCTGAAAGAGAAATAGGTCATCACATTTCCACTACTGCCAGTTTAATTGTTTCACTTAAACCAGTATTAGCTAACTTAAACTAACTGGAAAGATACTTGTTATTTTAAATGAACACTGTTGTATGCAGTTTAGAACACTTAGCACACATCTTGCTTGCAATTTTAAGCAAGCATTTGAAATTATTTTCTTAAAAAAGCTAGTGTAATTTAAAACACTCCCAGGGGCCACCATAGTTACTGGATCAAGCCCTTCCAAATCTCATCTGAAAGCAATGGGAGCTATATGAATGCCTGAAGAGCCATTAGCTGTAAATGCTGAACCAACAATTGACTAATTTAGGCATAAAGAAAATTACTTTTCCCTCTAATAGACCTCCTCCTTGCCATAAGTGTTTCCCCAGCTATTCTACAGAGCATTCCTTTTACTCGAAATAAAGCAAGAAGCCAGACACCTGAGAGGAGAAAAAAAGATTATGACATCAGCTCAGCATTAAACTCTCACAGATCTGAAACAGAGCCAAGGCAAACAGCAAGTATCAGCTGAAACATATCACGAGACCACTTCACAGCAGCAACAGCCACGAGGCAAGCACAGAGGCTGCAAAGAGGTTAACCCACCTATCAGACAGATCTGGAGAGCGCCTGCTCTCTATCGAGCACTGGCGACTCGTCACTTGGCTAGATTCAGATGTGGACTCTAGGTCAGCTTGGCCACTCACAGTGGAATCTATGCTCTCATATCGCCTTGGAAGTAAAGAGAGCAAGAGCAGGGAGACATGGAGGACACGTGGTTACACAAAATGAACATTGCAGAGAAAAGTCAGTGCTTAAAAGAGAGAAAACCGAAAAGGAAGGTGTGCGATTCTGAAGTCAAACTGGCTCTTGGCACAAAATATACTCCAAGGGCAAATAAGAATAATACTTGTTATCCTTAGGAGATGGGGTGGAATAACATTCATGCACTTCCATCATAGGAACACAGTCATCTGTAACAGCTCACAAAGAGGATCATAACACTTTCAGAAATACCTAAGTGTCAGGAAAAAAACCACAAAAAAAACCCCAGCCAGTTTCAACAGAAGCATTTTGGCACAGACAACGTTTTGCCCAATTCAAGGCAGGTTCTGACAGAACTCTGTCTGGTTTCTCTGGGTCTGCCCAGGACAGCCTCCTACATGCTGTCATTTCCTCAGCAATCACCAAATGCGGTCTGCCAAGAACATCAATTTCATAGGTGACTGACTGGTCCACAGAACTCGGAGCTGCTAGGAGCAAAAGTCAAACACAATTTGGTTTTGCAATTCTCAGCTACAACTCTGTTTTGGAAATATACAAGATATTTACCCAAGTGCTTCTTTTCATCCAGCTCTCATTAATAATACCTTTCTGGTATGAAAGACAATCACATATAGCATCTCAGGAAAGCACATTTGCATTTTCTAAGTTTTAAGATTAAGAATCTACCAAAAAATCTTGCTGGGCACGTGAAAAATTCAACTTTAGCTTTTACCATTGAAGAGCATAACGCAAACAGGGTAAAATTTAGTCTTGGTCATACAGCCATGAGGGCAACTGAATTCATATTCAGGCTTTTGGAAATACAAAAAAAAGGACATTCTTACCAAGGGGGGTGAGGTAGAATCAATTTAATGCATATAAAATGCTGCAATGAAGTTTAGGCAACTGCCTCTTTTTTGCACACTCTGCACACCCACTCTCACCAAGCTGACCAGCACTGTCTAATCTCTTCTGCTTTGCCCCTCACACTTAACCAATCTGTATTCAAAGAGCAGTTTTGCAAAGCTTCTACAGTTGTCAGCACACCCTGCTCCAGCTCACAGCCACTGAATCTGGTAAGTTATGGTCTAGTGCTTTCTACTTAAAGATAAAAGCAGTTGTAATGCTACTGATTTATCGTCCAAAAGCTAATATAGAGCAAGTAAAATACCTTTCAGCTCAAAGGAAACCAGAAAACACACTATTGAACATGATTTTAAAAAATTTTAAATCCTATTCTAATTGGCGCTTTCTTCTTGAGTATGCTGTTTTGTCAGAGCTAGCATAAGAACAAAAAGTAACCTAAAACAGAAAAGAAACCTGCCCCAAGAAACAAACACTTAGTAGGATAACTCTGCTAGGCCCTGTCTTGCTGGCTTGGGAGGCCATCCATGCCATGGTACAGAAGGAACAAATTTCACAGTGCTCTGGCTGTCTGAAGGTGAAGTTAAAGCAGAACCAAGAATGAATCATCTCGGAGTTGTGTGTGTACCTGTGCAAGGCAGTTCACTAAACTTCTTGCTCTGAAGTAACATCCTTGTTTTGCCTGGCTCAGAGCAGAGTGCCAGCATTAACACAACACATCACACCCTCCTGTCAGAAGCCTTTCAGAGCCCTTGAGCTGGCCTGGAACCCTCTGGGTATCCCATGAAAAATCAAGAGGAAAAGAAGCACTGCCCACCAGCAGACAGCACCCACCTGATGGCCACACGCTCTCGGTAATCCAGACCATGATTCCGTAAGGAGCTGATGCAGGATTCCTGCAGGATCCCTTGCTGCTGCAGGCGTGATGGGACAGGGAACTGGTGCATGGAGGCATTGGGCTGCACGGTGGTGTGGTAAGGAGGAGGGATGCTGTTACTGGTCTCACTGCGATAGTCGCTGTCCCGATCGTCCACAGCGCTGTCAGCATCTTCAAAAGCTGAGAAACAAAAGCAGTTAAGGGCACAGCTCTGCCAAGATGCCTCCCTGGGACAGTGGGGCCCCTGCAGGAAATGCTATTTCTGCTATGGATCTGTCTCTCCATCTGGCAGCTGGGAATAACCCTCAGTTCTCTCAGGTAGGTAGCAAGGAATTCCAGTGATCTCTTCCAAACCCTTCTCTCCCACTTTCAGTCATAGGAGTTTATTTCTCTTTAGTCACTCCTAATAGCTAAATTGAGATGTTTTCATTAAAAAAAACAAACCCAAAAAAAAACCAAACCCAAACCCCACAAAGCATATCATCCCGGCAGCCAAAATTCAGTCTCTTTGGCTGCTGTCAAAATGAACATTTAGTTGTTAGGGGGAAAAAAAAAATAAAACAACAGCAAAAAAACCTCAAAAACAAACCACAACAACAACAATAAAACAAACAAACAAAACACACACAGGTACATCAGTCTGAGTTCAGTAATCAACACTAATGATAGCTTTCACAAAGGAAGAAGCTCCTCTCCCAATGAGTCCCTCTCCTAGTAGAAACACTTTGGCTTGCTAACACTTCAGAAAAAGAACACAGAGTTACAGCAATGAAAGGTACTAAAAAAACCAATATTAGTGTCTGGCTATGTCTGGCTGTGCAGGTTGCAAGGTTATCTTTGCAAGCTTGAAGTGAAATACACACATCACCTGGCAGTGGAATGCACCATTAATATGCTTGAAACAAGTGCAAATAAAGATCAGCCATCATTCACTCCACCACCAAAAGTCAGTCTAAAAAAGAACAACCAAATTAAGGCCCCTCTGGTAATTTATACAACAGTATGTGCCCTACACAAATATTCACCATGAGCTGAACAATCAAGTGGAAGTGCTGTTCTCAAGCCAGGTCTTCAAAAACAAACAAACAAGAAAAAAAACTTAATTTAATTGCTGAGATTCCAAAGAGATGCAATGCAGCATCAGGGAACACCTTTCACTCCACTGGCACTTCCCACATCTCCAATTCAATCTCCATTTTTTAATCTAGGGTAAAGTTTGTTCTTAGTCATCTTTTCAGTTCCCTCCCAACTGAGTAAGGTTATATCAGCAACCTAAAGTGATAGAAGAGTAGAAAAGAACCCCAGCAGAAAGCACATCTGCAAAATACAAACCACTTGAAAAATCCTGGCTCTACTCTTTTAATCAATTCAATTTTATTGTCCACCCAGAAAATGCAGTTAACTCTCCAGCTTTTTAGTAGTCTAAATGCTGCATAGTTCTTGTCAGGTTCTACACAATAGAACAGAAATGAATAGCAATCATACACTGCTTTATTATGCTTTATTAAAAGCACAATGCCCTTCAATTTTATTACAGTTCAGTGCTTAGGAGAAACACTCAAGATACGTTATATAAAAACAATTTGGTGTGCCAAAATGCCAGATCATTCTGAGAAGCACCAAACTTCCAGTGTATGGAGCAAGATCTGTATGTAGATCACAAGGCACACACCATCCACAGAAGGGTAACAAGCTATTAGTCATCCAAGCAATGTCATTGCTGAACACTCGAGCCATTACTGTCTAATGCACAGCAATTTTATTGGAATGTAAACAATGTTTCAAAGGCTTTTTTCATGCCTCATTTTGCTGCTTGACTAATTTCTTCTTTGCATCAGACACAACTCTCATTTAAGTTAAACTCTAACTAAAGCTCTGGTACGATGCAAAGTTTTCCCAGTGATGGCTGCATAACCACTGTTTGGACAACTGCTTGTATGGACTTAAGGCAGGCCAGCTGAGTTACAGGTTCTGGTAAAAGGTACCAGTCCATCAGAAACACTGGATTAACAATTTATCCCACCAGAAAAGTAGAACAACAAATACAAATCAGCGGTAGTTATTTGGGTCAAAACAACAGGGAACACAGTAACTCACTTACATTGGGCTAAACCATACCAGGGTGTGCAAAGATTTACACTGTTATGGTTATCAGGAAGCAGCACTGGGCTTCTCTGGGTCGGCGACTCTGCACAGCCAATGGGTCCAGACATTTCCAAAATCCCTGATCATACTGTCACAGAAGAGCTGTGTGGATTTGTTAACCAGTCATGGACCTCACTTCTGCACTATCAAACATGGATTTCCCATATGAACCACAGTATCCATAAGCAACATCTAAAATTATTCAATTAGAATGAATGCTAATCAAACATTTACAGCACATGTGTTTATTAAATGTGGCACCAGAATTTCTCCCAGTTCTTACTGGTGCTTAGCAAGAGGGAGTCTCTTAGAGGTCATGACACATAATGCCCCCCTGATGACATGTTTAAAGGAAGCTGGGCTGCTAGGCTGAAAAGAAGCTGCTACCATCAATGTCAAAGGAACATGTTGTGTCTCTGATGTGTGTGCCATGCACCTACAGCATCCATAGATGTTAATACCAGGCAGAAATCCTCAACTGACTCATAAATAAGAGCCAGCTCCAGAAACTCCTGATCATTCTGGGTTGCAGAACAATCTCACTTGATATAACAGAAGTGTTCACAAACAAAGACGTTGCTCAGTCTGATGAAAAGGACCAAAACCTGGCCACAATGTGGCTTATAGCATACATTTCTTTTGCAAGAAAGTAAACCAAGGAATGCCTGTGCATTGTGATGATCCCTTTCATTAACACACCAGACCCTTAAATTTCATTTAAGGAAGACACTGACAAGAACTTACAGATGCAGCATCTCTTCAAAAGGGGAAGTGGTTGGGCCTTAAATCCATGCTTCAGCAAAATAACCCTCACACACACATGGTGTGATAAATTCAAGCACTATCTTCTTCAACTGTATGATTCACCAAATCTTCCATGAGGAAACGTTTAGCTTAGCCTCAGTCCCTGAAGATCAGTAGGCTAGTAACAAGATCCATAACAATAAACGAAAAGGAATTGTTTTACCCCAGTTTGAGAAAATTCACATGTACTTAAGAGCTCACCAGTTCTGAAAATGAAAACTGATTCTTTGTCACTGGACCCACTGTGTGGAGAGTAGGACAGTAAGGCTGCAGGGAAGGGCAGAAGCATGCTCTTCATATGTTAATATAATAATATTCATGCATATAGGCAGCATAGGAAGAAGAAGTCTTGGACAGTCACATCACACAGCAAGATTTTATAAAGAGTGGGGAAAATCAAGAAAGGACATAGGTCCTCTGAAGCAAACTGCCTCCTGGAAACCCTGTTACTCCTCCCCACTCCTGCCTCCAGAAATTACACAACTGCTACAGGGCAGAACACAAGCAGCTTTTAATTTACTGATCTCAACAGCAGATTGCACAGACCTGTCACACCCGCTCTATTAGTCATATCTAACCTCTGGCAACTTTCTTTACATCAAGCTTCAGGACAGGAAGGAAAGCTAACAGCAAAATTATTACAGTTGGCTTGATGAATGCACTTTCAAAAATGTTGTTTTAAGCTCCGAATGCACAGCAGGTGTTCCCCTCAAAAGACTGCATTCAATTGAAATTGCCTCCTGCTTTTCTAGCACTGAGTTGTCATCAGCTATTGGAAGCTGAGGTCCAGTCCCTGATAATAATTATCCTCCACAAACTTGAGCAAAAATTGCAACAAGAGCAGTAAGTGCACAAAAGTCAGGCACTCGGGAAGAAGGAGATTTCCGTAAGTTTCTGCATCCTAAAATCCCTACTACTTTTGCAAAATAAGCCAGTAAGCTTCTCACAGCTTTTGACTATTTTTAAAACCATAAAAGAGAAGGAAGTTTACTAGCTGAAGGAATGACTTACAGTCCAAGTCCAGAAGAGATTTTGCCAGCTCCACACCAGGCCCTTTGCATCTCACCTTTCCCACCCTCCATCCATTTAAACAGTTTTTCATAAGAGCAGCCAACAACTTATCTCCCTAAGTTTCAGATCCAAACATTCCACCACCTACCAAACTATGGTCACTTCTGACAATCAAGTATTCTCTGAAATCTTATAATCAAAATGCACAGAAGTTTAAAGAAGACTACTGAAGTAACAAGGCAGGGAAAAAACAACTTGAAAGGACAGAGGGACATTTGAGGCTCTTCTGTAGCTTTCCATGCTGAAAAAAAATCAAAAACTTTAGAGCAATTATTTAAGCGCAACTTTACAGGCCAATGGTCCATCCCACGGGCCTCAAATCAACACTTAAAAATATATTAGAAATTTGCATAATTTTCAGACAGCAAGTAAGCAATAGTCAGTCTTCAGTTCAGAAGCTTTGATAACCTTGTTTTTCCCACTTAGAAACAGTTTCTGCTATTGGAACACTCAACAGCGAAGAAATGGACTGTCTATCTGAAGTGCAAAGGTGCCTTGAACACCTACCCTACTGCTTTAGGTCCTTCCCTTTCCTAAAATGAAACCAGGTCAGCAGCTCAAGACAGCTTTTCTGAAGTGTCCCTTGCCCCACTAGCAAAGCTCTAGGCTATAGCACTCCTGTTGCAAGAAACTCCCACCAGGAAAAATACTTACAGCTACCATTAGCTGTTCCTGATGCTTCCTTGTCAGTTGCTGTTTTAAGTTTACAACTCAAGGTGTGTTTTTCATTACATCATCAGGCTCACAGTGTTCACTCAGAAACATCATGAACACTGTCCCAAGCCAGCTTATAACATTGCTAAGATGATTTCAAAGAGGACGGCACAGGAAGGATGAACTAAAGGGACACGGTGAGCACCACGGATACAAACAGCTTTTAAAACAAAACACCATCACCAACACTTCATACAGACAGGAGAAACACTCTCTGCACAACCCGCCCACATCTCTGACTGACTAATGTATAACCACCCCATTTCCCTCCCAAACAGATAAAACTGGACAAAAAAATAAAACTACTTAGGACACTATATATTAATAGTACACAAAAGATTAGTTAATTCTCAGTGATCTTATCACACCTCTGAGAATAATACCAAACAGTTAAGACATCCAACGTGGACAATGTGAGGAAATTGATCAACACTGTTGATGCCAAAAGAACTTATGGTCTGATCACAAGCAAGAGAACAAGGAAGACAAAACATGTTGTGGGAGAAGAAATTGGAAAGTCACTGGTGGAAGACTTCTAAAACAAATACATAGCTGAAATGCACTGTAACATTAGTTGGATGATAGACTTAAGTTACTTGGCAGCAGTAAGTGTCCTTTTCAACTGGCATTATGTCAAAAATGGAAAAGTATCAAGCAGAATCTCCTCCCTCCTGGCAGTGGTCGCAGGCACCCTTCTTTGCATGCACCTCAGGAACACCCTCAGCTTTTTTTTGACACAAGGAACAGAAACATTTGTTTTAAGAGCTCTGTCAAACTCTGCAGGTCCTACATGCAGTAGAAGCCATGCACTGTAGCTAAGCAGAGGCCTTGTCTGTTGGAACTTGTGAGACTTCCAGAGAGGGAAGATGCTTCATGCACGTTTTCCAGAAAAATTTAACAAAAACATTGGGCTGTGTGGCCTCTGCAATAGTTCACACACCAGTCTTCAGGTGTGGCCATCAGCTCCACATATGAGACAGCAGCAGTATCCAAGTTTTACCTTTTTGAGTCTGGTAAGCACTAAAGCTCTACCACTTTTGCCATGGTACCATCTGAGCTTGAATATGCTACAATACCTACAAACCTTCTGCCACCCTGGTGTTCACCAGCCAGTTCTGCTTTCAGAATGCTCATATTTGTAGCATTTGGAATTTCTGTGGTGACTTCCAGCATTTCTTTGCACCTAAGTAGGCCAGCTACTACATATTCCCTTGTATTTTTCAGCTACTGGCAACATTGACTTGAGGTTACATGGGAAAGAAGACCAACACAAAAGAAGGCTACACCCAGAAAAATGGAATTATCTTGAAAGGAGGAAAACATGAACAGCCTGGTTGTGTCTTATCCTCAAATTCCAGTAAATGGCACAAGTAACATGTGTAAAACATGGGGAAAACAGAACGAGACAGTTAAAAAAATGGACAGCCATCCACACAAATATGAAGACTCAGTAAAATAAAATACAATGGAACATATTTTCCATATGCATAAATATTTCCACTTTCCTTGTACTGGAGCATGACGTATCACTATAGGATCAGAAAACTTGCAAGAAATCAAACTGTTACGTACTCAGCTGCTCTCCCCATCCGAAATAACTCCAGTTGCCTGCATGTAACACAAATGGCAGCAGAGAATGGGAATAGAAAAATAAAGCTTAGAGAAATAAACCACAACCATACTTTTCACGTATTTAAAATGCCTTATAGATAAGCTTAAAAATGTAATAGATTTTTTTCTTTACAAATACAACGTTAAATTTATTTTGAGGCTTCCTCTTCACTGTCCAATTTGCTTATTTATAAGACACTTTGAAGATTAAGATCATTATAAGCTTTAAGAATAATTTAGTGATTATGTATTTATTAACACAAGTAGACAAAATATTAATCAGAACACTATGTAGCAAGAACAGTTAAGCACTGTATTTCCTAGTATACACATTATGAGGATTACAGACAGAATGACCCAGAAACCAAAGTCCAGTTAAGAACAATAAATTCTAGGCTAAACTGTACAAGTCAAGCAGTCACAGTTGCTCCACAGTTCTGCCCCCATTCCAAAATGAAGGTAACTCTGTGGTGAAAGCACCACCAGTAATAATAGCATGAAGAATCTTTGTACATGTAAATTATCATTCAGCAAAGAGTACCTTCATAGCTAGATATAAGCTGGCTAAAAGCTTAAGAGTTTTCACATCTTAAGGATGCAAGTAGTCACAAGTTCATTCTACAACAGCAAGCAATTCCCTCTATGTTAAATTACAGGCAACAATAAACTCACACTAAAGCTAAGCTGCATGTTGGTAAGATGGCCAAATTATTATTTATTAATATTCATAATCTGAGCCAAGGTCATACTCAATATGACAGAGGCAACAAACTACTACATACAACTCTCAGAGCTGCTTGGAAGCATCCATGCAACTGCGATTCCACGAAAAGCTTCAGAAGCATCATTTCTAGCAGACAGTATGTAAAAACACTTTGAAAAGTGAAGCTTACATAAGTATTGCTATCTACAAGCAACGCATTATAAATAAATCCACAGAACAAGCAAGAGCTTTCTGTCCTGACTAGCAGCCTCATCTCTAGTTCCACAGATTTCCAGGAAGGGGATAGCTCAGAGGATTCAATATATCCCTTTCCCTGACCTCACTAACAAAGTTAGAACAGGCTAGTTCTTGCTTTTAGCTAAAATTGCAAAAAATAGTTGTGAAAAAACCAAATCTTTGGCGTAAGACCAGCTAAACCATGACAGGTTCTAGTGATTAACTTGGCTTCTCCAGGCCCAGTGTCTCTGTGCACATGTACTACAGAGGGGCTCTGGTGCCTTTTCAAGGGGGAAAATGTTGAGCAGATAGAAAAAAAAACAAAAAAACCCACCAAACCATAAAAATGGGGACTACTCAAGCAAACCAAAAAAAGTGGGAGAGAAAAGAAGGAAGCCCAGGTTTAGTCCTCTCTCCTTATCTCAGAGCTAATGAAGCATCAAAGCTACAGTCAGGTTGTTCCTTCTTTCACAGACATAAAATGTTTATAAAGCAATGCAATTCCTCAGATACAACTCAGTACTTGGAGGGTTCCTGGACTCTAGGATCTCACACACATGTGGTGCTTTGCACAGGCACAACCATAGCTCAAGTTTAAATGACACTTCTATTATCTATTAGAGCTTTAAAGGTAGGTCATTCCCTTCTGACTCCTACAGAAGTAATCAGAGGAAAAAAGTAAGCCATGTATATTTGCCCTGGTCATCAAATGAAGCAGCTCTGCCCACATATGTGCACAGAAAAATTCAGTATTTTTTATAGCATTGATTTAGATACAGCCAGATATTGAACTGGTATACTGCTGAATACATGCAGTACACATGGAGTATCAAAGTGCTATTCCCCTAATGTCTACAGGCATAACAAATAAAAGCTTTTCTCTTGTTTACAGAACTTAACCAGTGAGAAAAATGTAAGTCCATAGAGCCAAGCACAAGATGACTATAGCCTGAGACATCACAAATGCTGCTTCTCTGGTCCACAGCAGCACGTGTGACAAGCCACCACCTGGACAATGCATCTGAACCAGCCATGCTGGCAAAAGGAAGATGTACCCAGATGCACCAGAAGCCTGCCAGGATCCACCAGCCAGTGTTTACATGACCCTGACCACACGACTATTATCTCAGATTTATTTTTTACAAGAACAACAATCCATGTATTGCCTAATGATCAGGTTTTAGAGGCCTGAGTCTGTTCCAAGAGAAAAGGAAAGGAGAAGGAGGAACAAGCATCCAAGCTGGCAAAGAAAGCACAAGTAAAACATATGCAGCAAAGAGAAATCAGGTGAGACAAACAGAAGAAAAGGTACAGAAACGAGGCAGGGAGAGCAGGAGCATCAGAGAGGAACATGGCAAGAGGGATGAAAAGAAAGAGCTTTGCTTGTGGTAATAAGTAGTTCACATTAAAGAGAATACAATTTCCTGTCAATGTATAATTCAAACAATCATCTATGTCTATCTCATTCCTGAAAATCTCAAGCCACTAACACACAGATAGCAACCTTAGCATTTCCTGCCATCAAAAAGGTTCCTATCTCAGGTAAACAATAAGAAGCAAAGCAAGTCAATACTCAGTGCAATTGCTGCCTGGATTAATATTAAAGATTCAGAAAAAACTGCAGTACTACAACATTATTGCCCTCAGACTACCTGCTAGTTAAACTCATGTCATTATTCACAAACAATTGCAGAGGTAACACCCCAATTCAACAGGGGAAGAAATATGAGAAGATACCATAAATTTCAAAAAACAGAAGGCAAATAAAAAAAACTACAGAGGAAATGGAGCTTACCTGTCCTTCTCCTTTTCCCAAAAATAAAACTCCCAGAATGACAGCCTCTGTACAAACCTCAGTGCAAACCACTGTGGATCTTTGAGGGAAAACACAAAGCCTCACCCCAGAAACCAGCCCAGACTGATCCTAGCCCTTAATTCCTTTACAACAAATGCTCTGATAGTTGGTGCAACACTACTCATTGTTTCAAACTGCAACAACTAAAAAACCACCAAGTGCCAGGACCAAAGCCTCACAGATAGGAGGTCTGCCTCTGGAGAAGAAACATCACCAACACCCATAGACAGAGTCCTCAAACTGACCGTGATACCCATGAGCCAGCTTTGTACCCATCTAACATACTGCTACAAAGTTCCTCATAAACATCATGAAAGCCCCACGGTCTTTGAAAAGCAAATTAGAAACCATTATTTCAAATAGCAGTCAAAGCCCAAGCAGGGCAGGGTGGAGAGAAAAGCAGCAGCTGCCTTCAGACACCAGCTTCTTATTCTGCAGGTTTTCTCACGCTGAGAAGCTGCATCTTGGCTATCGAGGGCTCATTACAACTAGAGACTAAACTGAGAAGGCAACGCTGCAGGAGCAAACAGAAAGAGATGCAGTAACAGGGAGCAAAGGATTTTCAGCCAGAATCTCAAAACTCTGCTTTGTTTGTTTTTACTAACACCCACTTGACTTCAGTGTCTAACATTTTGGATAAAAGATGAATTTATTAAAAAATTCAACACATATGCTGCTTTACTTAAGATTCAGGAACTAACAGTATACATCTTGGTCATTCAGTGCAATCACCAAAGACCTGGACTGACAGTCTTGGTATTTTGAAGGTTTATGAAGACAAAATTTCTTTTTGACCTTTTAAAGTTGTTTTTCTGCTTCATAAAAATAATGTGTATAACCTCAAATTGTTAAGAAAAAAAAAATCCCTTCCAGATCACCCCTGGGAACAAATCTAAGCATGTACAAACTTGATTTGAGAACACCAAGAAGTCCATACAGATAGAAAATGCAAAGTTACAAGTCTCAAAACATACAACAATAACACACATTAACACTGGAATGGATTATAAATCAGACTAGTTACTCCATGTACTCTTAGACACTAACAGTGTGTGTCTTGGTTATCACATTATTTTGTATTCGTAAGTTTCAGTACTCAAAAAATGAGGTTTCATATAAACTTCCAATTAAGGACTAAATGGTGCCAGAAGCCTGGTGATTTGGAAGCTACAACATTCTTGTCGTTAACACATTTTATAAAGCACATCTAAGTTCCCAGTCAGCTGAACATAACATATGCTTGTTCTGTGTCTCAATTATGCAACTATTCAAGGAGGAACTCCTCCTCCTCACTTCACACTGTCAAGCTTGGATCAGCAAGGACACTACAGAAAAGTAAGAATATTCCAAGTATTTAACGCAGTCTAATTTAATTGCCTGCATGCTGTTTTGTTTTATTTCTGTTTACAAGTGTCTGAGCTTGGCTGAGACCAACTATCCCTGTCAGAACATTATCATTTACTATTGTCCACTGCTTACAGTCATGATAAATTATTTAATCCTCCTGTTATATCCCATGTTGAGTGAAGACAGAGAGCATCTAAACAATATAAAAGCAAAACTGAGCTCAAGAAATAACACTATATTTGCTACCATAAAGTAGTGTTTATTGAACATAAACAGATCTGGGAAGGTCCTGGTCAGTTCATTCTTCTATGTTTATTAAACCTTTTCCCTTAGTTTCTAAACCCTCAACATAGCACACAGGTCACAGATTTCATAAAAATGTATATACTTCCAGTATTCAATGTACTTCCCTAAATTAAACGTGGAATTTTATTGGAACACACTTCTAAAATAAAAAACAAATATTTAATAGTTTTTTAGAACAAAGTTAAGTTTTCAGTAAGCAGGATGACCAAGAAGGATTTATAACAAGTACCACCATTTCCAGCTCATCAGAGAATCATAGAATCACAGATTGGTTTTGGTTGGAAGGGACCTTAGAGATTACCATTTCCACCTCTGCTGCCAAATGCAGGGACACCTCCCATAAAACCAGGTTGTTCCAAGCCCCATCCAACCTGGCCTTGAACACTTCAGGGATGAGGCCATCCACAACTCCTCTGGACAAACTGGACCAGTGCATCAGCACCTTCATGACAAAATTTTCTTCCCAATAGCTGATGTAACTCTCACCTCTTCTGTTTAAAGCCATTCCTTCTCACCCTATCACTCCAAACCCTTGTCAAAAGTCCCTCCCCAGATTTCCTGCAGTCCCTTCAGAAACTGGAAGGTGCTGTATGTTCTCACTAGAGGCTTCTCTTCTCCAGCCTGAACAACCCCAGCTCCCTCAAGCCTGTCTTCATAGCAGAGGTGCCTCAGTTTTTTTTTGTTTTTTTTTTTTTAATTCTATTTTGGAACACCACAGATGAGAGCTAAGACCTCTGCACAAAAGGAGATCAGAAAGCACAGGAGGGAATCAAGCTAGAAGTTGACAGAAACAAGGACAGGTATTAGACTAGGACAGTAAAGTGCTCTCCTTCCTCCTCACTCCTTCTTTTCCACAGCATTTTCCCTACCCTAGCACTCAGCTTACACTGGCATTTTGGAGTATCTTAGGTCACTAAATGAAATAGCCCTTCTGACTACCTTTACTATGGCTAAACAACATCAGCCTGAGAGCTGAGAATTTAAGCAGGGCTTGGATCACGTTTACTTCATTGAGAGTATGCACGATTACAACTCACTAATAACTACAGCAAAAACAATCAGGCCAAATGCCCCTTTATTTTCACTTCAATAGAAAAAGTGTAACATTTTAATCACTGCAGTAATATCTAATGCAGCTATCTCATCTTCAAATTTCTGGGCCACTGAGTCACACTGACTATTCTGATAAGAGATGTAAACAAAAGAACTAACAAAAGTTTTATTTACACCTCATTAAATACTTGGATTGTACTGGATCACCTAACATTACATATGTGCATGATAGGAAAAGAGGAATATACTGTTGTACAGCAACTGAGATAAAAGATGTGGTGGGTTTTTTTCTAATGATTTTCAAACGTGGACTTTCAGTAGAAGCATCAGTGCTCCAGGACATCTATTTATGGCTTGTGTATAATGCTGAGCAATAATTTTTCTCAGTAAAAAATTTATTATCTGATTTTTAAAAAGGTTATATTCCACTATGGTAACCAAATTCAAATTAATTTTCTGTTAATGCTATGACATTAAAGGATGACTAATGAAGTTTCAGAGGCCTTAAAAATATCCTCAGCAGAAAAAAAAATAAAAAATCATAAAGAGCACTAATCAAATTATGAAACCTAGAGTGATAAACCAAGCACTTACTTTTTTTTATCACTGCTTTTAAAGTAACATGTCTGTATTAGCAGCATTAAGAAGAGGTTTGGGTTTGGGGCTTATTTAAAAATCAAAACTTTAATTCCTTGTCAACACCTTTCAGAATACAACCCATACTGTATGAAAACAACAGCTAACAAAGGACATTTAGAGGATTAGTAGCAACGTCACTGATCTGCTCTCCTCTAGAGCTCAGCAGTAAGTCAAATTTTGTTATTGCCTAATCTTTTCATATAGCCAGTATTGTTATTTTTAGTTTCCATTTGCAGAGTACTTTTTCAATCCTGTAGTGGCAGCTTTATCCTTAAAACGCAGACAGACATTTTAGAGCAAGACCTGGAACCTGTGTTCCTTCAAGCAGATCTATCATGCCTTCAGCCAGACCAGGCAGTAAGTACCTCAAAGCCACACAGAAAAAAGTCCCTCAGGTGAGATTTGTCCTAGACAAAGAGGAACAGGAGCTGTCAGTCATCCAGAAGCAGAGAGCTTGGGAAACTTGCTTTCCCAGCCCATCAGCAAACTAAAACAAAACAGCTCATACAATGGTTTCATTTGTACAGAGAAGAGTAGTTTTTTCCCCTGCTTAGCTTAATTAGGGGGAAAAAAAATTAAAAAAGGAAAAAGAAAGTCCTTCATGTGTCCTGTTTTGAGTTATGCTCACACTGAACATTTTCTGAGGACTGCTGTCTTACTGCTTGCAGTGTGGCTGGTAGCTTTACTCTTCCCAGACCACAGCTTTTCAATGACTGCTGCAGCATCTTCAGTGTCACACATCCTTTAAAATAATCATTCCCCTTTTTCTTACTCTTCTCCAAATGGCTTGCTCTAAAGCTTCTGTAGGTTTCTTCTGACCTCTGTTGTTTTGAAGTGCAGAACCAGGCTGGCAACCAGGAAAAAAAATGCAAGAATCTGGACCTACAGCTGTACAACAAGGAGATCAGCATCCCCTCCCAGCAATCACAGCTGACTCTGCTGACTGACAGTGCACTACTGCAGACCATACATCTCTATAAATAATTATAATCATCAAGTTGCAGCCTGATTTAAAGCATTTTGATGCTGCCTAACCTTGGGCATCTCATACAGCGTATAGGTTTTTTATATATTGTAACCAAAGAGGGGAAAAAAAAAAAATCTCTTAATAGTACATTTGCTGCCATCGTGCCAATTCTCCCTGTTAAACACTGTTGGACAGCAGCCACCATCTTCTTTGACTACAATAAACCACAGGGCACAAGACAATCAGGAAAGTGTACATGCTCAAACATTGGATGACTATAACTTCATTCCATAAAAACAATGCAACTCCTGCCAGCCCAGCTCTTCAAAGCAAAAGCTTTACTCAGCTGCCTTGGACCCAAAGCCTTCCCAGATCTGTGCACTCAGTGCCAACACCTCAGCTGGAACCAAACCACCCGTGCTTTGTAAATTCTAGCAGCAGGGTTCAAGAGCCCAATCCAATGGCATATTAATGGCAGCACAGAGATGCTTCTATCCACAGGGTGGCACCCTAAACACAAAACCAGCGTGGATGTCATCTGGGCTTGCTGAAGAGTCAGGAGCAGGGGATGCAGTCACCTGGCTTTTTAGTAGACAAAGCTCCTCACCAGTGCCATGGACAGGACCATCATTTCAGACTAGAGTCAGTCTGTGCAGAAGAACATACAAATCTTTCAGATTCACCAGTGGAATCTGAGGTCTTAAAAAGAGACCTAATGGACATTAGGAATAAACCTCTCATAGTCAGCTGTTGGTACTTTTGAAATGAATGTGTAGATATTAACAGAATTTTGCCTTACGCATTTTGCAGAAATGAGAGTTCTTCAAATATTGCTGGGAAATAAGGGTCAATACAACAAACTGAATTACACCCATTCCTATAATGTGCATATGATATTTTGACAGTTTTCAAGTAGCTAAAAAGCTGCTCATGCATCTACAACAAACCTGTAGCATTTTCTCCTGCATGCATGTAACACATATACACACACTCCAGGCAACATTTATGGTTCCTTCATACTCTCTTGGATATGTTGTCTTGCTCCTTTCTTCCTGATCTACTGGTAGACCAAGCACAAGATAGCTTTGATTATATTTGCTGGTATACCAGTGTATTAAAAAAAAAAATAATTTCTTTCCTCATTGCATCAACTCACAATCCAGAGCCAAGGAAAAAATCTACCTCCTTATGCTTAAACAAAAACAAAAAACCCCACAAAAACAAAAAATTATACAGCAAAACCCACAAATAACACAAAATGAAAAAACAAAAGTCAAACCCAAAGCCCTGGTAGACAGGGATTTTACAGAACATGCATGACTGAACTGTGGTGTGCTGTGGTCTGTCAGGGTCTTAATGTGAAAAAAGCAAGACCAAGGAAGCAAGACTCAAGGAAGTGGAAGAAAAAAAAATACAAGCAGAGAGGATAAAGCATTCTCAGAAATCAGTCAAAGATAAGAGGACAGACAAAACATAATCAACTGATTGATTCAATGGTACTTGGATTATCTTTTCTGAGAATCACACTTAACAAACCTGCTCTCTTCCAGATCTGTAAACTCCCTGAGGTACAGGGCAGTGTTTACAGTAGCTGATACTAAGGAACACTGACAAATCTTTTCTTTCTGCACAGATACAGAACACCTTTCTCATCCCAGCTTGTACAGTTTCAACCATAAGTCAGAGATGCTTTTAAAATGCCGGCAGTGATTCATTTATGGATTAGAACAGACTTTTATGCAGACATAAATGATCTTGAGCATAGAAGGAAAATAAATCTATAGCTACCACAATAAATAACTTAAGAGCTATTGACTCAATGCCAAAATAATCAAGTAACGTTTTTTTCTCAATCTGCTTCCGTTGAAGTGAATTTCCAGACAACAAAGGTTTGCTTTCTTTTTAATTTACATTCAGTTACATGTTGGAAGGAGTAAAAGCCAATATGGGGATTATCCAACAATGAGGTATCAGGAAATTAAGAATTATGACTACATTTAATAGAAATGCTAGAAGAATTGTATCAGTGGGCACTATAGTGCTTTACTTACTGCTTGGCATCACTGAAAGTTAAATCAGCTGGAAACGTGATCTTTCTGGGGCACAATACATAAGTAAGCACAGAGGTGGTGAGGTAAAGTGAAATGGGTAAAGATGATGAAGGAAGAGACAGGAAGTACCAAAATTAGTGGGGCTTAGAAATGACTGTGTGTACAAGAACAGACCCACCTGCCTCACTTAAGAATAGACAGGAAGCCCAAATTCCACACGACCTAAGAGATCACAGATCATACTCATCTAAGAACAAAGCACCATTTGATACTGTGAATGAGGCCTTGAAAGCTCCATAATCTCTGTAGAAATCTGAGTGCCTAGGCTGGGCTGAGATTTCCCATGGCACAATGCCAAAGCTCACACATGATCAAACTCACCCTCACAGATAAGATGCTGGCTCAGATATGGCTCAGGTTTTTTTCTCTCATACCCTGCTCCATCCTTCTTCCTTTCCCTACTCACAGGAGACAACAGAACAAGTTGCACCCATGTAGGATAGGGGGAAATAATGGTATGAAAAGATGGTTTGAGAAAGGGACCAGACATGAGTGAAAAACACAGAAGCAGAACAGGGCAGAATTATAACATAATTTTAAAATGCAAGGACATGTATTTCCCCATTTAATGGACCTGAACTTGCCTGCTGAAGTAGGATTTTTGCCTATTTAGAACAAGGAAGCATCTTCTGAAGAGCTGCAAGAGACACCAGTGATGTGCAGTTATACCATACACTTCTTGGAATGCAAGCTATATGGAGTATTTTGCTGCACTTTGCTCTATAGCACAGCAGGTTCTAAGATAACTTGGTATTTTTTTTAGGATTTGGGAAGACATGAGGCAAAAACTACTCACATTCATGGGGTTTTCTGCTCCCTCTAAAGATCTAGCCTGTTGTCCAGCTGATTGTATTCTGCTCCCACCAGCAACCGCATCTCATCTAGCACACCATTATGGAAAATTCACTGGTCTTACAAATATTCTTGAGATTATTTTTATTGTTTCCAAAAATATATTTATCAATTATCTAAACACAATGTAAGCAAGAACACTCCATACATGTGTTTCAGCTTAGGGAAAAACACCCACCCTGCTCCTATGTAAAAGGGGGTTGAAGGCCTGTGCCACATACAAAGGTCAGGTCAGCTTTCAATAGAGAAATAATCAGTGCAGCTCATGGATTGAATTATTGAGTTCTCAAGGACTGTGCTACATTCAGGCAATCTTACAGCTCTTACACAGAGATTGATGCAGGCAGAGTCCATTTTTTAAAAGTACTTCTACATTAAATGCCTATTTTATATTTGTCCGTGTAAAGAGATATTCATAGATGTTTGATATTTGCAGGCAGGCAGGAGATAAGCAAAAGTACATATCATGCCACAAGCTTTATTGAATGACTAGAAAATTCTTGAAAATATTAACCACATATTTCTATTAAATATTCATCATCAATTCTAATGACTGGTTTAATCCCATCAATGATTAAATTAATTCTTAAGTGATATTAATTGTTCAACACAGGGCTCTTAAATTATTTAGTATAAAGGTTTGCTTTCAAGCAAGATGCAGTCCATTAACAGGCCACAAAAAGGGTATCTGCAGTTCTGCTCTTTACTTTGTGTCTATTTGCAAGAGCTGAATTGGTTCCCCGGGGAAAAAACAAGCTACAAGAGCCTGTGGCTGTAAAAGCACCATGCTATGGGAACAGGGGCAGCTACTTACCCTACACAGAGGCATTCCTCCCTACCTACCCACACATCCCAATACTGAGAAGAGTCAATCAAACCAGCCTCCCTCTAACAAAAGCAAACTTCAGAGCACATAGCCAGGAAAGTCATTCCAGCAAATAACACATTTATTTCTTGGACACTTTGTATCAGGCTGATTGTTGTTTATTTTTTTTTTCTTTTTTTTTACATTTAGGGATACTGAATCCTATGCTGGTATGATTTACTCAAATACTAGTTTCTCCAAAAACACTCGTTATCTGTAGGCTTTACAAATCAATTGTACCCTTCTAACTATTTAAAAACAAACAAAAAAGTGCTTTATTTTTACATACACTCTTTTTAAAGCATTTGGTCTTAGCTATGCATTACTACTCAATAGTTTCACATGGCTTAGTACAAGTTCCAGCTGAACACCACACTCGGTTAACTTCCATGTTTTGTGGAACATAGGTTTAAGATAACATAATAACAATACACAGATAAATTAACTCTATCAAAAAAGGTAAACATTAATTAACATTTCCTAATAGTAACAGTTTTGTAGAAATCCTGTAATCAGCCTAATGAATAAACAGCCTGAAAAGTGTAATATGCACATTTTACAGGATTTGAAGATAAAAGATTTCTTTAAATTATGAGACTTGAATTTTATTAATGTTATTGCCAAAAGTAGATAAGACATTCATAAGACACATCATTGAGCTTTCATCTACTGTAGGTTAAAAGCAGTGTTTCAGAAATCTAATTCTGCAGACCATCAGATATAGTATGTCCTAGGTTATTTTTCCATCCAGGCTTTCAGAAGCATAAAAAAAAATGCAAGATGAGATAAGCAGAAATTAGTAAAACTATTTTTCATCCAACAATACAGCATTTAAAAGTGATATCAAAGAAATTAGGCATCAAGTACACAGACCTCTGACACGCTTAAAAAGGCTACCAGCAGTACTTGTCTCCTATATATTCTCTTCCTCTTAAAAAGGCTACCAGCAGTACTTGTCTCCTATATATTCTCTTCCTCTTAAAATGTCATAAAAATAATATTCAACACATGATGCTTAAACACAACAAAGACTGACCCGAGTTATATGAAAAAACCTCAGCATTTTCTTACTTGTTGTGGTATTGGGTCTGAAAATCTAGGTGACTTTGAACACATTTTTGTTTCTGTCACACCTGAGCACAGAAACAGGGTAAACACTCAATTTTTGACTTCACTTTCTAGCATCAGAAGCTGTAGACCACCATTTTGAGGAACAGGTTTTCATAATTAACAAGAGTTACTGGCTTCACAGCACTTTTAACAAGAAAATATTGTTCAGATGAACAACTGTGTGACAACTAGCCAGAGAAGGTAGAGTACATACAGAGGGAAAAAATGTTTCAAAGAAATAAAATCTAACTTACAACACTGGGAGGCAGCACTGGGCAATGGTTGCTTCTGGACTTTATCCTGAACGGAATACTGAAGAGAAAAAAAAAAAAAAAAGAAACACAGACCGGTAAGAAAACAAATGGTTGCTTTATGATAGAGCTTTGACAGTACAGCATGCCACAGATAAAACCTCCTTTTATCAGTCACACTCCCAGAAGTCTCCTCTTTTTTCACTCCAAAGCCAACCATTAAAAAGTCCACAGCTGGTTAAGGTGAAGTCTGCTTTACTACAAGCACAGGCCCTATTCTTAATTCTGAGACCTTAAATTAGACACCTAAGAGATCTGGTTCTCTACACCACAGTGTCACTGTGATGAGAAGCTCAGAACTGAGGATAAACCCATCTGCAGACAGACACTCAAGCACAGCCTGAACAGTTCAGAACTCTGGTGGGCTCACAGCAACACAGCAGTAGCTGACTGAAGCAGCCAGATTATTTTAGTGTGCCTGCAGGACAGTAACACAGCATTTGTCCAGCTAACACACACACAAACTCTTCCATGATTCACTGTATGCATTCCCAAAGTTAAGTATTTTTCATCTCATTTAGTACTGAATTAGAGGGCACAGAGGTATTTCAATTAGCCAGCTTTGGCTTTTTACAGAGCTCTTTGTTACAGCATCAGAGCACTCCCTAGGGGAATGCCAGTGGTTTTATTTTGTTACTCTCCTCTGTCTCCTATTACACAGAGATATGAGAAAATTAGGACAAATGAGTGAAATAATAAGAACAGTCTTTTTTTAGGGAAAAAAGGCCCAATGACAGAGGAAGTGGTAACTTAGCAGCCCAGTGCTGCAACCTGTGGAAAGCAGGGCCACAAGACAGCCTCTCCTGGGATTTGACAGGGATTAATGACCAGCTCTTTACAGAGAAGGTGAAAACCTACAGACCTCCCCTGTGGCTGTCTTCTGATCCCTGCTATTTAAAATGCACAAGTGACCCTGAAAGGTGGTTATCAGTCTTAACATCAGCAAACTGCCAACCTGATGAGTTAATCAGGACTGTGAAAAAAAGAAGTGCTGGATCCCACAGCACTGACTGTCTGACAAAGCAGTGAAAGCAAACCTGTTGAGAAGGAATTTCAGCAGAACAGGACAACAGTGGGTTCTGAGTTATTATATACAGAGATCCAAAAATGGCAGCAGCTTCTTCTTTTTCAGGTATCAGCACAACATCTAACAGCAGTTCCAAGGAGAAAACTGAATATTACGTGTTTGTTTGAATAAAGACTGGAAGGCATTGTTATGACACCATAGAAACTCCATGTGAACCTGCTTCTTGAATACTACTGTGCAAGTTTAGTCTGTTCATCCATTGTCTCAAATGGAGATAGCAGAACAAACAGAAAAGGTGAAGGCACAAAGTTATCCTGCACTAAATACCACTTTGCAGACTAGGACTCTGCATCCCATAAAGCCATGTAAAGATGAATGGCATAGAGTGGATGAATGAGCATCAGTGATTCTATTTGTCCAGATAAACCTGCTTTCAGATGGTTTCATAACATAGGGTTTGTTGGCACAGAACAATTAAGTTATTTCTTCAGGCAATGCACAACAACTCAGGTGCTGAACTCCTTTGCCACAGCATAACTGAGCTGGGTGTGAGCAAAAGGCCACTGACCTCCACAGAAGAAAAATCTATCACACATTCTTAAGACACAAAGATACTGTCTCTGGTTCTGTAAGTTCCTGAGCTACAAGTCCCTGCAAATATGCAAGGAAGATACCATCCCCACTCTGGGTGACCCTCAGGCTTTGAACAAGATGAACCTTAGGTCAGGCCCTGCACATATGTTGCTATTTTATCAGAGGGAATATCCATAACAAATCTGAGATCAGTAGGTCACAAACAAAGAGATGCTACGGTAAAATGCATGCACTTGGCAATGCATAGGGATGACACCCGAGGGAACAGCAAGTCTCAGAAAGCAGCAAGCATCAGTTCAGTGAAGCACTAGAGGGCACCTCTGCTTCACTGAAGTACCTGGCACAGGCTGCTGCCTCAGTCCACACATCGGGATGACTGACAGGCCAAATTACAGACTGAGCTTGTTGCCAGCTCCAAGAGGTTCTCAAACTTCTAGGAAGGCAGACGAGGTTTCCCTGAAGCTGTTACATTTTCATCCACCCAAACACTCGTCTGTCCTCAAACAATAAGAAAACCCACCTTATTTTTCTCCATCTGTACAGTAAACCAAATTATTTGAATAACAATTACTTGAATGGAATAATGGAATTCTTGGAAAAGAATAGACTAATGAACCTTAAAAACCCACTACAGCCTCACACAGAACACTTTGCAAATTGTCTTCCTTTAGAAAGAGTAAAGGTTTAAGCAAGCATCACATTCCTACTTAATGATGTTGACATCAAGACATAAAGGTGTTTTTTTTTTCTAAATGTTAAACTCCTGGTGCAGGCATTAATATGTCAAATCTTATTTTGCAAAATACATGAAGTGTAAAAACAAGATTTAATCATTCAACTCTTCTAGTTTTGCTAAAAAAACATTGTAATTCAGTTTATAGCTGTTTAGCTAACAGTACTCAGGTCCAAGGAAGATTCAGTCCCTTGCTTTGTCTTCTTACCAGAAGCAGCTAACTGCAAAAATGTCCTTTTTATAACTTTTTTTTAATAACTTTCATAAATGAAGAGAACCTACCACAGGCTGTCAAAAACAGTTTAATATTCTTGTGAGATAAAACATAATGTTGCCTTTCCTGTATGCACATCAACAGAACAGTTCTCCCAATTTGAGCACTTCCAGCATGCAGAAAAATGTTTCTCTCCTTAGCACTAGCAGTGAGAAAATAATTCTCTAAACAGTTGATGGAAGACTTGGTAAGGGATCAGCCTTGACTAGTTAGAGTAATCACAGGGATCCAATACAAGGGCCAAAAGCAAGTTATAAGGTATTCAGGGCTACATTCATCTTTCAGGTTAGATATTTACCTCATCATCTCCAAGTGAATTTATTTGTTCTAATTTTCTGGTCCAGTATCTGGCCTCTTCTTCAGGGATATCTATACCAAAAGAATAAGTCACACCATTTTATTGGTCAAGTAAATTCACATTAATCAACAGTAGCACAAAAACAGAGACAGCATTCTAAGTTGGCATCAAAAAATAGTTTTGAAGTTACAGGACTATCTTATTTTAGCACTCAGATGAAAAAGAAACATTGTAAATAGTAACGTGGTTCAAGGGCTTACATTGCTTTCTTGTTTAAAGCTGATTAACCAAATGTACACTGCACAAAGGTAGAAAAGAGTAAGGCAGGCTGGTTCAGATGTAATTCAGGCATTAGTTTTATGAAGAGCCATTTCACAATTATATTAATACATTTGCCATATTCTTGATAATACACAGGAAGGTCAAGAACCTACTCTGGAGGCTTTTATAGCCTCAAAAGAACAAGGGCTCCTTTTAAGTAGCACATCTTATTTACATACCTGACATAATACAAATTAAGTATCTAAAAGAAATAGTCTCCTCTTCCCAGTCAATAAGCCAAATTTTTTGAGATAATGAGCAGGGCTACAGGCAATAATATTCACATGACAGCAAACTCCTATTTTTACACCACTCTGAACACCATTTTGAAATGTATTACAACAACCCCTTTAACTTCCAGAAGGTTTACCAAGTGGATGACTGACAGCAAATAGCAAGCATTATCCCATTTTGTTACCCATTTTGTATTTTACATGTTGAAGTAATGATGTGCTGCATATAGTGTTCTAATGGTCTGAAGGGAACACAGTCTTCTGCCACTCAAAATTCCATCTTTCAAAGTACCCTGCTGGAGGTGCAGCTGAACAACTGTGGACAGCCTAACACAAGGCAAGTTAGGTACAAACTGTGCTTAAGAAACAGAGCAAGAGGTAAAAGGAACCAAGGGAAATAACCCCCTGAAAGAATACAAAGCATCAGTCATGTTCTCAACCCAGGAGAATCAGATAAGTAATTTAGGGATGGGGAGTGTAAAATCATTTGAAAGAGGAGAAAAAGTTCTGGGGTTTTGTTTCTTTTGGGGTTTTTTTTCTGTAGCCACTCAACATCCCCCTGACTGTGGAGGGGTTGGTAACTCTTGCCTCCAAGAAGGGGCAATGACTTCTGAAATTTGGCTCTTCATGGCCTGAAATTGCACTAACACAGAAACTTCACAGCTCACACAGGAAGGAAGTGGCAAACAGAGGCTTTGACTGCTCCAGCTGGACAGCATGAGCCCCACAAGACTCACAATGCCAAATGATGACAAATAAGGATGAGTATAAAAGCAGTTCAGCTAGTTTTCCCATCTCCTGTAGCTCTTCACTCTCTCAGGAGTCTCATTAGGATGCATGAGGATTACATTTAAGAAGTTGGTTTTCCTGCAGTGGACTGTACCCCAGGAACACAGCTGCAATGACATGCTAAGCTATGTGTTGACAAGACTGGGAGAAGGAAGCTGGGATGGTCTCCTGAAGACAAGGTGGTTCTAAAAGTTACATCCACTCTTGTTCTTGAGAGAAACAAGAACAAGATTTATTGGCAGGTGAGTATTCCATTGGGACCCAGGATACTTTCAGAAAGCATCAAGTATTTCTTTCTTCTTATACTTAAAGGGCTTATCTGTCCTCTGTATGTCCTCTCTCAGACATGTAAATTGTCAATTTATGAAGCCAGTCACCACAAAACACCTGGAGATTCCAGTGCCCAGTGTACTAAAACACAAGACACTTTCAAGAAGAACAAAGAGCATGCCAGATTTAGTGAAATTCGAAGTTTCAGAATTAGGTATTTCCTTGGACTACAAATGGATGTCTACACCTTTGAAACAGACACGCTACTATATGTTTATTCAACTAGTCCCTCCCAGACAAGTGAGCCCCATCTGAAGAAGTTTTAGAGAACTGGAAATTTAGTAGGTGGCCTTAGAAACCTGCATAAAATAGAAAAAAAGACAACTTATTTCTCCTGGCTTGAAGAGGGACCAAAGTAATTTATTTTAATAATAGGTAGAACCTGCTCTTTCTGATGTACAGAACATTGCTTTGTTATATGCTTTTAGAAAAAAGTAAGAGAAATATGAGTCTTCAGCCATTACAGGAGCTGTAGAAAACCATACATGTATTTGATAATTGAGGCTACAGATCACAGCTGCACAGATTTATTAGATGAGGTTCAGACAAATGAAGGATGACATTCAAAGGAAATACGGACAGAATTGATGTACAAAGAGGACATCAATTAACTGAAGGGTTACCAGCATACAACCTGATAAGATTTAGGAGAACAAATGCCAACAAAGACCTGAAGCAATCCAAATATTGAACCAAACCTATGGATTTTTGTCCTCGAAAGCCACTACTTGTCTAAAAGGCATAAAAAACCTCATGAACTGAGGACTAAAGGTCAGACTCAAAATAACCCCACCTGGAGCATGAAACCAAGATCAAAGAGATCTAGAAGGGATGAAGCAATGGATTACCACAAGCATTGTAGGAACTGCAGATCTCTCAGGATAGGTTTCAATGCTTTGTCCTAGACCACAGCTTAGCAGCTTGCTTAGGCATCAAGGAGCACCATGTGTCTCTTGGATTTGTTGTTTTTATCTTTTCTCCAAGGTGCCCATTTCATAAAACAAGCTACCTCATTTTTAGTGCAGGGCTGATGCTATTCTATTGAAACAGCTTCTTATGGAAGTCAAAAATCTGCTACTGTCTAGATATTGGTGGCTTTAAAGACATCTTCATGACCTCAGAGAAATCCTTGTCATCAATACTAGTGACAATAGAGCTACTGCACAGCAAACCTTAGATATGAAGCAAATCGCCTATGAACTTCAGTTATCTTCTTAGAAGAGTAAATGTCCAGTGAGGCTGAATTCTTGATTTGTTGAGGAAGGAGTCTGTAACTATTTTTAGTTTCACCATCCACTTGTGTCTTGCCTCAGTCAGCTGCTTTACTGAAACTCCTAGTTCAGAACACAAGAATGGAAATCTGTAGGGCAGAGATCACAAACTGACTGCTTGCAAGGCAACTTCCACTGGCCAGGACTTACATCACTGCTCAGCTTTGATTACAAGTCCAAGTTAGGCTGCTACATTAACTTTTTTTTACAAGATAAGAAGCAGAACTTGTCTAAACAGAGGCCATCTGATGCCAGCTGACAACTCTGCTGACACCATCCTTGGTAAACAAGAGGAGCAAGCCATGAAACAGAACTGGTGAACAAGATCAGAGAGGAGAAAGGCAGATCTGTCCACTAGATTTGGGGTTTTCTTAATTTGACAGCAACATGGAATGGCTGCAAGTTTCACTGTCTTTCCTCCTACTGCTGTCTTCACCTGGAAGCTGAAACCATTTTCTTCTCTGGCCTCCTTCTGTGATGGAGCAGTGAGGTCTGGTTGCTCCCTAGGGCAGGACTGGCAAAGGAGCTCCCATAGCTGGCAGGGCAGGGGACTGAGTTAATGAGTTCATGAACAGGTCCAACCAGGAGCAGAGACTGACAGACCCATGATGACAAGGCAGGCTACTCAGAGAAATTAAGACTTAGCAGTGCACCCAGGACACTGCTGGATACACTTCACCATCAGAGAGGTGGGGACACAGGAGTACAGACACTTACCAGACTGAGGAAGAATTAGAGCAGTATTTGCTGCATCTGTACAGACCACTTCACTCACAGTAAGACCTAAATGCAACAGTATTCCCACTTCAAGATCTCTGGCTTGGCAACAAACCAGGAGTTTCAGCCCTAAAGTTTTTCTTCACCTCAGGCTTGGTCATCCTTGCTCTACTCCTTGCACAGCACCTTGTGCCACCTGAGTTTTTTCCAGGTAGTGAGTCCTTGGCTGGAGCATACCCCAGGCAGACATTATTGGGAACAAGTGATGGAAATAAGTGCTACCCCTTTGCTCCCCACTTTGCTACAAGCCTTCACTTGGCTTTCTCAATTCCCAGCCCAAATTTCTTCCACTCCCAGAGGTACAGAAATCGTCACAAGTTCTCACCATAACAACTTTGCACAACTGAGCATTCCTCTTTCTGTGCAGTTCCCAAGGCAATAGAACAACAAAGCACATTTACTCTACCTGATGGCCAGACTTAGATCAGCACGCTCCCAGTCGAGGAGTGGTGAGAACACTACAAGCATTTGCAGTCCAATTACCTACTAGAAATAGCCTGGCACAAACCCAGACTGGTGTAATTTGTGAGCCAAATGTAATTTTGAGTACTCCATACTGTGATGGACTTGCACATAGCCACTGCACTTTTAAAAAGGAGACCTTTTAAACAGTAGAATTTTACTACTTGGAAAGCATCATCTTGGAAAGTCTGTGACAGTTCATATTCACTACATCAAGTGAATAACAGCAAGACTGTCTTCTCCCAACCAACTTTCACAGAACAACCAAAAGAAAATCAGCCTCCCTTGCTTCATATCTGTCTTGGTCCTCAGAAGAAAGAGAAATGATCAGTGGAGAAAGCTGGTCCAGCATGACTTTGCTAACAACTGTTCCGTCTCATCAGGAAGGCAGTTTATTCCCATTTTTAAAAGACTACCAAGCATAAAAATGCTTTGCTGGTCTCTCACTCAGTAACACTTCACATTTCAAATGCCCATGCTTTGTTGAACTGTTACAGAAGAGGATTTTCAGCCATTGTGCTTCTGCAAGATTGAACACTTAAGAACACAGGGCTGGCAGAAAAATGTTAATACAGTCTGGTGTCCAGCTCCACAGCCCATCACACACAGATGCTCACTGCAGAAGGGCCCAGAGATCTGACCATTCCCCTGTACACCACAAGCTAATGTCACACTAACAACACTACTGAACACCAAGCCAGAGCTGCATCTGGAACATGCAATGGGACACATGAGTAATACACCAAGGCCATTACAGATGGGTTTTGTCCCATTAGAAATCTGGGCATTAACAATGTTTAACTCCTGGATGAACCAAGGAAAGGTTATTTTATATCACCAGGAAGAGAAAATGCAACTCGCACCAGCCTCTGTTAGGGAAGTTTTTCCAATTCCAAGCCTAGTAAACACTTAGATAAACTTCAAATGAAAAAAAAAAAAATCTAATTTGCCTTCATCATGTATTACCACTAGCAGCATCAGCACCTTCTGCATTTATTTCAGCTTTAGTTATTGCTAGTAAGAGTACCAGGAGCAGACATACCAGTGAGGAAGAATCCTGAACATATCAGGTAGAAGTAGAAGCAGCAAATTAATCTGGTATAAATGTACCAGTGCAAGCATCAAACCAGTTCCTAAACCTCTTTGCATATGCAGTTATGTTTTACACCAAGGACTTCAGCTTTTCTGGTTTTCAAATTTACTTACTCTCTCTTACAACCCCTTAAAAACTTCTCAAGCTCCACCTAAGTACAAGGAAACATTTTAAATATACCAACTGAGTACACTGTGGTGCTGCATCCACATGCAGCATCTAACCTACATGAAACAGAGCAGCCAGAAGAGATGGTAAAAGCACAGAAGTGAAGAAATCCCTATTTTGTCAAAGCTCCTATCCCAGACAGCTGTATTTTGCCAGGCTTGAAAAGCAGCACAAGCTGTGCATGAGCACCTACATCACTCCAGTTCTCATGCGTAATAGCCAGCAGATCTTCACCTGGGAAACAAAATGTGATACACAGTGTTCCTAAATGTCACTGCAAACATGCTGTTATTAAAACATTACCTCTACAGTAACAGAGTCACAGACTTAAGAACTTCCATGGCAGATCAATGCCCTGTTGAGTTCCCTGTGTGGGTTTAAAGCAGCAGTTCCCAGCTCACGGGACAGCACAGCCCTAACAAGTGGGACACTATGAATCCATCCTGCTACCCTCTGCTCAGGGGGAAACTGACCTGCAAACCCATCAGGAGGGGTGCAGAGGTGGTGCTGTGAGCTGAGCAAACTCCCTGCATCCCTTCAAGTCTCACTACACCAAGGACAAGGAGAGTAATCTATCTTACAGGGTCCTTCTCTATCCTAAGGGTGATGGTAGGAGCTACCATACAACAGGTATGGTGTGAAGGGAAGCACCACTAGAGAAGCTGGTCTGAGTAGGGGCTATGTTCTGGAGGAGTAACCCACAGTCTTTGTGCCTACCACTTTTTAACCTGCTTCTGACCTTGCCAGGGCAGGACAGACTGAAAATGGAGGAGGACCCACGAAAAACTGAGAGGCACTCTAAAGGTAAGGAGGAACAGAATCCTTGGAAGAGCTTGGTGCACCCATTTATCCAGGACATTATGAAACACTGGACAGGCAGACAGCTTTTCACAATCTAAGTTAAAACTCTTTAATACAGCAGTGTGGAGGTTCTAGTTAGTTCAATATTTGGCACAGTAAGCAAAGGAGTAAGTAATAGATGTGCTTTATGCTATCAGTTGCTTTAAAAACAGAAGAGCCAAAAAAAGATTGTTATCTATTAAGAGTTTTCATTTTTCTGCATGGCATCCTACTTCTTAGAATCCTACATAACATTGTACATTTTTAAATAGTTTAATAAAGAAAAAAAAAAACACCAGACAAAAGAGTCCTGTATTTTGAGCATAGTAGTAGGAAGAAAATACAGTATTACCTGAAATATTTTTTTATTTTTAAAATCTCGATGCTCTAACACATAATGGTTTATATTAAGTCCATTTTGATAATTTTTAAAAAAAAATTTTTAGTGTAGCAGAAAGTGTAATGCAGTCTAAAACATAGATTGCAGAAGAAAGCACATGTTCTTCTGGATACTTTCTGAATATAGACGGAGAGATCAAAATTTCATTTTCTTTTAATGCAGTTATATCCTACAAGTAAATATCTCAGAATGAACTTTGATAAGAAAACTGCAAGCCTTGCCTTCAGCTATATATGCAGTGCTCTTTTCCTCTCAGAAGCCTGAACACCTCCCCCAAAGATCCAATGTTTCACTTCATAAGGAAAAGTGAGTTTTTCCTCTCCTTACATAACAAGCAATTTCAGTAATACATGTTCCAGTGACAGGGTGACAGCAGTGAATCACCAGGACATTTTCATGAAGAAGAGGGATGGCTACAGACCAGCATTCGACAGCTTAGTTGTCGAGACAGCTGGGATGTCAGGTACCTTATTCCCTTGTACACTCTAGTTACAAAGCATCACCTGTTATATTTATAAAACACTGTGTTCACCCTGAATTGCACAACCCAGCCAATTGTGCATGCAAAACACCCAGCTGTACACCCAGGTGAGCTCCCAGAGCACCAGATACAATTTATATTGATTTTAGTGCCGCAGGGCCAAAGCCTCCATCACCCCTTGCACCAGGAAGTGGGGTATGAGACTAAGAGATGGCCTAACTTTTTTCCACAACAGATGGCCACTCCTGACAGTTGCTGGCCAAATGCCAGCGGGTGCACAAATGCTCCACCAGTGCTTAGAGCATGATGCAAAATGCTCACACAGCCCGGGGCAAGCAACAGGCAGAGAGGGAGAGATAAGCCATGCAATGACAGAGAACTTTGAAGCACGTAAATGCCCACTGCAGAATAAAGATACCACTAGCCCTAAAAACAATCTTTGCTCTTGGTCCCAAGAGTCAGCTAAGGGCTGGAAAGAGAACCTATGTTAGCCTTGGATGCATTGTGGTTAAACCCTTCCTTTGGGATTTTGATTGTTTTGTGGTTTAGGTTTTTCTGTTTGGTTGGTTTTTATTTAAGTAAAAACAAAGTCACAAACAAAACACACAACTTTACTTAAGTTTGCACCAATTAGCTACTTTTCCACATTCTGTACTTTCCAAGCACAAGTAATTGCCAGAGAGGCAGTTCTTCCTACAACACCCAAGTTATTTATATACTCAGCTAATGATAATGTTCAGGAGCACTAAGCATTAATGTTTCACTAACTGAATTGCACATTTCTAATAGGGTTTAAGTGCACCTACTACAAAACAGCTCCAACTCACTTGACCTCTTCTAGACCCAAATTTGTCTAGATAGAAAGAAGTAAATGTTCTCTGCAGAGGAACAAAACATTTGACTGCACAGTCCTGAAATAATATTAATAGTTTTTTAAACTACTGATAGGCTAAACATTTCCGCCCTCTGAGAGCATCAAGTCTTTCTTATTTATTCTGATCTTATTAGAAAGAAGCCAAACAAGAAATGAACACCAGTTATTTAATCAGCATTTAATTATTTTGGCCAAACTGAACAAGCACAATTTGAATATAAAACTCAAGTTGCTCCAAAACACTTTCTCTCCACTAACAGCAATTGTTACAGAGATTGTTACAGAAATGCACTCACCAAAAGGTAATTCAAATCTTGTGTCCAGTAAAATTTTATGGGGGGTCGGGTTTTTGGTTCCACAGATTTCATCATGTTTCATTACAACTTCTGCCTCCAGCGTTGACCACTCCCCAGGACCTTCCTGTGAATCAAAAGCAACAAGTGAAGCTTCAGGTCTGGCAGGTTCTTGCACAGTGACTCTCACATTTGCTAAGGTAAAAGTCTCCAGGAAGAGCCTTTGAGTATTATGAAGACCTGATACCTGATTTTAGCATCAAATTACATGCATTTTCTTCCAAATCTCATAGGCCTTCACCAAGGCAAGCAGCAAACACCTCCTAGCAGATCCTTCTCAGTGGAACTGAAAAGGTAATTTCTCAAAGGCAGACAGCAAGAAGTTTTGAGATAGTCAGAGGAACTGAGCACCAGCTGCAGACATTGGTACATTCCATTTTCTACTTTTTTCAATTCATATGAGCACTACCAGTTGCCTCGCAACACTGCAACCAAAAACTTAGCAAGATGGTGTACATATGCTCTGGGCCTACCATGACGTTCAGGTTGTCTGATATCAGAAAACCCTCTGACTTTACCAGAAATTTATAAAATGTGACCATCAGACTAAGGAGTTAGTCCGTTAGACTTCAGATAATTGCCAATTATATACATTCCTTAATAGATTAAGCCGTGTTCTCTGAGTCCACATGAATAGAATAACACCAGAGATATCTACTTAAGCTCAGTTTTGGCACCGCTGTTGGCAGTATCCCCTAAAAAACCCAAAACATACCAAAACAAACAAACAAAAAACACCAAAACCACAATACCCCAATGCAATGCCAACAGCCCTCTTCCTCCACCCAGTCTGCTTGGTTTTGCAAGTGGAAGTTTTGCTGAGTACTACGGTCCTGAGCTGCACCAGGCCACATTTGTAACACATTAACTATCAACATCCGAGTTGTCAAAATAAAGTTTTATGTCAGTTTAACCTCATCAGATTGGTGAATGGCCTTCAGAGCAATCCAGACGGTCCCAACCAGGGTGTCCCAGATCAGTCCTTTGTTCCACACTTCAACAATTAGGCCCAGATCCAGACGACTGATCTCACTGTACGAGAAAAGGCAACACGTGAGGAAGAACACAATCTAATTCTGCTTTAGGCTCTTTATTATTTCTACAAGGTTCAAGACAAACCTTACAACCAACAGAAAGGCACATTAACAACTTTTCTAATTCCAAGTGCTTCTGTTCTTCTTTACAGACATAGGAAGTGAGGTCCAGTGTCCAGTACCAGGAGTGTCACCCACTACCTAGTGGGTGACTGGGTCTACATAGTTCAAAACCAAGCCATTGCACAGATTACTATGAGTTTACTGCCAGCATCCTGAAACTGAGTTTCCAGCTGACTCTCTTTGGATATGGCTACACAATATGGCCAAGCTAACAGCTATCCACCTGCACCATCACTGCTCTGCCCTTCCACTGCTTGACTCTTGGGAGATGGTATTAGTGACTGCACAAGCATGCAATAACAACAAAAGTTATTGATTTTCTGTTGCCTAGGTTAGTAAGAGGCTAGAAAGGGAAGAAAGAAATATTCTATTTTCAGGCATATGGTAAACACACACACTGTGCTTCAGCATAGGTGGACAGAGCAAAAGACACCCAGCAGGCTTTTGTACAGAACTCCACAGGATGGGTCACTAGATAACAATTAAAAAAAAAAGATTTTCAGTGCAGTGGGTTTCACTGCCTTTGTGTCTCCCTTTCTCCATCTTCTGGTCAGATGCAGAATATCCTCAAGGAACAAAAGAACTGAGGCTGGAATTTGATGTCCCTCCTCTCTTTCAACCCGCACACAAATTTTAAATGAAAGACATTTCTAACAACTTCAAAACCAGATTAATCACCATGTTCTAAAGAGCAGGTAGCATTTTCATTTTGAGAGGTTCTTACTGCAAATATGCAGTTACTTCAAAGCAGTTTCAAAATTAGAAAATGTGTCCAAAGAAATTTAAGTGCAAAAACTTAAAACTTTTGTGTCCAAAAACATTTCCAGAGGCCACATTCTGAAGTGCTATGTCTCACAAGGAGTTTGGAATTAAACAACACAGGTAGAAAGCATTTTCTTGATTGCAGTCTATTCTTTTACTATGCCTCCTAAAAGAAGTAAACACAAACAGTAAAAGCATCCTTCCCTCACGGAGAAAACTCCACTGTGTTCAAAAGCATCCCAACTTCAGGAAGAAAAAGAGCAAACCAGCGAATAGTAGTAGTGAGATATTAGTGTTGTAATTCCTGGGACAACTTAATGCACACAGGATTATGCAAAACGTGTTCCCTGTCACACCTAACACTTTTGTTACAAAAGGAACCTCAGAACTGTGCCCGTTGCTCGGGTAAAGCTGCGAAGGTAATAGCGAGGTAGTTCAGCTAATTTTCTGCTTTGATATCCCCTAGCAACTAATTACTGAGCAACACAGTGACCCTTACAGCATACTAGCTAAATTCCCAGCTGATACAGGGAACTCTTCCAGGAGTGGTTTGAGAGGAAGGAGGAGGAGGAGCAGTCGTGAGAGCCGCCATCCAACACAAACAAATGCCCATTGTCAAATCACTGGTGAGCAGTCTCCTCTGTAGCTGGCCATGCTTAAAACTAGTTCCTGCTCACAAGCTAAACACAAATCACAGGAAGAATGAGTTAGTAGTTCAGGTATGGGCATGTGATTTGGCAGACAGACACAATTCCCTGTCCCAACCTTACTCCAGTCCTGCATGGTTTACGTCAGTGATAGACACGGCCTCTACCTGACCAGGAACTACAGAGCTCAGAAGATGGAAGCATTCTGAAGCACACAGGTTTCACAGGAGATGCTGGGTGATGGGCTCAGACCCTCCACACAGAAGCACACTCCTCATGGGCTGCTCCAAAAAGACAAAACAAGGGAGATGGGAGAACAGCTACACTGGTAACACTGTGCTGACCCAGGTGAACTTCTCAGCAAGGGATAAAACCTTCCCACTTTTGGCAGAGAACCAGCTGCTCATGGACAGGAAACACACTCAGAAAAATCCTGTGTGGTTCTCTTGCTATGGTTACTATGCAAACACCTCAGACCCAGTCAAAACCAGCAGCGCTGGCTCTGACTCTGCAAGATAAGCACAACATCATTTCCCACAACAGCAATGTCTGTGTTAAGCTCAGAGAAAAGAACTTGGAAGAATGGGATTTAGTAAATTTAGTTCACTTTATCTAACAAAAGTATAGAAACAGAAGCAGAGGTAATGTATCAGTGAGTCACTCATCCACTGCCTAGAAAACCACCATTCTAAAAGACAATTGGAAACCCCTGACTGTATGTCAGGACTGTAAGTACCAGAGCAAGTCAGAGGTGCCAACTGCATCAGAAAACCCGGGAGAGCTGGAACTGATTCTGTTGCTCATGGTAGGGAATTGCAGCCCCTCAACCTGCAGCAGGGTAGCTGGAAAACACAATCATGGGCACCAGGCCAACAGCAGAAAACATCAACACTAAAGAAGAGCTCACAGGTCCTGCCAGGAGCCAGCTCTGCCTTGGGCCTCGCATGGGGTCAGAGTCTCCTTTGGGCACCTGTCTGCTCCAGCATGGAGTCCTACATGGCCCACAGGTGCATGGCCTGCTCACCATCATGTTCACCACAGGATGCAGGTGAAGAAGACACAAGGTGATCTGTAGAAGGTCACCTCCCCCTTTTTCACTGACCTTGGCCTCTGCAGAGCTGTCTCTCTCTCATATTCTCCCTCCTCTCTCTGGCTGCAGTTGCTGTTGTGCAGCATTATTTTTCCCTTCCTGAATGCATCATCCCAGTGGTGTTACCACCATTGCTAATGGACTCAGCCTTGGCCAGCAGCTGGTCTGTCTTGGATCTGGTTAGCATGGGCTCTGTCAGATACAGGGAAGTTTCCACAGTTTCTCACAGAAGCCACCCCTACAGCCTCCCCAGTACCAACATGCAAACCCACTACAGTGTGCTCATCTCCAGCCTGGCTGCAGCAATGACCATGCCTGGCCACAGACTACATCAATCTAGACTCAGCCCAAATCCTGACTGCCCAGCTCAGTCTCACACTTGATTTGTCACTATGGGCCTGACTGGCAACTGCTGGACTGTGCCTGACCCTGATAACGGGTACAGAATCACAAGGTGCTAGGGGATAGAAGGGACCTCTGAAGATCACCTAGACTACTTCACACTGTAAGAGCAGGATCACCTAGAGAAGGTCACAGGAACACACACAGGCAGGTTTTGACAGGTTTTGAATATCTTCAGAGATGAAGATTCCACCACCTCTCTGGGCAGCCAGTTCCAGCACTCAAAGTGAAGAAATTTTTCCTTATGTTTAGGTAGAACCTCCCATGTTCCAATCTGTGACCACTGCCCCTAGTCCTGTCACTAGACACCACTGAGAACAGTCTGGTCCCATAGTCATGACAGTCTCCCTTTACATATTTATAAATACTGATGAGATTCTCCCCCAGTCTCCTCCAGGCTAAACAGAGCCACCTCTCACAGCTTTTCCTCTTTTGGTAGATGCTCCATTCTCCTAATCATCTTAGTGGTTCTGTGCTGGACTCTCCCCAATAGTTCCTTGTCCTTGGTGAACTGGGGAGCTCAGAACAGGACACAATACTCCAGATGTGGCCTCACTAGGACAGAGTAGAGGGGAAGGACAACCTCACTTAACCTGCTGACCACGCTATTCTTAATGCAACCCAGGATGCCATGGGCCTTTCTGGCAGTCAGGGCAAACTGTTGGCTCATTGTCAGTCTTTGTTCACCAGGACTCCAAGGTCCTTTTCTCCAGAGCTGCTCTCCAGCACGTCAGCCCCAAGCCTTTACTGATAGATGGCACTGTTCTTCCCCAGATGCAGTACCCTACACTTGCCCGTGTTGAACTTTATTAGGAATTTTCCCAACCAACTCTTCAGCCTATCCAGGTCATGCTGAACAGAAGCACAGCCTTCTGGCATGTCAGCCACTGCTCCCAGTTTTGTGCCATCAGCAAACTTGCTGAGGGTGCACTCTGTCCCTTCATCCACATCGTTGATGAAGGTATTAAATAGTACTGGAGCCTGCACCAACCCCTGGGGAACACCACTAAACGTGGGCCACCAACTGGACTCCACACCACTTACCACAACTGTGAGCTCTGCTCTTCAGCCAGTTCCCATTCCACCTCACTGTCCAATGATCCCATCTACACTAAGTTTGGCTGTGGAGATGTTGTGGGACACAGTGTTGAAAGCCTGACTGAAGTCAAGGTAGAGCACATCCCTGCCAGACACAACCCCGAACCTGACTTGCTAACTTGCACTCCTAGTTTGACTTTGAGTCTGCCACATTACCATGACTTCTCTGATGACCTAACCCCTCAGCAGACACTGGCCTGATCCTTAGGCCTGCTCCATCTGCACTGCTCAGGCACTGTGAGACTGAGCCCTGGATGAAGAAGACCCTGCCCTATTACCCTTCCTAACTCTCCCTGCTTCTGTCTCCCTGGCCCCCTGAGAGCAGACAGACCTTGCTGCACTCCAGCACAGAGGTGTAAGAACAGGAACCCAGGCAACCTGACACTATTAAAGGACAGAGGCTACTCCAGTGAGGCTGTGGCACCATAAGAGACAATTGTCCAACACTCACTTCCTTCAGCACAGCTCATTGTGTACTAGAGAAAAGATCTAGGTTGTCACCAGGCTTGTGCACTTTACCACCTGAAGCTCTCCAACTTATGCAACACAACAACAGCTCCATATGAATGTCAGTGCTGTGGAAGGACTCACCCAGAAGCATCTCAGCACTGCACAACTCCATACTTACAACATAAAGTCCTGTTCCCAGCAGGGTTGGTCACCTCGCACAGCCACTGTTGTGCTCTTGACATTTTGAACTTTCAGTGTCACATAAGTATTGAATTTATCTGGGGAACAAGAGGCAAGAAGTTATCTCCTTCAGTATAGCTTTTCATCATGTGAAGATAACATTCACAGGTTTTCAGTTAATAGACTGCATCCCAAAGAGACCCAAAACAAAAAGCCCATTTGGGAAGACACCACTGGGTTAAGCAGCCAAATCCTCATGATGTTTTTTTACCTTAATCAAATTTTCAATCTTCTTTTTTTTTTTTTTTTTTTTTTTTTTTTCCCAGAAATTCATGCAGAAAGAAGCAACAATAGTTGCTTAGGCAACTAAGCACTTCCAATAAGTCAGGGACAACAGAAGTGTAAAATCCTGAAGAACAGACATTTTGTGTGTAAGACACAGATAACTGAAATGCAGGTGAGAGGAAGAAGAGGCAGTCTGAGGGAACAGGGCCCACAATCCAGACCAGGCAGAAAAACTTGCAAAACATACAAGCAAGAAGCAATTGGGTTGACCATGTCTCTTCCTTCTGACCCAACTGTCCTCCTAGTTCCAACCCGGTTTTCCACCCATAAGTGGAATAAAAAACTGGACCCATCAGGGACAGAAAAGCTAAAAATTATCTGTATTGCTTAAACCTAAAAGAACCACACAACACTCAAATTTAGTAAGACAGACTTCATTAAGATGTTTTGCTTTCTATTTGAATTTGAAGAAAAAGCCTGGAACAACCTTTTTCCTAGTTGCTGCTCTCTCTTTGCTACACAAACAAAGTTCAATTACCAGCATCTGAAAATGAACAAACCCCCTTTTAAGGGATGTAAGTATCAGTTACCATACTTATACATCAGTCTCACCAAACCTGGAGCATGATGGATGCTAAACAGCTGGAAAATTGTGTACACATTTTAATACTTCATTGTTCTGCTGCATCTATTCCCAGAATAAGTTAGATCACAATACATTTTAATACTGCCAAAAATCACACATATCACTGCTGTGGGCTACTGCAGCATGTCCCAGCATCCTGCTTCAAATATCCTAACAGAAAGGGAAGAAAGGGAAACTACATGATCATAGAATTTTCAGGGTTGTAAGGGATTTTAGTTCCAACCCCTTGGCCATGGGCAGGGACACCTCCCACTAGATCAGGTTGCTCAGAGTCCTGTTCAGCCTGGCCTTAAAAACTTCCAGGGATGGGGCTTCCCCCCCTCTCTGGGAAACCTGCTCCAGTATCTCACCACCCTCATGGTGAGGAACTTCTTCCTAACATCTAATCTAAACCTACCCTCCTCTAATTGACTCCATTCAGAGTCCTATCACTACCTGACATCCCAAGAAGTCCCTCCCCAGCTTTCTTGTAGTCCCCTTCAGAAATGGAAGGGGGACTGGAAGGCTGTAGCCTGGAAGGTTACAATAAGGTCTCCTCAGAACCTTCTCTGTAGACTGAATAACCCCAACTCTCTCAGTCTGTCTTCACAGGAGAGGTGCTCCAGTCCTCTGATCATCCTCATGAGCCTTCTCTGGACTCACTCCAGCATGTCCATGTCTTTCTTGTAACAGGGGCTCCAGAACTGGACACAGTGCTCCAGGTGGGGTGTCACAAGAGCAGAGGAGGAGAATCACTTCCCTCGACCTGCTGGCCACACTTCTCTTGATGAAGCCAAGGTTGGCTTTCTGGGCTGCAAGTGTACACTGACAGCTCATGTTGAACTTCTCATCCACCAGCACTCCCAAGTCCTTTTCCTCAGGGCTGCTCTCAATCCAGTCACTGCCCAGCCTGTATCAGTGCTTGGGATTGCCTCGACCCAGATGCAGGACCTTGCACTTGGTCTTGTTGAACTTCATGAGATTGGCATGGGCCCACCTCTCCAGCCTGTCAAGGTCCCTCTGGATGCCATCCCTTCCCTTCCACCACACAGCTTGGGGTCATCAGTGAACTTGCTGAGGGTGCACTCCATGCCACCGTCCATGTTGCTGACAAAGATGTTACACAAGACTGGTCCCAGTACTGATTTTTGAGGGACTCCACTTGTCACTGGCCTCCGCTTGGACATGGACCCATTGATGGCCACTCTTTGAGTGTGGCCATCAAGCCAGTTCTTTACCCACTGAGTGGTCCATCTATCAAACCCATGTTTTACCATCTTGCAGACCAGGATGTGGTGTGGGACAGTGTTGGTGGTTTTGCTCAGGCCCAGGTAAATGACATTTGTTGCTCTTCCTTTGCCTATTTATGTTGTGATCCAGAAGCTCAGGAAGAAACTGGAGTCATTGAAAGTCAAATCTCCTCATATCTAACTACATTTGCATCCTCCAGGGATATTGGACTTGTTGGTGAAACTATACACAGTCTCCCTTCCAAGTCTGATACTCAAGACTTTCCAGCCCTGGTAATTCAGGGTTAATGCACACACAGAACTTGACCTGGCATGGAGTATGTACAAGCAGACATAGAAAGCTTTCAGCTGTAACTTGAGGATGAATAAATCAAAATAATAATGGTGAAAAAGTCATTAATACACCTGTGCAAACAGCTCAGATCTAAACGCCTGAATACATACTATTCCAGAAGCAAACTGCTTATTCTTTTGTAAACTGTGCATCAAATTTCATTCAATAAATTTATTTAACTGCTAATAAACTCCTTGCTAGCTACTGCACCCCAGTGAAATAGTTACCTAGACTGTAAATTCTGTATGTCATCACCTCTTTGTATATATTTTATTTTGCAGACACAAACCCTGGCAGAGAAGATTTCAATCCCAAGCACAGCCATTATGGACTGCTACATAATATTATGAATAAGTTCTGTGGTATCATGCAGCAACACTCATCAGGATCAAGGAGGCACTGAGTCCAGATAAGCATGCACCAGTTCTGCTCAGTGGACATTTTCAGATACCATTTTTAACAGGGATAAAAAAACAGTAATAGGAAAGAGCAGGATGGGATGGAAAGTGGTGACAATACAGGAACATCTTTCCTCAACCATCACCTGTTTGGGTCAGGTAAGCAGGCAGAGGTTTTTCACTACTATGACATCAGTTCACATCCACAAGCTCTCTAACTCAGGGTGCCTGGACTCTCAGGGTAGCTTTTGTCAGTTCTAATGAGAACACAGAGGAGCAGAGAAGAGGTAGATGAAAACTGGAGGGAGCAGCATGAGGAGGAGTGAGAGAGCAGGTATCACCATTGCTACCATTGCTGCAAACACACAGCAGAGCATGGCTTACCTGGTGGTCCTTGGAGTTTAGCTTTTTTGACTGCAAAGAGAAAAGGAAAAAAAAAAAAAAAAAAAAAAAAGAGAAAGAAAAAGAAAAAAGAAGCTGTTAGTGATTTCATCCTGCAACAGTTTATTTGAATCAAAGCAACACAGAGCATCACATTGATTGGACCATATTCACCAGTAGAGGCCTGGTAGCTGCAGATCCTCACTGATTGCAACAGTTTAGCAGAATAGGAGGCAAAATCTCTTCTGTACTCCATCTCACTTCTCTAAATCAATGCATTTAAAATATAATCATAGGTTTAACTATTATAAAGCAGTATGATATGGCTAACTCAAAGCCATTTCAAAACCAGTCCTTTGCAGACTGCACTTACTGCTGCTCATCAAGATGTTATTGCATGCTACCTCAATGACAAAGTTACAGACACTCTAGAAGAAAGACATTTATTTAAAAGCAAAGAATCTCTCAACAACTCAGACTTTCAACTACAACTTGTAAATAATCAAGCCTGAATAATAGCTCTGTAGTATGACATCTGTAAATCAAATAAACCAGCTATTAACAAGCAGCAGTCTGAACTCAAACATAATTTTTTCAAGTTTTCCTCATTTAATTTAATTCAAGGACAAGATTTATCAAAAATAATGGTTAGACCATGAGACAGCACTGGCTCTTGTCTCACCAGATGAAGTAGATCCATGTCTACATAGGGGAGATTCTATTTACATTTCTCTTTTACATATCCTCACTGGTATTGCTAAGTATAAGCACTAAGAGAAGACATCTTTAGGCTCCAGCTAGTTTCCCCAGTAGAAAATTAACACTAAGAAGAAAACACATTTAAACTAGGCAGCAAGATACACCTGAAAATAAAAAGATGTTAAAACTGGCTTAATGAAGTTTTCTCCTGAAAACAGAGCACTCAGGACTTACTAAAGGCTCCCTGAGTCTAACTTATGAGGTAAATGTTCTAGAAAAGAACACTAAAAATAAAAATAACAGCCCTTATATGTTGATATGCACGGAGCTGCAATGGAGAGTGATGCTGGAGAACAACCTTGCTGTTTGAAAAATTCACCTTTTCTAGCATTTACAGTCTAGGCAGATGTCTGAATGAAGGATGTGCTGTACCAGGTACAGGATGAGCCTGAGACATCTCAAACATAAGTTAGAAGAGCTGTAGCTTTTACCTAGTGTACCAAGTCCCAAGAGCTTTTAGGTCCAAAATGAAAAACATTCTTTTTCTCCCAGGTATGGAGCCTGAAGTACCCCTGATGCTAAGCCTAATGCAAGAAAAACACACAATGGTGGCAGCCAGTGCTGCTGCTGACTGAAGATGCAGATTCCATTTCAATCTCCAAATCAATCAATTTGTTCAAGCACTGAGAAACAGGCACAGCAAACCACCCATTTTCTACGTTCATCTGAATACCTCACAAATGCAGGAATTATATGAAATACTGCCCTGGACTGGGCAGACACCAGCCCACCAGATCCCTCCCCCCCTGCCTTTGGAAGAGAAAGGAGACAAAGAAAGAAGTGCACGTGCTTGAGGGAAGGAAAAACAGGACTAAGAAAGCAGAGGATGGCACAGTAAGATGCAGCTGATTTTTCTTCCTGTTCGTAACTCACTCTACTGCTGTTAGCAGGGAGGCAGAGGCAGCTCTAGTGTGGAAATTATTTGTCAAAAAAAGCAGAGTGTGCCAGTGGCTCCAAGACACAGAGATCATACACTGCCTCTGCAGCAAATGATATGTAAACTAAGAGACAGATGCTGTCTGTACATTGTGGTCTCAGCCTCTAAATATTGAGAGGTTCATTTAATTAAAGGCAGCTATAACCCTGCAGAAAACAGAGGCCATGTGAGGCTGCAAGCCCTGGGACAGTTCTTGCTGAAGCAGCAGGGATATCCTGGGGCAGCAGCAAGGCTAAATGAAGATTACAAGCCTGCTACAGACCTAAGCAACAAAACTGGAGCCTTGTATTTTCAGTATCTACTAGGAATGAACCCCTGTGTCCCTAGACAACCCACATGTAGTAAATTACAAACTTCAGCTGCAGAAGCAGGTTTTACAAATAAGAGCTGGGTCCCAAACCTGGGAGTCTCATCTCATCAGTAATACACAGAGAGGGGAAAAAAAAAAAATGTATGCAACACGTCTTAAAAGTTCCCATGAAAAGTGGCCTAGACGTGTTCTTATGTTGTTAGGCCACGGAGAAGCACTTCCTGTGTGTGTGCAAAAATAATTGCAAGGATGCAGCTCCCACCACATCTCAGGATCAGGACTGGCTGAGAGGCTGCAGGGTACCTCACACAACAGGGTGAGTTCCCAGGAGCTGGGAAGAGCTGCTGAATGCTGCCAAACCCCATTCTGCTCGCCAGCCCAGGGAGCTCAGAGGTCGGTGCAGAACGGAACACACCATGCCAGCCCTGGAGGGCAGCAGCTTCAGAGAGGCACAGCAAGCTCAGCTCTCCCGGGGAAACCTTTGTACCCACACCTGCTTGTTCTGTCTAGTCAGAGCTCAAGGAAGGACACAAAGGAACAAACAAGTCATGAAGAAGACTGATGCATTAATAGTCAATTACTCACAGTGTTGCAACACTGTGAAAAATTCATTTCATGGATGAAAATTCATTGGTACTCCGGGGGCAAGAGGACAGGAGGCTGAAATCAAGCCACGCAAAACATATTATGAAATACATATGAAGTACATATTATGAAATAACACTTGTACCACAAAAAGAAACCATTCTCGAGAGCACTCAGCAACACCGAGTTTTAGAGCTAACCCTGCTTCTGTGTTGCCACCAAGTAGAAACCTGAAGACAAAACTCAACAAATGAGAGAGTTCCTGACTCACTCCTGCAGGAACTTCCTGGGCTCTGTGGAAGGCACATTTCTCAAACTAAGTGGAAATATTAAATCCCACTCTGTTTCAAAAGGTTTCTTCCAGCAAACCGGGTGGCAGAGCAAGTCCAGCCATTCAGGGGCAAACACTGAGGAGGCTGAACAGAACTCCTACTGCAACTGTGTATTGGAAGGACAGAGGGACTGCATGGAAAGGATGCAAAATCAGGAAGGGAGACCTAGAGCTTTGCCCTGCCCTGTGCAAGTGCTGATACAGATGCAGACAGACAGAGCTGATCTCGCTGTGCAAGCAAAGATTCATTTATTCACTAAAAAAAGACTTGAGCATATCAAAAACACAGCTATTGCACCTCAGTCTGATGAGCTATTTATTAGAAATCCCGAGAGCTGGGCTGAAACAAAAAGCCACAACAGGATTCCAGATGTTCTACAGCTGCCAGTTATGAAAGGATGGGGAATGGGGCAGGCTCTGAGAGGCTCAGAAAAGAACACAAAAGCAGAGATTGAAAAAAAATAAAAAATAAAAAAAATACAGAATCATTGTGGGAGGATGGAAAAGCAACAGCAGAACATACATCAGAATATTCTTAAACTCAGTTTTATAGAGAAACACTTGCTATTCACTTATTTTTCAGTAAACATGGAAGACAAACTTTTTCTGACTAGGAAACCAGTCAGAGAACTGAAATCAAGCACACCAAATTACTGTGAGGTTCAGGCATCACATTGCTCATGCCTCCTTATCAGGAACACAGTTGTGCTCAGTTAAAGGGAAGTTGGATGTTCTGAACATTTGCAGATTTGGGATCACCTTAAACATTTGCTTGCAAATGAGAGGGATGCAGACACAGGGAGTGCCTGAGCAGATGGCCAAAAGATTACATCCTAACTAAATCCAGCACATGACTTAGGAGCTGGTCACAGCCCACACTACAACAAAATCTATGTCCTTACAGATGAAGTGCCACGGAGAGGCTGCGGGAGAAATTAGAAGAATGAAAGGATGCAGTTTAATTACTGCTTCTAAAAAGAAATGCAAGGCTGAAAACAGAAGATTCAAGATGGATTTTCAGTGACAAATAGCTTCCTCTCCCCTGTGAAACACAGATGTGGTGGTGCTGTGTTTTCTAGAGCACTCCAACTTCTACAGTAGCTGTCCCCAGCTGAACAGCAGAATCAGTGCATACTTCCACTTGACTCTGGGCTTACTTCACCTCTCCCAGGTGCTGAGACATCAGTGCACCACGACACACAGCACCAGGTGCAAAGGCAACAGAAATAAGAGACCTCAGTTCATGCTACCCTCAACACACCAAATTCACAGCCCGTGCACCCTGCAGCACATGTGCAGGAGGAAGGGGTCCCATTTGGGATGAAGCACTGGGTAAGCAGTGCTCTGGCCCTTCAGGTCCCTTATTTTTCCTGTAACTGAGCCTTTGGTAATAACTGTGCTGTCTGAACCCCACACCAACACCTCTAGCACATGTACTGAGAAACTCAGCACTTCCTACTCACATTTTGGAAGCTATGTATAAATCCATGAGAGGCTGGCACACTGGACAAGCACTGTTCAGTTCCTGGGAATCCCACCCTGACCTTTCCCTACCCTGGAAAACAAAATATTTTACACGCACATCCACACCTCTCATCTGAGGGCAAGGAACTCTTGTCTTTAAGGGTTGGACCAGATGATCCTTGAGGTCCCTTCCAACCTAACATTCTATGATTCCCCCCACTTGAGCCCAAAGGGTACTCCAGGCTGGGCAAAGCAGAGGGACCTCACCCCTGATTTTAACTCAGTTTCTGTTTTGTTTCACATGATGCCTGGAGGAGCCCAGCAGCAACAGTGGAACACTGTTAGAAGCAATGCCATATGCCACAGCAGAACATCAGTATGGACTGTGCTTTGAAACCCTTCTCATCCCTTCGTAACTCTAAGGAAGAAAAAAAAAAAAAAAAAAAAAAAAAGGAAAAAAAGGACAAAAGGATAAAAGGGGGGAAAAGGATAAAAGGGGGGAAAAGAAAAAAAGGGGGGAAAAGAAAAAAAGGGGGGAAAAGAAAAAAAGGGGGGAAAAGAAAAAAAAGGGGGAAGAGGGGAAAAAGGGGAAAAAGGGGAAAAAGGGGAAAAAGGGGAAAAAGGGGAAAAAGGGGAAAAAGGGGAAAAAGGGGAAAAAGGGGAAAAAGGGGAAAAGGGGGAAAAGGGGGAAAAGGGGGAAAAGGGGGAAAAGGGGGAAAAGGGGGAAAAGGGGGAAAAGGGGGAAAAGGGGGAAAAGGGGGAAAAGGGGGAAAAGGGGGAAAAGGGGGAAAAGGGGAAAAAGGGGGAAAGGGGGAAAGGGGGAAAGGGGGAAAGGGGGAAAGGGGGAAAGGGGGAAAGGGGGAAAAGGGGAAAAGGGGGAAAAGGGGAAAAGGGGAAAAGGGGGAAAAGGGGGAAAAGGGGGAAAAGGGGGAAAAGGGGGAAAAGGGGGAAAAGGGGGAAAAGGGGAAAAGGGGAAAAGGGGAAAAGGGGAAAAGGGGAAAAGGGAAAAGGGGAAAAGGGGAAAAGGGGAAAAGGGGGAAAAGGGGGAAAAGGGGGAAAAGGGGGAAAAGGGGGAAAAGGGGGAAAAGGGGGAAAAGGGGGAAAAGGGGAAAAAGGGGAAAAAGGGGAAAAAGGGGAAAAAGGGGAAAAAGGGGAAAAAGGGGAAAAAGGGGAAAAAGGGGAAAAAGGGGAAAAAGGGGAAAAAGGGGAAAAAGGGGAAAAAGGGGAAAAAGGGGAAAAAGGGGAGGAAGAAAAGGAAGAAAAGGAAGAAAGGAAGAAAGGAAGAAAGGAAGAAAGGAAGAAAGGAAGAAAGGAAGAAAGGAAGAAAGGAAGAAAGGAAGAAAGGAAGAAAGGAAGAAAGGAAGAAAGGAAGAAAGGAAGAAAGGAAGAAAGGAAGAAAGGAAGAAAGGAAGAAAGGAAGAAAGGAAGAAAGGAAGAAAGGAAGGAAAGGAAGGAAAGGAAGGAAAGGAAGAAAGGAAGGAAAGGAAGGAAAGGAAGAAAAGGGAAGAAAAGGGAAGAAAAGGGAAGAAAAGGGAAGAAAAGGGAAGAAAGGAAGAAAAGGAAGAAAAGGGAAGAAAAGGAAGAAAAGGAAGAAAAGGAAGAAAAGGAAGAAAAGGAAGAAAAGGAAGAAAAGGAAGAAAAGGAAGAAAATGGAAGAAAATGGAAGAAAATGGAAGAAAATGGAAGAAAATGGAAGAAAAAGGAAGAAAAAGGAAGAAAAAGGAAGAAAAAGGAAGAAAAAAAAGGGGGAAAAAAAGAGCTAGATAAAACAGCACTTCAAAGGTTTTCTGAGCTTGTTATGAGGATTTGACATGTCACGGTTACCTTGGTATTCTAAGGCTGAGACAGGTTAAAAAAAGAAAACTCCGTCCAGTTCTCATACAGTCAGAGCTAAATTTCGCTCAGAAGAAAAAGATTTTCCTGAACCATCTCAGAGGAAGAATAATTGCACAGGAGGCCTCAGGGACCACTGTCACCCTGCTGCAACTGCAGAGAGCCCCGAGCCAGGTCTGCTGGGGCAGATCTCCTTGCAGCAAAGCTGGGCTGGTTACTGAGCCAAGAGATTCCTTCAGCCTCAAGGGCCACTGAGAGACAGAAGATTTAAGACAGATTTACTCCTTTATGCTATTATCTTCCTGCCGGGGCAAAAAAAACCCCACTGGGTTACATATAAAGACATTTCCACTTGAGTGGAAATGCACCAGCGTATTCTCTTCAAGAATGATGTGACAGAAACACAGTGGGTACCTCCATGTACCAACATAAAAGCTGAGACTGCATTCACAGAAAACAGAAGAAAACATTTTGTTATTGCTTGATGTAAACGGAGGGCTGATTAGAGCACTGCTCTGCCACCAGAAGGAATAATGCCACTGCAAAATGCCACCATCCTTAGCTAGCAGAGAACAGGAACAAAGCACAGTACTTGAAGAATCAACCTGGCATCCAGGGGCTGAATTTTTCTTACTTAACACCTGAAATAGTCCTTAAAAAATTCACCATTTGTTTGACTGAGACAATTCTGAAGGAATCCATACATATGCAAAAGCAAGCTGCTTGTACCAATAAATTTACTGAACAGGGAGATCAATTTGCTTGATTGATGAGCAGTACAGAATAAATGGAATGAGTACAATAGGAGTTTATTAATTTTTAATAGTTAATCAAAATGAAAAAACAAACCACTTTTGCATGGCAGTTCCCATTCATGCAGCAAAGAGCTTTCCTCAATTTGACCACTCTAAATCCCCACAGGACAACTTAGCTTTCCTTTATCAAGGCCTTGGGAACCATATCAAAGAAAAGGAAGGTATGCTCACTTCCACAACCAACCATATCTAAAAAGCAACTGCTGTCACTCTAGGATTTTTCTCAGGAAGGAGAGAAAAAAAAAATAAAACCAAACAAAACAAAAATCTATTCTATTCTCTTGTTTGTGGTAGCAAATTTCTCTACCAAAGGGATTTCCATTTTGCCAGATGTCTTGAGAATGAATTAGAACCCCTCCTATGGGATCCACGTGAATTAGCATCTTCCTGCTCAGATGATCTACAAATTCATTACTCTGTCCAGAGACACATAAAGCTACTAAGTTTATTTGATTTACAATACAATTTCCAGCAAACAGCTCTCCAACAGTCACTCAAGCCTTTCTGCTCACTGGACAGTGAGTGGTAGCAGCTGGGACACGTGCTACTGCTTGGAAGGGCTTCCCAGATTCCTGCAGTGAGAGGAGACACACTCAACATTAACCCTGCTTAACTTCAGCACCATTTAATCAAGGAAATTCAGGAAAGGACTAGATAAAGAACGATCCCCCATACTGCCAAACCTCACTAGATGCTCTCCTGATCATAGAATCATAGAATCATAGAATTGGCTGGGTTGGAAGGGACCTCAGAGATCATCAAGTCCAACCCTTGATCCACTAACTCTGCAGTTACCAGACCATGGCACTGAGTGCCACATCCAGTCTCTTCTTAAATATCTCCAGGGACGGAGAATCCAATGCTTGATCACCCTCACAGTAAAGAAATTCTTTCTAATATCCAACCTAAACCTCCCCCGGCACAACTTGAGACCGTGCCCTCTTGTCTTGCTGAGAGTTGCCTGGGAAAAGAGACCAACCCCCCCCTGGCTCCAGCCTCCTTTCAGGGAGTTGTAGAGAGTGATGAGGTCTCCTCTGAGCCTCCTCTTCTCCAGGCTGAACACCCCCAGCTCCCTCAGCCTCTCCTCATAGGATCTGTGCTCCAGTCCTTTCACCAGCCTGGTTGCCTCCTTTGGACCAGCTCCAGGACCTCAATCTCCTTCCTGAGCTGAGGGGCCCAGAACTGGACACAGGACTCGAGGTGTGGCCTCACCAGGGCTGAGTACAGGGGCAGAATCCCTTCCCTGGACCTGCTGGCCACGCTGTTCCTGATACAGGCCAGGATGCCATTGGCCTTCTTGGCCACCTGGGCACACTGCTGGCTCATGTTCAGCTTCTGTCAATCCAGACTCCCAGGTCCCTCTCTGTCTGGCTGCTCTCCAACCACTCTGTCCCCAGCCTGAGCTCCCCATGGGGCTGTTGTGGCATCTCTATGTTCTCTGGGCAGTTAAGGCTCAGGGCTTGCAAGCATAAAACTGTCACAGCGGGCAGGCAGAAAGCACCCACCCTGTTCCCCTCCCCATCCCTCAGGGCTGACAAGGAGTCCAATGGAACACTGCAGCAGCTGCCAAGTTCCGTTTATTAAGCTTCACCCCAACATTTCTTGCCAAACATTTCACAGCCCCAGGATCAGCGTACTACCAGCTGTACGAGCCAAACTTTGGTGAGGAAAGTACTGAAATCTACCCGAAAAGAGGCTAGCTTTTATATATTAGAGCTATAAATTGTTGTCTTGTTTAAATCAATGCTACTGCTATAGCCCAGGGGCACCAGAGTGACATAACACAGTAGCAGGATACCTGGACTATACCCCATCATTCCACTCACACAAACCTGGGAGAGCTGGCAGAACAACATGATGGTCAAGCTACACAGAACTGAGCAAATGTGCAATTAACATCTGTGCTGAACCAGTTTCCAGATGAAAGATGCATCTGACTGTTTTGCTCAATCATACAGTCTGATTGCTTCTGGGAACTAAGTGATTTCACACCTCCTGCAGATACTGTCACTTTTTATTTCATCTTTGGCATAGAACTTAGAAAATGCATGCAGCAGAGCTCACCTGGATCTCACCAGAGCTCCATAGTGCTCCAATTCTTCCATTATTACCAAAGTTACCAGGTAACTTAGAACAAATTTCAAAACTTAGTAGGAAACCCTTATGGGCAGTCGCAAACAGTCCAATCAAAACCACATTCTCAAAGTATACCTGGAAAAGAGAAGCAACTTTGCAGAAAGTTTGGCAAGGATTTTTTATCTTTGGGGATTCTGTCTTTTTGCTGGTCTGTTTGGGGGGGAGGGCTTTGATTTGTTTTTTGGGTTTTGTTTCTTTTTTTGTTGTTGTTTGTTTGGTTTGGGTTTTTGTTGCTTTGTTATTAAACAAAACTCACTCCTCACCAGCAAAAGAAGCCCTCTCTTAGAAGACCCTACTTCACTAAAAGATATTTCAATTAAGCAGAAAAGGTGACAACTCAATTTACTTTCTACGATGGTGTAATGTAGTAGGCAGTTAATGTAAGTAGGCTTCTAAACACTCTCAATCACAAAATAGATTCAGACAGCCAGAGACATCTGTGTCTCGTTTACAGGTTAATCTGTTACCAGATTTGATTTGACACACTGACTTAGCTTCAAGCAGATTTTCAGCCTCCTGAAATGAAAAGTTTCAGATACATTCTTGTTTGTTGCACAGCTCAAGAACTCACCAAAACATTCTTTGAACTATTTCAGCAACAAAAATTCACCACTGAGTGAATGCAACAGCAATTTTTAAAACTATAAACAGTGCTGCAAAAAATTTACCACGGGGATTGCAGTTGTGAATAGAGTCTTGGGAAAAAGCAAAACAAAACAAAAACAGCCACCTGTAGCTTCAAGAAACACAACTGGAAACAGTGTCTTACTAGAGACCTGTCCTAGTTTTGGTCCTGCTCTGGCAGGGATGATGGACTTTATGATCTTCAGAGGTCCCTTCCAACCCTGACATTCTGTGATACTGGGAGATACAGGACAGGACAAATGGAACTGTAACTATGTATGCAATTTGTAGAAAGCAACTGGGACAACGAACAAATAAAACGGGAAAACTAAAGAGGTCTGCAACTGGTTCCTCCCCTGAAGTACACATCAGATCACTTTTCCAGGATCCTTACACCAGCAACTTCCCTGGAAAATAGTAACAAGCAGCAAGGCCATCCTACTATTTGTTATTTTGGAAAGATAATTTGAAGTAGAAAAGCCAGGACAGGATAGTTTCACAGGGAGGAAGGGAGGGAGACTCACACAGCAGCAGGTCCCAAAACCCCAAAACTCCCTTTATCTCTGAAGTTGTTTGTGGATATGGTTAGGGTTAGGTTAGGTTTTTTTACTAAAAATCTAACACAGAACAGGAACTATCCTGGTAAAGTACAAGCAATATTCCACAATCACCAGACAGCACAAAAAGGATTCATGGATTTTAAAACATGCAGATCATTTTAGCCAGAAAGCCTCAGGAGATCTAACCAATAAAATGCTTAAAACACTGGTGAGTTATCCTGTAAACCACAACTCAAATAATTATTGCACTAAGCATTAGCCTTTAGTCAAATGTCTCCTTTGCTGTAAGGAAGCTCCAAGAAGTTTACTTACAGCTGATCCCAGAAAAAGCTTCTGGAATGGCAGGAGGAAGCATACAATTGATTTTAGATAAGCAGCAGCTGAGTTAAGTTGGGCAATATTGTATCTTCTATCTAGGAGGAAAATAAAAGCATAACCAAAGCAAATGATACAGCCAAAAAAGATGGAAACAGATGCTGGGGATGATACAGCCAAAAAAGATGGAAACAGATGCTGGGGAGCAGTAAATCAGAAACATGCAACCCTTGAACTTTGCAGCCCCCTGAGACAAATTAGCACTGCCAGTGAATCCAGACTGCCAACAGCCCATAAAATATTTTTCAGTTTTTACGTGAAATACGCTTGGAAATTGAGGAAGTGCAGAAACTCCTAGTTCAGGCAGTTTGTGTGTCTAAAAGCTGCACAGAATAGAGAAGGATGCAGCACTTTGAGGAGAGGAGACCATCTCACACTGGAATTCCCAATATCCCTGCAGATATTCTTTCAGACTACAGGGAGATCCATCTCCCCTTCTCCTGTCTGCATGGTCCCACAGCTCAGCTGGCAGGCAGGCAATCTCAGACTTCCCCAGCCAACACAAACCAGATCAACCCACCAAGTTCAAGTCACTTTTTTTTTCACTAGAATGAACTGAGGATCATAAGCCATTTCCTGCCAGCTGTAGGAATGCTGGAGTGACAGCCTGCCCGTGAGCAAACATCTTTTCTCTAGAAATCAGTCTCACTGTCATCCCTAGAGGCTGTGCAGAAAGTTTTAGCTCCACCTCTGAAGAGTCCCACAGCCTGTGCTGGGACACAAGGTGCCTCAAAGATACACCAAGTCTGTGTGCTGCTCTCTAGAGACCGATTTTCCTCACCACTCACCTGTGCATCAACTTAGTTTACAACAGTGATGACCTCAACGAAAATGGGCAAGTTAATTCTAGCAAGGCAAGAGCCAGAATACTCAGATGCTTATTTAGAATTGTGATTTGCCTCTTCACGACCCTTCCAAAGGTATTTTGGCACGTACCTGAAATTTAACTTCACTCTTACCTGTTACCTCAACATTCATTTGCTACTCAAACCCACAGACCTGGGCCCTGAGGCAGTGTTGGTGGTGCCCCCAAGGAGCACTCAAGCTATCTTGACATGATGATGTTCCTCCAGGAAAGATCCTGAAGCATCAGGTCTCCTGCCCTGTGTCTCCACCTGGAACTGCAACCAAGTCACACAAGAGTATTCACAAATTAATACTCCACAGAGCCTCTGTGTGACATCTTGCAGACGTTTTCTTTGTTGTTACTACTTTTCCTCCCACAAGCACCATGACAAAGACAGGCAAATTTGTAATTTTTGTGTTCCCAAAATGTCAGTTCTGTCAGTTTTCTGAACAACTCTGATCGTCCCAATGCTCAAGCTGACAGCTGGAATTCCCCAAGAGCCCCCTGACAACAGTGGCATCTTTCACTGGAGTGTCAGAGCAGGTATCTCCTGCCCTGCAGACCAAGGGGCTATTTGCACACCTTCAACAGTTTACAGTAACCCCACAGCTAACAAAGAAAACCCATGTGGTGATAGGAAGGGCTGAAGAACACACCTGTTCAGCCTGGTATCTTGTCCATACAGACTCCTAGAAGCCTCCTAGGAAAAAGCATGGTGTTATGATACAGCAAAACTTACCCTATAAATTAATATGCCCTCAGCTCCCTAGATTCCAGGCACAGAGGTGGCATTTTGGGAAGCAGAGTTCCATACAGTCTGTTCTACCACCAGATCTCCTTCATCCCCAGCACAACCAGGACTCAAGCATGCCAAAACATAATCTAATTTCAGATTAATTCCATTTTGGTATTACAATAGCAATGGGGGACAGCTGTTTAAGGGACCTCACTTCACAGTTTAGCATCTTTGCTAACACTTGTCAGCAGGACAAGATATTTTTAAGTAAGAAGGCAACAAAGCAAACCTGTATCACTCTTGATTGAGAAGGGATTGTCACCCACAAAGAGAAGCAAGATGATTCACTGGATGTTTGACATGATACACAGAGTTTTGGGGGGAGAGGGTGGTTTAATACTAAAACAAACAACCTCCCCACAGCCACACAACACAAAAGAAAATCATTCTTCAATGATTTGGGGCTCAAGGCAGAGTACAGTCCCTTAGAACTATCACCACCATTCCTCAGGGGTAGATACGCATTTGTTAGTTGACTGAATAATCCCTCCAAGCTGTGGCTTGACCCAGCACAGTCAGGTGGGTCTGACTGATTGGCCTTGATCAGTTATATTTTTCTTGAGAACTGGAAAAACAAGCACAAACTGAAGTTGTGTTATGTTGTGCCTACAAACCAAGAGATGATTCCTCTGTCCACATTTTGCTTTCCAAGGGGCAGGTGGGGAAGCAGAGTGTGGTGATGGAAAAATTGAATATGCAGCCAAATTCATGGATTCTGTCTGTAGAGGAGCTCCACTTACCCACACAATCTGGACACTAAAATCAGCTGCTAAAAAGCAGACCTAGGAGAAATCCTCTATCACCTATTTCTTCTGGTTTTGGCTGACCAACATAGACACATTGCTGAAGATTCACTGAAGTTTCTGGTCAGCATCTGCTCTGAACTGAGCAGTGAGGACAGGAACAAAATCTCTTATTCAAATCAGAGAGATTATGAGAGGTTAATCCTCCTGATGCTGGCAGCATTGACAACTCTGTCAGGCGACCTGGTTCCACATAGAAGAGGTTAACTGTACAGTAATCCAGGCTGCCTCTTCTCTCCAGCAGCCCACTAGCCATTATTTTATTGATAAAAAAAAAAGCAGCTTGGATGCAATATTCTGGGGAGAGTTATTGTGTTTGTGACTCTCTCAGAAGTATTTTGTTAGAGCATGCTTAAAAAACAACAACAAACAAAAAAAACAACCCAAAAACCCACAACACACACACAAAAAAAAAAAACAAAACAAGAAAAACCAAATCCAAAGACTAACAAACAAAAAAACAAAACACAAAAAAAGTCCATCAAATCTTAGAGAACTTTTAGATATAGATATTTTATATATAAATGCTACTGGGCAGGAAATAAAGGAGGGTTCCAATTTTCAGTGGCATGAACTCTTTCCAGCTCTTTGCAGTTCAGAATAAGTTACTTTAAATTAGTGGAAATGTCTTAATTGAATCAGGGACCAAAGCCCACACTATTCCATTTTACGCAAAACAGACTGCAACTCATACATGGCCCCATCTGTCAAAGACTAAGGAGAGATGCATAATAAAAGCCATATCCTTGCAACAGAAGGCAGGAAGAGAGACAGACAGATAACGTATTAAGTCTGCTAGGAGCCAGTCTGCTTTGGTAAACTGGCTTTGCTGACAAACCTATAGTTCAACTAGTTTATAAGAAAAGCTTTATTGAAAAAAAAAAAACCACAAAGCAAGCAAACAAAAAAAACAACACCCATAAAACACCAAACAAACAAAAAAAAATGCTGAAACACCAAAACAAAACACAAAACAAACCCAGAAAACCTTGAAAAACTGAAAACTAATTAAAAAACCAGGACAAGCTGAAGGACTTTTAATTTTTATTTTGAAAGTAAGCTACACCTCTTTACAAAATAATTTCTTCCAAGACACAAAGTACCCAAAGCTGCTGTTTATACACTGTACATAGAACTAAAGGTCACTTAAATGAGGATCATCTTGCCAGAGTTACTAGGTCAAACCACACAGCCTGATCATAGTGAGGAAACAGCTGCTAGAAGACAAGCACTCTGGTACCAAATGAAGAAGAAGAGGAAGAATTACACAGACAGAATAAAACAACTTGTGTGTTTGCCTTCTGGCTGGCGTGTGCCTCCCTCCCCAGTCAACAAAAGCACTGAAGTCAGCTGTATAATCTGAATGTCTTGGGTTTCTATACCCTCCATTCAAATTTAGCTTAAACCAGGTGAGCCCTGGAGGAAGAGTTTCTGAGTAACCACTCCAGAAGTTATCACCACCTAACCACAGTCCTAGTGTGTTTTCTGGTGGGTTTGATTTAAGCTGCAGGATTGCAAGCAGTCAGCCAATTGCAACACAGCTACTTGTAAAGCAGGAATGAGCACAAGTTTGTCCTGAAAGACAAAGAGCTAAAACCTAACAAATATTATTGTTCCTCTGCAGAAGTCAAGAATATTCACTGAAAGAGAAACTAAAAATTAAAGCAACAGTACACTTGTGGTAGATTTAGTAACTTTTTTTTATTATTTCTTTTTTTGTAAAGGAAAAACATTCCACCATACTAGAATAAATTATAAGCTCCCAGGAAAAACAGCACCTGTTTTTCCCTGCACCAAATAATAAAGCAGGACTGGCCTAGTTCTAAAAAAAAAGCTATTAGTACTGTATTACTTAAATATCGACTTGCATTCACAAACCAGAGAAAATATTAATATCTAGGAGCAAGAAATAAACTGATTATGAATTAAGGAAAAATAAAAGAAAAGTTAGACTGACACCAAGGCCTTTGCTTTTGCTTTGTGTTTTGTTTGTTTGTTTGTTTGAATTAAGGTCTTGGGATATGGATCACTTACAATATTCCCCCAGAAGAAAGCTCAAAAGGATGGTTTGGGGATGTTTAAGTTGATAAAGACAGAATATGTTTTATAAAATTCAGCTTACAGACTGATACCCAGGAGAGCACATGATTGTAACTCCACCTTGGAGAAGCAGAGCACACCTGCTCCCACACGAGTTTTACAGTACCTGAAGGAGCTGTGTCTGGCAAACACATAAGCATTCACCTGCAAATACTTTTGTTTTGACACAGCATGCACACAAAAAAACAGAACCACAACTAGGTGCTAATGACAAGGATTATGCCCATGACTGTTCTCCTGAAGCCTATGCTGCTCGTTTGCATTTGGGCCTCCTTAAAAACTAAAACGAAATTCCATCAGGCTAAAAGTCTTCAGTATCAAAATCATTAACTAAAATAAACAGCCTTAGGTAACAATTGAGTATGAGCAAGTTCACTCACACACAGTTAGGTTTATGTATTATTAAAATGTAAAACTAAGCAAGATGCTCCATCAAAATTTTACCTTAAAATTGTAGTGTCTATGGCAAGTAGTTGCCAAAGTAATTCACACAGTAATGAGGTTAGTGTTGTGAGGACTGTAAGACTGGACAGGCCCTTTGGGGACTACCAACTCTAGTGTTGGTTCATCTTTTCTAAGCAAGGTCACAGCATGCAAGGACAAATTACCCATGCCTTTGTCCTTCCCCTTCTGTCAGGAACACCTTCCCCAGCACAGCTGGGCGTCACCTTCTCACAATTACTCTGTGCTGTTTGACACCACGGTTCTGAATCAGAAGGATTCCCCAGCACCTCTTCTTTTATCAAGATTTGCATTTTTTCAGAAATTCTTGTTGTGATTTGCCTGTAAGTGCATACCTCTTCTATGTAATATGGACTCTTTTTCTTTATCACTGTTCTCAACATCATGGAATCCTTCATACATTATATTTTTCTACTTCCAAACTGATTATGCCATTAGGACTTCCCTTAAAAACACACATTCCCACTTTTCTTGCCACACCACAAGTGGATGCCATCTAACTGCTTCTCCCACCAGTCTTTGAGTGTTACTGGTTCTGCTACAACCAGTTCCTTATACACTTTACATTTTGTTTTCTGACTCCACTTTTTTTTTAAATAAAAGTCTACTATGGTGATTTGTGAGATGTTACAAAAGTCCAAATATATCAGTGTTTTCATCTAGAAACAAGAGGTTAGGCAAGCACAATATTCCTTTTGCAAACCCATGCCACATTTTATATCCAATGATTTTCCACACTGCTTCCACTATAAAGCCTTTATTATTCTCTCTTTCAAGTTGATTTTAGAACTCGCACATTGTCAGCTTTGACCTTGTTTTTGAAGCCTTGAACCCATACTTACCAACATTTATCACCCATCTCCTTGTCTTCCTGCCAACCCACAGAAGTCACATTTCTTCTTTTCTAGTTAGGAAACGATGCCACTGCTTGCTTACAGCAGCAGTCAAACTTCTGCTAACTGAAAAGAGATTTCAGGTTTGCACATTTTAGCACTCTGGGCTACAGATACCAGACTCAAATTCAAGGTGCTAAAAGTTTTGCTCCCACTCCATATATGTGTGTGCCATTTTCAGGGCCACCCTCATAGAAGAAAACTCCTGCAGTTCAGGGATCATACACAGCTCATCCTTACACAACTCCCTGTCCCTCTGCACAGCAGTTGGATTCCTTCCTTTGTGGGATTGGCTGTTTCTCCTTTTCATGTGACCAAAGCACCTTCTGTTATCTGTTCTAATACCCTTTGCAAGACGTCACCTTGTCTGCGGAGGTGGAAGCCCCTGCCTTAGCTCTGGGCTTTCAGATCCTCAAGATACACCTTCCTTTACAGCCTGATTTTTTTACCCACACCTCTCAAGAGGTTCTGTGTTTGCTCACTGTATCCTGACGCAATGATCAGGTGAATCACCAGCTCTGGGGTCATTTTCTAGGTGGAGCCTTTTCTTATTATTTGAGATGCTAATATTTACCTCTGTAGCTTCACTGAACTTCATGCCTTCCTCTGTATCCAAGCACTTCATTTCACCAAAAAACTCCTTCAGGTTTTCTAGAGGCCCACCAGGAGCTGGTCTACAGGTTTATCTGTTTAACTTAACCTAGGCTGAGTTATGGTCACTCAAACCAACTTTGTGCCTATGTCCAGCTTCCCTGAAGCACATTCTGTGCTTCCTACAGCACCACCTATAGTTAACTTCATCGATTTTATGGCTTCTGTCATTATCTGATAATGAAACTGTCAGATAACACAAGTCTCTGTCCCCAGCCATTAACAAGAGCATTCATTCTCTGGTGTGGCAGTTAGTCTCTTGCACTGACAATACCCAGAAATGCTTCTCTCTAACCATACGATGAGATTTCTACCCACATTTAAATCCTGGACTACGTGCAGTAGATCTCTTGCGCTATCACAGCAAAATCTCTCATCAGCTCTTCCAAAGCAATTTCAGCCCAGCTGGTTCTCTTTTTTATCCACACTAATGCTGCTTTACAATTTTGCATCACTAGCACAGAGTGGAATTTTCCCAGTCACCTTTATTACTCTCTTTTGAAAACAGGGCATCCCCTCCAACTTCCCTGTTCTCTTCATAAACCCCATTCCCCTTCTAACTCAATGAGGTCTGGTTCCAGGTCCTACACAGCAGCCCCCTTCTCATCACTGTAGTCACAAGCTCCTAGCTCTGCTTTACAAGACTAGGGCATTTGCATTGTCTTTGAAACAAACTCAAAATCACGAACCAAAATGCTTTTCACTGTTCACTTTATAGAGCTGTATCACTTCCTTCAGTTCTGCCATGTGCTGCTCTGCTCCAAAAATGCCTGAGCACACCTCTGTAATCTTTGAGTGAAGCATGTGATATATACAGAGCTGTGACTTCAAATGCAAAGTTTACAATAGAACTAAAAGGTTTATTGGTAGAGCTCTGTTAAACCACACTCCTCCCACCTAGCCAAAGTGTAACAAAATACTAATTGAATACAGAAATCCTGTAGGTCATGGAACATCTTGATCCTTCTAACCATGGAAAAAGAGGCAAAACACCACTGCTGTCAGATTAGTCATAACACAACAGCCAGGTACCTCTACTCCTAACACCCATTACCAAACTCCATTTTCCCCAGTCCTTAAGTATTGGCAGGGAGTACAAACTTCATAATAGCTCCTCCATCTAAGGGAACCCACAACAACTGCTATTGTGATGCTGAAGCTCAAGACAACCAACCCAGTGTAAAAAGCATGAATTTGTCATATAGGATGGTATTCAACACACAGCTGCTGAGAACTGCAGAAAACCCTTTGCCAATTTTAATTCAGAATCTGATCTTTTTCTAGAAGACTCCAGCTCACTTTACGAAAAAGTACTGTGTCCCACAGAGGGTCATATTAGGTGATCACAACAATCCATTCTGGCCTTATAAAGTTTCTAAGCAGTTAATCTCAAAAAAACTCCTACTAAAATGGAGGGTACACAGACTCCACTTACTTCATTTGATATGTCAATACCTAGTAAAACTTTGCACATGCAGCAAATTGTAACAGAGAGGAAAGGCTGAAGTAAAATTACTGTTTCACATCTATTTTTCCCTCCCTGTCAATTCCATATGCACGTTGAGTGCCAAATTCAAGTCACAAGTTTAGGTTCAAATCACAAGTTCAAGGCCGGGGAATGTTTGAACCAGAATAAGAATTTATTTTGTTGAAAAGCACAACTTCATTGACATATGAAAGGGCATTATGATTTTGATATCATTAAAACTCCCAAATCCCAAAATAGACAGAAATCTCTGTTTTCTAGTAATTTACAGACCCCAACACGCCCGAAGAGGAGCCACGTAAAGTGTGCCTTTCACACAGGCCAAGCAATCAACTGAAGAACAGCACATGCTTACCTTTAAAGAAACCTCATAATGAAGAATAATCCATAAAACTACAAACGTGAAAAAAATAAGAATGACACATAATTTTCTAAAGTGTGTGCAGCAGTTTACCCAGTTTACTTCCACATCCAAAACTGATAAGCTACCCCGGCATCATCTCAGCCAGTGTCCAGTATTCCTAATCCTATGGGAAAAAACATTTATTAAAGATTTCCAAAATAAAAACTTGTAGATCTCCAGCAAATACTTGCAGACATAATATTACACAGGGACTTCATTTGCAAAGGCTGCTGAAACAGAAGATTTTGTGCTGACCTAATGTGAATCGCCAGAGGTACTGGAAGTCTGGTGGACTTTTCCTAGAAGCATGTTTCAAGCTTTATGCAAGCCCCCCAGAAGAGTTTCTCTCTAGAAATTTAAATATGTACATATTCTTATATATGTGTGTATATATATATATGTATTCATTCCTTGGAAACCTGTTTGCTAAGCAGAGATTTTCAGTTTACAACACAGCTTAAGGGAAATCTGACCCAGAGGTTCTTCATGCCTAGCCTTTCCATCACCTCTTGATTATATGGAACTGTTTTGAAATATTGTTAGAATATATTTTAAAATAATTTTTAAAAAACCTTGCAAGACTCTGAAAGAATTTAGTTTGAACAGCAGTCTTTGAACAGTTTTGCCAAGGATGTGCTGGAAAACTGCCTTACATTTTGGCTACCCTCAAGATGCTGATATAGTAGTGCTGATATATATAGCACAGTATAGTAGTGCACACAGCTCCCCATGTTTCAGATTTTATACAGCTGTCAGGCCCCAGTCAGCCACCCAGTGGCACAAAAACTAAGATAAATCTACGACACCTCTAAAAATTATGCCAAGCCAAAAGAAGTGGCCAGAGAACAGTCGCATGAAGTTTTAGAAGCACGGAGCATTTTCAGCAGCCCATGAGGCTCCAAATCAGGATCTGACCCTGGGGTTTGTTCTCTGTGCATGGCACCACTACCCACCCCATTCCATGGTTCAGGTGCTGCCCTGTATAGCTGAGCAGAGAGAATGTCTGGAAGCACAAAAACACATGCCAGGTAGCAGAACTACAGAGGACAGACTGGCTATAACATCACAGAACTTCAAGCTGTAAGCTTTGTCTGTTCCCAAGCCAACCAATCCTCCTCCCAGCCCAGGCTCTGGGCTACAGCAGCCTGCACCATTCTCCAGAACAGGTTTCAGGTGATGCAGCTCCTTCATCAGTTCACTTTACCTTATTCAAGCACACATGTGTCCCTGCACCACTGTGCTGCCGTAAAGGCTTAAAAGAATGAGGGTTTAAAGGGCCACCATACGTAGCTCCAGACCCAAACTTCTTTTTTCAGGAGAGGCCAACATAGGCAACAGCAGGCTGGTTATATGCTGCAGACTTCATCTGGACAGAGGGATGACCCGAGAAGTCCTTTAGCAGGTAATCTGGTTTTAATGATGTTTCATAAACTGAGTATTACTATACTGGCCTGAGCTGCAAAAATAAGCATTGAGCGTGCCAATACTCAAAAGAATAACTACGCAGTTATTTTATACCTAGTAACCATGGTTGAAATGCTGCAGTCTGTTTAGCAGAGCATTTAGCTGTAAAGAATTAAGAGAGTTAAGTCACAGGAGCTTTAGGTAATAAGGTTAAAACCAATATTCCTTAAAGGGACATGATCAAGGATGGAAGCAAAACTCCTAAGACTTGTCAGCAACTATAGGTTCAAGATTATCTCAGACAAGACACCTCCTTGTCAGACACGCCATCCCAGTCCAATCCATTTTCCACTCACACGTGATATTCAATTGTTAGGAAAAGGACCAGAGGCCTGAGGTCAGAACAAGGCTGTTGAAATATCATTCCTTTATGTTTCTAAATGTCCCAACTACCCAAACAGAGGCAAGAAAGATGGGGGGGAAAAAAAAAAAAAATCAGGATTTTTAATCCATTAATCACTGTTTCTAGCCCATGCAACCCTGCCTGGCCATGTTAACACTCTTACAAATTTAAGCCTGACCGGCAAAAGTAAATCTTGTGAAGAGAGGCTGAGGGATATAAATATCTGTCAACACCTCAATTTAATTTTCTTTGAGTATAGGATATATCTGTCAACACCTCAATTTAATTTTCTTTCAGTACAGGATTTCCATAAACTGGGTTTCCAAACAGGGGCTTCCATGTTGAGTGCAGTTACCCAACTCCCTTACCATTCTTTTCCAAATCCCAACCTAACTCATCTCATAAGCTCACTCAAGAGCACTCTGCTAGAAGGATGATAAACTGAGTCACAACTATTAGCTGGCAGATTTTCCTTTCAGTCATAAGATGCCTTCTTACAGCTGCCAGAGAGACAGCAAACCCCCAAGTACCATGCTTCATTTTCTTGTCACTTTCCGCAACAGGAGGGCACCATCCATGCCCTAACAACACCCATTAGTGAAACATCTAAGATGCAAATGATGAAATTCAGGAGGCCTAGAGAACCAACACGCAGACATCAGTGAAGAGGTCTTCAGACCAGTGACTTTTGCTTTAAATGTGTCCTGAGAAATCAGAAAGCAGGCTCCAAGGAGAGCAGAGTACGACACCCAAGGCTACACTTAGGGCATGCTTGTAGGAGGAGAGGTGCCTATAGGTCACTGAGCATTTCAGAAAAATATGAAAAAACAAACACAGCAATCAACCTGTAAGGGGTTAAAACAAACAGTATGTGCTGTTCAACGTTGTTTTGGGAAGACTTAACAAAACTAAAAAGACTTAACATGCAGAATTTAGGCACACGATTTACCAGCACAAGACATTCTCAGTAAAGTGGGAAATCACATAATATGGTGGAAAGCCAGTAAAACAGAGTAATGGTTAGACACTTGAGAAACCAGTCATGACTAGTGAGGTATCCCCAATACCAGTATTAATGCCTGCCTTGCTTCAATATTTTCACTCCTAGATTGGGTTTTTCCATTTACACAAACCATGTAGGACAGGAAATCCAGTAAGTGGCAACCAATAAAAGGTAAATTTTGCACAGCAACCTATAAATAGGGTCTAAGTGAAAAGCAAATCTGAAATCCTGCTAAATGCAGAGACATCTGATATGAACACCCAGGATATACCTACAGGATGTGAATCCATATCACAGAAAGCATCTGTGAAATTTTACAGGTCACAGTAGACAAGCAAGACATTATTTCAGCAATATTTGGCAAAGATGGATAATGCATGCACACAGAAACACAAGCTGGCAATAGGAATGAAGCAGATTTTTTCTCCATTTAATGATGATTATATCAACATGAGAATATTAAACCAAAATTTCTTTTCTACAGAAACTTTAGAAGCCTAGTAAGAAAACAAAGACTGCAAAGAGGAACAAATTCAAATGCTAAAAAGAAACCTTTCAAACTATAAACAGCAGAAAGTCTTTCTATCTAGTAGGAGACAAGAATATCAAGTTGCTTTCACATATTTCCACAGCAAGACAATGCCAGGCACTAGTAGGCTTTAGTCTATCAAAGAGGCAGAATAAGGGAAGACTGTGGACACCCTCAAAGCAGCTCCTCATCTGTTTGCAAGACCACACAATGAATTATCTGAATGAAAATGCAAGAGTTACTGGACTCATCACTCTGGTTTAAGCTCTCTTGGAAAAGCACTGAGAACACCTGCCGCTGAGTGACTAAACCATTTTTTCAAAACATCAAGTAAAGTTTGATCACAAGGCATCAAAAAAGAATATGCAGGAGGACATCTATAGGAGGATCATTTGCCATTGGGCATATGCATTTTATATGCCTCCAAGTCAAATATTTGAAGTAAGGTCCTGGATTTAAAAAAGCAGTTTCGTTTGCTTAGACTTTATATGCCATTGTATAAACTGTTCTAGCTCTTGGACTGTTACAGTTCAAAGTTAGGATCTTCCAGCATTTGGATTGAATCCAGGGCTCTGATGTATATTAAAACAATAAGTTAATTAAAACTTTAGTAAATTTGAGCTGGTAGACCCCCAACTGAAGGAGTCAATTAAGAGGACACCAAGTGAGCAAGAAGAAAGCAGATGCTGCTGAGATTCAGAAAGCAGCTCTGCACATTTCCTTCATCTCGCTGAATATTACAGGACAGAGGTTCCAAGTAGCTCTTAGTCCTTAAAATTAAATAAAAATAAAGACACCACACTGCTGAAAATTTTGCAGTTGCAGTGCCCAAAGCTGAAGAGGTGAAGGTTTGAATCATTAATAGCTCTCTGTCCATCACAAGCCAAATGTGGTTTACAGGTTAAACATTCCTATTATTTAGCAACAGAAGAAACTTGAAAGCTTAAAAGTTTTCTCTCCAACTAAGCTAATAATTACAGCTTTATAACCACAGCACTTAGTACTCAAAGAAGCTGCATTAGTAGCAGACTCTTTTTATCCAAGTTTCTAATGCATTTTATTTTGTTCCAATACTATGTAGACATTTACCTTCCTAATTGCAACCCAAGAAAAGGAGTTGAACATCCCTACACTGCAGACTCTTCATGAAGCATTACTTCCTTTTTTCTTACCCTATCTTTATAACCTCTATTTCTATCACTACTAGAGTCCAATTCTGTTCTTTTCCATTTTGATCTCCAGAGAGATAGGTACGGTTGGCTTTCCAATTCTGCAAGTATTTCAGAATACTGTCACAACCCAGCAATACAACTACCCTACTGCTAAGAGTACTGTTTACAAGTACAATGTGCAATACAGGGAGCTCCAGCTAGAGACCTTCACCCTTGAGACAGAAAGAGCTGGAGGCACTGCAGTCAGGCTCACAGAGAACACTGGGGAAAGTCGAGGTTATTACATCAGAAGGGAAAAAAAAATCCTTTAAACACGAAGAAAAAGTCCTGACATATGACTTCCAGGCTTCTAGTTATGGATATTTCTAAATACAACACAAGATGAACATGTTTTCATTTCTGCTACTGCTAACATTCATTTTCCCTGTTTGCTTCTTTCACTGGGATTTCAACAGAGTTCAATGTCGTGGATAGACATCAGAACATGAATTTTGCTGGCAATACAGGGATGCGCAGTTAAGTTCACCAAGTAGTATTCCAACACACCAGCTATTCTGACAGACCAAAAGCATCACAAGGTAAGAGAGCTTTTTAACACTTCAGAGCAGCAGCAAGATAAATGGTAGGAGAAAAAAAATAATGTTCCAAACCTCCACATGCTGTCATTTCACCTAACAGTCCACAACTTAAAATTTTTTTTTGCAAGATCAGGAGAGACGATCTAACATTTTATAGCAACCTTCCAGTATCTGAAAGGGGCCTACAAGAAAGCTGGGGTAGGGCTTTTTAAACTGGTGTGTAGTGAGAGGGCAAGGGAAAATGGTTTAATACTTGAAGATGAGAGATGGAGGTTAGACATTAGGAATAAATTCTTTATTTGAGGGTGGTGGGACAGTGGAACAGATTGCTCAAAAAAGTTGTGGCTCCCCCATCCCTGGAAGTGTTCAAGGCCAGGTTGGATGGGGCTTGGAGCAACCTGGTCCAGTGGGAGGTGTCCCTGCCCATGGCAGAGGGGCTGGAACTGGATGATCTTTAAGGTACCTTCCAATCCAAACCATTCGGTGATTATGACTATCTCCTCCATACCCCAAGCACCTAAATCTCACACGGATTCTGTGGATTTGGCCCCAAAACAAAAGCACATCAGGCAGAAGCACTATGCCCTCATGGGATTAAGCCAGGCACTGTGCACAAGGAGGAGGGAAGATGCCCACTGCCAATGTCCTTGCAATAGCAAAGAATCTCAGAGGCTGATAGACCAAACAGGACAGGGACAGCATGAGACAGAGACATGATTTTTACTGTCATTATCAGATGGAAATGACAGGTTGAAACACCAGGCACTGAAAGAGCACTGAAGACACAGCGTAACCTGTTAAAAAGCAGAGAGAAGGAAAACTAGAAGAGAACCATAACCATCCTGAGAAAGCAGGGGACTGAATCAAGTTGGGGATGTAATAAAGCAAGTAAAAAGGTCTGATGTATGTCTCAGGACAATGATGCTAACAGAGCACCTGTGACGGGGTGATCCAGCCTCAGCAGAGTCCTCCTTTGCTGTGACCCATGGAAGCTGTGTTGAGAGAACTGTTATTTCTATCTGTAACTCAGAAAACATGAAAGATCAGAAGAAAAAAAAATTAAGTTCAGATCTGAGCTAAAATCAAGACTTTCAAGAGACATCCAAGAAAGTTAATGATACAAGACTGATGAGCAAACCTAGACTGCTTCACTGGGATTAGTTTTATATGTGCTATTTCCACAAATACAACACTAAACGTAAACTAATAAAGCAAACTATGCCAAGAGAAGATTATCAGACATAATCCAGACACAGCTGCTCTAAAAAGGAGTCCATGCATCTCTTTTGCACTTGAGAAATAGAATCAAAATATGAAGAAGTCTCTTCTAAAAGCCTTTATCATGTAATACTCAGGATTTGTTTTTTGCTGCGCTTCACTTACACCCTCTACACACCCTCCTGCTCCAAAAGAATCCCTTAATTTACTCCTACAACAGCCTCTTACTGCTGGCTCACTGCACACATCCTCTGAAGACTGGCAGGTGAGCCCAGATTCACAAAATTCCCCTGAGCTTAGATTTTCTGTCAGGTTGTTGTACAGAAGACATACTCCAACATTAAAAAAAAAATACATTTAAAAAAATCTTGATTTTTCACATCTAAGTAGAAAATGTAAAAGAAATGCACTACGAACCATAAGAACAAGAAGCCACAGATGTTAGCTGCTCTTTCAAGAACAAAGGCAGCAGTCAGATAAGTTCAGTGTGCGCTGTTTTAGATCAGCCATTCGTTAAGATATTATTAATGTGCATAATTCAAGGGGGAAAAAAATAATAATTGAATTACAACACTATCTATCTGGCTGCCAGGCTTCCTGTTACACTGTCACTTAGGGTTTTTTCCACATTTCCCTTTATCTGTTAAACTGCAGTTCAGAGGCTCTTAACAGTGTCCCAATCGCCTACAATTCTTTCACATGTTTTTTTGTTGTCTTCCATTTTTAATCTCAGGTCAGCAGCATCCAACCCCATGTTACTACGCAGTCTTGTATGTGCACCATCTTTAATGGGGAAAAAAACAGCTTTTCCATCTTAGTAACAGCTGCACTACTTTCTCAGCAAGATTAGTTAATTTAAGTGCAAAGAAAAAATCAAGAGAAGTGTCACTTCTTTTAAAGCAGTGACAGTTAGTTCAGTTTTCTTCCCCTTGCCATGAAAATTATTCTTTTACCTCAGCTCTCGTTACCTGTTTTCATTTTCAGACTGCTCTATCTCAGCATACCTGCATTTTATGTTTAATGTGCCATACTTGTGAGATCTCACCAGCTCACTCTTTCAGTCATGACCATTTCAGAAAACATGTTACCTCAGGTCTAGTAAACTGACAATATTTTGCATTCTTATAATAACGTCACTCGGCATCTACCTAAATTACTGCTGGTATTTTCTATTATTTTAACACAGCAGATGGAAATGAAGGACAAAAATTTCACACTAACTCTCTATCTCCACACACAGCCACCAGCCACTTCAAGTTTCTTCTTCAGCTTTAGCAGGGACACCTTCCACTTCAGCTTGCTCAAAGTTCTGTCTAACCTGTCCTTAAACACTTCCCAGGATGGGGCATCCACAACTTCCCTGGCAACTTTTTCCAATGTCTCTTTTTGTCCCAAAGACTCTTCAGACCAAGAATTAAGACCTTGAAGAGAGAGACAAGATATTTTCATCAATTCAATCATCCATCTCAGTTCTTTCACAACTCTTGGCTGATGGGACCATAGAGTCCTTCAAAATTAACTGAACAGGTCTACTAGACACTACACATGCTTCAGTTTAGACAGAATTGCACCAACAAAAAAAACAATTTTAAAGACACACTTCACAACTGTAAGCCTCCCCTAACTCCTTAAACACCACCAGCGTTTAATACAAGGGATGAAATTCAATTTAAAACCACTCTCCTGCAAGAACAGCGCTCTCCCCAAAATAATACACACTCAAGATGCTCTCCTGGCACCTCTTTATTAACGCTCTCAACACAAGGATTTTGATTCAAAAAGGTGGCAAACAGCAGGATGAAGATCTCCTATCAAATCATCTGATGTGAGTGAAAGAAAAGCTCAACTATCCGCAGCACACCAGTGCCACTTTTTTTTTTTTTTTTCTTTACCACAGCTGGCAAAAGAGCAGCACACCAGTGCCACTTTGTTTTTTTACCACACCTGGCAAAGGAGCTGAGAACATTAAAACCATACTTCTAAGCCGCAGGGCACGGCTGGTCCGGGGACACCCTGTGACCACAGCGTTCAGCGCAGAACACTGACAGCAGACACATCCCAGAAGCATGAGCCCTTGCAGATGGTTTTCCCCAGGGATTTTTTCCTTTTCTTTTTTTTTAATTTTTATTTTTATTTTCTTTTTTCTTTTTTTTTCTTCTTTTTCTTTTTTTTTTTTTTTCTTTAGTACAAGAGACCAAGAAATTGAAAACCTGAGCTAGAAAATCAAGCTGCTGGCACTATAATCCAGCCCATCAGAGAAAGTGCCACCTTCCAGCAACCTGTTCAGCAAGGGAACGCGGCTTGATGGTAGGATGAGAAGATAATTGGTAATGTATCTGAAACAATAACGCGTTATAATGAGCACGCAGGGAGTGAGAACTGCCACTGGCAGCAGCCCGCTTCCTCCGGGCACGGTTTCCCTCACAGCACCGGCGTTTCAACTCGTGTTCCAACCAACTACGAAAGTCAAACACGGCTTCTCCCGGGGTTTCGGCCGCGGGCGGGATGGCTGCTCCCCAGCATCGCACCTGCTCTCCCGCCTCCCCAAGCCGCCCTGGTGCCGGCAGCCCGGGGATGAGCAGGCGGGCAGGCACCCCACTGACCCGGGAAGGCACCGGGACGCTTTGTCTCCTCTTCCCGAGAGACAGAAGTTGTTCTAAGGCAGGACACCCATTCCCCGCACACGCGTTCGGTCTCCCGGCACCGCTCCCCCTCCGGAACGGGGTGCCCGGCTGACAGCTCGCTGTGGCGGCAGCTGCTCGGGGCGGACGGGTTCGGGCTCGGGCTCTCCTCTGGGGACCCGGCTCCACCTCTCTCCCCACAAGTGAGGCAGAAGGCCACCGGGGCGAGCGCTCCCGGCACCGGACACCGCCCAGCCCATCCCCACCCCGCTGCTGCCTCAGGACCACCGGACTCACCTCGCACACACAGCAGCGACATGGCGGCGGCGGCCGCGCCTCAGCTACGGCCCCACCGGCCGCCCCCGGCTCTCCTCATGCCGCCCCGCTGCCACAGGGCGGGAGGGCGGGCGGGCGGGCGGGCGGGACGGGCGGGAGTGGGGGCGGCACCGGCCCGGGCGGGGCGGGGAAGGGCGGGGCACACTCACACACACACGCACTCACACACACAGAGTCACACACGCACAAGCACACACATACACAGAGACACACACACAGAGACACACACTCACACAGACTCACGCACACACACACACACACACCGACACATGTACAGACACGCACTCACACACACACACAGGCACACACAGAGACAGACACAGAGACACACGCAGATACACACACAGACTCACAGACACACACACACCTCACGCACACACACTCCACATACACACACACTCCACCCACACACTCCACACACAGACACACACACAGAGAAACACACTACGCACACACACAGCGTCCACACATTCCCTCCCTCCCTCCACACACACACACAAACACACACACACTCCCACCCTCCTCCCCACACACTCTCTACACACACACTCCACACACATACACTCCACACACACACTCCCTCCCTCCCACACACACACTCTCAGCACACACTCCACGCACACACACACCTTGGTACCTGGAGGGGCTACAGGAAAGCTGGGGAGGGACTTTTTCCAATTGGTAGGACAAGGGGGAATGAATCCAAAGCGGGAAAAGGGCAGCTTCGGTTAGATATTAGGGAGAGATTCTTCCCTGTGAGGGTGGTGAGACACTGGCACAGGCTGCCCATGAAGTTGTGGCTGCCCTTTCCCTGGATGTGTCCGAGGCCTGGTTGGATGGGGCTTGGAGCAGCCTGGCCTACTGAGAGGTGTCTGTGCCCACAGCAGGACAGTTGGACCTTGTTGATCTTTAGAGTCCATTCCCACCCAAGCCATTCTGTGAGTTAAATCCAGCTGGTGGGTGGTCACCAGTGGTGTTCCCCAGGGCTCTGCATTGGGGCCTGTTCTCTTTAGTACCTTTACCAATGAACTGGACAAGGGGATAGAGTGCACCCTTAGTCTGCAGATGACCCCAAGTTGTGCACGGAGGGTAGGAAGGACCTGGCCAAGCTGGATTGATGCGCTGAGACCAGTTGTATGAGGTTCAACAAGTGCCAGGTCCTGCACTGGGTCACAACAACCCCAGGCAATGCTACAGGTTTGGGGAAGAGTGACTGGAAAGCTGCCTGGAGGAGAAGAACCCAGTGGTGTTGGTCAACAGTTGGCTGAATGCGAGCCAGCATATGCCCAGGTGGCCAAGAAGGCCAACAGCATCTGGCTTGTATCAGCAAGAGTGTGGCCAGCAGGACTGGAGCAGTGATTGTCCTTCTGTACCAGGCACTGCTGAGGCTGCATCTCAAATCCTGTTTTCAGTTCCGGGCCCCTCACTACAGGAAGGACATTGAGGGGCTGGAGTGTGTCCAGAGAAGGGCAACAAAGCTGGTGAAGGGTCTGGAGAGCAAGTCTTAAGCTATCCAGTCTATCCAGTAGATAACTGGAATGGTTTAGTCTGCATACAAGGAGGCAGAAGGGAGACATTACCACTCTCTACAACAAGGAGATGGGAGCCAAGTCGGGGTTGATCTCCCAATTAACAATAACATGAGGTGAAATGACCTCAAGTCGTACCAGGGGAGGTTTGAATTGGATATTAGAAGAAACTTTTTCACAGAAAGGGTTATCAAACGGTGAAACAGGCTGCTCAGGGAGTTGGTTGAATCACCATCCCTGGAGGTATTTCAGAGACATATAGATGTGGTGCTGAGGGACATGGTTTGGTGGTAGACATGGCTTGGTAGTGTTGCATTAATGATTAGACTTGACCTTAAAGTCAAGTTTGACCTTAAACTGTTTTCCAACCCAAACAGTTCTATGATTATATGAAAATTAACACAGCTGGAACCTACAGCTGGGCACACTGGCATGGCCTTCATTGGGATGGATGTGTTTGCCACTTGCAGGCAGCATTCCTCGGGTGTTGTGTGCAGGTGGAAAGGCCTGGGGACCACCCAGGGGTGCCAGCAGGCCACAGGGCAAGCCAGTGGGGACAGGATCCTGGTCCTTTTCCATGGCCAAGCTTTGACATGTCCCAGCTTAGGGTAGAGAGCTGTACTTAGCTGGGGGCTTTTGGGTACCTTGCTGCTGTTGGTTTTTCTTCCCCTTTTTCTCATTTTTTTTCATTTTTGTTCTGCACCTTCAAAGTAAGAGAACTTACTGCACATATAGTATGCTGCATCTATGCAGGAGTAATTCCCACCATTTACACACCACCTGGGCCATGCTCTATCACCATAAGCTCGACTGTTGCACAGCAGCAGCCCTCCATATCCCCTGCCATAACAAAAACTGTAGCAACCACTTTAGGAAGTGCAGGAGCAGGACAAGTAGGCATGGTTGTTGTGTCTTAAGTTCTTCTTCAGTATCCTGTCACTTCCAAAGTGTGACCAGCTCTGAGGGTTTCCTGAGCCTGACATGATGATGGTAATCCCCAGTCTACCTCTCAGCTTGCCTAGACTTTCTCAGACCCCTGCAAAGTCCTTGTATCCTCATCTGGTAAGGTGTTTCACAGGTCTGCTGCTTGTTTCAGGGAGAACCACTCCCTGGGCTCCCTTGGGACTGGTCACAGTGATGTCCTCTGTTAGTTTCTAATGCTTTTAGTGCTGCTTCATCCCAGCCTATAAATAACCATTAACACTGCAGAACGTACTTTTTGTTCCAGACAAAGGATCCAAAGACAAACAAATACTTTCTGATATTGAAAATCAACAGCAAAGTGTCATAAAATGTGATTGCTATTGTTTTATTCTTTAGAATAACTCGAAAGTCTACACAAAGGGTAGAGAAGAACAATTCTAGCTGGGTGTTTCAAAGACACCAACCTTCCCAAACTTCATACCTAGACAGCAGAAAGATTTTTCTGCTGTATCCATCATAGTGTGTTTTACTGCCTTTTTTCCTGCCTTGTGTTTGCTGCACAGTGTGTATCAAGGAAATGTATCAAAAATGTATGTAAACCTTGAGATACCAAGGGACCACTTGAAAGGGCAAAACATAATGCAAAAAAAAAAAAAAAAAAAAAAAGCAGACTGTGTGCTAAAAGCGTTACCAGGGGCAGCCTGGAGGGGCTGGGAACACTTCCCCAGGGTGTGTGAATGTGGTCAATCTGTGCAGGGAGCTGCTAATGCCAGCACTGAGGCAGGTGGGAAAGGAATCTCCTCTTCTTGTTCCTGAACTGGCTTCAGTGCTGCTGAAATGCTGCTGAAATGTTGCTAAACTCAGAACTCTGATTTACTTTTTTAGGTGTTTGTTACTTAAGCATAGCAGTGGCAGACAGGTATAGGGCTCCAGCACACCAGCCTCTCTGTTTTGGCCATACATCATCAGAGCCTGCCCCACCTGTGATCTGGGCACAATACTGCCCTTTCAGTTAACTTCAGTGGGTGTTAGTGTTTTCTCTAAAAAAACCTTTATCATTTAACTCTCATGTGACTTAGGGTAGAATGCCAGACCCTCTGCCTTTTCAAATGCTCCTCTGCATTCAACAGAGCCTCAGAGATTTTAATCAACAAAATATCTGCTCAGGGGTCCCTGAGCTATTCTGCTGCCCTTCCTTTCCTGCCTTCCTCTGCAGCCTTGCTCTAAGCAAAAACTTTTAAACAGTGCATCAGCTAATTTCTGCCATAGCCACACACAATCCTGTCACCACTGCTCTTCTCCCTCTACCGAGCCCCATTGCACTACCTGTCCTAATTAAAAATTAAAGCCTTTGAGGTCATGGTTGTCACCCACTGAGTCACACAACACCTGGTACAGCAAGCCCCTGTCTTGCCCACAGCTTGTAAATGCTACTATACCAGAAATTATAAAGGTCTGATAATATCATACGTGTTTTAACATCATAGTAATGTGTTACTAGCAAGTACGGCAATCAAGCATCTTGTAGCTAGGATGAGATATCTTAATACCAGGAGTAACTGGTATTATCACAGTTAGGCTGGGATTATCACAGGTTTTATGAGTTTCCTGTAGTTCTGCAGCCTAGTTAGATGCAAGTGTTTTACCAGTCTTTATCTAATCAAAAGATATGATTTGTATAATTCCAGTTCTCAAATACAGTGGTTACTTGTCTGTTTGCCTACCTTTACCTCTCTTCTCCTTTCCACTTCCAAGAGGCTGGAAGAAGGACCAAGCCACTATTGAAACTTTTGCAAGGTAGGACTACTCTCTTCTAAATTGTACTTGGTCCTTGAATTCGATTTCCTTATGTTTCTCCAGATCAAGTGCCACTCCCCAAATGCATCTTTCTCTATTATTTTCTCTAGTTCTTCTACGGACATAAATATAAAAGTAGTTTAGTGATAAAAAACACTGCAGCAGAAAGAGAAAAAAACATCCACTACTTCTTGTGCTGTCCTTGGTCTCTTGAACATGAATGATTCGTCCAGGTCTGTTTCTGCAAGTCCACAAAAGGGAGTGCCAGATTCACAAATACTTAACTATAAGCAAAGCTCCAAATCCCATTGTAGCAGACTGCATCTAAATTCTGCAGCTGACAGCATGCTCTGGTAGCACAGGCAGTACAGTCTGTCAGCACTGTATTTCTTTTTAATGGAGAGTCTTCCTGAATTAAAAAGGAAATACAAAGTACATCAAGCACACTACAGTAGCCTTCATACCCCTTAAACCTATGTGACTTTCTGAACAAAACCGAGGTACACTGCAAACTCAGGAAGCAGGTATTACTGCCAGCTCTGAACTGATTCCCAGTTTACACTTCCTGCAAAGCAAGGGTTAATTCTCTCTGGCAGCTCTGACCCCAGCCATCAGTCTCAGCTCACCTGCTGCTGGATAGGAAAGTAATAAATGGGTGATACTGCCATCACCACAGCTTCCCAGCTGTTTTATATCTGCCCATTTGCTACAGTTTCCCTGTTCATAGAGCAATAGTGTGGCTATATTTGCGGTCTAAGTAAACTGTGTTTTCTTCCTCCCTTCTTGTTCCTCTGCATTTTTGAGTTTCATATTTCTACTGCCGAGGAATGGTTCAAGCTGAAACTTGGCATGTAGCAAACACATGTGGGCTTTATTTTAAATCAAAGGGCTTAGATCTGTTAAACCATTTTTCTGTTATGCAACTGACAAAAAAAAAAAAAAAAAAAAAAAAAAAAAAAAAAATCATCTCAGACCTGGTTTTTGGGGCTAAGCTCTAAAGATAAGGAAAAAAAGCTTTTAATTTACTCTATGACATTTGGCAGGAATTAGGTGCTGAATGTAGATTTAGCAGTTGATTCATGTCCTGATGTTGGGGAGCAACCCTCAGATTTGACTGTAAAGGTAGCAGGCTTCTGAAATGTCTTTCACTGCTGTTTTTGCTTTATTTGCTTACTAATAAAATGTAGCATCTGCTGAAACATTAGGATATCATAGGACCTTTTTCACAACACTGCATTGTGTCTTACCTGTGTGAGGGACCCACTTCAACAGCACCTTGGAATCCAACTTTCTCTGGAGTGTATCACAGCTCATATTCAGTGCAGTAGCTGAGGAACGCTTTATACATGCACAGAAACCTGCAGGGAAACAGCCTACAGTCCTCTCAGTTATAGGTAAAACAAAACGTTGGTTTTAAGACTCCAAAATGCTCAAACAGGACGATACCCATGAAATTTTAAAGATGGTAGTGGATAGGACTCCTACACCATCAGAGCAGCAAGGTGAGCAGGGCAGTGAGGGGCAGCAGCCCAGCCCAACAGCCAGCCACACTCTGGTCTGTAACTTTGAGCATCTTCTTTCCAGTCCTGACTGTCCTGACTTTTCACAAGGATCGGTGACATCTGCAAGTGACAGTGATCTGGTAATTTAAGGCATTAACCAGCAGCCTCATTTGAATTTCCATTTGAATCAGAGATTCTTCAACAGTCCTGCTCAACCTGGCACCACGCCATTGAAGTCTCTGTACTGAATCTTTCCTTTTGTTGTGCTCAGGAACTCTCTGTAGCCATTTAGCTTTCCTCCCTGCACAGCGTGGGCACTTGGGTAGGGTTTAGACTTTAAACAACAGGGTTTAAAGTCTAGTAGTCCCTCTCACTACATCCACAAAATGGAGGTTGTGATAATTCTTTCAGGAAGGAGGTGGTAAAGACAAGGGCTATCGTGATTATAAATATGTTAGCAGCGATGCAATGCTTGGATACTGTCACCACACAACCATTTCTACAGACAGCACAAAGAGATCTGCCAGTTTTTACATTACAAATCCATGTTCAAAAGACTGGAGAGGAGAGAAGCATCTGTTCATCTCAGGGTAAAAACCCCTCTGCATAATAGGGCAGCTTCCATGGGAACTGACCTTTCAATTACAGCTGCTCTGTAGAAAAAAGTCTTTCAACCGCTCATGCTGGAGATGATAGAACTGAACCTATTTCTCATGCAATTATCCCAAGCGCCCCAAACACAGCACTTCTTGTTCATATTGCAGTGCTTTGTCCTTGAGCAGTACAGTGGGATTGTGCTGCAGGGTGCACCCAGAGCTACTGCACACATGCAGCGTGAGGTCTCTGTTTAAGCGGTGCTCAGCAAAGCCAGAAACACAGGGTCAGGGTGAAGTATAGACCCCCGGGATCTGACCATGCATACTGGGGCTGGGGCTGTCTGCTAGTGACCCCACACTTGGTCAGCATGAACACTGCCACTATTGTTGCTCCCTTAAAAGCAGGTGCCATTACATATGCATGAGCTGAAGGATGTTCAGGTTCTCTGAAAGCCTCTGCCTTAGACTGAAGTGATCTTTCTGATTGGCAGTAGTTGTCCTTTCAGCAGCAGTTATTCTTGGCTATGTTTAATCTCTGACTCCCTTGTCACAGCGCCCCGATATCTGAGAGGCAGGAGGTAGGGGCACAGAGACACAGGACTAAAGGGATCTCTGGGGTCAGAAGCCCTGTCCCTACAACCACACTACCCCTTTTTCCCAGCCCTGTCCCTTTCACAAAGAGCTTCGTAGTTTGCTCGGGTACTTCACAGGAACCCTTTTGCAGCCACTGTTTCCAACTTCCTCATTTTCTTAATTCTCCTTCCAACTTCACCTTTCAGTTCAGAGCTTTTCCTCTTCCTAATATTTTGCCATGAGATCCAACAAAACCCCTCTCTAATTTTGATTTCCAGAATTAAAATAGGCATCTTTCTGAAGTGGCCCAGACATCACTGGCTCCGACTGTATGATTTCTGTTTTGGAGCTCTTTCTGTTTGAGTTAACGCCTCTCAGGCATGAATGGCACCCATTATGCCCAGCAGATCATTTCGAGATTGGGCTGGTATTTCCTGACGTTGATGACTGGAGATTAAATATACAGATATACACAGTCCTGTGGGATAGTCACCTTCTCATTTAATAGGAATATGTCACATCCATTCTGGCATTCCGTACTCCACTTTGCCATGGCTTCCCTTTTAAAAAAGAGGGAATAAATTTTATTCTAAAGAAATCAGGTATTTTGCTTTTCATTTTTAATTTGGCAAGGTACAAAGCCCCTCACCACAGCCAGATTTGTTTCCTGCCGTACAGCTGTGTCTTCATTTTTCCTTCTGTTTGCATTAACAAACCTTTGAGGAGTGCAAAAGGTTAGTCTTCAATAAAGAAGCCTGAGGGGATAACTTTTCTCTTGCTTTGGTAGTTTTTATTCATTGAATAAGAACATTTGTTGGAGATAAAAGAAGAGCTATTTGTCAAAATTAAAGTTGTTGGCAAACAGAGCCAAAGTGATGGGCTCTGACGAAGAAGCACCATGGGACCACAAAGGACTCTTCTGCCTGTTTGACCTGCTTCACCATCCCAAGAGCACAGCCAGAAACCACAGAGGCAGTCAACTTCTGGCAAGGAGTATCTCAGGCACAAAGAAAACCTGAAAAAGAAAACTCTGGCCAGAGTTTCTCCCCTCCAGTGTGATTTTGTGTTGCACTGTATCTATTATCTGAGAGAAGGAGAACTTCTACATTAAAAAAAAAAAAAAAATGTCTCGATAAGTGCTGTGAATAATATGGGAGGGCATTCAACTGCATTTATGAGCAACATGGGTTTTGTCAGAGAATTTTTATAACACTCTAGCAAAATTACTTTGTAGAGCAGCAAAGTACCTTGCAAGGAAAAGACAACCTCCTACAGTCTCTGAGAGCCACTGCCCCCCTAGAAGTTGCCAAATGACTGACACTTCCTATGCAAACAGGCTCTTTAACCTTCCAACCCAGTGTTCCATAGGTGCCAGAGCCCAAATTACATGCATTCTTACTGTGCTCTCCTGCTATGTGAAGAATGGGGAAAGCAGGCAGGCAGGCTCACCCTCCCTCAGACTGCACACACCAAGTTTTCAGAGCTGCAACAGCATAATTGAAGCCTGGTTGTGAACACTTTCTGCACCAGCCTCATAAAAGGGCTGTGCAGAAAGCAAGCATTTTGCAGTTCTGTCCTCCCTGCTTCACTCAGGAGTCTGCAGGTCCCATTTTTATTCCTCTTTTTGACACTTTTTTCCCCAAAAGATTTATAAAAGTCCTTTCCCAAGTAATTTAAAATGCAAAGATAGGAGAATTTTATCTAGTTCTTTAAATGCTCATGTGATGTCTAGCACTACAACCTAGAAGATGTTGTTCTCATCAACCCTACCTCTTAATAACTTACATATTTGTGTTGCTGAACTTCACCTTGTATCCCTGGTGGTAGGTCTGAGAGGGCAGGTTTTGAAAACCTCCCCTTGAAATCCTCCCCAGGAATGCCTGGAGTAGTGTCTGTCTGAACAGGATTATTATCATTTAGGGACTATTTTTATATACTACTTGCTGCTTCTTTGAATGGAACAAATTGAGGAAAAGCAAATAGAAAAGCAAAATTCAAAACTGTATCTAACAGTCCCATATATCCTCTGTTTCTTGGGCTGGGTATTATAATTTTATGTTGCAACCAAAACAGACACCATTCACAAGCTCTTTTATCCTCTCCCAAGAGTTGATTGCAAAAATAAATAAAATTTAAATTAACAAAAAGGAGAAAAATACTGTTCATCTACCTTTCTTTTCTATCACAAGCAACAAAACGGACAATAAACCTTTGCTCCATGCTAATGGAAATCCAGCCCAGCTGGTTACATAAAATTGCTTAGGAAAATCAGCAAATGTTGGAGAGAAATAGCCTGGCACAGATATGGTTGTTTAAACACTGGGCCTGCGATAAAGGGCCTGCAAGGATCCTGCCATGGTCGAGGTTTGCCTCAGCAGCAAGCTGCAAAAACTGAGGAGTGGGGAGTTCCCAGCTACTGGATTATAGCTGCCAAGTGCTATTATAGGGTCAAACAGCCCTGAGCCTTGCTGTTACACCCTGCACCCTTTGCAGTACACCCTGATGCAACAGCCATCCCTCACCTCACCTCGGAGACCTGTCCAAGCCCACCCCAAGGGAAGGAGCAAGTGCCACCAACACCTCCAGTCCCCCTCTCCATCCTGAGAAGTGCCCACAGTACCCTGGGACAGCTGCTGCCCTCCCTCCTTGGTCCTTGGGTGGCTCTCTAGAGAAATAAGAGGCCACGAAGAAGCAACCTGCCTGAAATGACATTTGCTTAAACCAGAGTGTCTTGGGGCAGAACCAGGCATACATTCTGACCCTTTACATTTTCTGCTAAGTGTATAAAGCCAAGGTGGAATGTGCATGCACTTGTCAGAGACCCTACAGCCCTTTCTTTAGGTTACTGCTCCTAGTTCCAGCATCCAGGACAAATCCCCATGTGCTTGTATATGCCATTCCTCTTCCCCTGGGAGTCTGGCTCGAAATTATTTGATGCTTTCAGGATTTCTAGTCATTAGGGAGGCTGTTTCCCTTGTCTAAATGCTGGCAGAGCTTGAGGAATGACTCCTGCCTGTGGGATGGCTCTTCCCTGAATGGCTCGGATATGGCCTATGGTGGTCGAAGGTCCTCCTACCACTTGGGGAGATGCTGATGTGATCCTGCTCATGGAGATGAGGTGTGAGCAGTAAGACACCCCCAAGAGGGAAAATGAACCCAGTGTCATTGTTATGCTTGGTGGGTCAGAAGGAAACAGATTGGCAGAGTCATTTACATGCGCTAGGGATCATTTTGTGGTTTGCAGACTGAAATTCTTAATGGCACTCATTACAAGTTGTTTGCTTCCAGATGCTGTTTGCTTTCATGTTCAGAGCTACACACATTAACACAGAAAATTCTGCTTAGAAAAATATGGAATTCTGGCAACTGCACAAATCTAGAAAAAGTCGGCATCCAAAATGCAAGCAGTGTCAGGCCGATGCCATAATTTTGCACTGGCTTTTGATCCTTAATTGCTAGCCATTTATCTCCCATGGGATATGTATGTACATGCACACAAAACATCTGAAGGTTGACAAAGGTACTGGATAGAAAGATTTTTGCTCATATCACAGGATCTTTTATCCATCGTCTGCCTCTTCCCCTTCCCAGCCATTCCCCTCTAGTCTGCAGCTCTCATCCAGCCAACTACCACCTCCTGTTCCCATCTGGTGACACTGGTGCTGTCTTGTGCACTCAGGAGCTCCTTAAAAACAAACCTGGACAGACACATCCACAGGAAAAAGCCCAGTTCCTCATCTCATTACAGCCTGCAGCATCCATGGCAAGCTTGACTGCAAGAAGCCAGATGCTCTGTCACCAGAACCCTTTTGACACAAATGTCAAAGAAAGCATCCCTGTCTGAATCCACCTTCCCATAAGGCAGCCAAGTTTCTTTAGAGGTCTCCTATGAAACCACAGGAGCCTAGCTCCTGCTTCTCTGTGCAAAGATCTGTTATGACAACATCCAGCAGTAATGAGGTGCATGTTTTCCTGCAGGAACTGGAGGTTTTAGTAGAGGCTGGAAGTACCAAGGAGCCTTGTAGGTCAAACCTAATGTGTTTCTTCAGGGTTGCATGTTAATATGAGGATTTGCCAGAAAACTGCCCAGTATTGATGTTATTTAGGGAGAGTTTCTCCCTGTGGCCTCACCAATTTAGTGCTGATGGAGTGAGTTCCTACAAACCAAAATCTCTAACTGCAGGGTGCTGTGAAGGCAACAGAATGCCCCTTAGGTATTAAGTTTTAGTACTAATTGCATCTGCATGTGGGGAGGGAGGAGCTGGTGTATGTACCATGTCTCATCTTTCTGAAAGAATAATCAGAGCTTTTCTAGCCTTTTTGATGCTTGTTGGGCCATCAGCCAAAGCGTGGGCCCGTCCCATCATGGAAAAGGAGGATGTGGTGCACACCAGAGTCTCCAGCCCAGAGCTGAGCAGGCAGCACAGCTGAGAGCCAGCAGCTCTCTTTTAAAAAGCACGTGGAGATAAAGGAACTATCCCTTTGCACTCACACAGGAGTTTTTCAAAACTCATCCCTGTATCTTCCTCCAAGACCACTGGTGCTGAGTATTCTCATCTTTTCTGTATTTTTCTCTGTTCATACAGCCACACAGGCAGCTTTAGTTGTTTCATGGAGGTGGGACTTGCCTTTGTCTTGGATATGTAGCAAAAGCAGGAGGGGTTGATTTCTCTGGACAGTGAATTTATGCAACCTGTACAACTTGTCTGCCTCCTTCAAAGCTCTCCAGGACATTTTCTAGCTCCTTCTTGGCCCTGCTGCTGTCCTCTGTTCTCTGATTGGTCACCACTGGGTCATTGATCACATTTTGATCCTGGAGACCACATTCTCTTCATTCTGTGCCCTCAAATTCCTCACATTCCCTTGGAGTGTTCCTTGGAGCAGGCATCCCCCTGGCCTTTCTGTGTGATCCTCTTTGGGTCAGGATATAGCTGGGCAAATGCAGGTGTCTATATGGTGGGTGTCTGTCTCTGAGCTCTTCCTTCTGTGTCACTCTATAATCCATTGAAACACTTAACTGGGAACAGTTACCTCATAGACATATTCATACTATGCCCCAAAATTACCTGTTTTCTGCACCAATTGTAAAAGGGATCCTGCAGACCTTAGCTCAGATGAAGGGAACCAGATGAAATTAATCTGATGCTTTATCTCTCAGTAAGGGCAGCAGCTCATACTGCTCAATGCTGGGCATTTGAGCCTCTCTGCCTCAGACCCAGCTCTCTTTGCCCAAAAGTAACCTTAATCTGCTAGTTTTCTGCCCACAGGTGCATCCCATGTCCTCAACTTCAATTTGGCTGGAATAAAGCTCTTCATATTTATCGAGTATTTCCATCAAAAGAAAGTGTACAAAATAATTACCCTGCCAGTTTTTCAGGCCATAACAAACATGGCATTTTTCAACCAGCCCTCTCTCCACACAAAGATCTTGCAGAGCCTTTTGGCAGAACACTTCTGGTCCTTCCCCACTCCCTTTCAGTTAGGAGTATCATTGAAGCTGCCATCAGACCTATTCTGAACAATGCAACAAAGGCCCTTTTCCCAGCCAAATGCTGAACCCATCTGGCTGATTAGGTCCTAAAGAGGCACCACATGAATCTCCTGCATTTGTCGCCCAATTCTTCACTGTCTGTTTGCCTTCATCTCTGAGGTTTTCAGCTGCCATCCACACTCACCTTGCAATGCTCTCAAAACAAGAGCTGACCAGTATATTCCATAAGTGTGCTCTAGTACGTGCAGCATTGGTTGGCTTTGTTTTCCCTTGGTGCCCCTGGATTTTGTCTCTACCTGCTGCTATGTTTCATATCACTGCCTCTCAGAGATAAGTTTTTCTTTTTGTTGTGACCTTGCACAACAGTCACCAAAGTACAGCCTCTCTGGAGTGGATTGTTGCTGCAGTTACTCAGAGAGCAAACACTGAAATACACTATTTGCCTGATTAAATCTGAATGGGGATTAGTAATGGAAGAGGAAAGGGCTGTAACTTCAATTCAGGAACATTATCCTCTTTCCTTCCCTCACTCATTTGGCAGCAACATGGATGCGTGGCTGCAGAACAGCACTTCTGTAAGAGCTGCATGCACCCCCCTTTGTGTTTATTCCATCTGCAAGATGGTGGAGATGAAACTCCATAGCCAGCCCTGTCAAGCCAAGCAGCCAGTTTCTGGAAACAGTTTGTCCCTTTTTCAGACAGCACAGCCTGGGGACCGCTACCCCAAAAGTAGCCAAATGCCTCCCACTGCAGGACAGCCACCTGCACTCAGAACAAGACAGCCATGGTCTCTTCCTGACCTGGCCCTTGGGCTTCCACACCAGAAAGCTTTGCTGATGAAAGCTACCCAGCTTCTGCCTTTGTCTTCACAGTATGGGTGTGGTGGTAAAAGGACTCCCTCAATGGCTTCAGTTGCATCAGCAAGTGGTACTTGTCAGCACTAGGTCACACTTGGGGTGTATTTTTTCCCCACTGAACTAAAACCAAACCAGCTTTGGTAGCAGGACGAGATTTTTTGTGTGTTTGTGTGAATCCAAGCATGAAAGACACAGAGGATGGTCCTCTGTGCTGGGAATTGCTGCATAGAGCCCCAAAACATTTCCCATCCATTGCTCTCACTGCCAAGGTGGCTACAGCATCCTTCACCAGTGTAGTACAACACCCACAGGTCAGAGGACCTTGCTCAGCCCCCAGCCACTCTCATGCCTCTCCACCAGGGCACTGGGAATGTGCACCCCAGCAAATGCTTCCCTGGGACAGGGGCAGCCACAGTGCTTGGAGATGGGCATCTGAAGCTCCTGCAAACGAGGCAGTGACCTCGTTTGCTTGGTCACTCGCCTGCACTGAGCTGGAGAAACTCATCCAGGGATCCCCACGCCAGCAGCTGGCAGGGATTTTTGCATCATTTAATTCTCAATCCTCCCAAGAGGCTAGTAAGAGATTGAGTGCTTTCACTGATATGAAAGGAGGCAGCCATGGGAAGCAGAGCTGGACATCAGGATCTGCAGGGGCCCCGCAAGAGCAGTGTGTTCCCAAATGTCCCTTTGAGGGGAAGAAGCTGAGACAGAAATAACAGCAGGAGTGGGCATTTCTCTGGCCAGCAAAAGAGTGCAACAGACAGAGCTAGCAACTCCCATGCTGCCTGCAAGTAGCTTGCTGGAACCTCGGGACAGTGTCAGCCCCAGACAGGCAGAAGTGACAGTCCAAGCACAGCTGTCATTTGGGATGGGAAGGTTTGTTTTCTCTGCTACTTGGTGCACCCCTAGTATGGAGATGCCCTTGATGTGGTCCTGGATGTGTTTGCACATTTGAGCATGGACAGCAGCTGTACCCAGGTGGATGTTTGGACAGTTTGGACAGTTTTTCTGGATGCTGGCAGGCATAGTGCCAGAGCAGCAGCTTGCTTGTGCTGCCCAGCCCTGCCTGGTAATACTGGCAGATAGTGCATACCATCCTTCAGACCTGCCTCTCAGCTCCATAGGCTCCTTCTGGCCTGCTTTCCTCTACAAATGTAGATGCAGATGTGCTTAAGATTTACAGAGAAGAGCTGCTCAACTGTTCAGTGAGGCATATTCCTGCCAGAGTTTCTGACAAAAGCTGGAAGCAGGCCATGGACAAAAAAAAAAAAAAAAAAAAAAAAAAATTAAGACAAAGAGACAAAGACGCAATGCCTGCCTGAAAGTGGGGTCCTGAAAGGACAGGAAAGGTTGGGTGCCCAGCTCCCAGCCTTAGGTAGCCAACGCTCAGGTTTTGCTGACAACAAGGGGGTAAACAGGTCTGTCACAGGATTTGACTAGAAATCCAAATTAATTCCTAGCTCAAACAAGATAGAGGTCCAACAAGGTCCATCATATCAGCAACCTTCTCATGTGTCCCTGTTATAGATAAGCAAACAGAAGATGGGAAAGTATACTCATCAGGATGGAGCTGGCCTAGAAATGTAAGCACACACAGAAGCTTTCACTTTTTGGGGCCATGGGTAAACCCAAAGCCTGAGCCAGGCACCACTCAGATTCCCAGTGAGGATCCCCTGTGGCAGGAGCTTCTGTACCTGCAGAGCATTCATGGATGAATGGAGGGAAGAAATGGGAGCCTCCTCATGGCTGTCTCATTGAACACATCAGTCTTAGGGACTAAACAGGCACCAGCCTGCAACAAGCAGAGGGAAACAGGGAGATGCAGGAATACACCAAACCCCAAGAAGTGAAAACTGATGCCAAAGAACCTCATTTACAACAGCATCACAACTTTGAAGAAACACCATCCCTTTGCCAGATGGCCACATCAGGGTGAGAAACCCGTGAACACTTTTAGTGGCTCCTAATACCTCCACCCTGGGCTACTTATCACAGACCCCAGAGTGTCCCTGCTCCCCACAAGGCCAGAGGAAGCCCATCATTCCCTGTGGATGTGCTGGCTCATTTCCCTCATTCCTGCACTGCTTGTTTTTGAAAGGAGAAAGGCCCTGGAAGAGGGTTCTGGCAGCTGAAGTCCCAGTAGCAACCATGTGTGTCCTCACCCTGAACCCTCTCTGTCCCAGGAGCTATTGAACTGGAGCCCAGCAACACATCCCTTGTCTCCAGATCAGCTTCACAGAGGAAAGGTGCAGCAGAGCCATGGGTCAGGGCAGCCCTGTGCTTTGGGAGCAGCTCACTGCCGCACACCTGAGCAGAAAGAATTCAGTGCCCAGGGGCTCTCCTTTCTCCAGAGGGTGGGAAACAGCATCGCATCCCCTGTGCTGCTGCCCGGTGCCCTCGCAGCTCTTCTACAGGGACATGTCCCCGGTACGAGACAGGGGCTGTGTCCTGCAGCAGGGTTTGTCCGTCCCGTAGCAGGCAGCACCTTGCAGAGGACACGCACCTCGGGTCTGCTGGGATGGGGACACCGCGGCAGGGGATGGCCCAGCCCAGCTGCCCCCCAAGGAAGGCTCCGGGTACAGCCCCGCTGAACATAAGCTGGTCTGGGCTGCCACCTTGTGCCAACAGGCAGCATCCGCTGACCAAGACAGGCATGGGAAGGGTTTTTTTCACCACCCGAAATTTTCAGCGACCAAAATGATGATGTACCCCCGGACCTCACTTTCCAGATGAGCCCCACAGAGTTCAGCACCTCCCCGGCAGCAGGCAGTGGGGAAGGGGCTTTGCTGTCCCTCCACACAGCACAGATGGAGCCATCTTCACCCCACAACCTGGAATTCAAAATCTGTGTAAGCTTTGCCATATCCTCCAGGAAGTGTCCAGGTGCCAGAAGAGGGGGTCCAGCCAAGTGCAGCACCCTAAGGTGCAGGGTTAGGTGCAAGATCTTTATGCAAGCTCTCCAAGTCTCAGAGCTCCTGAAAGGGTTCAGCCCTGAACACCAAACATGAACAGGGAGAAATGCCAACATTTAGGAGCAGGCAGACATCCAGAATAAGTGGGCAGCGTCAGGCCCCAGGGCAGCCTGCAGCACTGGGAGGCATTTCTGCATGGCCCCAACCTCTGCCACCCCACCAAGGTGACACCAAGGGGACCTTTGCCTTCTGCTATCGGCCCCAGGTCAAACACTTGAAAGTCAGGGAAAGCTGCTGGCTGCTGCAAGGCTGAGATGTCACTGCATGGCTTGGAGCAGCCCTGGCATGCACTGGCCCTGGCACAGCCCATGCCAGCCAGCTGCATAGGGCTGACACTATCTGAGTGGGTAAACAGAGTTTATCAATCCCTCCCTTTTTATTTTTATTCCGAGGCAGGCACAAAAGAAAGGAAATATTTTTGCAGGGAAGCCAGAGCAGAAGCTCAAGGAATCTTTCTCTTGCTTCTGGGGTTAAGGTGCATCCCTCTGTAGAGCCTGGGTGAATCACACAGACCAGCAGCACTGTCTCTGGACCCCATCGCTGGTGCCATCCCATATCTACATCCCATCCCCCCAGCTACCCAGCTGCAGGCAAGGGGAGAGGGCCACTAAGTGAAGCCAAGTTGGCCAGGGAAACAGGTGAGCCTAAGGAGTGTATTGGCAGTGATTTGTGTGACAAGGGGCGAGGCACGATTATTTGCTTGGTGCTAAACCAGTTCATACTGTCCTCAGGTGTTGTTTCAGCTGGGAATCTCCTGAACAACACAGTCAGGGACTTTTCCAGCCTGACCTCCTGCTCAGAGCAGGATGTAACCAGCATTATTTCAAATATGATATGGCTTTGTGCTGCAAACACTGGGCACCTGCCTAGGGCTGCATTCTGCTTTGCAGAAAGTCTTCCTTCTGAGCATCCTCAGCCTGCCAAGCTGCAGCCTACAGCCCTCACTCTTTGCTACAGTGTCTACCAGTAGCTCTGAGATAGACGTCTTGGGTGCTGTCCACAGCTAAGCCCCCTGTTTGGCTCTGGGAAGATCCATGTGAATCTCAGACACAAAGCAGCAGTGAAATGTGGTGGCTAAAGCACTGAATTATTGACCTGCACCCAGCTGAGTAGCCTGGAGGGAGCCTTTGCTCCTCAGAGCCAAAGTGGTTCTGTGAGGGTGGCACTGCTGCTGTCCCATAACATTCTATGGGAGCAGATGGGAGAGAGGCAACAATGGAGCTATAGGGTCCATGGAGGGGGGGGGGGAGTGGGCTGGGTGGAAGACCCTACCTCTGCTGCTTGTTAAAGCCATATGAGATCTGTCTTTCCTCAGTAGTAGTGTCACCCCCCTCTCTGCCAGCAGGACTCTGAATCCCAGCAGAGCCCCCCAAGCTTGGAATGAGGCATCTGTGTGCACTGGGGCTCTGTTGGGGTGCCACAGTGACTGTGGCTGTATGGTGACCCGAAACACTGCTCACAGCCATGCAGGGGAGGGAACACCACCCCTGCACTCAGGAGGTGGAGGGCTCCTCTGTCAGGAAACTCTCTGAGCATGATTCATATCTTCAGTTTTACAGCTGTTTCAGTCAAACAGGTAAGCCGAGCACATTGCTGAGAACAGGTTCCAGCAGGGGAAAGGTCTTGCAGCACCAGCTCATGTTCCACTGGGGATGTCCCTCGGCCCCAGCGTGGAACAGCGGGGTGTGCATCCCCTTCTTGAGACAGGAAAGAGAGTCAGGGTTTGCTGAGATTTGCTCTGATTCACAGCTAACTGTTTGGAGCATAAGTGTGTAAACCCCAGGAGGCAACTCTGCAGGAGCCGAAGTCTCTCCACAGCATGCAGAGGGCTGAGGCTGTGAGAAAGAGAGAAAGCAAAGGTCTTTTGCAGCAGCCTGATGAAGAGACGTCTGTGTGGCATCCCATTAAGAGAGGAAGTGACACCCAAAGCTCCTCTTGCACGCCTGCCCCTTGGGCTTTCTCCGCTTCCTCTGCCAGCTGGGACAAAGCCATGAGTCACCAACGGGGTGCCCGATCCAGCCCCACTGCCTTTCTGTACAACCACCCCCCACCCCAGCCTGGCACGGTGAGCCCCCCAGGCAACGTGACCGATGATTCACAACAGCTTCCTCCATGGGCCTTTTAAAATTCTCTACAATCTTTCCCTGCCATGGCTCCAGGTCTTTCTGGGCTGGTTTCTGCACTCAGGCCCTTCATTTCTATACCTACATGGGCTTGGATCAAGCAGACAGCCGGTGCTGGGTGCAGGCACCCCTCGGGCGTCCCATCTTGCCCCATCACCTCCAGGAGGTGACGTGCCTGCTTTTTCGAAGGCGCTTTTGCAACCGCGAAACCAGCCCACAGCAACAAAACGAGCGTGTGCATGGGGAGGGGACGTCATCCTTCCATGATGAAAACCATTAAATTAAATTAAGGCTGTGGCGAGGAGCCTTGCTGGTGTCAGCTCCTGAGTCTGCTGGGAGCTTCGCAGCCGGCAGCCTCTCCGGAGGGAGCAGCCAGCCCGGGGAACAGGCTGAGCGGCCACAGCCCTGGAGCCGGCCGGTCGGGGCAGCTCCGGGAGGGAGCTCACCCAGCGATGAACTCACCGGCACTCAGCCACCTTTGCAGGCGCACCCTTCAAAGGGAAAGCCCTGCAGGCAGCAGAGCTCATCACAGAAGGATGTCGTTCCACCACGCGCTACGCGGGGACACCTCATCTTCCTGAAGAAACACCCTCCTCCTGGCAGGCGAGCCCCTGGAAGGTGGCCAGCCGTGCTGGGGAGCCCTGCCTAATTCATTTAAACCTCCCTGATGGCCTTCGCAGACCCTTCTGAGGTTCTTTGCCGGTCCCCAGGGTTTGCAGGAGGAGGATGACACCCACTCGTGGCCAGCCCCGGGTGGGCTGTCCCTCTGCAAGGCTCGAGCAGTGACCTGCCCCCCATCCTCTCCGGGCCCCTGGAGGTTTTCCAGACACCATTTTCTGCCTGTATTACCATTCCCCATCAAATGGCCATGGATGAGGCTCTGCCCCGCTCCTAGGAGGAGCACCCGCACCCCACCCAAGCTGTTCAAAGGAGCTTTTACGTCCTGCTCCTTAATCCTCTTTCTGGAACAAGAACATGTTTTAAAAATCAGAGGAGGTTGCTAAGGGACAGTGTGCTCAGCAGGGACATCGCTCACAAACCCTCAGTGCTCAAAAGCGAGAGGTAAATAACTTGGGATGTTAATAATCCTTTGCTACCCACACAATAAACAGAAATGTATTACTCTTGTCAAGGACAAAGCAGCCCATATTTCCCTGCAGCCGAGGAGCTGAACCAGCAAATCTTTTGGATTCAGCTCCACCATGGGTTCAGCTGTGACTGAAGTTGTTCCAGTTCAGTTCCCGTTCAGGCTAATAATGATTCATTAACCATTTGTTAACCCTGAACTCATTTCAGCCAGTTTAAGCTGGAAAACACAGCCTGAGGAAGTGGCCACGCGTTGGGGACTGCTCTGTTTTCAGCCCATCTCTGGTTTCCATGGTCTCTGCTCCCCTCCCAGCTGGACACCAGAGCTTCTCTGCAGAGTTGACACACAGGGCCAAAGGGCAGAAAAGCAAAATACTGCCCTGGGAATGTGTGGGAAACACATTTTGTGAGAGACAAGCAGGGGTGAGGGGGAACTAAGCCTCCCCAGCTCTTCCTCCCTGAAACTGGCACTTGAGGACACACAGGTTATGGCAGTGGCTCTTAAACCTCCCCCCACCACTGAAAGATCGGATGTTCCCCTTGTCACACTCAGAAATTAAAACGCTCTCTATATTAAACAACTTATAATGGCACACAACCTCATCCCGGTACCAGCCAGAGGATATTTAACAACAAATCTCCTGTAACCACACGTTGAGGCCTCAGGAGGACATGAGGTCCCTGTAAGGGCCATGTAGCAGCGTATGGAGCTGGCACCTGTCCCTCCAGAAAAGCGTATGGAGGGGCAGGGAGGTGCAGGGACCACCCGTTCTGCTGCATCCCTGCACACTGCTATTCCTGGAGAGTGCCCAGCATGGGTTCAGCCATGATAGAACCTCCAAAAATAATGCCCCCAAGCCTGGCAGAGAGGCGAGGGGGGGCCCTGGGGGTCGGCAGATGCTTTGCCTCCAGCTGGCTGCACGCTAGCACAGTCAGAAGAAGAGCCCTTGGTTATATTTATCATTTGATGGGACCGGTCCCTGCTATTTTTAGAGCAGCTTTGCAGCTGCGGATGGCTGAGCAGCGAGGGGAGTTGGACAGGGGGCTGGTTCTGCTCGGGCCGTGTCCATGGGGCAGGGGACTCCCCGGGGGCCGCTCGGAGGAAGTCATGTCCACGGGGTGAGGGACACCGTAGGGGGGTCCCACTGGGGGAGGCCACATGCGTGCTGTGGGCAGCAACCCAGGGAAGTCCCGCGCAAGCCGTGACAGTGGGGTGAGGAACACCCCACTCGGGGTCTCACTCGGGCTCACTCGGTACCCTGGGTCAGGGGGACACCCTGGAGGTCCCACCTGGGAGACAGGCATGTCCGGAGGGTGGGGGACACCCCGGGAGGAGGACACACCGGGAGGAGGCCGTGTCCATGGGGTGGGGACAAACCGAGCCCGTGGGTCCGGGGGTTGCCCCCGCGGGGGGCTCGGGGGTCCCGGGGGATGGCAGCCCCCGCCCAGAGCTGGGTCTGGCCCCGCCCCCTCCGGCGGCAGCCAATCAGAAGCCGCCCTGCATGGGACCGCCCCCTCCCCGCTGTCATCACACACCCGCACGTGGAGGGGGCGGGGAGGGGGCGGGACCTACGCGCGTTACGTCACCACCTCTACGCCTTCCCATTGGCCGCCCGACCCCACTGCTGGCCTCGCCCCGCGCCGCGCCCCGCCCAGTGCACCAATCAGCGCGGGGGAGGAGAGTGAGGGGGCGGGTCCCTGCCGGTACCCGGAAGCAGCGGAGGGAGAAGCGCAGCAGACGGGGCCGCGGCGGCGGCGGCAGCAGCAGCGGAGGGGGCGCTGGTGGGTCCGGAGGGGCCGCGGGTGACGGGGCGAGGCGGGGCACGGAGACGAACCGAGCACCAGGGGCGAGGGAAGGGGATGGGTCGCCTGTCTGGCGAGGGAGGGGTTAATGCGACCGGTCCCCGCCGCCCCCCAATCAGTTCCAGAAGGTTCGGGGGGGTGGGACGCTGGGGGCCCTGAGGGAGGAGGGAAGGAGAGAGGGATGGGGTGGGGAGGGCTGTGACCGGGATGGGGGGAGGAGGACGGGGCGTGACCGGGGTGGTTTCGGGGCTGTACACGCCGGAGGGGCTCTGAGCAGGATGAGGAGGGGCCGTGACCGGGGTGGTGGGGGGGCTGTCAGCTGAGGGAGCCGTGACCGGGATAGGGAGCTGTGAATTGGGGAGGGCCGTAAGCGGGATGGATCCGGGAGTCCGTGACTGGGGGGGCTGTAGCCGGGAGTGCAGGGGCCGGCGGGGTGTCCGGGAGCGGGGGAGGTTGCGGCAGGAGGTGTCTGCGGGGGAGAGGGCAGGCAGCGGTGTGACCGTGGAACTGCTGCCGGGGGTGGGGGGTGGGCTGTGCAGGGAGGTCGTGCCCTCTCCTTTGCCGGGGGGTCGGTGCCTAAGGGGGCTGAGAAGATAAAGCTTGGCAGAGGTGGGTGTGTGGGGCACAGTGGGGCTGCGGGCAGGGTTGCTGCCCAGGGGTGTGTGCTGGCTCTGGGGCTGTGCTTGGAGGGTGCCTCCCCCCACACCCTGGCTGCCGGCTCCCTGCTAAGCCCCCGGGTCCTCAGGGTGTCTGTGCTGCCCATGGTCTCCCCCACCCAGGCCATGTCTCCTCTGCTATGACACGGGCAGGGACAGCCTGGCCACGGCTATGCTGACAGCATGAGGCCTCCTCCTCCTCCTCCTCCTCCTCCTCCCAGGCATCAGCTCCAGCCCAGCCACGGCTGGGCTCAACTGGTTATTCCCATCCTTTCAGGACACCCGGAGAGGGGGGGAGGGGGGTCTTCAAGCCTTTTGCTGTGGCTGTGGCATCCTGTTTTTGCAGAAACCGTGCAGGCATGCCCACAGCAGCCCTGGCTGTTGTGTTCATAAAGCTGCTGTGCATCAGGAAGAAAAGGGGGAGGGTGGTTGCATGATGGGAGCAGGGGTGAGGGGCTTGTTTGCAGCCCACCTGTGAACTAGATCCATTGAGTGATGTGTACAGGGTTCATGAACTTATCTCCAGAGTTTCCAAGCTCCTTTTGTTTTTTAAGGAAGGAGCCTGGAGTCTGTAGCTGCTGTGGAAGGTGTATGGTAGAGGAATGTCATGCTGCATCTTGAGGTGTTTTATAACTAATTTCCACTTGGTGCCTATTTAAAAGGCATCACAAAAGCAAAGATCTGCTTACAGACCCATTCCTTTGTCAGGATTGTGCCTGTTAGCCTTAGCAAAGAGTTGGAACCTCGTGGGGAGCGTGGCAGGATTAAAGCCTGACACAAAGGAGAGTCTCAGTGAATTTGTTAACTAATGCAGGAGGTGAGCACAGTCTGGCAGGTGAAACGGGAGACAACTCCCTCTGTGAGAGGACTGGTGTTACTTTTGACTGTCCCCTGCTTCAGAGGAGAAGGACCGGGAGGGTGAAGTCATCCTGCAAAGCCTCGTTTGTCACCGCCGTGTGTGACAGCAGCGATTCAGCTCCTGTGGGTCTTGGCGTGAGAGTGGTGGGGCCCTGGTAGGGACTACACGTCCCGGCATGCAGCTCCCTCCTCCCTGCATCCCGGCTGGGCATGGAGTGATGGCAGGCCCAGGTCTCCAGCCTCCTGGCAGCCCCGTGCTGGGGGCAGGGCAGCGGTGGGAGATGGGTGGGCAGGGAGAGTCCTGCCTGGTTTGGATCAGAAACTGCTGCTGCTGCTGCTGTGTCACTTGCACGTTGCTTCATCTGTGGCAGCTGCTCCCTTTTGTCAGATTCCTGCTGACTTCAGTGGGGCCTGAAAGCATCCCTTTGCTGTGTTCCCTGGGGTGACCAGGGTGTGTGGGGACAGCAGAGCCCTCCTGTCACCCCAGACGTCGTGCTGCGGTCCCTGGGGAGCTGGGCTTGCAAAGCAAGGTTTGGCCCATGAGTGGGGCAGGGCTGGAGCCACTTCAGCTCTGCCACTGCTGTCCCTCCCCTGGGTGAGAGGTTTCTTCTCTCGGTGCTGGAAGGAAAGCTGGTAGGGTCGCACTGCAGTGGCTTCTGGGGAGCCATGGATCTCTGAGGGGCTCTGCTGGCTTTGCAGCTAGCTAGGCAGAGCAGCTGCCAGTGCTCTGCTCTTCATGTCTGCCCTCTGCAGCAATGGACTTTAGGCCATAACCTGTCATTTTAATCTTGTGGGTAGGACTGATGTTTCTCCTTGGTGTCTTCTGCCAGCTGCTTGCCCTGGCATGTTCCTGCACAGCCATGCTGAGTAGCAGAGGGAAGAGATGCCCAGACCTTCCTCACTGCTTCTGAGTCTGAGGGTGGCTCAGGAAGATAGTTACTGATCTGGATTTTCATTGTCAATGACTCTAGACTCTTCCTGAGTCCATTGCTGCCCCTGCTGCTCTGGGCCTGCCCACACTTGTGCCCTGCTAGTTTTGGTAGGCACCATGGTGTGCTGTTTGGAAATGTACAGTGCCTGGGGCCAGGACACTTCCTGGATGCAGAAAGGAAATGTGTCATTCATAGATATGCAGCTGTCCTGGTTTGAGCCAGGACAAAACCAATTTTCTTTCTAGTAATTTTACTTTTCATTAAGTCTCTTCTAATGACTGGACTTTCTGAAACTGACAGATTTTCTAGCCAAGGTCTGCGTCTAAGACTGATAATGCTCAGTGTTTGTAGTTACCACTGGAGAATAAATAGGATGCAGAACTGAAAGGTCACCACTTGGTTCTGCTCAACTTCTTGTGCACCAGAAGCAAAAGGGAGGAAAAGGGGTCACACCTGAGATCCTTCTGTGGGGAGGAGGGGACTGGAGAGGCATGAAAGGCAACATGCCAGAAATCCTGAAGGGACACACTTGTATGTTAACAGGTGGCTTCTGGAGGGTGTCACTCTGTGTTCCTTGGTCTTCTGTGGAAGGGTTTTTTTGCCTGAGGCCCCTCCACCACACATCACTCCCAGGGATCCCCTTCCCCCAATGGCTGTGTAGGTTCCTGAGCTGGTGAATCCATTTCTGGTCCTCCCTTCTGTCTGCACCACCAGGCAGCTCTGCTCCCTGGTGCCTGTTCTCTGACCAGCTCTGTTCCTTTGTGTTTCCATTTTGCTTGTGAGCAAGTGAGCCAGGTGAATATAGGACCTAGAGAACTTCATCTCACAAAGTTCGAAGTTTGCTTTAAAACCTTTTTTTTTTTTTTTTTTTTTTTTCCCAGTGTCAAGGGTCCTTGAAAATCCTCATTTTCCCTCTGCCTTTGCTTCTCTTTTTTCTTTGTCTCCCTTGTTTGGCCTTGTTGAATGCCCAGCTGCCAATTAACATGTTTTCCCCCTGTTTCTGTCAGTGTCTTCAGCTGGTGGTGAATCCTGAATGAAGAGCAGCTGAGCTCACATGCTCTGCATTTCAGAGAGCTTTTTCAGGACTGGCCAGTGGTTTGCAATCATACTTGCCTGTGTTGTGGCCTGGGTAGCCCCCCAGCTAAACAGTGCCATGGCAGAACAGTACTTGGATGGGAAATCTTCAAAGGCGTCCTATGTGCTACAAAAAGTGCTGTTAGTGATTGAGCTGGAAGTGCAATTTTAGTAATAAATCCATGTGTCCAGGCCACAGCTGCTGTCAACTCTTGATATATATATATATATACTTTTTTTTTTTTTTTTTCAAAGTGAACAAAGGTGCAAAGCGTTTATGCAAGAGCTGAAATGATAATCCTGATCTCCTGGCCTCAGTCCATTTGGGGTAATTGCATTCTTCCTGGGGGTTGCATTCAGCCCATCCCTGTTGGATCCGTTGCCATCGCTCCCTGTGCTGCAGCAGGATGTGGGTGGCAGCGCTTCAGCCACGTCCAAACCAATTTGTGTCACTGCTCAGGCTTAGAGCTTTTCGAGCTTTCTCTGAAAAACAGTGTGCTAGAGCAGGGAACTGGTGGAGAGTTTTACATATACGTACATTTACACTTGCCACACTTACTGGGGCTTGTTCTTGATTGCCAGCTCTCCAGAAGCACATCCCTGCTGAGCAGCTGGTACCGCACTGAGGCTGGACCTCTCCTGGGACACCAGGAGCTGGAGGCTGACCCTCTGGCTCTGTAGGTGACATTAATCAGAAGCTTTATGGGTGCCTTTGTGGCTGTTTTAAGGACTGGTGCACCTGTCAGCTAGCATGGAGGTGACACCCCACGTCACGATGTAAAAAGGCTGAGCTTCTGTGGGGCTGGCAGCATGGCTGCAGCTCTGGTCACACCCTTGGTACCACAGGGTGGCTGCCTGTGGGGGAGGTCAGGCTGGGGAGCAGGGGCTGGCCCTAAGCAGCTTTTGCTCATCATGCCTGTAGCCAGAGAAACATCACCTCTGGTCTTGGGGAGGCTGATGTTGCCCCAGTTTTCAGGATCTGCTGGGCATGAGGACCTAGCCCCCATCCAGTGCGATCTCTGGTAGTCTGTAATTACAGCACTGGGAGCCCAGGGAGGAGTCTTAAGCAACATCTTTGTGACAGTGTTGGCAGGCCTCTTGGAGATTTCTATTAAGCAGTTGTTATTTTCAACAGCTTTGCTGTATCCTGGGAAACACTGCGGCGTGGGATGTGGCGTGGTCTGTTTGGGCTGATGGGAGCGATGTCTCCCCACAGCAGAGCTGGGCCCTCCCTGCCCCAGCTCCTCTTCCCCCCAGGGTGGTTTAGTGGGGACCACAACCAGAGCCTGTTCTTGCAGGCAAACCATATGCTAGTGCACCCACTCATGTACCAGCAAAGCCTGAGTGGTGGAGCAATGTACAGCTGTGCAGGTGGAGAAGAGGAAAGCTGAGGGTGCAGGAAGGACTTGACTTCCCACTGAAATCCAGGGAAGGGGCACAGCCTTGGCAGCCCTCTGTGGAGAGCCAATCATGCACCCACCCAAAGTTACTCAAGGAACTGGGGTGGTCAGTGGAACTCCCAGGAGGGAGTTAGGGCTGCAACTGGAGGGGCAGTCTCAGAAGTAGTAAAAGATACAGTGGGATCTTTGAGGTGCTGGGGTGCTCAAAGTCTCCTGCATCTGTGCATAGGCCACAAACTCACTTGGCTTGAGCAATTGCTCCCTTCTCAGGTCTTCTTGTGTGGGCAGGGTATTTCCCAGCTGAGCTGAATGTGTGTCTGTGCACTTGTCTTTTCAGGTGACCAAAGACAGCTGGAATAAGCAACCCCAAGACCACTGGATGCTGATAGCTGAGAGCCTCCTTTGTCCATCTGCTTCATCCCTACACCAAGGTTAGCACCCATTCAGTCATGACTGGTTCCTGTTCCTTCACCAGGGCTCTGTGAAGAACCCTGTGCTGTCCTCTCCTCAGCTCACAGGGACAGCTCTGTAGAGTAGGCATCTCCTACCAATGATGCTCCCACAGCTCAGGCTTGCTGGATGGTCCTGCCTCCCTCCTTGCTGGCAGTGTAGCAAAGGCAGTCCAGACATGTACCCCCAGTGCTGCTGAGACCATTGGAGCCCACATGCAGTTGTTGGGAGCTCAAGAACACTGTGTTTCAAGCCCATGGGAACTTGGGCTGTTTGTTGTGCTTGTCCTTCTGCCTCATGTACCAGCAGTACTTGAACAGTTTCCCAGCTGCTGGTCTCTGCTGCTCTCTGCTGCTACCTGTCCTTCACCTGAACAAACACACCTGAGATTTCACTCAGAGCTTGTGGCAGGCATAATCTTGCTTTCTGTTAGAACCAGTTGAGCTTTTCCTGCATTTTCCCAGTATGTTGTAGCTCAAGGAGGCCCTTGGCCGTGGTGTGTGAGGCTTCGAGTGACAGCAAACCATTTCAGGAGGACTGATAATCTTTGTGTTGCCCCATCCAAAAGTGTGAAGGACAGGCCCATGCTGCTGTGAGGTAATTGGTGGGCTGAGATGGCTGTGGGCCTCCCTCCTGGTCCCTCCTTCAGGATGCTTGCATGCCTGCCTGGGATCCATCAATGCTTCCCACACCTATATGATGTGCTCCCACCAGAAAGGGAGCCCTCACCAGCACTTTGCCTCTATGGAGGCAAACTGAGCCCACCACTCACTCCAGAGCTCCTGGTATGATTTGGCCAGGCAGAGGGTACATGGGAAAGCCACTGTTCAGGACATGTGGGTACCCACACTGTGTGTCTGAAGTGTCTGCCAGGGAGGTTTGGGGCCAGTCCAGACAAACTTGGAGTCTGGGTCTTGGGCCATCTCATCCTTCAACCTGATGCTGAAGTGATAGCTCACCCACAGGTGAGTGGGGCAGGTGTTATGTTTGTCTGGGAATTTAAAAGAAAGGAAGGAAAAAAGTCCTTTGGTCATGTCAGTGCTGTGGACTCCCAGCCACACAAGTTGTGGCAGCAGAGCAGCCTGTTTATTCAGCTGAGTTATGAAAATCACTAATTCCCACCTTCTGCTGGCATTTTATATCTCTCTTAGTGATGGAAATGAGACCTGTTATATGGCTGAGACCAGAGAGAAGGTTTGCCTTCTGTTCTGCAGGAGCTCCTTGCAGTTCCCAGTCCACCAAGCTCACAGCATCCTCTCCAGGCTCCTCTGCCTTTTGACAAGAGGTATTTTGACTCAGGGCTTATAAAGTGATCAGAGAGCCGGAGCAGCTCTCCTGTGAAGACAAGCTGAGAGAGTTGGGGTTGTTCAGCCTGGAGAAAAGGCTCTGGGGAGACTTTATAGCACCTTGCAGTACCTGAAGAGGCTACAGAAAAGCTGGGGAAGGACTTTTTTACAAGGGCACAGAGTGACAGGATGAGGGGGAACAGTTTAAAACTGGCAGAGAGGGGGTTCAGATTAAATACTAGGAAGAAATTTTTTTTCTTGTGAGGGTGGTGATATGGTGGCCCAGGTTGCCCAGAGGAGTTGTGGCTGCTCCATCCCTGGAAGTGTTCAAGGCCAGGCTGGAAGGAGCAGCCTGGTCTAGTGGAAGGTGTCTCTGCCCATTGTAGAGGATTTTGGAACTAGATGATCTTCAAGGTCCCTTTGTACCCAAACCACTCTGATACTAAGTTGGATCCACTTTCCTTCCCCTCACCACTTGCTGACCAATAGCTTGATATTTTGAGGGATAGAAAATCTCCTGCATATATGCAATGTGGCAACTCCTCCCATTACCTTGTCAAAGCTTGACCCTCTTCTCTCTGGTTTGGATATTGTCAAACCCAGGTGATATGAGTGAACTTAAATTTGGACTGAATTAACCAAACTAGTTCAGTCTGCAGCAGCTGGCAAGAACCTGGGAGTTGGTACAGTTTGCAGAACCTTGGGCAGGCTTGTGGTGCCCCTGTCTGGAATGGAAAACTCAGCCTGGGCAAAGTGGAGGTTTTTATCTTCAATACAAAGGGGTCAGCCTGCTCTTAGCATGTGTGGGCTGCTCTTGCCTCTTGATCTGAGGAGCTGTTCTAGGAGAAGGTCTTCTTCCTACTGGAAACCTCAATGAAATGCTGCTCCCTCACCAGAGATGGGGCCCTGGGTTCCTCGTGGGCATTGGCACTGTAATTATGTGTGGAATCCTCTCTTTGCCCTACCATCTCTTTTACAAGTAGGTTGGGTATTCGAAGTTCCTGTTCATGGGAGTGTTGGGACAGCTGGATCCTTGTTCATTTCTCACTGGTCCCAAGAATGGAGCAGAGGATCATCTGCTGAGGCTAATTTTAGGTCTCTGAACATTGGTGGTGTCTCTCCAAGCTCCTATTTGTGTGCAGTCTTGTGGTTCCCTGCTAAGCACCATGTCAGAGTTCTGTATCCTCATGTGTGAAGGTTTTGCAAGGGTATAGCATCCCAGGGATTAGGAAGAACTTTGAATTCCTCACTTACCTAAAGTGTCTAGGCCATATCAGATGTATGAATGGCCACTGGTTTTGGTTTTTTTTTTCCTTAGCCCTAGCACCAAGCACTCTTTGGTCCTTGCATTGTGGGTGCCCACTCACTGCATGGCACAAAGCAGTCTGAAGCTTTCCAGCCTTTCCCTGCCAGAAGTGCAGCTTGTCTCAGGTGGGCACATGTGTTGCAGAACAGTTTCCACAAAGCCTCTGGGTGTAGAAATACTCCAAAGCCCACAGGCAAGTGATATGAGAGCCCAGCTCTGGCCCTCTCTGCACGGCTGGATGGCTGCTTGGCATCTTCTGCCACTGTCACCCTCCAGCCCAGCACAGGGTGAGGCCTCACAGCCTCTCCCTTGTTTGTACACCCAAGGCTTTTGGCCTTCCTGCACTTTTTGTTTCCACCTGCTTAGGTGATTTTTTTTTTTTTTTTTCCAGCACTGCTGAGCTTAGTGCTGAGCTTTGTTATGTTTCATGTTGAGGCAAGATGTGGCTCTGCAGTTTTGGCCTGTCTTTATTTTTATCCCGTGTAAGGCATAGTTGATGGTATCAGAAGGAAGTTGCACAGTCTTCTGAGCTCCATGACTCATCCTGGATCAGGACTGAGGCTTTGCTAGCTTCAGGTGATGTAACCAGTTGTGGTGGACCTTACTGGATGTGAGGAAGGGCAGATCTGAGGAGGCAGAGCTTTTAGAAGTTGTTTTATATCCATTCTGTTAAGCTTTTAAATCCATTCATCACACCTAAGTATGGGTCAGCAGGATCCTTTTGTCTTCCTCTTGCATCTCATGCCTGGGTAGGAGACGTGAAAGGGAGAGAAGCTCTGCTACCATGTCAGGGTGGGTAACTGCTCAGTAGCACATAGCAATGGTAGACAACAGTTTTTAGGACAGGAAGTGAAGGAGGATCCTGTCTGTGGTTCAAGCCACAGTGAGGTTCACTGCTGCAGAACAGAACTGCCTGAAGTGGAAGTGGGCTGGGACTGGCAAGCAGAGACTTAGGAGCTGCTTGCCAGGCTGCATTAGGAAGAGTCTGAGACTTCCATTTCCATCAAATCTGGTGGTTCCCAAGGTAGAAAGAGCTCACAGGGCTTTCTGAGCTGCAGGCAGCCCTGTTGTGATGGTCTGGTCTGGGCAGGTGCTGCATGTGGGACAGGCAGGGATGCTTCACCATCCCTGGTGCACAACATGGGGTGCATCCCGAGGGGCCTCTGCACCCCAGGTCTGGCTGCTTGGCTCTCCTGTCACCTTGGGAGATTCTGGTGGGTTGTGAGGTGCCAGGGTCTGAAGTTGTCACCTTGCCTGTGAAGTGGGTGGGGATGATGGGTTGTGGGGGTGTCCTTCCACATCTGCCCCCTTTTCTTCCTTGAGGTGATGAACAGCCCTTTGGGAGAATGCTGAGGCTTTTGGGTGTTGTGCAGGAGGTTTTGTGTGTGGGGCAGTGGGGAGGGGACAGCAAGGCTTGGGGGAGCAGAGACAAAGGAGGGAGGCAGGGGGGCATGCTTGGGGGGATTGCTATGGCAACTGGCCACTGGCAGCATTGCTTCACAACCTTTTCTGCAGCGCAGGACGGAGGAGCAGCCAGGCAGCCTGCCACAGACCTTGATGCAGCCCCATCCCAGCCATGCCAGGGGCTCAGCACTGCTGGGCTCCTGCATGAGAGTCTGGCATCTCCAGCTGTTCCTCCTTAAGGGGCAGAAGCCTCATGGTGGGTGGCCAAAGGGATTTTGTCCATCTTCTCCCCTCTTTCACCCCTCACTGGGGAACCGGTGGGCAACTCCTGTTTGCAGACCTGTTGTGTTTGAAGCTTTGAATTACAGAGCAAGAAAAGAAATCCATCTCCTGAGCTCTCTCACTATACTGTGGAGGAAACTAAGTTGTTCTGCTGCCCTTGCTTATCCTTAGTTGATCAAAGAAAGTGGTTCTAGCCTGCCCACATCTCCCCAGGAAACCTGGCCTTCTACCACGCTGTCCACCATGCACAGCCAGTTTGTCTTGCTCCAGGGTATCTGTACTCTGATGGAGAGCAGGTGCTCTAGTGAGCCCTCAGATAAAGTCTGAGACCATCCTTTGGGGCAGGAAAAGGAGAGCCTACATGTTTCTGAAGCTGCCCTTGGGCAGACCCTTTGTCAGATGCCGATAGAGGGCTGACTCCTGTGGCTGAAGGAAGCAGGAAACTTTGTGCTGATCACTGTGTAGGGAGAACAGGTCAGGAAGCCATCTCCAGCCTGACCAAAATGTGAGCATGACTGTGACCTGACCTATCATCCATGGTGTGCCTAAAGCCCTGGATGTGAGCCAGGGGGAAGGGACCATGCAGCAAGCACAGCTTGACATGGCTGGGTGTGTGAGCTGTAAACACCTCTCAATACACCTCTCAAAGGTCAGTGCTCATGGTGAATTAAAACACCCTTTCTATAGCTCTGCCCAGCCCAGAATGAGAGGGGAAGGGGTCTGCCCCTCCTTCTGAGGATGTTCTGAGGTCAGATGTGTTTGGATGCCATGGGGTGGCACACAGTGCTTTAGTGCCTGTGGCCAGAGTTCATCTCGGATTAGGATGCTCAGGCAGAACTGGAGAGGAAAGGGTGGCTGGCTGTGAGCTGCCCAAATGACTATGTACTCACCAATGTCACAATCTGTGTCTGAACTGTGACCCTTCCATCCAGCTCCAAACCAGGGTTCAAAGCCTCAGAAATTCCACTGAAAACTGTTTCCAATCTGTCAGTGTCTCTCTCCAATTTAGGGTGATTATGTCATCTGTCCAGAGCTACAGTTCCAGACATCTTAAGGCTCCCAAATAGGCTAGACTTTTTTTTATAAAATAGGCTGGACTTTTTTATAAAACGTCCTCTGTGCTCCAGACATAAAGCCCCTGGGAAAGCTGCCTGCAGCAGACAGTGATGTGCTTGCTCTATCCTGCTTCCAACAGGCTCCTTCCCTTTCCAGAGAAGAACAGCTTGCCCTGCACTGGCAGCTGGAGCTTACTTCCACAGGGGAAGCTGGAACACTGGTACCTGGCACTGAAGGCAATTTCAGATCAGCAGCATGAGCACTCTCATCATGTGTGTGAACTTCCTCACCTGTGTGAGGATTGGCATTACAATATATTATGGGTGCAGATGATGGCAGAGCATGGTCTGAATCCATTGGGCTGGACTGAAGTTCCCTCTGACCCTACTTTCACAGCCTTTTCCTTTTGATCTTTCCTGCAGACTGAAGCCTGGGGATGTGCTATAGAATATTATAGGCTGGGTGCAGAGCCCAGCAGATAAGGCTGGGGGTTGTGCCTGCATGTTGGGGTTTGAGTTGCCAGTTCATAGGGCTAAGGAGTCCTTTGCCATTTGTAAAGCACCTCTCATGCTGAGATCCCTGCCCAGGACTTAAACTTCTGGGCACTGTGACCAGATGGGCTATAACCCTGTTTCAGTTTTTAAATGCTGCTCCCTCTTTTTCTGTCTTGTCTGTTTGTACCACACATTTTTAAGCACGGCACAAGGGATCAGAAAAGCCCAAAGGCAGTGGGGTCAGATACTCTGCTTCTGATTTGGGGAGGAGTTAAGACAGGCAGAGCTGGAATAAGCATTTAGGGAGAGGCAGCCAAGAGAGATTTCCTCCTGGCTGAGCTGCAGCATTGAAGTTTGGAAAGCACTGTGTGGGTTACGTGCTGCTGTGCTTTGCTGCTGCCATCGCCTTGGGTCCAAGCCTGGGACATGCAAACCTGCTGGCAGTCAGATGAGGGGACACCATTGTGAGCAGCATCACACTGCAAAAATGGACAGCAGGAGCAGCCTTAATTCTGCTGCTGTGGAAAGAATGCCGGGGATTTCAGCAGAGAGATGAATGGGTCGTTGGGACAAAGAGGAAACTTTGACTTGGTGGGTGTTTTTACCTGCATTCTCTAAACTGGGAGAAACCCAGTGGTGCTGTAGAGGTTGCCCTGTCTGGGAGGTGCATAAAGGACAGCTTGCAAGAGCCAGCACTTTGCTCAGCTCAGACCTGTGCTCTGTGCACTGGGGTCTTCTTACTGCCTGTCAGCAGTGCTGTAGCTGGGCAGAAAGAGCAGAGCATAGACAGATTATAGCAGTCATTCCAGTCCTTTCTATACCCCTGTTTGCATTGCTGATGAGATTAGCATAGCTGGGCCAGTGGTGGACAAAGAGGGTAATTCTCAAGGCCCTCTCTGCTGTGGCTGCCAGCAGAATAAAGCAGTTATGGCATCAAGTAGTGGGTATGAGCTTTGCTTTCAATTCATCTTCAAGGAGCAGCAACAGCTAAAAGTATGAGCAGTTTTTAAGGAAGTGAAATTTTCTCGGGTTTGTTTTTTTTTTTTTTGCCTGGATCTGCTCTGCCAGCCCCGGGGTGATAGTCTGGGATCTTAAGGTAATTGCAATGATCTGTGATCTGTCCTGGGCATGTGATAAACCTGGATACAGAGAACACAAAAATTGGTGTTATCAATCTACCACCCTGAAAGTGCTCCTCTTGCTGTTGTGCCTGCTTTCTGTGACCAAAGGGCTGTTTGATGGCTTAGATTTGTTGAGAAAACAGACTTGCACCTCCTCTCTTTCTTCTGTGCAGCTCTCCCCTTGGCAGTTCTGTACGAACGATTTATTGCATATTACAGCACTATTTAATTCTGTTGCCCTACAATATTATACTGTTAAGAGTAACTGAGCAAAACTCAATGGTGCTTCCGGAGGAAGGCTGCTATCAGAGGCCAGCCCTGCAGCAGAGGCTGGAAGCAAGGAGGAGCAGTTTACCAGGAAATGCCTGTGTTCATGTGCTGGTCATTTTTGGGAAGGATAAGGGCATCTCACCCTTGAAAGCTTCCTCACTCCAAATGCTGCTGACAGGGCTGCACCAGTGTGAGCAGCAGTGAGAAAGCTGCCCCCCAGAGTCTGCAAAGGGGCTGACCAAAGTGGTGGTGTGGAAAAAAGTCAAATTTTGCCCTTAAGGTGTTTGGTTGTTGGTTTGTTTGTTTGTTTGTTTGTTTGGGGTTTTGGTGGGGTTTTTTTGTGGATTTTTTTTGCTTGTTTTTTGGTGGGGGGGGGGTTGTGGTTTTTCTGTTTTTTGTGGGTTTTTTTAGTTTTGTTTGATTTTTTGTTGTTGTTGTTGTTGCTCCTGCTGTTGTTTTCTCTGAAGTGTTGTTTGTGGGTTTTGGAGCATGTGTGGTTTTTTTTGGTGGTGGTGGTGGTAATTTGGGATTTTTTTGCTACCAAAAAGGAAAGGTGTTGCTTGTGCAAACCCTTGTAGAGAAAGACCAGGGAATTTCTTTTGGAGTGAGCCTGCCTGAAACTCGATACATCTCAGATCTGTGTTAACAAAGAAATGAAGAGACTGTGCCGTAAACTGATGGGGTATAATGAGTTTAATACTGTTAAGTTTTCCTGGGAGATAGAGCTGGGGAAGGGGTATTGACAATAGCATTTGCTTTGTATGATAACAGCAAATACCACCTGAAGAGGCTCCCCTGGTGAAAGTGACTGCTTTCAGAGTCCCCAGGAAGGTGGAGTGAGGCAACCAAGAATCTGGGTAAAGATTCCAGGAGATCTGCAGATGAGCAGTGAAGAACAGCTGTGGATTTTCTGCAGCTTGAGCTCTGCTTTCCCATTCAGTGGCCTGGCTGAACTGGAAAGTGCTGGGCTCTTATCCTCACTGAGATCTCCAGAAAAGTAGAAAAGACATCATAGCTTTACTAATCCTAATGAGATGACTGACCCAGAGCCTGAATGATCAGATCTTTATCCTTAGCTTCTCTGCCTGCAAAATAGATTGGGTGGTGATTTGCTGCTGTACCAGGCATAAGGATTTTGAGGATGATGATGTGGCTGAGCTCTGTCCTGCTCAGCTAGAACATGGAGTACTGATAGTACCTTATCTTGGGAAGCTGAACTGGTGAGTGGGGCCTCAAAGAGTTTTTGGAGGGGTGGGGTGAAAATAGAGGCTGAAGTGGGTTCCTGAAAAACCATCAGACTGGAGAATGCAAATCTTCATTCAAATGCTTGTATCTTGTAAAGAATGCAACCCTCTGCTCTGAAGGAACCATCAGTCTCCTACCTTTCTTTCCTGGTCCATGATGAGTGACACACATCTAGTGCAGAGCCCTGCATGCCCCTGTCCCCTTTGGTACCAGAGATCTCATGGATTATTTCCTGGGACCAGACATTGCCCAGCAGGGCTGGATGCAGTCTGTGGCTGGCAGCAGAGTGGAGCCAACTCCAGCCTCAGGAGAGGTGAGAATGGAGAAAGCTCATAATTCACATAGTTGCTTGGTGCAGGGCATTTGGGTTTCTTTTTCCTCATGATTGGGGGTTTCAGAGATGTCAGTACTACCCTTTCCCTGCTCACCATGCTGTGCCTGCTGCTCTCCACTCATTCCCCTTCCTATGGGCAGAGACTGTGCACTGTGACTCAGTTTCCCCATGGCCTGGGGACCAGGGGCTGGTGGAGTGGGACCGGAAAAGGGCAGAGGGGAAGTTACAGCAGCTGGTAGGAAATGGCATTTTGGGGTTCTGCAAAGTCACCCTAAACCATCCTGTCTGCAGAGGAGACATTTTGGGGTGCAGTGGTGCAAGCCTACTTTTGTCTCCTGTGGAGCTGGCATTTTTTGGGTGCTGCAAGGCATCCCTGCTCCATGATGCCTTCTTCTGTGTCAGGGATCATGCTAGGGTCGGGGGGGGGAAGATGGCTGTGCCTCTCCTCCTCTCTGCATCCCCACATGTGCAATTATGGACAGTCCCATGGCTCTGTGTCCTTCAGTGTGTGGTTTATGGCTGCTGCTCGGGACGTGGTTCTGAGCCATCTCAGACAAAGCAAGAGACAGAAGTGTTTCTTCTCACTGTGCTCTTGCCTGCATGCAGGCTGTGGAGGTAATGCCCAATGCCTCTCTGCTTTGGGCACAGTGCAGTGGCTGTACCTAGGAGCAGGAGCAGAGGAGTCCTTGCAGGAGTGCCCAATCCCATCTGCTTTCCTTGACATCCTAATTCCTTCCTTGCAGCGCTCAATTCACCTGCACGGAGCTTGTTTTTTTAATAGACCTGATGAACTGAGGGCATGCAGGTTAATTCCAGGAGTCTGAGTTGCAAGGCCAATGCCTGTCTGTGTCCATGCCCGTGTCACTGCAGTAGCGTGGGTTCCCCACGGGCACAGCTTGGTAGCAGTTTGCAAAGGTGATGATAAGGATGGCCAGAGACATCTTGCACGCACAGCTGTATCCCCTGGAAGCCACCAGCAGATGGTCAGCACAGCTCTTTTGTAGGTAGAGGGTAGGTCCAGCTTCCCATGGATTGTACAACCTGCCTTGCCTCTGTGCAGCACTCCGAGGCGGTGCCCCAAGGGTTAAGCCACAGTTATGGTGTAGGGTTTGTAGCAGGAACAAAGAGGGCTTTTGAGGTCTGTGCTGGGCTAGGAATAGAGGGAATGGATTGAGCCTTTCCCAGTGTGTTGAATTACAAAGGTCATGGAGACCTTTTACTTGGAGGCAGCAGCAGTTGAGATCCCTGCTGGAACTGGGGCACAGAGAAAAGACATTGTGAAAGCTGGTGAGAGAAACTTTATGGAGAGCTTTAAGGCCAGAGTGAAAGCTGGAAGTGTATCCTGAGATTAATCAGTGTTGAACACAAGGCTGGGAGCCAGGAGGCTTTGTACAGCCTTTCTGCCTTGGGACTTTGAGTTGGTTTGGCTTTGTTTTTCCTCCGTATTACATTTGTAGCTGCCTCCACAGGTGGCACCTGAATTTGCAGCGTCCCTGGTGTAGGCAGCACTGGGACCTCTCCAACCTCCCCTGAGCCAGTGAAGGCTGCAGAGGGTAAAACTCAATGCCTGTAAGGGAGAATCTCTCCAAAATGCAGACACAGTCCCGGGTGCCTGCAGGCACATTTTGCATTAGCAGAAGAGGGAAGTTGGCTTTTCAATGTCTGCCCAAGCTAAAACTGGATTTTTCATGTGTAGTTAAGCAGGAAAGCCCAATTTTGTCTGCTTTCCTAGCCCCTCTGCTTAATGATGTCTTCTCAGAGTGCCCCACGGGGCGCAGCACCAGCAAGTGCAGTGAAAGAAGCTGGGGGAGGGATGGCAGAAACCTTTGTTTCCCTTCTCACAGCAAGGTAGAGAGAGAGGACAAAGCTAGTTTCCGTCTCAAGCTTCGGATGGTGTGAGCCAGCCAGCCAGCCCACCCAGGACGTGAAGGGAGGGCTGCAGGATGTGCTGAGTCAACAGGAGCATCCCTGGCTGAGGGCTGGGGGCTGATCAGGGCTGCCAAGACAATAGGGGTTTTCCAGCCTGCAGGAAGGGGGAGAGCCAGCTGCCAACCACACGGTGGGCTTTCCAATTTTAGCAGGCTTGGATTTGTGTTACCACCCAGAAAAGGTGGTTTAGTCCTTAAAAATTCCAGGCTGAGTTAGCAGGCAGCTATCCCGTTCAGGTCTGTCCCTGACACAGGGGTGCTCCCTCATCTAAGCATTCATTTAAAGAAATTCCACATCTGGTCTTTGTGTTGGATCATATGACCTTGGATGTGATTTTCAGAACAAAAGGCTGATGCTTCATTGTGCTCTGTCTAGGAGATGAAAGCTTGTCCCAGGGAATACTCCATGAGGGTCACTGCAGCTACCACCTAATCGGCAACCTGGAGCCTGCTCCACTTTTTCAAACACTCTTGAGGGAAAAGTAGGTAGCACAGAAGAGCTGCTGTGAGAAGCAGAGCCCAGAACTGGAAAGTTTGGTTTGAGACTCCTGGAAATGGTAAAGTCCTCAGATGATTTTGGTAGATGGCCTGTTGTGAGAGTTGTGCCCTCTATGTCTGTCCCTGTGACCAGGAACCATTTCAGCAGAATCATCAGCTTCATGTACTGCTTGCTGCTGAGCATCTGTGTTGAGAAAAGCTGAAATTAACCACCTGTCACTGCCCAAAATCTTCTCTTCTCACCCTGCCCTCTGGCATCACCTGTGCTGCAGAAACATGGCACTGATGTAAGGGTGGGTGGATAACTGGCACCCCTTTGGTAACAATTCCCAGCTTGCTGACCTGGATGTGCTGTCTGAAGGCAGCAAGATCTTGTCACTGTACTTCGGAGAGACATTCTGCCTCTGCCCTGAGCCACCTGCAGAAGGGCAACACGAGGCAGTTGCAAGGAATCCCCTTGGTGTGGGAGAAACATCACAAGTGAAAGCAGCTTGTCTGCCTCCTCTCTGCTCTTTAGCCTGTCTGGAGGGGGGTGTTGCAGATGGCTTGCTACCCTTCTGTGGGTCAGAATTGAGGGGCTGCAAGGAAAGTGCTACAGTCTGGCTCAAGTCAGAGCAGTCTCCAGCTGCTGTATCTGGATGCTGGGCATGACCCTTTGCTTTCCTTTTGTTGGGGGATTTTAGCAGAGAACCATCCCTAAGAGCTCACAGAGGTTATTTCTGCTCCCAGAGCTTGCAGAGAAGCCCATCTTGCCAGTGATGGCAGGCTAATTTAAGCACATGCCTTTAAATTGTTGGGCCTGTCCTGCTGGCTGCTGAATTTCATTCAGGTGCTTGCCTGGTGGTGTGGCCTTGGTGACACCATTGCCACAATGTTTGGCTTGGCTGATGAGATGGCTTGAGCACTATGGATCTCCTGCCCTGCCCCCCCTAAAAGAGACTTCAAGGACTGGAGCATCCTGATGAGAAGAGGGATGTCCTGCATACAGGGGAAGGGACTGGTGCCTGCAGGACCCCCTGTGTGGCTCACATCTTGATTTTCTTTGCCCTGAGAAGGGAGGGAGGCTCCGTTTGTATATGGTGAGGATCAGAAGTGTAAAAATCTAGGAAGAACCAGCAGCTCTGACATATAATCTTGAGCCTTGGCAGAAAGCCATTCTTTGTCCCTAATAAATCCATGTCATCACAGCCCAAAACAGCTCCCTCCCCACCCAAAGGATGGTTTAGTCTGGCCTTCATTCCCAGATGTCAGGGCCTCCTGACCTGGCAGGGATGTGTGACCCTGCTGGAAATGTGCTCCTCAATCAGCTTGTCTTACAGCAGCACCAGCAAGGTTTGTTCTGAGTGACCTGCATGTGGCTGGAGGCAGAATGTTGCAGCTGGCCAAGTGTTCCTGGCTGGAAAGGGATGAGAGGCCCTTATCAGCATGACTATGACACATGGGATGTGTGGTGTAAAGGGTGAGAGAACAGCCTGTGCCTAATCCCGGTAATTTTCTCCTGTAGACAGTGGGAAATGGATGCTCCAGCTACAATAGGCAGAGGAATGGGTCTGCATCCAGGCATGCTGTGCAGGCCAGCCTCTTCCACACTCCCTGACACAGATGGATGTGCTTCAGTACACAGAGCTGCTGGCTGGTTGGCTGGGAGATGTGTGCCACAGCTCTCCCAGGACTCCAGCACAGCTGCAGGGTGCTGTCTGCCTCTTGTTTCATGTGTCTGCTCTGGTCCATGCCAAGGTGGAGGCTGAGGCTCGCTGGGGGGCCCTTGGATGGGGTGATGCTGGAGGAAAGGAGAACGAAAAGGATGTGGAGCAAAGCTGTGTGAGCTTCAGCCTCTAGCATTAGGGGGATTGCTGGTCAGAGAAGCAGCCTGAAGAGGATGTATATGTAGCATCATCTGCATAGCTGGTTCTGTCTGCATCCAGGAACTGGCCAAGACTCTGAGCCCCGTGCAGGCAGTGCCACTAGCTGATCCAAGTGATCTTTTCCTGGTTCCTGGGAGGCTCTTCACCCTGGAGAAGCAAACTGGCAAGAAGCATAGCTTGTGGAGGTGTGCTTGGCCTGTCCCTATAGGTAGGTTAGTTGGCAGACAGCTCTCCTGTGGGTCTGAGCTGAGTAACCCTCCCACCACCAGCCATGAGGGTCAGGCTGGTGGGGGGCTGATAAAGCCAATGGGTTTGGCTGGAAGGCAGCCTCAGAGACTGGGGAAAGCCCTCCCCCAGCATCCCTCCTTATCTCAGCAGTGCTGGCCACATGGCAGTGCTTCTGGTCTGCCTTTCTGCCCTGCCTCCACTCTTCCCCATGGACCTGAGCCAGCAGTGTCATCCCTGTCCCTCCTGCCATGGGTGCTGCAGCACAGATCCACACACACGTGTGTGCACACATGGCTGTGGCAGAAATGGGTGAGCCAGGCAGGAGGAGGGAGTGAATCACAGGGGAATGAGTCAGTGGGAAGCAGAGGGCAAGTGCTCTCCCAGGGCTGGGCTTTGAGGGAGCCCAAGGGCCTGGCAGCTCATGCCAGGTCACCCAGGTGATGGGGTCAGGGTGCCAGAGGAGAGCTGGGAAAGCCTCAGGGCTTAGCAGGTGGAGGCAGTGCCTGTGGCTATGGAATGGGAGAGGATCCAGCTTGGCCATGTGCCAAACCTATGCTCTGCCCATGTCTTCTCCAGCTGCAGGTAAATTGCTGTCCCAGAGGGTTCTGGGGCATCCTCTCTGCTGAGGATTTCAAGGGAGCTATGTGGTGACAAGGTATCCCCTCCTCTGGTGGTGGAGTGGATCCCTGTCCCCATGTAGGCAGCCATGGGCAAGCTAAGCAGGTCCTGGATGGATCCTGCCCAGTGACCTTCCAATCTGCTCCAAGAGAGCAGAGAGAGGATGGGAAGATGAATAATCCCTGATGAAGTGAAGAGGGACAAACAGCTGTGGACACTGTGTGGCAGGAGAACTGGGATGGGATGATATGCTACAGATCTGGGGTCATGGTTGGTTGCTGGCTCTGAAATCCCCTTGTGTCACCTGGGCTCTGCTACAGCCCCTGGGGGATGTTGTGAGGGTCATGAATGGCTGCTGCCCTCATCCAGGGACCTGCTTTGGGCTGGTGAGTCGAGTCCAGGTGGTCTCCACTGAGTTTGACTCCAGGTGGTCCTGCTCATCACTCCTCAGGGCAGGTCCACTGTGGGTATGGTGCAGGGAGAGTTGCCTGTGCCACCGTGCTGAAGCCAAAGCTCTCTGTATTTAGGGCCAAACTTAGAGCAGGTATCAGGGACTCCTGGCTTGGGATAGCTTAGGTGTGTTGCAGGAGGCACTGATGTAGGTGCTTGGTATGTCTTCCAGCCAGAGCAAGGATCAAATACTTGAATGAAAATAACCCCTGCTGGCCTCAGTGTTGAGGTGAGCCTCTTTTTATTTATTTATTTTTATGTTACCGCTTCAGAGGTGTGCAGAGGTGTGCTACTTGGTACCTTTTGTCCTCCATGGTGGCACCTTATGCTGGGCAGGATGGAATGGACTCTAGCATTCTGCAGAGATGCCCTGGAGCTCTGGAGGTGCTGTGGGGCTGCTGGTGTGCCATAGCTGAGTGGTGGGTTTGTGCAGCCTGGGAAAGGGAAGGCAGCAAAGGGAGCTCTCACTGCTGCTGGCAGCTGTGGGTTTGGAGAGAAGCTGAAGCTGAGCTCTCCAGGGAAATGCCCGGGAACAGGATGAGAAGCAGTGGCACACACAAGGGAAATACCAATTAGATATTAGGAAAAATATTTCCCCACAAGGGTGGTTAGGCTCTGGAGCAGGGCCCAGTGAGCGGGGAATCGGTGTCCACATTTGGAGACCTTCAGCACTTGGCTGGAACAGATCCTGAGCAACTTGCTCAACTTTAGCCTTGCTGTCAGAAGGGTGGTCCCAAAACCCCCTGAGTTCCCTTCACACCACTGTTGTTCCCCAGTTCTGCAGTTCTCAGGGCACTTGTCAATGTAGCAGTTCATGGCCTGTTGGACTGACTGACTTGTAGGCAAATGGAGGGATCAGGGGTTGTTGTGTCCATCCTCTTCTCCTGTCTTGATTCTTCTGGTCCATGTGGTATTAGCAGCGTCAGGGGATGGAGGCACCATGTTAGCAGCATTGCCCAGCTCATTGCTTTGCCTCCACCTACCTTAGCCATCTCTGCAGAGCTCCAAGTTTCTCCCTCCCTGCATGGGCACAAAAAGCTGTTGGCAGTAAAGCCCAGGACAATGAACCACCCGCCCTGCTCTGCTAACAGTGCAGAGCTGTCATCTGCAGGGGGCTGCTGGCATTGTTGGGAGGCTGGGGAGCATGCTAGAAAGGCTCTGAGTTCATCTTCCTTATGGTGCCTGTGCCAGAGATAGTGTCAATTGTGGGAGAATTCACCAGTAGCCTTTTTAGAGGCTCCAGCTGCCTGACCATCCCAAGCAGATAGGGAGCAGATGGAGAGTGAGATGAGCCCACAGAACTGTCTGGAAAGAATTACTTGCTCCCAGTATTTTCTGTTTCTTTGCCAACCTTTTATTCTCATGGCTGCTCTTTTCCTGATCCTGTCCTTCTGTAAGGCTGGCTGCTGGCAGCCTTATCAGCTTTGTCTTCAGAAACAACTTCCCGTGGCAATTTTTTGTGTCTGTGAGCTTTGACCCTGGTGCCTTATGCTGCACAAGCCCATGTCAGGTGTGTAAGTGCTCAGAGGGATTTTGGTGTTTCCAAACAACTGCAAGAATAATGAAGCAGAGCAAAGGGGCTGCGTGTAGACACAGTGCCTGGACACAGATGACCCACAGTGGTAACTACATCTGCCTCTCTGTCTGTCAGAGACTGAGAGTATGTCCAGGCTCCACAGATGCTTTTATGTGGGTTTGCAAGGTCTAGGACTTTCCCATGAGCCTGAGTTTGTTCCCGGATCCCTTCTCAAGTTGCTTCTCTTAGCCTTTCCCTTGGGCTCACTGATGCTGGGCTGCCATCTCACTCAGAGCATTGTGTGCTCCCCCTCCCCCTGTAGTTTGCTTGTTACTCAACACTTCTCTGGCCACTCTTGCATTACTTGGGTATCCCTGTTGCAACACACAGAGAATCAAGAGCAGCAGGGTCTGATGGTCTGAGCCAAGAGGCCCCTGATGTCCATTCCCAGCTGCATGGGTAAATCACTGCCTGTCACATCTCTTGTGGGCTTTGTCTCCCTAGGGGGTTCAGGTCTGGGGGAACTTCTGCATCCCCAGTGGTGCAGCTCCCACCAGGGTAGAAGGTGTTTTGGACCCATTTAAGCTAATTTCTGAGGTCTCTGAGAAGCACAGAAGCAGAAAGTTCCCACAGAAGCAGCATGGCAAAGCACAGGCTGAATCACTGCAGCCAAGCAGAGTTTGCATGGGGGCCCTCACATATTTTGGGGGGGGAGCTCATGTGCTGTGCAGGTTTTGGTCACCTGGGGATATAGCTGTGTCTTGAGCCTGTCCTTGTACACTATCACTTCTGTGATGGGGAGGGAGGCCAGGTCTCCTCTCCAGCTTCTGCCTGGTGTGAAGCACCAGCTGAGTCTCAGCTTGCTTTATCTCCACGCAGATGCCAGGTGGATTCCCCCTTCCATCCAGGGCCATCTGCATTGCTCAGAACCCTGGTAGCCCTGCAGGAGCCTCAGCCCTGTGGAGGTGGTGATGGATGCATTGGATAGATGCACTGGGCAGAGTGCTCTGCTGTTGATGGGCCCCTGTGGGGGGGTTCAGGGTGCCTGTGCCCAAAAGTCTGCCAGTTTCACAGGTGGAATTTTGGAGCAAGACTGTCTCCCACTGCACTGCATGTGGATATGTCTGTGGTCAGACATGCCAGGATTTCCTACCCCCTTGTTTCCCTTCAAAGGGGTTTGTGCACTCACGTGTGTGCCTTTGTTACAGGCAACAGTGTGTTTCAGTGACAACTGTGACACCCTTTTCCTGATGCCAGCAGAGTGTTTCTCTTTTACCTTCAGGACACCGAATTCAGGGTGGAAGTCCTCTTTCCCTGCAGTAGCCCTTACTGTCTCCAGCTCTTTACAATCAAAGATGGACAAAGCCTCACCCTTGTGGGCTGAATCCCTGCCCAGCCCGTGCCACCACTCTGGCCTGTGCTTGAGACTTGAGACTTTCTAAATCGCTGCTGGAAAAGGGTGAGTTGGGTGGGTGTGCATGTCCATGTGTGTGTGTGTATCTGTGTGTGTGGTACCTCCCCCTCCTGTGCCACATAGATGTCTAGCACAGGGAGTGTAAGAGATGCTGAATGTCCCCACAGCTGCTGCAGCCTTATCTGCAGGCTGCAGCTTGCTAATGCTGAGCTGGAGGCCTGAGTGCCTGTGTCCAAGCACCTCCCTTGGAGGGCTCTTACAGTAAAAGGAAGTGTATTGCAAGAGGGGTTGTGGTGGGGATGGGCAGTTCCCACAGGGTAAATGCTGTGTGCATTATCCCTGCTGCCTTCCTCACCACAGGCATTTTGCCTGCTTCCTCTTCCCATATGTAGCTTTGATGCCTCTATCCGGAGCTGGCCTGGTAAAACAGCATCCCTGGGACCTTTTCTCCTGCTCTCTGATGTCCTAGTGACTGTTCAAGAGGTAGGGGAAAGTGACATTGCTGTGGCTCTCCCAAATGGGTGCTAGGGACTCATCAGTGGAGTGGGTGCAAAGAGGCTTGGGCTGTTTGGGCTCTAGGTGGGTGGAAGTGAGGGATAGGGGAGACTGGGATAAGTTGAACTGAAGCAATAAGGAGGCCAGAGGGCACAGGTGAAGAGCTGGGGACGTTGGGGATGTGCATGTAAACAGGATGGGGTCTGATGGTGATGGAGGACAGGGTTGGGGTGGGAGCAAAGAGGAGCACTTTTGTGGGAATGCAGAGCCAGCTGCCCTGTGGAGGTTGTGGGAAGGTGATGTGTGTTGTGTCTGGGAACAGGCAGCGTGGGTGGCTGCAGGGGCACTGAGGCACAGATGGACCTGGCTTGGTAAGGAGGAAAGATTGGATGTGGATGGCTGTGGCTGTATGTGGTGGTGACTCAAGGGGAGAAGAGAGGGTGGATTAGAGGTGGGAGCAGAAACAGTCCCATCATCCCGTGACTGCTCTGCTGTCTTCTGCCCCTCACAAAGCATCACCCTGCCACCAGGGCTCTCTGTAAGAGACTCGTGTTTGTGTGTTTGGCTCATAGTGATGGAGAGCAAGCTGAGATGGGAATGCTGCACAGTTTGGTTGCACTTCCCATGGTGCATGGCCCAGGAAGAATGGTGGGATGAGAGCTGCTGATAGGTGATTGCTTTTCCATTGGTGTTGAGTTAAATGGTTCAGGATAGGCTTTGCAGGGCTTCTGATGCAGGTGCCAACCCCAGGGCATCATTCCTCCTCTTGGGACACAAGATAAAAAGGTCTGTTAAGGCTAAAGCTTGTGCATCACTTTGTATGGTGAGTGTCTGGTCCTGCTCAGACCTGGGGCACGCCTCCCTTGGACAAATGTCCTCACTGAATGTGAAACATGGCAGCCTGATGGAGAGGTGATCCCTGCACTTCTGCCAGGAGGCATTTGCATTCTCTTGGCCATTTTGTGACCAGCCACACAGGCACATGACTTGGTAACCACAAACGGTGGAAAATTTTTTTACGAGTTGCAGTTTGGCACCAAGGTCTGGAGTGGAGCAGCTGGTGTGCTGGTATGGACCTCAGCCAGTGCCCGAGGTCCCTGTCCCTCTGGCCACCACCCCTGGATAGGGACTTGAGGACGGGGAAAGGGAGCATTCTGGTGTGTCCCTGTGCCTGGGTGGCCAGGGGCTTGCTTTTACTGCGGGTGCCCTCTTTGTTGCCCTTGGGTGACAGCCGAGGCTGCTGTGCCGGTGCAAGGTCAGCACTGCCGGGCTCGGCAGACCGGCCCGGTGCCAGGGTTTGCCAGCTCGGTGCGGGCTGTGCCGTCCCCCGGGAGCGGTGGCACGCAGCAGCTACCCCGAGGTGAAAAGACGCAGCGTTTTATGAAGCAGAGCTGGCCCAGAGGAATTTTCCCCGTGTGGCCAGCTGTTGTCCAGGGCCTGGCTTGCGATCTTCCAGCACTTCTCACCCAGCTCTGATTCCGGGAGGGGAGCGGGGGCTGGCCCACCCTCCGGACAACCTGTGCCGGGCGAGTGGGGCCACCTCGGGCTGGCGGGGGTGAGTAGCCGCGGTGGAGCCCAGGAGCATCCATCCTTGCTGCCTCTGCAGGGATTCTCTTGGGCAGCGGAGAGTTTTCCCCACCCCCAGCTCTGCCGCTGCCTCTTTGTTTTCTGGCAGAAGCCTCTGTGCCTTTTCATTGCCGTTGAGGCGCCGAGCAGGAGCCTACATGTGCCTTGTGTGCGTCTCTCCGGGAACGTGATGCGGGCTGGGGATCCTGCCGGGCCGGGCATCTCCATCTCTGGGCTCAGGAGATCAGCCGGCAGCTCTGCGGGGTCTCCTCTCCGTAAGCTCGTCCCTCCGGTCGAGCAAGGCTTCGAGGCCACTGGTTTCCTCCATGAAACCCTCTCTCGCCTTGGCAGCGTTTCTGCACCTTGCCACAAGTGGAGTAAGTTGGATGGGAAGGGGCCGGTCCTCAGCTGGGCTCGGCGGGGGGCTCGGGCTCTCCGCTGCGGTCCTTCCTCTCCCTCGCTCCTGCTGAGGAGGCACCTGAGCTGAGAGCCGGGGGCTGCGGAGCCCGGGATTGCTTGTGCTGCGCCTGCCTCTCCCCGCATTTGATCTCTCGACTTCCAGCGGGGACTGAATTCCTGTGCTGGATTCTGGGCTCGGCTCTTGTGAAAGGATCCAATTATTTCAGAGCTTTGAGCATCTCCATTTGCTGCCCATATTTGCAGCGCCCGGGTCTGCGCTGGCTGGAATTCCAAGTGATTAACGTGGCTGTGACATCCCTCCTAGGGGTGTTATCTTTGCTCGCTGTCCCCCACCGCCCCCCTCTTCCTCCTCCGGCAGCCAGCGAGCGAGACAGGCAGGCAGAGACAAAGGTCTGTCCTCAACCTGGGCTGCCTCCCCGTGAGCGGTTGCTGCATGGGATTTCCCTGCCCTGCCTGCTGCAGGTTTCCTGGTCTCCCGGTCGAATGCTGGAGCTGGGCGGCCGTGGGCTGGATCTCTGAGGTTTGATCCCGCAGGTGCTTGGGTGGGCAGGGGGATCTGCTGCTGCTGCCCGAGCGTCCTGATGGATTTTAAGCTGCTTTTCATTCTTTGACTGCGCTTCTCCTGGGGGAAGAGGGGCAGCCGTGCATGGAGGGGAGGCTGACGGGGCGGGGTGGCATTGGACGTGGGGGGAGAGCTGTACACAGGTGGCTGTTGCATAGCGGGATCTGCCTGCAGACCCTGCGAGCCCCCTTCCCAGCCACAGGCTATTGTCAGCCTCGCTCCCTGCACAGGAGGCACCTGGGCAAGGTGTGTGGAAGCCATCCATGCCAAGACATGGGGCATCAGGGGGAGCAGGGGTAAGCCTCCGGGCTGGGAGCTCTGCTCTGGCTCTCTGATTCTCCTGGGAGTGGGTTCATTGTGTTATCCTGGGTCAGCTGAGCAGAAGGGCTCTGTCCCTGCAGCACCTGTGCGTGGGGCTGGGGAGGCACTGCACGTCGCTGGGCAAACCTCAGCTCCTTAGGAGACTGCTGCAGCCTGGAGGCCCAGCAAGGCATCCTGCAGGGAGAGAGGGCTGCTCTGTCCCCGGGGGCTTCTGCACCCCATCAGTGTCCCCTCCCACAGATGGGAGGAGGAGCAGCAGCAGCTTCTCACAAACGTGGGTGCTGTGGGGCAGAGGGAGGTGTTGGGTCTGTCTCTGGTGGTTTTGAGGAGGTCACCCTCCTAATATGGGCACTGTCCTTCACCCCATCCTTCCCCTCTGGGCTCAGGCTTCCTCCAGCACAGGGGCCAGCACTGAGCAAGGCTCTGCAGCTGCATAAATCTGGTACTGCAGGGCGCTTGCTGGGGACCACCAAGAGCAGTGCTTGCTTTTGCAGTGGTGCAAGGATGCCCCCTCCCTCCTTCCTTCTCCCCTCTTTCCACCAAATATGAGCTCCTTCCTCCCTATCCTGAATCTGAGGGAAGTGCCAGAGCCGTGTCCATGCTGATTGTCTTTCCATTCAGGCAGTTTGCTTCCCTAGCTCTTCTCTAACTAGCTTCCCTCCAGGATTGCCTCCTCTCCTGTGAATGGTGCTGGAGGTGATCCCTAGACTTGTGTCTGTCTCTCTCCTCCTGTGATATTGCCCAATCTGTCAGACTGTGGAAAAACCCTTCTCTGGTGGCAGCACTGCTGCTAGTGTTGCCATCCCTCAGGGCTGTGATGGAAACTTTCTGCCTGCTGGCACTTCTCAAGCTCTGCTCAGCCTGTGCCTTCTGGGTTTGCACTTGCATTTATTAGATTTACTTCCTTCTCCTTGGGTTCAGATAGGACTGATAGAGCTACAACTTATCCTCCAGGCAGTCTGTTTCCTGCAGTTTCTATTGCCTCTTCTCTTGTCTTGTGCTTTGCTTGTACCAAGGATAATTATTTGCCCTTGTGTAATCACAGCCCCTGCCTGTGTGGTTCCTGCTTCACCTCCAGTGAGGCTGCAAAGGTCGGTGTAGGACTTACCAGGAGAGGTAGTAGGAGGGAGGAAGGCAGAAAAAGCCCCTTTCAGGTTGGTTTGGATTTTTTCTGTGGTCCAAATAGTGCAAGGACCCCTCTTCACCCTGCCAGCCCCCCGGTGTGGTGCTTTGCTCCAGGCAGCAATGCCCAGACCAAAGCCCAACGTTGTTCACTTACCCTGTGTCCCTTTGACTTGTTGGCAGTGCTGTTCTGGGAAGCCACATGGATCCCCACAGGGTGAGAGTGTCTCTTTCAGGTACAGCTCCTTCTCTGTTCCTTGTACCAGTGCTGTGCTGCCATCCCCACCAGCCTCCTCTTTGCAAGGGCTCTGCCAGTCCTGCCCCCCAGCAAATTCCCCCCTGGCTGGCAGAGCTGCCCCTGCACCCATCCTTACCTTTCCAAGCAGTGCAGTACAGTTAAAACAGCAACAGATCCTTTTGCAGGCTGCAGCCCAGCGTGTGGTACAGCTGCTGCATCACCCAGACAGGGACCCTTCCTCACCTGCCATGCTGCTCTGTTACCACCAGACTGAGACCATGGTCAGTTAATCCTGGGTTCCTCCTGGATGTGCTTATAGGACTGAAACCAGCAGGTAAGGCAAGTCCCTGATATCCCACCCCAAGCCTGGCTGTGTCATCCTGCATTGGGGTCTGGTGGCTCACTGTCCCTGGGGAATGCAGTGGCTCTGCCCCAGTGCCTGGGACACACTCTCTTAGGTCCTTTGGCACCAGTTATGTCTTGTGGCTGCTGAGGTGTGGTCTCCCAGGCTGTGCTGGGCTGGAGGAAAAGAGAAAAGCTGTTCCTGGCACTGTGGACTCAGGTGACAGGGTGTGAAAAGACAGGGTCCCTCCTGAGGGTGTCTGGGAGCTTGGCAGGAGCCAGGTAGAAAGCTGGAGGAGCTCTGGCTGGGCTTGAACCAACGTGCAAGGGGCCTTTAAGTTTTATCTGAAGAGTCAGAGCACCAGCACAGGGTAAAACACTGGTAAAATCAGTATCATTTGGGCTTAAGAGAGGCCAAACCCTTGGCTCAGACACATGGAGCCCCACGTGCTTCATCCAGGGAATGGTACCTGGGCTGCTCAGCTGAGATGTTGAGGACCTCTACCTGGCTCTCTCCCAGCCAGGTGATTAGAAGCAGGTATCTGGAGATGCTCAACTCAAGGGGAGAAGTTAAGAGGGAGCAGGTGCTGTCTCCTCATCTCTGGTCCCCGTGTTGTTCTCTTGCTCTGTAGGGGGATGGTGAGGTCCCACTGGGTGCTATAAGAGCCTGAGCCCTGCTGTGACCTGGCTGGGCTCTCAACAAGGATGAGCTGGGCTGGTAGACAGAGCTAAACACAGCCAAGAGAAACCCCAAGGTGAGGGGAAGTGAATGGGAACCTTCCCTGGACACAGTGCCTTGCATCTTCCCCACCGAGGAGCAGTGCTGTGCTCCAGCTGCTCCCCATCCCAGTCTGATGGACAGCCCTCCAGAGAGATGTGCAAGGAGGCCCTAGGGTGTGCTTGCAGACACTTTTGGGGTGGGCTAGGGAATCCTGGCATTTCCTGAACAATGCTTGAGGGGACTGTTATTGTGTTGGCAAAATGCCCTGGTGCTAGTGGTTTGCACTGCTGTCTGGTGCTGGCATCACTGGTGACAGGTGCTGAGGTCTTGGTTGGGATGGGTTTGTGGTGTCAGGATGAGCAAGTGCCCTGAAAGGAAGGTGCTGCTGAGGACCAAAGGGCTGTGACAGCATAGGAACATGAGAAGGAGAAAGAAAGGATGCAGGTGAAATTGTATTTGTCCTGGTGTGGACACGTGCAAGAGGGATGTGTGTTTCTCCTGGTGGCTGACTGTGCCACACGAGCTGTGGTGCAGATCTCCCGGGATGGAGGAAGGAAGCAGCAACATTCCAGGCAGGCAGAGCACTCAGTGTCTGCCCACAGCTGCAGGCATTCTCGTCCTTCTCTACCTGCCTTGGTGCAGGCCCCACAGGGGCTGCCAAGAGGAGCTGGTCTTTACAAAGAGCTTTTGTTGAGGTTTTGGACCCGAGGTTTGTTATGCTATGGTGTTGATTTGCCCTGCTGTGTGTGCTCCCTGGGAGCTGGCGTGTTGTATCTGTGTTCTGGCTGGTTGCTGGTGGTGCCCTTCCCCAGCACTGCTGGTGGTGGTTTTTGGGTTGGCTGACTCTCAGGGACTGGCCATGGCTGCCTGTTAATTACAAATCTTATTGGAATGTAATGAAAGAGCAGCCCATTTCCTGGTGCAGGCCAGGTCAGGCAGTGAGCACAGTGAGTGACCTGCTGAAACTGGCTTCCTACCTACGAGGTGATGGGACACAGAACTTGCCAGACCAGGGTGCTAGAAAAGGGCTGTGCTTGGGTGTTTGGTGCCTCTGAGTGTTCCTTCAGGGATTTGGTACATCTTCCTGGTCCTGCTGTTCCCAGCCTCCAGAGCAGTGCTTGCTGCTGGGTTGGGAATGCCAGTGGAACAGAGGGTGAGTTCCCTCTGGACAGCCACTGCAGAGAGCCCCTGGTCAAGGGCTGGAGAGGGAGGCTGGGAGGGCATAGCCCCCAGGCATGGGCTGTGTTTCTGCCTTCACCTGGAGGTTCCTGAGACAGCAAAGCTCATGGGCTGCCCTGGCACAGGGGGGCTGAGCGTGGAGGTGCCTGGGGGTTCCTGCCCACTTGGGAGGTGCAGCAGGAGCTTCTGCTCAAGCTGACTTTTTTCCTTTCCCTCTCTCCCAGGCAGCCAAGCTGTGGTGCCAGTGGATTGTGACCACAGGGGAGCTGTGTTGCATCTGCAAATCTCTGCTGTGCATCAAGGGCACATCTAAGCAGGTAAGTGCTGTGCAGATGAAAGGTCTGCTGTCTTTGCATGGAGGAAGCTGGTGGGGGGGCATCATGCCTCCAGGCTGTCAGGCTCCTGGTTTCTGCCTTCCCTGCCAGGCATCCCTTATTGGAAGAGACAATTGCAAGCCCTTGTCCTTTTCTGTAGGGCCACAATGTCCTGTGCTGTGGGTTAAAGTTATAGGAGGTAGACATGAGACCAGCAGCCATCTGGAAATCCTGAGTTTGGTGATGATCTGCACTGTCTTGAGAAGCAAGACATGAAATGGTCACCAGAAATAAAGGAGAATCTCTTCAAATGCACAGGGTTTCCTACAGGAGGGCATGCAAGAGGCGTGTGAAAGGCACGAACCAGGTATGAGAGTTCACAGCTTAGCTTGTAGAGTTTGTGGTTTAAATGTAAATCAAGGTGATGGCCTGAGATGGACAAGGTGTATGTGGCCTTTGGGTTTGGGAGGTGTTTACTTTTAGGCAGTTGTTCTATCACCCACTGACCCCTTCTCACCAGAGAGGGGAAATCAGGGAAAAAGAAAGGAGGCTTGTAGGTTGAAATCAAACCAAATTTAATAAATAGTAATGAAGAACTACTACCAAGCCCACTACTAATTTGACATACAAAGTTATACTCAGCACATGTAGTGGTCACGAGCTGTGTGCTTCCAGCAGTGATTGGCAAATGCTGGCACCACAGCTCCAGCAAGGGAGTGATGGTCACAGCAAAAAGGAGAGGAGAGGAGGCCCCGGGGGTCAGAATGACAGATGAGAGCCTCTAGGGATGGTGGCTGTTGAGGTAGAGCTCCATCCCCAGCAAGCCTCCCAGTTTATAGTGAGAGTGACCTTATAGTGTGGGATGCTTCTGTTGGGCAGTTTGGGTCAGTTGCCCCAGGTTTTGCTCCTCCTAGCCCCAGCACCTGGTTAGCTCAGGTATCTGACCTTGCTCACTATCTAAACCTACACACCATGGGAGGCCATAACTTGAAACAGAGGGCCTCATCAAGTTTCTTCTCACAGAGCTGGGTGCTGCAGTCTTCTCAAAAATTGCAGCTTCCCTGAACAGAAAATCAATTCTGGAATCCTGTCCCAGTGAAACCAGGACAGGAGGTTGGGAGAGGATAAGCCTCTGTGCTGCCTTCTTAGGCTGTGTGACCCTGTGGGAAGGCAGTACCCTCTTGTGAATGCAGGGAGGAAAAAAATCAGAAGAGAAAAAATTTTTGGGGCCGGGTGAGACATATGCTTAATGGTAATATGTCTGATTTTATTTATTAATCAGCAATGTTCTTTTATAGTGCAGAGTAAACAGGGCATCATGATAAGGTGGATTGTTTTAAAAGCAAGATACAATAAACAAAGATCATGGTTTTGCTAGCTACAGGCATTGATTACAGCACTTTCCCACAACAACCATCCTGGCTAAAGCCAAAAGTTGATAAAATCATAATCCCTTTGTTCACACCAGGTGTACTCCAAATTCCTGACTATCTTTTGTGGCAATGAGCCTTGCCTCATCTTCATTTTTCTGGCAGCAGTCCTGGCCTCGTTGCTGTCTGTAGCTGGCCTGGCACCGTGGGACCCTGCTTTTTCACTAGCTCTCAGGTCTCAAATTATCGAGAGCTCCACAGTATCCTCCTGCCCATCTCCCAGGAAGCATCTGGATCACTCCATCCCTGCGTCTCCTGCTTCCCTTCCTCCCAGAGACACTGCAGAGACTGAAGAGCTGGAGAGGACCACGCAGAGGTTTGGAGGTGCACCGTGATGGTGGGAGCCATTCCACGGCAGCCACGCCGCTTCTGGGGGGTGCCTTGCTGGCAGGTATCTTCAGCTGGCTGTGCCAACAACTGCCCACTGTGGGACAAGGAGGTCAGTCTGGAGCAAAGTGGGATTCTGCTGCAGAGAGGTGAGCTGGGGGGACAACCTGGTGCACGATTATACCTCTCACTGCTCCTTTTAAACAAAATTCCTGGGCTCAGCTGCCCTAGCCTGCCACTGCCACATCCCCATTGCATCAGGGATCACAATACCACATGCAGCATTGCTCTTCAGGTGGCCTTGACCCAGTTGGAGAACCAGTTTCCTGATTGCTCACCTGTCCCTAAGTCTTTGCTCCACAAGAACAGGCACACCTGTGGGGACAGAGCTGCCAGGCACAGGCAGTTTGTAAACCTCTGGACTGTTCCTGCCTCTCCTCAGTTCTTGTAGCCATTTCAGTATTTATCATGGCAGAAAAACTCGTGGCCAGGATTATCACAGCTGTCAAACTGGGCTGAAATTCAAAAGTGAGGAGCTATGCAGCAGGGAGGAGGTCAGGCTCCTGGGGCTGGTAGGGGTGGATGGATGGTGCAGATGCCCACGGTGGGCTCTGCAGCCCATGATACCACCCAGATCCTCATTGAGGTGGTGGAGGTCTCTGGTCTAAGCTGGCAAAGCTGTGTCTTAAGATCAGGTTTCCCCAAGCTGCCCAGCAAGGTTTATGTCCCTGGTGTGGGGCTGGCACTGCAGGGCACTTGCCCTGCCTCATTCAGTGCCGTGGAGGGTGCAGGTCTTGGTGAGCCCTAGGAGATCTTTTTGCTGTTGCCCAAAAGGATGATGACAGGCCTGAGCCCCGGGGACTGATCTGACCTGCCCAGCTCCTGTGCACAAGCACATCAAGTCCCTCGCAGAAGGCAGTCCCCCTTCTCACTGGTCCAGACTTGTTTCCAGTGACCTCAAGCCTGACTGGAGACTCCTTTTCATGCCCAGGACAGTAAGGAAATGGTGATCCTGCTTTGAGCAGCATGTTCTAGCAGCAGGTATCTCTGTCCTGGAAAGGGTGATTGGAATCTTTAAGGTCCCTTCCAACCCAAATCAGGGTTCCTCAGAGCATCACGCCATCAGACAGCTCTTTCTGTCCCTGGAGAGGGAGGTCCAAGTGGGGACGCCCAGGGAGCTGCCTGTGTCCCAGCAGGTCCCTCACAGCCAAAAGCCCAGATGAGGATGGTGGGATCCTGGTCTGATCTCCATCCTCCTGCTCTCTGTCTCTCTGCAGATGCTGCACTGCAGCACAATCTGTAGCGGAGGGCTCGCCCGCACGTCCTGAGCGAGGAGTTCCATCTCCCACACCCTGCCCTCACACCCCGATCCGTGGCACTTTACTGTCCCCCCTCCTGCTGCTGCATGGGCTGTTCTGACTCCAGCTCCGCTCGGAGTCCAATTAAGTGAGGCTCCATGAGGCACATCCACGCAGAGACGTCCCGGCCCCCGGAGCATGGCACGGACCCGAACCGGTCCCGGCCCAGTGGAGAGGCATCCTTGGAGACTTCCTCTCAGCGGTGCACCCACCGTGGCATCCTCATGGGCTACAACGAGACAGAGATCAAGCGCCAGAAGGTTTACCAGGTCTCCATCTTCTCCCATCTCTCCAGCTCCTCGGAGACCACGGAGCCACGAGCGGGCAGCCGGCTGGCAGTCAAGAGGGGTTACCCTGAGCAGAGAACTCCTGAGGGGGGCAGAGATCCCAAACGAACTCACTGGGGTGGTGGTGGGGTGGATGGCAAGCGTGATGGGGGCCCTGGGCAGGCTTCTCTAGATGATGATGATACCTTTGAGGATGGTCTGCTGGTGGAGGAGCTCTCGCTGTGTGGCTCTGCTCAGCACTTCTCCCACAGCGGGCTGCGGGTGGTGGAGCACCGGTGTGAGAGCAGCCGGAGCCACAGCCCCAAGGCCAACAGGGAGAAGAAGTCACAGGATGTCTCCTCCTCCTCCTGGCCCCAGCACATTGCTTGCAGTACTTTGCACATGAGAGACGGTTGCCATGTCTCATCGGGGGATCAGTCTACAGACTATGGAGAAAATGGGGAGCGAGCAAGTGGCCACAACTTGCTTCACTTTGATTTGCACAATATTGCACAAACAGCCTGGTGGGAATCTGGTGGAAAGACAGAGAAGCCAGGGAGCAGCCCAGCTCACAGCAGCAGGTCTAGTGGAGAAGAGGAATGGCCAGTAGTGGCCAACGGGTGCAAAGAGCCCCCAGCTTCTCAGACAGTGCTCAGCCCTGAGCCCAGCAACCTGAGCTCCCCGGAGAAAACACCCTGTGGGAGCAGCCAGCTCAGCAGCAGCAGCTGCACAGCCAAAAGGAAGCTGCTGCCTGCTGGTGAGGCTGTCACTGACTCCTGCTCTGAGGATGAGAGCCTGTCCCCACCAGCAAGGAAGAAGAGGGTCCTGCCGTGCCACCCCGTGCCCACCTCCTGCCGCAGCACCGATGCCAAAGGGGCTCCGTTCTGGAATCACCTGCTTCCCATGGCCAAGGTGAGTATCTCCTGTGGCAGGGAAGTTTCAGGGACACCCAGGGATCAGGGATGTTCTTGTAGATGATGTGGTTCGTGCTGGCACAGCACCCTGTCCTGTCGCGGTGCCACAGCACTGGTGGAAGCAGGGCAGTGACTGCCAGCCAGCCTTGGGACACACAGTCTCTAGGTCTGTCACCAACCCCTGACACCTTGTAGACACTTGATCCTTTGCTTGCAACCAGCTCTTTAGCCTGGGGGGTCTTTCTTGGACAGGACACAACCTCCTAGTGACAGCAAGAGTTGGGTATGTGGCTTTGGCCACAGTCAGTGTCTGATAAATTCACGTTTAGCCAGACTTAGCAGCAGGCTTGGGAAGTGTGGCTGTCTTCTGCCTGGGTGGGGTGCTTGGGTCCCTGGCTGCAGTATCCATCAGGGGAAGGGTTTGGTGGCAGGGTCTGACCAGGGACTGGGAGCATCAGTGCTGTGTACAGGGACTGGGAGCATCAGTGCTGTGTACAGAGATGCCACTGGCTTTTCTGCAGTCTAGGGGTGCCTGTGGGCTGTCCCCAGGGTGCCAGGAACTCAGAAATGAGGGAGGCCCCAGAGGTTTGCAACCACCCTGGAAGCTCAGAAGCTGCCTGCAATTCCTTCCTGCTCACCATTCCCTCCTGGCCAGCTCCCTGCCTCCATCATGTCCTCCCAATGGAGGCTGCTGCAGGCTCATGTTGGAGCTGGCACTCTCCTCTCGTTCCCTGGGGCATCCCCTGGTGCAGGGATTGACAGCAGAGCTGCCCTGGCTTCTTGCTGCGTGGAGTGGGACACAGCATCCGTGGGGCACAGGTCGGTCCCTGCCCATGTGCCCTTTTGGTGTCTGTCCCCCAGCCTGGCTGCCCCCAGCCATGCCCTTACAGAGTGAAGCCCTCCAGCAGCTTCCCTGGGTTTTCCCGCCTGGTCATGCCAGCCAGCTCCATCATCCCTTTGTGTTGTGCTGCCTTTTGTGTGGCTTCCAGAAGGGAAAGCCCCTGAAAAGGGGATATCTTTAAAAGGAGGCTGCAGTGTGGCCCTGGCTTTAACCCTCCAGCCCACTGCTGTGGGAGCCTGGCTGTGGGCAGGGATGGGCAGCAGGACGCTCTGCTCAGAGGCACAACTGAGGATTTTGTGTGAATCACCAGGGATCACTTTTCCTGGGCTGGTCAGGGAACTTAATTGTAGTTTTCATCCTTCCCTGGGAGGTGCAAGGGGGTGTTGGTTCATGGCTGTGTCTGGGGTCACTGAGACTTGCTCTGCAAGGTGGGAGCTGCACCCTCAGCTTGGGTACCAACACCCTCATCCCCAGCAAGGCCACTCTTGGGTCTGGGCAGCTCCACATCTCCATCAGACACAGCATCTGGCCCCACTGCAGAGGCTGCTGACAGCTCCTCAGGGATGGGAGCCTTTCTCTGTTCCTATGGGGTCCTTGTGGGGCAGAGGCAGGAGCTGTAGCACCTCCCCATCAGTCCCTGGTTGCTGCCCTGACTCTGTTCTCTTGTTCTGTGTCCCCTCCAGAGCTCTGCAGATCGCACTGCTGCTGGGAGGAGGCTGAAGAGTGGGCTGCGTCTCAAATCGTGAGTCTCCCAGCAGCCCCATGGGATGGGTGTGGGGGGCTCGGGGTGCCCAGCACCCCACAGCCCCGAGGGAGGGTGGGATTGAGTCCTTTCCCTGTGGACTCCAGGCTCCCCTGGAGTGGACTTGTGGACTCCCCTCCACAAGACACCAGGCTGTGGAGAGGAGGGAGGTTGTTTCTTCCCCTGGTGAATAGGAAAATATCTTCAACCTCCACCCAAGAGGGGAAGCTGCAGAGGACAGCCCGTGGCTGCCTGCTCTCCAGCCTGACACCAAACTTGTCTCCTCTCTCAAAGGAGACATCTCCGAAGCAGCCTCCGGAGAGGCACCAGGTCCTCTGCGGTGCCCTGGAACACCACTACTGTCAGCCATGCTCTGCTGGGCAACTTTGAGGTAACAGCACCCACCTGCCAGGGAGAGAATTGTGTCCTGGAGGCTCCAGGATGGGTTGGCAGCAGATGTTGAGAGGATGAACTTGACAGAATCTCTGGTGTGGGGTTGGGCTGATTGTCCCCAAGGGCCTGGCGTGCATTGGCTGTGTGACACAGCCACCATCCAGCCAGCTTAATGAAGTGCCAGGGCCCTGGACACTGCTGAGGTGGCTGCTGTGGGGCTGAGCTGAGGTGCTCTCCCTGCTTCTCTGTGTTAAATGGCTGGTTTTAACCCACCTGTTCAGGATGGGTTTATCTCACAGTGAGCTGCTAGGGCTCCTGTGGATCATCTCCAGCAAGCTGGGTGACATGTGAGAGCAGGCAGACACCTGGTTGTGGTGGCAGTTGGGGTGATGTCACCTGCAGCTTCATGGCAAGGAGCAGGACTCGTGTTTGAAGGTCCCTAATGTGTCCCTCCTCTCTCAGGAATCCATCCTCAAAGGGCGTTTTGCACCATCGGGGAGGATCGAGGGGTTCACAGCAGAGATTGGTGCCAGTGGCTCCTACTGTCCCCAGCATGTCACCCTGCCCGTGGACGTCACCTACTTTGACATCTCGGAACACAACGCGCCCTCTCCTTTCCTGGTAGGCAGACAGGGAGGGCTGGGGCCCTGGGGGAGGTGTGTGGGGGCTGCAGCCCAGGTGCTGCCCATCCTGGGGCTGCCCTACTCTGGAGAAGCACAGCTTGAGCTGCCACCTGCCTGAGAAGACCTCCAGCAGTGCCTGGAGGAGTTTTTAACCCAGGAAAAAACCCAAAGAGGGAACCCGTGCAGGCACATGAACAGTCAGGCTGCTGCCCACCTGTCTCATGGATGTTGCTTTGCCATCACCTTTTGTGTTGGTCCTTGTTCTGGAGAGGAAGGGATGGAGGGATGAGGAAGCCTCCTGGCTCTGTGCTGGATCCCAGGCGGGCTCTCTGTGGGCTTCCTCCCTCCCTCTCACGGGCTGTTTCTTTTGCTCCAGGGAGTGATTGATTTGGAGGCCTTGGGAAAGAAGGGTTACAGTGTCCCCAAAGCTGGAACCATCCAAGTGGTGAGTCCTCCATCCCCTGGTCCCCCTCAGTGCCTCAGGGAGGGGACCCAGTGGGGTCCAGGTGCCCTCCAGGTTGGACGTGCTGTGTTATCTTGTCTGTCTGGGCAGCAGGTACAGGGCCTGTGCAGCAGCCACCAAATCAGCACAGTGGAGGGGAGCACAGTGTCCCCAGGGTGCTGGCAGGGAGGGTGGTGGGAGATGGAGGGACCAAAGATCTTGGAAAGGGACAAGGGTCTCTCAGGAGGAGGGTGCGGGTGGGATGGGATGGGATGGGATGGGAGCACGGGGGTGGAAACAGATGGAAAGGACCAGCCTGTGGGCTTCAGGATAAGTCCTGTGGGGTTGGTTTGGGGCTTTCTGGACCCTTGGGCCTGCTGATGCCACCCCCAGATAGCCCAGCCCTGCCCCATGGATCCATGCCTCTCCCATTCCCGGTCTGACCCCCTTACCTCTCTGTCCCTAGACCTTATTTAACCCCAACAAGACTGTGGTGAAGATGTTCTTGGTGACCTACGACTTCCAGGACATGCCAGCCAACCACATGACCTTCCTACGACATCGCATCTTCCTGGTGCCCGTGGGGGGAGAAGAAGGGGCCACCGTGGCCCCCAGCAACCTGCTGGGGACCAGCCCACCCCGCAAGGTCCTCTGCTACCTGATGCACCTGAGGTAGGGCATGCCAGGAGGGGTGGGCACCCGCCCCGGGGTGGGCATCCTCCCCGGGGTCATCCCCAAGCTCCTCTCCCATATGTCCCTGCCTCTGCCCTGAAACTGTAGGGCAGAGGCAGTGGGATGGCAGGCAGCCTGACCCCCCCCTTGCCCTGGGGGGGACCTCGGGTGGGGTTGGAGCTGCTGCTCTGCTGCAGGACAGCGACCGCTCTCCCTCTGAAGGCAACCGGGGCGTGGCCACCTTCAGCGGGGGTCAGAATAGGCATGGGGGTCGTTCTTCCTTCCACTGAAAGTGTCCCTGCTCGTGCCTGGGAGCCTGAGGTCCCTCTGGCCTGCTCTTTTCTCCTCTCAGGTTTCACAGCTCCAAGTCTGGGAAGATTTACCTTCACGGGGACATCCGGCTGCTCTTCTCCCGCAAGTTCATCGAGGTCGACTGGGGGATCCCCTACGAACTGAAATCCTTCACAGAGATGCCAAGGAACCCCTGCTACTCATCCTGGGCCTGACCTCCCGGGGACACTGTGGGAGCCTCCAGCCCAGCACTTTGGGGATAAGAAAAGGGCCAGTGAGCAAACACTGCCTTTGAAGTATTTTTCCCTCCCTGTTCTGAGCAGCACGGGTGCCGTGCCGGTGCCCCACGGCAGAGCTGGGGTCACCAAGGGGATTCAGGAGGAGGGGCAGGAGCTGGAGAGCAGCCCTGGTGCTCCAGGGACATGCCCAAGCTTCTGGCAGTGCTGCTTCCAGGTTGGAAACTTGGTGGGAGCCAGGGGAAGGGAGGGAAGAGTTTGGGTGGGGGGCTCCGGGTGGTCATGCTGATCCCGGGATCGGGAGCAGAAAAGTGTGGAGTGTTTTGTATTTATTAGTATTTATTGTTGCTGGGAGCACAGAGGAGGCATGTGCAGAGGATTGGAGGTGCTGTGCTGTTCTTCCTGGGGGTTTGGGGTAAGGCTGAGGGGACAATGAAGAGGGCAGGGGATGCGAGCATCTTGGGATATGGAACAGGGGGTGACCCAGGGACAGCTCCTGGGTCAGGGGTGTGTTTAAAAGCCTGGGGGAGGCCAGCAGGTCCTGGGCACCGGCCTGGGGAGGCCTCAAGACAGAGTCCAAGGTGTCTGGAAGTGGCTGTTACCACAGCTCCTGGAGCAAAGAGTGGTGTCACAGACACAGACTGGGGACCTGGGCAGTGGGATGGGAATGGAGGATGGGGGCAGAGCCCCGATTTAGTCCCTGGGAAGAGGGGAAGCAGCAGAAGTCACCGAACAGGACTCGGTGGATTTTCAGGAGGGGGTGTGGGGGTGACCTGGAGCAATGCCTGTGCCTGCTGGAGCCTCGAGTGGTGAGGGCTGAACCCAGCGTGGCTCAGAGAGGGAAGGAAGGGCAGGGAAAAAACCCAGTTTGCTGGAACCCTGCCTGCATCCCCCGTGACCCGAGCTCTGGGTAACAGCGCAGCTGAGGGGGACGAAAACAAAGGGACAGGTCCCCAGGCCAGGCTGCAGCGGGGCGGGACGAAGGCTCTTTAGGGCTCCCTCGGATGCCGGGGTGTGGGGACAGCCCGGGACCGGCCTCTGACTCACTGGGATGGGGCGAGGCTTTGCTGTGCCCTGCCTGGGGCGGCCGAGAGGCTCCGGTACCGCCGGGACGGGGGTTTTGGGCCCCGTTTGCCCCAAGCCCCCCGCCCAAGCCGTGCCCTGCTGCCCCCCAGGCCCTCCGGTCTCCATGGCAGCGGGGGGTCCCCTCGCATGTTGTTCCGGCGTCCCAGCTCTGCCCCAGACACTGAGGTTCCCCAGGCCCGGCTCGCCCTCAGCGGAGGCGATGGGGGAGGTGGGGCGCGGCCGTACCTGTACTTTTCGTGTTTGTTTCTAATTTAATAAAAAACACCCGTTTGGACACTGAAACCGGACTGCGATGTTCCCTGCGGAGGGCGGAACTAAAGGCAGCGGCCGCAGCGGCCGGAGGGACCCGTCCCGGGTGACGAACCCGGAAGCCCGGGAGTCCATCCGGGGCGGCGGTGCGGAGCGGGGCGGGCGGCGGAGCGATGCTGGCGCGGGCGGCGAGCCGGGCCGGGCCCGGGTTCGGCCTGCTGCAGGTGGGGTAGGGGGGTCCGGGCTGAGCCGTGAGGGAGCCTTGGGAGGCCGGGGTGGACTGAGGGGAGCGGGGCTGGTGTGGGGGCTCTTGGGAAAGGGGTGGGGGGGGGGAAGGGGTGTGAGGGGTGCTTGGGGGGAGTGGGAGCGGTGAGGGGAGAAGGGACAGAGGGAAGCGGGAGGGAAAGGGAGGGAGCAGTAGTGGGTGGGGGGTTAGTGAGGAGGCTGGGGGCAGCCGGGCCAGGGAGGCACTGAGGAGAACTGCAGGAACGAGGGGCTGCGGGGAGGAGCGTGAGGGAGCGCCTGGTGGGAGCAGGTCCTGGGGAGGGGGCCAGAAGGGGGCCTCGGGTGAGAGGGCACAGGGTGTGGAACTGTGTGGCCTGGCATTGAGGTGGGGGCTGGAGAGGGGTCTGGCTGGGCTACAGGGGGCTGAGTGGGGCGGGAGAGATCCAGACCCACACCTTCCCGTCCATCTGTCCATGAAGGTGCCAGGGAGGCGTCGTTTCTCCCCGCAGTGGTGTTGTGAGGGAAGGAAGGACAGGGAGAAAGCTCTTCCCGACAGCTGCAGGGGAAGCTCTGACACTCGTGCTGGGGGCACGGCCCCTGTCCCTGCACAGTGTGGGTTTGCTCAGGGCAGCACTGGTGCTGGTGCATCCCCACAGCCTGGTGTGTCAGAGCTGCAGCCTCAGAGGGGAGTGCAGGGACGGTGCCCTGAGGTGCAGGCAGCTCTTCTCCAGGCCAATGGCATCCTGGGGTGCATCAGAAAGGGTGTGGTTAGTAGGTCAAGAGAGGTTCTCCTCCCCCTCTATTCTGCATTGGTGAGGCCACACCTGGAGTATTGTGTCCAGTTCTGGGCCCCTCAGTTCAAGAAGGACAGGGAAGTGCTTGAAAGAGTCCAGCGCAGAGCTACTGAGATGATTAAGGGAGTGGAGCATCTCCCTTATGAGGAAAGGCTGAGGGAGCTGGGTCTCTTTAGTTTGGAGAAAAGGAGACTGAGGGGTGACCTCATCAATGTTTTCAAATATGTAAGGGGTGAGTGTCGGGGAGATGGAGTTAGGCTTTTCTCAGTGGTGACCAGTGATAGGACAAGGGGTAATGGGTGTAAATTGGAGCATAGGAGGTTCAAGTTGAATATCAGAAAAAATTTTTTTACTGTAAGGGTGACAGAGCCCTGGAACAGGCTGCCCAGGGGGGTTGTGGAGTCTCCTTCACTGGAGACATTCAAAACCCGCCTGGACACGTTCCTAGGGGATGTACTCTAGGGGGCCCTGCTCTGGCAGGGGGGGTTGGACTAGATGATCTTTCGAGGTCCCTTCCAACCCCTAGGATCCTATGATTCTATGATTCTATGATCCTCTTCCTCTTCCTCCAGCTCTCCCAGCAGCTGAAGCGCTCGGCCTGGCTGTCCCCAGCACCACGCCGATGGAACTCGGGGCTGCCCATGAACGTGGGGGTGCTCTTTGTGCCACAGCAGGAGGCGTGGGTGGTGGAGAGGATGGGCAAGTTCCACCGCATCCTCGAGCCTGTAAGGAGCCCGCTTTTCCCCCCTCCTGGATTCAGCAGATTCCTAGAGCTGTAGCGAGGCGTGTCCTCTGCAGGAGGATTCGGCGGATGGTGTGCTTATTCTTCCAGATTTTTGACTGCCTGTAAACTAATTCTTCCTTGCTGGAGCACAGAGAAAACTTAAATTTCCACCGTGTGTAAAGCTCGATTGCTCTGCCTGCAGCACCTGCGGCGCACGGGGCACTTGGCCTTAGTTTCTGCAGCTCTCTCTGCTCTGACTGAGCTGCCTGGGGGAGGAAAACCTCAGACTGAAGGGCTCAGCCATCTTAATCCTGCCCTTTCCCCAGGGTTTGAACTTCCTCATCCCTCTGCTGGATCGGATTCGTTATGTGCAGAGTCTCAAAGAAATTGTCATCAACGTCCCGGAGCAGTCAGCTGTCACTCTAGGTGAGGAACAGTTTCTGTGTTTCCTGCTTCCTTCCCCTGCATCCCAGGTGAGCCAAGGGACAGCACAGGAGGAGTGCAGATGTCCCAGGATCCTGTGCCCAGCTTTGTCCCCGGGGACCCAAGCTTGGTTGTGCTGCTGGCAGTGGGAACAGGACAAGCCCAGGAGGTCCTGGCTGCCCTTTCAGGGCTGCAGCTGCCTCTCCTTGCTGGGTTGGATGCATCTGGGCAGGAGTCCATTCTCAGATGTTTTCCTGTGTTGAACTGCCAAAAAATATCGGTGTTTCTGTAAAAAATATTCCAGCAGATCAGGTTAATGGACAGCTCTGTTGCAATTCAAAAATTCATCGTTCAGCAGCGACTGAAAAAGCATTCAGCTTTTTGTTTTGTTTTCTTTCCTCCTTGAATCTTTATTTATGGAAATTACTATGGTATGAAACCTTTTGATCTGCAGACCTGAGACTTCTTGTGTATTAGGATGTCAGAATGCAGTGTTTTCTACAAGGCCCTTTTTACAAAACCTCTCAGATGAGGAGATCCCTCTCAGCCCATCCCTCTCGCGTGCCACGCTGCCGGCACCAGGATGGGAAGGGATGACCCTGCCTGGCTCTGCTGCTTCTCTGGGGGGAGTTGCTGTGCTTGCTCTTTGCTGCTGCAGTTAACAGGCTGTGTTGTTCTCTCCTGGCAGATAATGTCACCCTCCAGATTGATGGTGTGCTCTACCTGCGGGTTATAGACCCCTACAAGGTACCCCCTCCCAGGGATGTCCCTGGCAGGTTTCTCTCCTCTCTGTCTGCCCATCCTGACCCATCGTTCAGGGTTCCCCTCTGTGCTGTCATCACCTTTTCCTTCTGCTCTCCAGGCCAGCTATGGTGTGGAAGATCCTGAGTATGCAGTGACCCAGCTGGCCCAGACAACCATGAGGTCTGAACTTGGCAAACTCTCCCTCGACAGAGTCTTCCGGGTGAGCTGGGCAGGTGGATGATGGAGCTGCCAGAATCTCTGCAAGCCCCTGGGAGCTTGGGTGATCCACTCAGCAGCAAAACACCCTCTGCTTAGAGGGCTTGTTTCAGTGGGCCTATCAGTGAACCCTTGAAGATGGGTCTTGTTTCAATTATTGTTGTTTTTTTTAAATAAGAGATGTTTTTTACCCTCCCTGGAAAGGGAGATGGGTGGCATCAGCCCAGAGCTGGCTGATCTGGCAGCTCTTTGCCCAGGCCCAGCCGTGGGTAGCCTGGATGTTCTGATTTGGGGTGGGGGCTGTAATCCTCATGCAGGAACAGGAGCTGTTTGTACTCCTGCACCATGTTTGTACCCGGGTTTATGGCAGATCTCAGGCTCGGGTTGGGGCACTGACCCCACGGGAAGCATTTGGCACTGCCTCTCCCCTTTGGAGATGGGGCTTTTTTGGCTGACCTTGGGCTGTCAGGGAGGTGTCTCTTTCCCTCCTCTCATGCCAAGTGCCTCTGCTTTGCTCTCTTCCCTTTCTCTTGTCCCTCCCAGGAGCGGGAATCCCTCAATGCCAACATTGTGGATGCCATCAACCAGGCCTCGGACTGCTGGGGCATCCGCTGCTTGCGCTACGAGATCAAGGACATCCACGTGCCCCCACGTGTGAAGGAATCCATGCAGATGCAGGTCAGCTTCTCAGGGAGAGCAGGCTGGGACGTGGGGGAAGTCTCCCTTTCCTTGTAGCACAGTTGTTCCCTGTCTAGAACTGGCAGCACTGGGCCCAGCTGGGGTGAGGGGAGCGCATTGGCACCCTGTCTGCAAACATACAGCTATTGAATAGATAATTCCTGTCCTTGTTTTGGCAGTGGTGGCCCCTGCCTTTGCACAGGAGCTCTGCTAGCTCCCTTTAAGGCTCTTTAAGAAGCAAATCCCAGAGCTGGAGGTCTCTCCTTGAGAAGAGCTGGTGCCAGATCTCTGGGCTGGAAGGGCGGGGAGGTGTCTGCGTGCTTAGGTGCAGACAGTGCTGATAAGCAGAACCAGACACATCTTCTGCCGAGCCAGGTTTCCCCAGGAGGGCTGTAGGAACATGAAACCGTGTGCTCACCCTGCTGGCCCCACAGGGGGGATTTTCAGGCTGATCTCTGACCCCTGTCGGCAGGTGGAGGCAGAGCGACGGAAGCGAGCGACAGTGCTGGAGTCAGAGGGGACACGGGAATCGGCCATCAACGTGGCTGAGGGGCAAAAGCAGGCCCAGATCCTGGCCTCGGAAGCTGAGAAGGCCCAACAAATCAACAAAGCTGCTGGTAGTGCCTGGGGCAGGAGCGTGGGGGGGCCTGTGGCACCCCTCTGCACTGAGGGGGGATGTGCCTGGGGGGGAGGCTGCACCCCTGTCTGTGAGCCGAGCTCCTCAGCCAGGCTGATCCTTCCCTGCTGGGGTCCTGGAGCTGGACTGCAGCTCTGGGGCAGCAGGAGTGTCGTGGCACTGCTGCTGGGGAAGAGGAGGCTTTGCATGGCTGAGGTTGTCCTGACTCCCTCCTTGATGAACGTGGTTTGCCAAGGTTCTGACGTGCGTTCTGCTGTGGTTGGTTGCAGGAGAAGCCAGTGCCATGCTGGTGAAGGCCAGGGCCAAGGCAGAGGCAATTCAGCTCCTGGCAGCTGCTCTGGCACAGCAGGTGAGTGAGCCCCGAGCTGCCACCTCTTTTAATGATGAAACCACAGCCAGGGTGGCAGCTGCTTTGTCTCAGACACTCCCCAGCACCGTGGGCACCGGTGAGCCAGGGGTTCTGCTGTGTGTTGTGCTGGGTCAGGCTGGAGCAGGGGCAAGGGCTTTGCTCCTGGTGGATCTGTCCTGCTGCTGAGCCCAGTCCCTCTCTCCCCAGCACGGCAGCGCTGCTGCCTCTCTCTCAGTGGCAGAGCAGTATGTGAATGCCTTCTCCAAGCTGGCCAAAGACTCAAACACCCTCCTGCTGCCCGCCAACACCGGCGACATCACCAACATGGTTGCACAGGTCAGTGTGGTCAGATGGACCCCGTCACCTCCCCAGGGGATGTGAGTGAGGGTGGCTGCCCGCAGGGCCCGGCCCTCTTCTCCCCACCCCTATGGCTCTCCCCTTCCCTCCAGGCCCTGGGCATCTACGCCACGCTGACCAAGACACAAGCTGTGAAGAACCAGGATGAGGTGTCTCAAGCCCATGAAGAACCCCAATCTCCCCCCACGGAGGGGCTGAAGGCAGAGCAGGCCAGCTCCAGCTAGCGGGGCCAGGGTGGGAGGACCCCACAGTCTTCCCTGGGGGCTGCCAGCAGTCCTGCCCAGCCACCTGCCTCCCTCAGACGCTCTCCTTCCCTCGGTCCTGTTTTATATTTGGGTCTAAATCATGTAATAAATGGTAGGGGTGCTGCTGCTGCAGCAGGACCTACCGTCTGCTGCTGAGGGGGATTGTCTCTCTGAGGTGGGCTTCTGCCCAGAGCTGCCAGGGGTGTGCAGTGATCCACAAAAGGAGCTGGGACATCCCTCTCCCTGGGGGTGAACCCCCTCTCCCTTGGGAATCCTTCTGCTTGGAGGGACCCCTTTCCCAGAAGGACCTCTTTCTCAGGGGGAAACCCCTTTCCCTGGGGTGTATCCTCCCTGGGGAGTACCCACTCCCGAGAGGAATGTGCCTTTCCCGGGAGGGGAAAAGATCCCTCTCCTGGGGGGGAAATCCCTGGGGGAAACGTGAGCTCCCCTCACTCTCCCGGTAGCTGCTTTCTCGCAGCGCACAACGGGAGGATTCCCTATATCGCTCTCCTAGTATCCCGTCCCGCAGGGGAGGGAAAGGCCCCCGGCACATAAGTTAATTAATGAGTGAATTAATCAAAGCTACGCCTGGGGTTGAGGGCGTAGCGGGAGGGGGGGAGCGGGAGGCTGGGCGCGCACTTGGACCTCCGGCCGCCAGGGGGCGCTGTTGCCGGGGGGTCCTTTCCCGCGCCGCTTCCGGCGGTGAGGCGGGGCGGGGCTGCAGCGGGCGGCGGGGGCGGCCGCAGGTGGGACCGGGGTGACCGAGGAGGGAGGTATGGGGGGGATGGGGTGACCGGGCAGGGAGCTCTGGGGGGGCTGGGGTGTCCGGGGAGGGAGGTGTGGGGGGGCTGGGGTGTCCGGGCAGGGAGCTCTGGGGGGGCTGGGGTGACCGGGCAGGGAGCTCTGGGGGGGCTGGGGTGTCCGGGGAGGGAGGTGTGGGGGGGCTGGGGTGTCCGGGGAGGGAGCTCTGTGGGGGCTGGGGTGTCCGGGGAGGGAGGTGTGGGGGGGCTGGGGTGTCCGGGGAGGGAGCTCTGGGGGGGCTGGGGTGACCGGGGAGGGAGGTGTGGGGGGGCTGGGGTGTCCGGGCAGGGAGCTCTGGGGGGGCTGGGGTGACCGGGGAGGGAGGTGTGGGGGGGCTGGGGTGTCCGGGCAGGGAGCTCTGGGGGGGCTGGGGTGTCCCGGGTGTCCGGGCAGGGAGTTGGGGGGGGGCTGGGGTGACCGGGGAGGGAGGTGTGGGGAGGGCTTGGGGGGCCGGCAGAGAGCTGAGATGAGGGTGAGGAGGCAAAGGGCGGCTCGGGTGTCAGGGGTTCGGGGTGCAGAGGGTGTGGGGAGGGGGGTGAGGGCTGTGAGGGACTGCGGGTCGGGTCTGTGTTTGGGGGGAGTGCAGGGAGTGAGGGTTGTGTCGAGGTGAGGGGGGCACAGGCAGAGGCGCAGGGTCTGAGCCCTCCTGTCCTCCCCTCCCCTCCAGGATGCAGCGGTGGCCGGTGCTGCTCTTCCTGGCCTGGGTCTGCCTGCTCTTCTTCGCCGGCATCGGGCTCTTCATGAGCGGCTTCCTGCTCACCCGCATCGAGCTCTCCAGCAGCAGCTCCTGCTCAGACCCAGTGCTGCCGCCGCCTTGGGAGGGGCAGAGCCTCCCTCCAGGCTCCTGCTGGGCACCCCGGCGCTTTTCCAAGGCCGTGCTTGTCATCATCGATGCCCTCCGTTTCGAGTTTGCCCGCTTTAACCCAGCCAAAGCCAGCCCTCTGCCCTACGAGAACAAGCTGAGTTTCTTGCGCCACCTGGAGACCTCCCAGCCCCTCCACGCCCGCCTCTACCGCTTCCGTGCAGACCCTCCCACCGCCACCATGCAGCGCATCAAGGGCCTCACCACTGGCTCCCTCCCCACTTTCATCGATGTGGGCAGCAACTTTGCCACCTACGCCATCCAGGAGGACAACCTGCTGGCACAGCTGGTGCAGAACGGTGGGTGGGTGGGTGGGTGGGTGAGGGTGGTGTCCTCCTGGGACTGGGCAGTTGCAGTCTGCTGGCTGTGGCTTGCACGGGACCTTTATTCTTCTGGTTCTGTGGAGGGAGCTGCTTGCAACACCCCCATCCCCTCAGCTTGTTCTCAGATCACAGCTGTGTCAGGCAGGTGTCCTCTGTTGTTGTACTGGGAACAAGAGGTGGCTGGGATCATGGCTTATCACCTCCAAAGGTGATGAGAAAGCAGATAAAAGTGGCTGTACTGGTGGTGACTGTCACAAGGTCACCAGCAGGAATGGCTGTAGGACACAAAGGGCACTGAGTCCTGTGGTGTTTGCCTTCAGGTGAGATGCAAGGACAAGGGAGGAGCTGGTGCCAGGTGTGCTGGGGAGGTGCCTCTGGCTCTTGGGCAGCGACTTCATCACCATTCCTGTGCAGTTTGGTGCTGCTGGGCTGATGTAAAGGGCTGTTAGGAACAGGACACAGTCATGGAGTCATAGAATGACAGACTGGTTACACCTCTTAAAGACCACCTGGTTACAACCCCCTGCATGGTCAGTGATACCTCCCACTAGACCAGGATGCTCCAAGCCACATCCAACCCGACCTTGAACACTTCCAGGGAGAGAGAAGCCACATCTTCCCTGGGCAACCTCCTCCCAATGTTTCTTCACCCTCCAAGGAAAGAATTTCTTTCTAATATGTAATCTAAATCTACTCTCTGACAGTTTAAAACTGTTAACCCTCATCCTATTATCAGTCTTGTGTTAGCCAGAGAGATTTCCTTCCAGTGCCTGGGAGGAGGCAGTGTGACCAGCCTGTCTGCTCCCCTGTGTGCCAGGGAGGTGGGCAAACACTGTAAAAATTCTGAGGCAAAAAACACTGGAACAGCTGGTGCCAGAGCTCTTCCATGGAAAGAGTTTCCATGCCATGCTGGAGAGCCTCAGGGGGAAACAGGGAGTGCTGGGTGTTGTCAGGCAGGGTGAGCAGAGTGAGGGCAGTGGGAAGTGTCAGCAGTTTGTCTTCCCTTTTTTGGCATATGAAGAGTCACCTATATTGTGTTGGGAGCCAGGGTCCAGGGTTTAAAGCTTCTCCTCAGGCTCTGACAGAGCCATCTCCTGCCTTGGGTTTGGCAGTGGGTTTGTGGGCCTTGGGCAAGGGCTTGTCTGCTCTGTGCTCCTGCAGTGCTGAGGTGCTGCAGGTGGCACCCACCTACTTCCTGGGCTGTCCAACCCACAAGTCCTTCTGCTGGTGTGATGTGTCAGAAGTCAGTGACAAGTGAGGCTGTGTGTGTGGATTTGGGGTTGACAGGGACTTGCAGGCTTAGAAACAGGGGTTGTCACTCCCTGTGTTCAAACTGATGAGCAGCCAGATGGTATTTTTAAATTTTTGGTTTGATTTTGAACACGGGTTAGAGAGGAGTGTTAAACAAGGGGCTGGAAAAACCCCCTCCCTCTGAGCTGAGAGGTTCAGACTGGATCCCCTTGGTTTCTGAACTCAGGAGTCTGGGTGTGGATGGGACCGACCTCAGCCCCGACCATAACAAAAAGTTTGGACCCTGGGTTCTGCAGTTGTCACAGCTTAGCAGTTTGGGCAGACCAAAAACCAAAGGACAGTTGTAATAAAGGGGAATGGGACTAAAGAGGAGTGTAGGTGTTTGTTTTCCAGATGACTGCTTTGCATGTGCACAATGGAGAAGCAGGTGACCAGGGGGCTGGAGCACCTCTGTTATGAAGATGGGGCTGAGAGAGTTGGGGCTGTTCAGCCTGGAGAAGAGAAGGCTCTGGGGGGCCCTTAAAGAACCTTCCAGTCCATGAAGGGCCTACAGGAAAGCTGGGGAGGGGCTTTTCACCAGAGAGAGTAGTGACAGGACAAGGGGTAATGGTTTTAAACTGAAATGGAGTAGATTTAGGTTAGATATTAGGAAGACATTCTTCATCATGAGAGTGACAGGATACTGGAATAGGTTGCCTAGAGAAGTTGTTGATGCCCTTCCAGGGAAGTGTTAAAGGTCGGGTTGGATGAGGCTTTGTGGCACCTGATCTAGTGGGAGAGGTTCCTGCCCATGCAGGGGTTTGGATCTTCATGATCTTTAGGGTCCCTTCCAACCCAAGCCATTCTGTGATCCTATGACAGAATTACTCTCTTTTCTATTCTCCCCCTAACCCCCTCCGAAAGGGAAGCTAAAAGGGGAATAAAGACAGAGACTTAAAATTGGAAATTTAAGAAAATTGGAAACATTTACTAGCACAGGGGAAAGGCAGTAACATAAGGGATAAAGAACAAAAATACAATTATATACAAATATTTACATACACCCCCATCTCGCTGATGTCAGGATTTAGGTGCCTGAGGGCCCCTTGAGGCAGGGCTGGCTCAGGAGGGGCCTCCAGGGCTCTTCCCAGCACCGATGGATGCGGATTCTGCTGAGCAGGTGGGGAGCTGGGGGGGGAGGAGCAGGAGAGAGAGAGGAGGGGCTGGGGTCTGCCTGACCTTGGGAGAGTGTGGGCAGGGAAGGGGGGGGAATGGAGCCCTCTGGGTGCCAAACCCTGAGTCTGAAAGCCCTCCCTCCTCTTTAGTTCCTCGTACTCAAACTATGGCAACAGTGTTGGTTTGTATCAGTGACAGCTCAGTACCCCTGAAAGGATTGACCTCACTCTTTTTTTTGCTGTGCCTTTTACATCCTCACTATCCATACACGTGTTCATGAAAGGTGCACATGGCTGCTTACCCAGCTACCTCTTCCCTTTCTTATAGTTCTGTCTCCCTCTATCTTTGTTCATTTGCATTTACTTCTTGTCATGGTCATTTCTCAACAAGTCAGTTTTTTCACCCTTAGTTAATCCATCTTACCATTGTATAAGATCATTTTGACTAATTGTCTCATTGTCTGCCTCTGTAGTTTCAGTGCTACTCCAGGTGGCAGGGTAAAAGTTTAACTAAGGTTTAGTTTCAGAAGTTCAGCTAAAGTTCAGTTACAATGAGCAGGAGCCTTCAGTTACAATTATTAAGGCCTTATCACTCCAGCTGCTGGTGCTAAGCCAAGCCACCTGTGTCAAGCAGTTTTCAGCTTGCTTGAATCTCAGCATTTATACAAATAATTGTTAATGTTCTAGGGTCAGCTGATTTTTGTCTTTCAACAAGGAACCAGCGCTTTGGACCCTGACCTGGCTTTGCCCAGGCTCTTTGCATTGTGTGATGAACAGCATGGGTTGGGTGGGCTCCCTGCTCTCATTAATGCCTTTCTCACTGCCTCAGGAAGGAGAGTGGTCTTCATGGGTGATGACACTTGGGAAGGGCTCTTCCCAAAGAAGTTCTTCCGCTCCTACTTCTTCCCATCCTTTAACGTGAAGGATCTTCACACCGTGGACGATGGGATCCTGCAGCATCTCTATCCAACTGGTAAGCAGCTCTTCCCCCAGGGCCTGCATACGTCCTGTGGGGCTCCTGATGTGAATCTGAGTTAGGACTGAAGAGTTTTTTTCCTCTTATGGGGTGGCAGACACTGCTGGCTGGGTGATAAAGCTGTATTTCCACAGAGAAGCTGGATTTCAGGTTCTGTAAATTGTTTCTGTGAAAAGAAAAAAAAATAAAGACAAAGAGTGTAGCTTGATGGGTCAAGGTAAGACTTCTACACCTGTCCTAGAAATACTCTGCTAGGGTAGAGCAGGGGGTGTTAGTTTTAACACGTGGCTGCCCAGGCAGGCACACAGTGAAGGCAGGAGGCTTGAGGACAGCAGTTCTCAGCAGAGTATCAGTGGTTCCCAGTCTTGGGAAAAAGTTGAAGTGTGTGAATTTTAGGTGATTTCAGACTCTTCACTGAAGCTGTAGGACTGAGGGGAATGCTCCTTGCTTTATCTGTGTGTCAGTCTAAGTAAATCAAGGGTGCAGTGGCCCTTCCTGGGAAGTCCTTGTGCCTTTTAGGAGAGCTGCCATTCATCATGGAGCTCCAAATATGTTGTTTTTCCTCTGGTGAGACCCTGAAGCAGGGGGGAGAGGCCAGGGTAAGTTCTTAGGGTCAGCATCAGTGTGCTGTGCCCACATCCTGGGTGGAATGCAGGGGGCACAGAGGTGAGTCTGACCTGGAATATTTCCAGGGAAGGGCTAGAGTTCTGGGTTCTTTTGCTGAACATCCTTGGGTTTTTAGCTCTGCTTATGGGAGGTTAAGGGTGTTCAAGGTGACACAGGTGACCTTGGGCCATTCTCCTCCTGAGAGAGTCGATCTGCTTTAGAGCTGGGAGTGGTGGCAGGAGAGGAAGAAATGGCAGTTTCCAGAGACAACCAGAAAGCTCTGGCAGGAGGGTCCAGGCACAGAGCACAGAGCCTGTGCCTGAATCCTAGGCCAGTGTGTGACAAGCCTGCTCTTGTTCTGCAGTGGACAGTGGTGAGTGGGACGTGCTGATTGCTCACTTCCTCGGCGTGGACCACTGTGGGCACAAACATGGACCTGACCACCCTGAAATGGCTAAGAAGCTCACCCAGATGAATGAGATGCTCAGGTGATTAGAGAGTGGGGAAGGGGGTTGCCAGGTGGCCTTTCCCTTCAGCCAGGCTGAAGGAGGCATTCACAGATGCAGGGGGCAACAGGGAATGCTTGCTGTACCTTTTAACATAGCGAATGGCTTCAGCCATCAGCATCTGAAACCCCAGCTGTGGGGTGAAACCCCAGTCTCAGCTGTCTAGACACACGTTCACATGTTCATGGTCATGTTGGTTTCAAAGCTAAGGCAGTTTTCAGGTCTTGGAGCCTTCTCAACCAAACTGTGCAGCTGGAGTACATCTGAGCCTCACTCTTCCTGTGTTTAAAAGGGAGGTGTGGCTCTTTGAGGAGCACTTGAGAACCCTGGCTAGGAAGTGCTTCATTTACTGTGGTCAGCCCATGAGTTGAGTCTTTCTGTGAGAGGGAAGAATGGTATCCAGAAATCCTGATCCCTGCCTCAGACCAACATGCTGCAGCTTTTGAATCTTAGAACTGCTTCAGTTTTTGCTGCTGAAAGGGAGTGAGTAACTCGTCCTGCTGCATCTGAGAGTCTGGTGCTTATCATGCCATTCCTACTGCATCCTTCACAGACAAGTCCCCTCCTTTTCCCTTAAAAGTAGGAGGTTGCTCACTGACTCAACATGATGCAATATACAAAGCCCAAATAAAAACAGCCCAAGTTTTGTTCCTATTGGGCACCATTCTCCTGAATTACAGGGATCTTGAAAGATCTGAGAAGGATCCCTGAAAGCACTGAGTAACAAGCCACCATTCAGAGGAGTCCTAAGCAAGATCCATGCACTCTGTCTTAGGGTTCTGAACATTCAGTTCAGTTTTGAAGCATCCATTGCCCTGCTCCCTGTCTCAGTTGCTAGAGCATGGAGTTGTGCTCAGATCCTTTTCTAGGCTTCACTCTCTGGTGCAAGCAGGCTTGGTGGGCACGTGTCCTCTCCCAGCAGAGCTACATGGGCGCCTGACCAGGTAGGGGTTGGTTGACCTTCCTTATCTTGGTGACAGGTCCTTGGTGGAACACTTAGGGAATGACACCCTTCTTCTGGTGGCTGGGGACCACGGCATGACAGAGACTGGAGACCATGGTGGTGACAGTGAGAAGGAAGTGAATGCAGCACTATTTGTGTACAGCAAATCTCCTCTCTTTGGCACCGGCCCTCCAGAGGTGAGAAGAAGCTGATCCTTAGCTGCCACTGCCTTTGGTGGCATCCAGGGTGGAAACTACATCCTGGGGTTTTGGAGAGTAAGGGTTCCATTGGGTGTGTTCAGATTGAGAGGGGTGGTGGGGAGTCTGTCACCATATCCAGGAGAAGAATGGAGTGCTGACACAGGATGCAGGTAACTGGAATTTTTGGGACCTGTGTTCTGGCCTGTCCAGCCATGAGGGGATTCTCAGGGGGCCAGGTGACCTGATAGGCAGCCAGGGCCAGGTATCTTCCTCTCCTCAGGGAGAGCTGATTAGTGCTTCTGCTTTCCCCTGTGTCTTTCCCCCTCCTGGCTTCTCCACACCCCCTCTGAACAGAGATGCCTTGCTCACCTTCCTCTAGACTGAGGGAAACACCACGTTATTGTGTTCCTTCTGCATTTCTGATTCCTCCCCTCTCTCTCCAGGAGCCTGAGGCTGTTCCCCAGGTGAACCTGGTGCCCACTCTGGCCCTGCTGCTGGGTGTACCCATTCCCTACAGCAACATTGGGGAGGTGATGGCTGAGCTGTTCTCCAGGGATGACGACACTGTGTCTGCAGCCTTGCAGCAGCTATCAGTCTATCACATCAATGCCAAACAGGTACAGCCTATGGTGGGGCCTCCCCATGGAACTAGAGGGGAGAAGGAATGGATTTTTGAGCACTTCAACCAGTTCTGTTTGGTGGAGGTGTGGTGGTGGTGCATTGTTATCTTCGTGGGCAACTTGTTTGGAAGAGTGTTTGCTCCAGTAAAAGGCAACACTGTTTTCCCCAAAGAGAAATGAGAGATGCCTGTTGAAAAATACTGATGCCTGTTGAAAAAATATTGGAAAATACTGACCTGGAAGCTGGGATTCACTTCAGGATGAGGGTTGGTTGCAGGTGGTCAGGGGTGGATTTGGTAACTGGGGAGACTGTCAGGGAGGCTGGTTCCTCAAGGCTGGAGGTGACAAGGGGCAAATTTTGTAAATGGAGATTCAGGAGTACAAATGGGTGGTTTGGTGCTGCTTCAGTTTTGGAGGAGAAACAGTTCTAGGTGAAAAACTATTATAGGTAGGTGTCAGAAGGAAAACAGTAACAAAGGACATAATAAGAAGCTCCATGTAACAGCTGGGACTAAAGTGAGTACAGAAGAAACAGTTTGTACCCATCACAGTGAAATACAGAACTCCATCAGCTAAATGACAAAACTTGTATGAAAGTGGCTCTTCCAGGCAATGGAGCAGGCTTTGTGCTGGGGCAAGGCAGAGCTCTTAAGGAGGACATAAGGCTTTTGTGGCTCTTGACATGTTACAGACCCAGATTTGCTGCATGTTGTACAAAGCAGGGATCATAAGTGCCTCTGTTCCTGTCCTCTTGAAGTAGGAAGCAGAATGAGCTCTCCTTAGCCTACAACACACGTGGTTAATGAGAAGAATAGGGAGCAGGTTGATTTCATCCACTTTAAGCTCTTCAATTTTATGTCTGACCTCAGACAATGTAAAAGTCAATGGTAAGTGAGTGCAAATTAATAGCTGGTAATGGCACAGACTTCTGGGGAACTTCTGTTTTCAAAAGACTGTGTAAAGGGCCTTAATGATGCATAACCTCACCAGAGATGAGGAACTGAGAGGTGTCAGTGTGGCTGCTGAGATAGATATGTCACTTGAGAGGGATGTGGTGGGGCAGAAGGATTGTGCTTCCTGCCAGTCTTGATGGATTTGGTTGACAAGCCCTGAGTGATACATCTGGGGATGAGTCTGTCTTGGCAGACTGAAGCTGTTTCCCTTCTGAAGAGGCTGAGTGAGGAAGACATCAGTGAAAATCCCATTCCCAGTGCTGCCACCTGACCCTGTGTCCCTTCTCCTGCAGGTGGACCGCTTCCTGCACTCCTACTCCTTGGTGGCTCAGGACCTGCCAACAGACCAGCTCCAGCACCTTCAGGAGCTCTTCTCTGGTGCCGTGGAGGAGCATGCTCAGCTCTTGGCAGAGGTGCAGGGAACAACACTCGTGCCTCCGGAGCTGGAATCCAGGCTGGGAAATCTCATCGGTCGCTTCCAGCTCTACCTGCGGGAGGCACGGGCTGTGTGCACCCAGACCTGGGCCCGCTTCCATCCCCTGCGTATGGTGGGGGGCTGTGCCCTCATTGCCTCTTCCTGCCTGCTCTGCTACGTGGCCTCAGAGCTGGCTGCAACTTCGGACTCCTTCTATTGCAGCTGCCTCCTGTGCTCCCTGCTCTGGGGCCTGGTGGTGGCTGTTCTGCTTGGGCTGGCCCATGCATTCACCCAGGAGGGGCTGGATCTCCTCCTGGTGTCATCGTGGGCAGCTGCTGCTTCTCAGCTGGGTTTTTTCTGGCACTGGTGGGGCCGGCACCCCAAGAAAGCCCGTTGGGCTGGCAGTCAGCCACCCTTGGCCACCGTTGGCCCAAGGCAGAGGCCGGGAGCGTGGCTGGGGCTGGCCTTCCCCATGAGCATTCTCCTCTTCCGCTGCGGAGCCATGTTCTCCGATAGCTTCGTGGTGGCCGAGGCCCGGGTGGCCCCGTTCCTGCTGGCCTCACTGGTGGTGCTATTAGTAGGGAAGCTCCACTGGGACGGTCGCCTGACTGTGCCAGAAGGTCCCAAGCAGCAGCTCCTTGGCTTTTCTTCTTACCGCAGAGAGATCTGGTACCTTCTGTGCCTTGTGGCCACGCTCCTGGTCTGCGTGCGCCTCTCCGCTTTCTTCCACCAGTGCCGCGAAGAAATCCCTCAGTGCCGCCCCTCTGTCTTCCTCTCCCCCCTCGCCAGCCTGAGGAACACACGGGCCAAGAACCTCTTCTACCTCCTCTGCGTGGCCTTGCTGGCGGGGCTGGCGTACGCCGTGCGGAGGTGGCTGCGGCACTACGGCAACCTCAACAGCTCGGGGCCACCGGTGCTCTTCGTGCGATGGGGTTTCCCGCTCCTGGTCCTCTGTGTCGCCTGCTACTGGGCCGTTTCCTCCAGTGCTGATGGCACCCTGGGCAAGCTGCAGGAGCTGGTGCAGGTGGCAGTGGTTGCCTTTCCCCGGGCGGTGTACGGGCTGGCGTCCGTGGGGCTGCTGCTCCTGCTGTACGACCCTGTGACGGTGTTGGCAAAGGACACGCGGGAGCCGCAGGGATCCCTGGTCACTCCCTGCCTGGGGGTCCCCAGCTCTGAAGTTGACTTACTCCACGTCATCCCTCAGATCTACAAGAGGATGCAGGAGTCTCAGAAGAGCCGGCTGGAGCGGGGCAGCTGCCGGGCCACCGTGGCAGCGTACGGGTTGGGCAGTGTGTACTCTGCAGCCCTGGTCATAGCACTCACCCTGCTCACCTTCCTCTTGATGCTTCTGCACAGTGAGCGGATGAGTCTTGCCTTCCTGCTCCTCTTCCTGGAGGCCTTTGTGCTGCTGCACATCCACACGTGTGCCAGAGGCCTCGCTGGAGATGCTGGTGAGTCAGGGCTCTGCAGAGCATCCTCAGGATACGTGACCTGGGCCTTACGTCTGCAGTGGCGTTGTCTTAATTCCAGTGGGAGAGGCAGGGTCCAATCTCTGCTTTTGGCACTGGTCCCCAGGGGATCTTGCCAGCTTTTTTAGAGCCTCTTAAAACCCCTAATAGGAGAGGGAGGTATGCAGCAGGGATGTAACATTAGAGGAGGAGGGGCCCTGTGTGTCAGGGAAGGGGTCTCTACATCCTTCCTCTCTCCCCAGGGTGCAAGCAGTCACTGGAAGCCACTGCTGCTGTCAGAGTCCAGTAGCAGGGCAGGCAGCAGCAGCAATGCCTGTCCTCTTGTCAAGTCTGATGTGAGGGCCTGACTGGTTTCTGTCCATCAGAAGAGAGATTGTAAAGAGGAAACATGGGAGAAAACCCGATAGGCTTTTTTGACCATTGATCTGCCTTGTTCCTCAGTGCTAACCTCTCTCCCTCTGTCTTTCATTAAAATCTCACAGAGCCTTTTTCGGTGCCCTGGTACGCAGTCATCTCCTGGCTCCTTGCTGCTTCCCAGTTCTTCTATTCCACAGGCCACCAGCCCATCTTCCCAGCCATCCACTGGAACGCAGCCTTTGTGGGCTTCCACTCTGACCACAGCACAAACCTCCTGCCTGCTGTCCTGGTGGGCGCCAACACCTTTGCCTCCCATATCCTCTTTGCAGGTAAATCAGTTTCTTCCTGGGCTGTTGAGCAGACGTGGCTCAGTGCATTGCCTTCTCTGGAGGCCTGCAGGCTGAGCATGAGGTGATGAAGGCTCCATTTCCAGCTGAACAGCAGCATCCTCGCTGTCCCCTTCTGGGGCCACAGAGCTGCCTGTGTCCTGCAGCCTCCACGCAGTTGTGCCTGAACAGCAAACTGGAGCTGGGGTGTATGCATTCTGCACGTCCAGGGCATGATGGCAGAGCCTAGACTACTCACCTCCTGTGCTCCAGTAACTTTATTTGCCTTTGTCCTTGAGGTAGTTGGCTGCCCTCTGCTCCTCCTCTGGCCCTTTGTGTGTGAGGTGCCCAGCTCGCAGAAGAGGAAGCCCAGGAAGGAACCCCGGGAGGAGCTGCAGGAGGCAGAGGAGCACATGATGGAGATGAGGCTGAGGGAGTCCCCCGAGATGTTCTCCAATGCTCTGCTGCAGCTGGGGCTGAAGTACCTCTTTGTCCTTGGAATGCAGGTACAGGCAGAGGTGGGGTGTCTGTGGGGGAGGCTGTCCAAGAGGAAGTAGGTGTGCTGTGAGAACCAGGGGGCACTCAGGGCATGCATGGACAGGCCCAGGGGTGATACTTCTGGTTGCAGGTGCAGGATCAGCTGCACAGGTCCTCTGTGAGCCATACATTTTGCTCTGTGCTTTAGGAAAAAGTCACAGTTTAAGACTGGGCCAGTGATTAAATGAATAACAGATGATCTCTGTTAACCTCACCCCCTCCCCTGTAGGGAAAGGAGAGAATAAGAGAGAGAGACTTACAGGTTGGAAACTAAACTGCACAGCTCTAATGAAACAATAGTGCAGAAAAGGAGAATGATGAAATATATACAAATATACCCAAAAGCAGAATTACATTCCACTACTGAGGCTGCTGGCCCTGGAAAAGTCCCAGTCAGCAGCAGACAGGTGCTGGGTACAGGGCTCAGGAGGACATGGATTGGGATCAAAAAGGCAGAAAAACAGATGGAATCCTCTCAGGATGCCAGCTGTGCACAAAGAAAGCTTGACCCTTGTGATCCCTCAAATTTATACTGAGTATGATGCATATGGGATGGAATACTCTGCTTGGTTAATTTTGTTCACCTCTGTGCTCTGCTCCTCCCTAAAGCAGGTGTGACCCCTTTACTCACTTTCTTCTGGAGCATAAGATGTTTTCAGAACCAAGCAGTGGCTTTGACCTGTCCAGAGTGGCAATGTCTTCAGAAACTATAGCATTCTCATCCTCCTCCCCCTTGTCCCAACCATTTTTACCTATGTTACAGCAGCTTTGGTTTTCATCTGGTCTTGTGCTGTGGTGATGTTGGGAGATAGACATCAGAAATTCAATCCTGTGAAAGCAGTGAATAGTTTTCTAGGCTTTAGCCCTTTAAACCACATTTTGAGCCCTTCTCTCTACTGTCCCACCCTGGCCCTTGGGGAGCCTTTGTGCGCCCCAAGCTGTTTGTGTTTCCTGACTTGATGACATGATGGATGGGAATCCTCTTTGGGATTCTTACTTCTTGTGTGCACTGAACCAACCTCTGGTGTGTGCTGTTCAGCATCACCTCTAGATGTCAACCTAGTGCCCAGGAGGTCTCTCCACAGTCACTTGTAACTTGTTTTTCCTGAACTTCCTTACAGCTTCTGGCCTGTGTTTGTGCAGCTATGATCCTCAGGAGGCACCTCATGGTGTGGAAGGTCTTTGCCCCAAAGTAAGTCCCAGGAGTTGCTCTGAAGCTGGGTTATGGGTTGCATCCCTCATATCTTGTCAACAGTCTGTAGGCAGTGACAATTGAAAAGATGGTGTGATAGATCCTGTATTACTTATTGCCTGGTGGGGGCTGTAGGAATGTCCCTACCTAATTTCTTCAAGCTCAGAAGCAGAACTCAACCTAAAGCATAAAATCTCTCCTTATCTTAGAATCAGAGAATCATAGAATTGTTTTGTTTGAAAACGACCTTTAAGGTCATCAAATCCAGCCATTAACCCAGCACTGCCAAGTCCACCACTAAACCATGTCCCTAAGCATGGACTCACAGAAGTCTCTGAAAGCTGAGAATATGCAGGGCATAGACCCAGAGACCAGGAATGGTAAACCCAGAGCTGGCAAAACAGCAAACCTTTGGCCTAGTAGGAGTTGGGGGTGGCCTTGCCCTCTGAGGGATTCAGAATCCCACCTGGGTGTTGTTCCAGAATGTCCTCTTAACCAGAGGTGTGCTTGGCTTCCAGGCTGGAGGCAGCAGCTGCTGGGGGATGAATGTAATCCAGGTTTTAGGATCTGGAGCACCATGCTCTTGCTGTCAGAAAAAACAGTCTGCTGGGAGTGAGGGCAGAAGCCTGTCCTTGCAGGTATGCTGGTTATCCTCTCCTGACTGCCTCTCTTGTGCCCACAGGTTCCTCTTTGAGTCGTTGGGCTTTGTGGTGAGCAGCATCTGCCTCCTGCTGGGGATCTCCCTGGTGATGCGTGTGGACTGTGCTGTCAGCACCTGGTTCAGGCACCTTCAGCTCAGGTAGCCTCAGATATGTGGGGACCCTGACCTGCTCGTCAGCCCAGTCTGCAGTTGTCTCCCTGGTCCCAGGAGGGTTACACAAGCCACCAGCAACGAGTGCCTGCTGACAGCACTCAGGGTTTATCCCCAGCTCCCTCCCTCTGTGCTGCACAAAAGGACCTGAGCCAGCTCTTCCCTGCTCATGGGGATGGTGTTTCTCAGCAGTGGAGGTCAGAGCTCTCCCTGGGCATCTCGTGGCAGTGGGGGGAGTCCACTCCAGGAGCCTGAGAAGCCAGAGTCCTGAAGAGCTCCTCTGGAGAAACACCAGCTAGGTGTCTGCTGCCTTCCTGACAACTCTCTCTGCTATGCACAAGGTCAGCTTCAGTGGCCAGCAAGGTGCCACCTTGCCTGTGCAGAGACAGTGACTCACAGGAAGGGGCTGAGGAGGGGAGAGCAGGGAGATGGGAGAGGGAAGGTCCTGCAGCCAACACTGCTCTTTGTGTGCTCAGTTTTCATGCTGGGATCAAAGTGCACGTGGTTTCACATACGGATGGTTTCGAGGGCCTCGGTGGCAGCTGCTCCTCTGTAAAGCCACTTTGTTGATCTGTAGTGAGGCCATGCTTGCCTTACATTCCCATTTTCCTGGTCTTCCTCAGCCCTGCAAAGGGCAGCAGGGAGCAGTGCAGGCTGCCTTGTACAGCCTGAAGCAGGCTTAGCTTGTTGGGTGTGTGGGCACAGGGACAACAGTGCCCACAGCCCTAAAACTCTCCACTTGGGGTCTTGGTGTCTCCTTGGGCTGTAGCAGCCAGGGCTCTTGATCCCTTCACAAGCATGTGCTGGCAGAAGCTGGCTACTGATTGTGAATGGTTGAGATGAAGCAGGATGCAGTGACAGAGCAGTGGCACATCCCCACCTTGGATCTGGTCAGGAGGAAAGGGATGTGGAGTAGCTGTTCCAGCTGCAGAGTGCTGGTGCTTGGGAAGAGCTGCTCATGGAAGCCCTGAGGAGGTGACAGATCTCCTAGGAGGCAGCTTAGCTCACAAGTATCTGCACACATGCTGGGGGGTTCTCTCACCTTGAAGGGTCTGCAGACCCTGCAGCCAGTGGCTGCACATTTGGTGATTGTCCACATTTGGTGCTTGTCTCCCTCTTGGCAGTGATGTTCTCTCTGGGACTCCAGGCTGCACGTCAGCCACCCCAAACCCACCCTTGACTGCTCATGGTCAGGGGACCCCATGTTCCTGTATGGGCAGAGGTAGAGGACAGTGGCTGTGGGGACAGCCACACCCCAGCTGCATTTTCCCTGCAGTTCAGTGGGAGAAGAAATTCCTCACTGCCCTGAACCACTGTGGCAGTGTCTCTTGGTGCTCTGAAACCTTTTGTCTCTTTTCCCACTTGAATTTCCCTTGCCTGGGATTCCTGCTTGGACTTTTCGTTGTGGTTCCATTTGTTTTTTAACTCCTGCACCATGACTTGGCCCTCTTTATGTTCCACACTGAAAACTGCTGGTGTAACTCCAGGTCCTTCCTTTTCTCTGCCCTGGAGAGTGTCAGGGAGAGCATCTTGTCACCTCTCCCATCATGTCAGTTCTTGCTGCTATGCCCAAGTGCCCAGTTTTTCTGGAATGCAGCTCTTGAGGCCAGGTTTGGTTTTGTATTTCAGTCCTGCAAAATGCTTCCTTAGGTGTTAGGGTGTCAGTCCAGGGAGGCTTAAACTGCTCTTAATTTGGGCTTTCCATTGCCTGGCCTTCCTTCTCCCCTGCTGGCCGTGCTCCCCCACCTCAGCCTTGCATCTCCCTGCCCTGTGGGCTGAGTTTTATCCCAAAACAACCATTTTGCAGCTGGATTGACTCACCAGGCTGCCTCAGCACCTGGCTGCACACACACTGGTGCTGGTTTGAGGCAAGGGCCAGCAGCATGCAGCAGGGGAATGTGGTGGAAGCAGGAAGGCATCAGACCATGATTAGATAGGCTGAAGCAGTGCCACCCTCAAAAACAGGATATTTCCTTTGTGCTGTCACTCCGTGGTGCCACAGGTGCTGGAGGGGCCATGCTGATGGTTGAGGGGTGCATCCCTGTGGAGGGGAGGAAGGGAGTGGAGGTAGCATCTGCCCAGTGAATTTTCATTTAACATGAGGTTAGCCTTGGTAACGTGTTGCTAAACTGCAGGACTGGAGCCACAGGAGGTCTTCTCACCACCTTGTAACCTGATCAGGAGTTTGCTGCCTGACCATATTTGTGCTGGCAGAAATCCTTAAGGTCACTAGTGCTGCAGAACTGCTCCTGACATCCCCACAGCTGCAACCTCAGCTCCCTGGGCTTCTCTCTCATCTCGAAGACTAATGCCCCCTCTCAGTGGCTGCTGTCACCCTGCTGAGGCCTTTTGTTCATGGTGGGAGCTCAGCTGGCCCTTGGGCATCCTCTCCTCATCCCTCCATGCCACCCCTCTGTAGCTGCAGCCTGATGGCCACAGGGGCCTTCGGGTGACAGCAGAGCTGTGGCAGCATGAGCACACCCACACTTATGTCACTGGAGACTAAACAAAACTTGTGATAGTAAAGCTGCAAGGGCCTCCTTATCCCTGCAGAGATGTCAGGGAGTGCCAGCTGCTCTCCCAAGGCAGGCTGCTCCTCCCAGGAGTCAGATTCCAGCAGATGAGTGTTCCCAGGGCTGGAGATGCTCGTGCTTTCTTTCATTCAGGTTTTTGTTGGGTTTTTTTTTCCAGTCTTTGCTAGCCTTCTCCAGCTGACTGCTGGGCTGCCTTTCTCCTGATTGTCCTGGGGATGGCAGATGCAGTGATCTGGGAAGCATGCTGCTGATGCTAGAGCAGGCATGGCTGAGTTTGCTGATTCAAAAACACCAAGGAGTCTCTGGAGGAGGGTGCCCACTGGCTCTTTGGGAAACCCATGGTGCTGGGTGGGGAGCAGGCTCTGCCCTCTCAGCCCCTTACCAAGGTTGTCTCTGCAGCCTGTTGGGTCTCTCCTGGAGCAGTTGCTGCAGGGTTCTGGTTTCAGTGTCCCTGTCCTGAGGGTGACACCCTCAGTGTGCTCTGCAGAGCAGCTCCATCCTGCACTCCACAGGGATACTGTGTGCACTCCACAGCCAGGCTCCTGTTCCTCAGGCAAGGGAGACATCCACTGGGAAACTTCCCTGTCTCAGGCCAGTGGCAGGATGTGTCTCGTGGTCCTGGCACAGGCTGCAGTCCTGTCTCATCCGTGCCACCTGGAAAATGTTTAGCAAAAGTGGCCAGTGCTTCCAAAAAGTGGCTGCTCAGTGTCTCCTGCCCTGATCTGTAGGGCCAGCCCTCTTACGTGTCCCCACAGCCCTGTCCCCATGATGTCCAGAGGGTGACACTGCTCTGTAGGGTGGGGGGGACAGGCCTTGGTGTGTCTCTGTTCCCACCCCCATTTCTCCATCCTCTCTCTCACTGTTCTCCCATCAGCACTTCACCCGTGCCAGGGCACGGTCCCATTCCCTTGCCCATGAGGAGCAACCTGTCCCACAGGACAGGAGCTTGGAGTGGTTGCTGCTTTCTTTTTTGTTGTTAACCTCTCTGTGCCTCGGTGCCCCGCGTGGGATAAAAAAAGGGGATAGACCCAGTTCTGGAAAGGGGATAAGATCCAGTTCTGGGACCTGCTGTTGCCTTCCCTGGGTGTCTGTGTGTGTTTCTCCCTTTGTGCTTTTGTTCCCGTTCAGCAGCTGTGCTGGGGAGGTGGCAGCGATGCCCGAGCCTCTGCCACAAGTTAAAGCTTTTATTTATTTTTTTTTTTCCTTCAAATAAACCCTGAAACAGGCAAGTTGGCAGCACTCATTCACCCAATGGCTTTGCCTCTGGACTGTTGTGATCCTATGAGGAGAGGCTGAGGGAGCTGGGGCTGTTCATCTGGAGGAGGCTCAGAGGAGACCTCATCACTCTCTACAACTCCCTGAAAGGAGGTTGGAGCCAGGGGGGGGTTGGTCTCTTTTCCCAGGCAACTCTCAGCAAGACAAGAGGGCACAAGAGGTCTTAAGTTGTGCCAGGGGAGGTTTAGGTTGGACATTAGAAAGAATTTCTTTCCAGAGAGGGTGATCAGGCATTGGAATGGGCTGCCCCGGGAAGTGGTGGATTCTCCATCCCTGGAGATATTTAAAAAGAGCCTGGATGTGGCACTCAGTGCCATGGTCTGGTAACTGCAGCGGGAGTGGATCAAGGGTTGGACTTGATGATCTCTGAGGTCCCTTCCAACCCAGCCAATTCTATAATTCTGTGATCCCCGTGCCCAGCCGCAGTCACAGTGCTGCCCCCCCCACACCCCTCCGTGGTCCTCGCCAAGGGGATGGGGTGGGAGGTGTCGCGTGGGTATCAAATGAGTGATTAATCAATCGGTGATGGGCAAGATTCGCCACCCGAGTGTGGTGTGAGGCTCCGGGTGGCTGCCAACAGATGGTGGCAAATAAAGCCGTGAGATGTGAGGCGGGGGGTCGTTGCCTTTTCCTTCGCGCCCTGCGGGGGTCGGAGAGGGGGGCCAGGGGGGGGTCGTGGGCATGCGGCCCCGCCCCCCCACCCCCCCCCCACCCCCCCCCCACCCTCCGGGAGCGGCTCCACCACTCCACCTTCCTACCCCTAGTGCGGAAGCTTGGCCCTTCTCGGCCGCCGCCGTTGTGGCGGGAAGGCGGCCGGCACCGCGCTTTCCCGCCTGTTGCCTTGGCGACCGCCGCTTCCGCTCTGTCCCGCCGGCCAATGGCGGTGCCGGGCGCGCGGGCCCCAGCCAATCATCGGGGAGGCGGCAGCAGAGCGGGCGGCGGCGGCCATGAAGCGGCGGCCATGAAGCGGCGGCGGGGAGCGGACCCGGAGCCGGGGTGTCTGAAGGCATGGGCGGACCGGAACCGGGATTTGGCCGAGAGCTGGCGGGTGAAACGGGTCTCCTCTCACCCTTCGTTCTGCCCTTCCCCCCGCCTCTGCCAGTGGTTGCGGGAACGTCGCCCCTTGGGGCTAAGCTGCAGCTTGCACCGTGGGTCCTGGGGCGGGAGGAGAAGGAGAAGGGAAAGGGAGAGGAAAGGGAGTGGAGAGCATCGTAAAACCACGGGTTGGGTTGGGTTGGGCTGGGCTGGGCTGGGCTGGGCTGGGCTGGGCTGGGGGGGGCCTTAGAGGTCATCTAGTTCTAAGCCCCTCTGCCATGGGCAGGGACACCTCCCGCTGGACCAGGTCGCTCCCAGCCCCATCCAGCCTGGCCTTGGACACTTCCAGGGATGGGGCAGCCACGAGGCAAGGGGAGAGGAAGGGAAGAGAAAAGTAAGGGAAAGGGAGGGGAGGAAAAGAGCAAAGCAAGGGAAAGGGAGGGGAGGAGGGAAAGGGGCAAGGAGAGCAGGGGAGGGGAGGACAAGGAAATGGGAAAGGAGAGAAGAGAAAGACAAGGCAAGGGGAGGAAAAGGTAAGAGGAAGGGAGAAAAGATGGGAAGGGGAAGGGAGAGGGGATGAGGGATGACAAGGTGTGTGCCATGGCCCAGGCCAGGGGCTGAGTGTCTGCCTTGCAGGCGGTGCGGTGCTCGGGGCAGAGCGGAGCCGTGGCGCGGGAGGTGCGGCGGCAGCAAGGAGCCTCCAGGGAGCTGCTCCTCGAGATGTGGAGTGAGTGGGGACACCGTGCCTTGCCTTACCCTCCTGTGGCACCCTTCCGATGGCAGATCCTGGATCAGAAGCGCCAGTTCCCAGACACGGGGCTGCACTTCTGGTATTCCAGTGCTGGAAACCACTGCGGGGAGGGGGATGAAACATTTATTGCTGCCTAAAGCTGAGGTGGGCCTGTAAAGGGGTTAAGGCTCAGCCCCAACCTCTGCCTAATTTTTCTTGGAAACGTGGCCAGAGTTGTGGGGTCTCTAGAAAAAATGTGGCAGCCTTTGCCCGGGGATGGTGGTAAAGAGGCACCCTGCCACAGCTGTGGTGCAGAGGAGGCCTGATGTGAGGGAAACAGCATGGAAAAGCTGTGTAAAAGGATGGATTTATAGTGGAAGGGTATTACTTCTCTTTTGGGGGAGCTGGAAGGTTTTAGTCCTGGAGGACTACAACACCTGGTTAGCTGGGGAATGGATACCTAAAGCAGTGGTGGCAGCTGCTGTCTCTCTAGGCACTGCAGTTCCCATCCTGCTAAGCCTCACCAGAACAACATAACTGGCAAGGACATTTCTCTTACCACAAAGGCAGGTGATGGCACCTTAGTGAGAGCAGTTGCTGAGTTTTTCTTGCCAGCTCAATTTCCTGTTGGTTTGGCTGTTACCACAGGGCTGCCAGCTGCCCTCCCCACCCTGCCTCTGGAGCTCACTGTCCTCTACAACTCCCTGCTTTTCTCTGTGGGGGCATCAGACTCTGCCATCAAAAGAGAAGCAGAAGGAATACGCATGGGGCTCCTTAGGGGTAAGGAGCTCATTCTCTGTACTGGGGCTCCTCGGGGTGAAGAGGTTCTTCTCTGCACTTTAGAGATGTGGGATCATAGAATCACAGAATCATAGAATTGGCTGGGTTGGAAGGGACCTCTGAGATCATCAAGTCCAACCCTTGATCCACTCCCGCTGCAGTTACCAGACCATGGCACTGAGTGCCACATCCAGTCTCTTTTTAAATATCTCCAGGGACGGAGAATCCAATGCTTGATCACCCTCACAGTAAAGAAATTCTTTCTAATGTCCAACCTAAACCTCCCCTGGCACAACTTGAGACCTCTTGTGCCCTCTTGTCTTGCTGAGAGTTGCCTGGGAAAAGAGACCAACCCCCCCCTGGCTCCAACCTCCTTTCAGGGAGTTGTAGAGAGTGATGAGGTCTCCTCTGAGCCTCCTCCAGGCTGAACAGCCCCAGCTCCCTCAGCCTCTCCTCATAGGATCTGTGCTCGAGTCCCTTCACCAGCCTGGTTGCCCTCCTTTGGACCTGCTCCAGGACCTCGATACCCTTCCTGAACTGAGGGGCCCAGAACTGGACACAGTACTCAAGGTGTGGCCTCACCAGGGCTGAGCACAGGGGCAGAATCACTTCCTTGGACCTGCTGGCCACGCTGTTCCTGATACAGGCCAGGATGCCATTGGCCTTCTTGGCTACCTGGGCAGATGAGTGTGAGCAGGGAAGACTGACTAGTGGGAAGGGGAGGAGGTGGGGCAGCTTGTGGCTGCCTCCCTGTCTGTCTTCCTGATGCTGCCTGCATCCATGGCCCAGAGGTTTTAAGGGAAGTGAGAGTTTTCCAGGCATCAGGTGCCAAGTCACTAGCAAAGTTTTAGTGGCTGTAGAAAATAAGTAGTTTATTTAATTGTGTTGTGCTGGCTTCAATGAAAACTCACTGAAATAGGCTGCAGGTGAGAGGGGGATCTGCAGTACTGGCACATGTTTGCCTGGGAGCAAGTGACCTCAGGAGGACTTGGAGCTCTGAGCCATGGGTTGTCTCCTGAGCATGCCACTGTTAACTCCACTGTCTAAGAGTTTGGGGTTTTGTGCTGCTCAGGCCAGGCCAACCCTGTAACCATGTTCTTTCCCTCACTGAGAAGCCCATGCTTGCTTGAGGCTTTCTCTCCCTCCTGGGGGGATGTCTGTTTTAAGGCATAAACTTCTTGTCTCATGGCTGGGGCTTTTCCGTTTGTTTACATTTCTTGCTCGTGTGTTTTGGTTTTTTGGGTTTGTTTTGGGGGTTGGTTTTTTTCGGGTTTTTTTGGTGTTTTTTGTTTTGTTTTGCTTTAGTTCTGGAGTCCTTTGGGTCTGGGGGGCAGGATCTGAGCACAGAGGAGCTGTGGCAGAAGGTGCTGCAGGAGGTGACTGCGGAGGAGCTGCGGGCACCTTTGCATCGCCTGTGTGCCCTGCAGGCAGGGTGGTGGCTGGCAGACAGGCGCCTGGGGAGCATCACCAGCCTCTTCTGCCTCCTCAGACAGGCTGAGGTAACGTGGGGGGGGGCACAGCTGCTCCTGGTTGCCTCCATTCAGAGTGCCTGGGCCCTCAGAAACCCCTCACCATGGGTTTGCTGAAGGAGATGGAGTAACCCTGCTCTGTGAAATGTTACTGGGGCATTTGGAGACCTGGACCCCCTCACAGTGCTGCCCAGTCAGCCTGAGTAATCCTCTTGCTGGCACTCAGTCAGTTTGAGTGGTTTTGAGTGCACTAATGGGTCCCAAAATATCTCCTGCTTGCCTGGGTCCTAGACCTCAAGGTGCTAGAAAAGAGATTTGGGCAGGCTGGGAGGGGGATGCAGCCTCTCTAGGGATCAAGCTGCAAGCAGTGGGCAGCAGAGGAACCTTCCCTGCTGATCTCAGGGTTGTGTGGATGCTGCTTAGGGATCCCAGCTGGTTGAATGCCCTCTTGCAGCACTGGGATTGCCAGCAGCCTCTCAAAGGTACCATCTCAGTCTGAGCTGCTGCCTCGGTCCAAGGAGGTGTCAGTGCAGTGAGGGGCTTGCTGTTGAAGTCAGAGGGTGGTAGGAAATTGCCCCTCAGCACAGGGAGCACTGTTGTCCCACAGCTTGTTGGGACTGTAGTTTCCCTGTGCCCTGGGACTGGTGTTTCCTGCTTCTCTTCAGCATTCTCTTGGGTTTTGTTTTTTTTTTTATCTGTGTATTCACAGGACACGGGGAGAGCTCGCTGCAGCCAGGGGGAGAACAAACTTCTGTACCTGCTCAAGGCATGGCAAGTGCCTGCTGAGGAGGCATCCCTGCCCCTTGTACAGAGTGCTGAGGACTTGAAAGAGACCCTCTGCACATCAGCAGCCTTTCTGCAAGGTTGGTGTGGAGGAGGTTCTCATGCCAGCACAGCCTCACACTGCTCTCTTCTCCCAGGACCTCCTCCACCTTCCCTTTTCTTGGTTCCTCTTCCTAATCAGACAGGCCCCTGTGGTTTTCTGTGCTCTTCCTTTGGTAGAAGGCCTGGGCTGAATCTCTGGGTCTGTCTCTGTACTTTGGTGCTCAGTATCCAGAGAAGCTTCCCTGCTTTTTACACAGCTAAGCCCTTCTCTGCACTGTCACGGGGTTCCTCTGCCTGTCTGTGGCTTTAGGTAGCTGTCTGGGCCCTGCTTTTATGAAGCAGAACACTGGCAGGGAGATAACAAGGATTTTCCTTTCTTCTGTCTTCTGGCACTTGTCTTGTTGCAGCATATTGTTCCTGTCAGGTTACAGTGCTGTGTGAACCCTGCAGAGCTGTCGTGCAGCTTTGTACCCTGGTGTCACTGCAGGTCACTGCTCTCGTCCAACTTCTGCCTTCTGTCCTTGTGCTTTTCTCTTGCTTGCTGTCTTGACAAGCCCAGCAGCTCCAGGGACAGCCAGCACTGCCCTGATGTGCTCAGGGTCCTTCCTGCAAGGAGGGAGGGCAGGAGCTTCTGCCCACTGATGCCTCTAGGGTGGTGATGGCTTTTCCAGGGGGGAGGTGGCAGATGTGAAGGTGATGTGGACATGTCCAAGGAGCCCCAGAGAGAAGCTTGGAATGGGGATTGAAAGAAAAGCAAATACCATTGGCAGTTAATATTAATAAAGTAACAACCTTAAAGCATCCTGCTGGGAAATGGCCAGATGTGCTGGAAAAAGTCTTTCTGAGATTCTGTGTGCTTCCCTATCCACCCTGTGGATGAATGTGTCCCCACCACCTAGCTCTTGCCCTTGTTCTGGGCCAAGGCAGGCATCTGGGCTTGGAAGCTGCTATTATTTCTTTTCCATCGAGCTGCTTGTCCACTTGCAACACCACCAAACCCAAGATGGCAGCTTGGCACCATCCTGCTGGGTGTTGCTGGGTGCAGAGGGGACCAGGGAGGTCCCCGTGGTGCTGGGAGGAAGAGGGCATGGATGGTGTTTGGGGAGCAGGCAGGTGGGAAGGGGAGACACAGAGCTGAGGTGTTGGGTCTGTCCTAGGGCTGCTGGAGCTGGAGGCTGAGAACTTCCCCACTGCCTTCTCCCTCCTTAAGGAAGCTGCAGGAGGTTTCTGCTCCAAGAGAGTCCTGGCTCAGATCTACACCTGCCTGGGCTGCTGTGCTCAGCGAATGGTAATGGATGGGCTCCTCCCCTCTTCTCATCAGGGAGAGGGGAAATACAGCCCCGAGCAGGGTGGGAAGGCTCAAGCTTGATGACCACATAGGCTCTGCATGGTCCCAGGCTGCTGCTGGAAGGTGAAGGCTTGAGCAGAAGTTGCCCTTGTAGCTCCATCCTCCTTGGAGAGCTGCAAAACCCAGGTGGGGATTTTGGCTCAACACAAGGGGTTGCTGCAGAGAGCGAAGCTCCAAAACCAGCCTGAGGAGGGCTGCCTTTGCCTGAGGTGCTGCCCTTGCTTAGTGGGGATCCCTGGAGATGCAGAGCAGAGATCTGGATCCCAGTGAACATTTAAGATGTCAGCAAGATGTCCTTACAACACCCACCTCTTTCCTGTCTAACTAGGGCAAGCCTCAGACAGCCCTTCAGCACCTGAAACGGGCCCTCCAGGTGGACTTCCAGTGCCTTCCTGCCCTGCACCACGCTGCAGCAGTGTACCACGAGCTGAAGGAGACTGATGCAGAGCTGCAGGCCCTGGCTCTGCTCTATGAGGTTTGTCTGCTACTTAAGAGTTCTGGGTTTGATTTTAGGTCACCAGAGCTTCAGACAGGCTCCTAGCTTCTGGGGGGCTGTTTAACCCTGGAGGAGTCCCCGAAGCAGACTGCAGTGATGCAGCCGTGGTGCTGCCTTCTGCAGCAGGCAGGAAAGAGCCCAACCAGGTCCAGAATTCCTGCTTAGCACCTGGTGGTTGGGAAGGGTGTTGGACCTGGTTAATTTCCTGGTGGCTTGGTACAAGAGGTTACACTCATGCTAGAAAGTATCAGGCTCATAATAAGGTCTCTAATAGGAATGAGGCCTTGAAAAAAAGCAGATTGGGGGGGTGTGTGCCTTAGCCAGAGCAACCTTGGTCTGCCTGGGAGGAGGAGGTCATGGCAGTGGAATCCCAGTTAGCTCTTCAGCTGTTGTTGGGAATCAGTAAGGTGTAAGGACAGCTGTGGTGAGGCAGCTCTCTCATCACAAATTGCCCAAGATCTGGTCTAACTAGGTCTGTGGCTGCAATGGGGGAGAATGTTCCAGGCAACTCAGAGCACCTTGAACTGATAAACCTGAGGTGATCTGAGCAATCTTGCACATCTCCTGGTGGGAATAAGAAGTCTGCTTGTTTCTGTGTGAGCCTGGTTGCTCCTCCTGGTGCCACAGTGAGCAAGAGCAGCATAGCTCTGCTTACAAAGTGTAGTATTTCTGCTCCTCTGGGTGCGTCTCCAGATGCCAGAAGTGACACGATTGCTGCTGCTTGGGACTTGGTCAGCAGTTTCTTGACCTTGTTTCCTGGTTTTGGTTTCACAGGCTCTGGAAAAAAACCCTCCTGGAGCAACTTCCTCTAACCCACGTTTCCTAATGCAAGCAGAGCTCCTGGTCTGCACACCAGGCCTGGCTTCCCTCCTTCGCCATCGCCACCCCTCTGAAGTGAAGTACCTGCTGGCACAACGCTGCCTCCAGGATGGGAGGTAACAGCCCCTCTGGCCTGCTTGCAACATTCTGCTTGTTCAGGCTCTGCAGTTCTCTCTGTGCTCCTGGAAATCATCCAGCTGAGTACTGCTGTTGTAGGTCACAGGTGGTACGGCCAGAGTCAGTGATGTGCAGGGTCACAGCCCGTGGGCTGCTGGCACTTCTTGGGGTCCCTCAGCTCCTTCTGTCCCATTTGCAGGGTGGCTGATGCAGTGGAACATTATCTGGATGTTCTGACTCTGCTTCAGGAGGGGCCGCAGCAGCAGGTAGGTGCCTTGCTTAATAGTTCCCTCAGTAGAGAGATTTGGATCTCTGTTCCTGAGCCCAGGCATCATCCTGCCAAGTTTCAGTGCCTGGTTTGAGCTATGAAGGAAACAAGGTGGAGGCTGGCACCTCTGAGCTGTGCATGTCTATTGTTGGATTTGTACCAGAGACCACTTGAACACTTGGAGAAACAGCTTCCCCTTCCTGTGGGGAGCATCTGCTGGCCTGGTTTGGGATATCCTTCACCCTTTATTCTGCTGAGCTGTCAGTGCTTCACAGCTTCTGCCTCTTCCAGCAGGCACCAGGATCTGTGGGATTGAGTCTGAGGGTTCCCAGTAAGCAACAGGCTCATTCTGCTTGGTGCTCTGCAGTTCTGTGTCTGAGCCCTGCCACCACTCTTGCTCCCCAGGTGCCCCTGGTTGGTAGCTCAGCTCTGCCCAGGATCCCAGAGGTGTTCTTGGAAGCAGCATCCGCCTTGGAGCAGGCTGGGAGGCACCAGGATGCCATAACTGTGTGTGAGGAGGTCATCAGCCGGACAACTGACTTGATCCCACGGATGTTACGTGTGGAGGAGGAGCTGGAGCTGCCAGAGTGCCCCTCACCAGGGGCAGGGCTGGCAGGTCTGTCCCAGAAGAAGGAGAATCTGCACTGCCTTGCCTGGAGAGCAGCTGGATACCTGCACCAGGGCTGGGCACGGGCTGTGCTGGGTGAGAGCAAGGAGGCCATCACACAGTTCAGCAGGTGAGGGAGCCTTGCTGGGAAAAGGGTCTCCCAGACAGCAACAATGTCTGGGAACTGCCAGGACAGGGCACAACACGAGTACTGGAGCTCCTCCATCCTTCCACCCACAGGTGCCTTGGTGATCTCTTGAGGGTTCAGCTTTGTGGGTCTGGTGTTGGACTGACAGGTAGGACACTGCACAGCTGGGAGTTATGTAGGGCCTGGCTGGGTCAGGATCTGCAGTACAGGAGACAGGCTCTGGCCCCAGTGTCACCTCTGGCAGCTGGTGCTTGTCCCAGCATGATGAGCTATGCACCATGCTGGAGCTGCTGGAGGGTTGGCTGGTTTGGTTGTAAGCAGGGTTTGTCTTCTACTCTGTCTCCTTTTCCACCTTCCAGGTTAAATGGGCTGAGAACCAGGAAGCATCTCCAGATCTCAGGACAGAGATCTGTACCCATTGTGCAGATGTGCAGCCAAAGGCCAGGCTGCTGGTCACTGCTCACCAGAGCCATGTAGGGCACCAAGCTCTTGGTGTTCTTCACCTGGCCTCCTTCACCCTCTCAGAGAGGCAGAGCTCTGTCACTGAGAGTTTTAGGGACTGGAAAATCATAGAATTACAGAATGGTTTGGGTTGGAAGGAACTTTAAACTTCTCCTAGTTCCAACCCTACTGCACAGGCAGGAACACCTTCCACGAGGCCAAGTTGTTTAAAGCCCCATCAATCCTGGCCTTGAACACCTCCAAATGAGTAAATATTTGGCCTATCCTGACTGCTCACCTGGCTCAGCATTCAGGGATGAGGGAGGGAATGTCTGCAGGATGCTGTCTCCAGGTATTTGTGTCTCTCTGTGCCAGAGAATCCTCTGCCAGAAGTGGAGGTGCTCCAGAAGATCAGGCTGCTCTCCCTCATTGGGCGAGGGACACAGTTCCTGGAGCTGGGAAAGCACAAGGAAGCCTTGTTGGATTTCCAACATGGTTTGCAGATCTCACCAGGTAAGAGCCTTATTTTAGTGAGGAACAGAGGGGATTTCCACAAAGATGTCCTGGGATGCTTTGCTGTATGCAGCAGAAAGGTCTTGGTTTTTTAGACCACAGTTATTCAGCAGCTGGAGTTCTGGCTCATCCTAGGGAGCAGCATGTCCATGCCTGCCAGACCACAGGCTGAATGCAGAGGGCTGTCAGGGAGAGGGGACTGAAGTGTGGAACTGCAGGAGTCCAAGCACAACTGAGGCATGGGTTCTGATTTCGGGGTGACCCTGTGCAGTGCTCTGGCCATACTGACACACTGCAAGTGAACTTAGCCAGGATCTGCCAGACCTACTGGTCCCAGACTTGCTGGTCCCAGTTCTGACTGAGGCTTCATCCCTTCGGGGTGTGCAGCTGTCTGCAAGGAGAACCCCAACCCATGTCCAGACATGTGTGGGCAGCTTTACCTCAGGGGTGATGCCATCTGCCCCAGGCTTAATTAGAGCCTGCAACACAGCCTGGATGCTTTCCTCCCCATGACACCACCTCTCTTCACCCTTGCCTGTCTTCTCATCTTCTTTTGCAACACCCTGCATACCACAGCAGTGCTAGGAACCTGCTTTTCCCCTGCCAAGGGCTGAATCCCCCTTCGTGTCTTGCAGGTGACCCAGCTGCCACCTCCTACCTGGTCCTGGCCCTGTGGAAACTGGACCGAAAGCAGGAGGCAGCTGCTCACTGGCTGAAGATCTCCCAGAGCCCTCCGAGGGAGGATGAGCAGGTGGGAAGGTGCGTAGAGGGATGGGGTGAAATCTCAGCCCCACACAAGAGCTCCAGGAGCACAACCCATGTTTCCAGCTGTGTCTGAGGGGTTTACTCCCCATTCTTCTGTGGAGAGGCACGGCCAACCTAGTCAGGCCATGACATAAAATGGCTTGGGTTGGAAGGGACCTAAAAGATCATCTGGTTCTAACCTCAACACCTCCCACCAGATCAGGTTGTTTCAAGCCCCGTCCAACCTGGCCTTGAACACTTCCAGGGATGGGGCAGCCACAACTTCCCCGGGCAGCCTGTGCCAGTGTCTCACCACAACTTCCTTTTACACTTTATCCTATTTAAATAATCATCCAGTGTGAGCAGCAGGGTTAAAAACTTGACACAAGTAGAATTTTCCTGAAGTCAGGCAGGCCTGGGTATGGGAGTGTCTTTGGAGGCCTGGAGTTCTTGGGGTGACTGTGGTTGTTTTGGGATGGTTGGGATTTTGGAGGCTTGGGCCACTCCCTGGGTTGAGTCATATGCAAGGGAAGACAAAAGTGAAGAGTTTCTTATTAATATATAATCTAATTTACCCTCTGCTGGTTTGAAGCTGTTTCCCCTCATCCTCTCGCTCCCTGTCTTTTTAGGTAGTCCCTCCCTGCCTTTCCTGTAGCCCCTTCAGGCACTGGAAGGTGCTATAAGGTCTCCCTGGAGCCTTCTCCAGGCTGATCAACACCAACTCCCAGCCTGGCCCCACGGGAGAGATGCTCCAGCCCTCTGACACGTGGTCCCGCTGCAGCTCTCCCTTCTCTTTCAGGTCATTCCCTTTGTACCTGATGTCCTGTCTGCAGCAGGCAGTGTTCCCTCACAGGGAATCCTTGGCCAGCAGACTCCAGGATTACTTGGGACACCACAGACCGGGACCACTCGAGATGACCCGGGACACCTCCCTCTCCCCGCTGCTGCAGTCTCCCCATGCCCGCCTGGCACGGGAAGACTCGGAGTCACTCCTGGATGAAGCTGGATCCCCAGAGGGTGGGAACAGAACAGGTCCTTTCTAATAAAAGATGCTGCTCGGTGTGGTTTCCCCTTTTTGGGGATTCCAACCCCAACACCTCCCTTGAGCCCAGGCTGCCCTCATACTCCCTCCCACCGATAGCTCCCGAGAGTTTCCGGTGGGGGCTTTGGGCGGAGGGGAAGGGCCCTTCACACACCCCTCACCCGGGGGCCGCTCCGCTCCGGTTCGGTTCGGTTCGGTTCGCTCCGTCCCGGCCGGCTGAGACCCACGGAGCCCAGCGCCCGGCTCCCGCCTCTTCTGATTGGCTGGAGCTCTTCCGCTCTCTTTCTTTCCTTCGGGCCCTAGCCAATCGCCAGGCGAAGCTGGCCGTCCTTCCCTCACGGAATTTTCCTATTGGCTGCCCGGCCCGTGTTGCCCGGTAGAACAGGCAGCGGCGGCGTTGCGATTGGCTGAGGCTCCTGACGATTAGGAGGGGAAAGGAGAGGACGGGGCGGAGCGGAGGAGGGAGAGCGCCCTTTCTTTTTTTTTTTTTTTTTTCCTCGTCCCTTGGCTTCCCCCTCTCCCATTGGCCGAGGAGCCGGTCGGGCTGAATTTCTGATTGGTCGGCGCACGCTGTTGCTAGGCAGGCGAGGCGACGCGGGGCGGAGCTTTGCCCTTCCGATGAGTCGGCTGTGAGGTTCAGTCAGCGCGAAGCGCCCCGAGCCGCGGCCACCTCCTGCCTGCCCAAGACCCCGCTGCCCGCCACCGTAGCCCGCCCTGAGGAACCGCCGCCTCCCGCCTCCCCTCGCCCCTTCCCCCCCCAGCGCCATGGCCTCGGGATCCGAGTAAGTGTGGGCCGCCCGCCGGCAGGCCGCGGCCTAGGCCTCACCGCGGCGGCGCTGGGCCCGGCTCGGCCTAACCCGCCTTGCTTCGCCTCAGCGCGGCCGGAGGGCCCGATCCGTCCCACCGAGCCGCTGTGTCATGCAGGCCCTTGAGGAGGCGAAGGCGGTGGCGGGAGGGGGATGGGCCGTTCCCCGCCCGCCGCCGCTACCCCCACCCCCTCCTCCTCCTCCTCTTCCCTTCAGGCCGGGCCTCCCGGGGAAGTGTCGAGTCATGAAGGGGGGTTGGGGAGGGGGGGCTGGGCCGGGCCTCCCGCTGCGGCCTGGGCGTACCCCTGCCCGGGGCCGCCCGCTTGCCGGACCCCGGCGTGGTGCGGGCCGTCCCGCCTGGGCTAGGCCTCAGCTGGGGAGGGCTTTGTCTTCTAGGCCTTGGAGCGGCATTTGGGGCAGCTGGGGGGAAGAGGCATGTCCCGGCCTCCTCCCCGCAGCGGCCCTCGGCCTGGGGCTAGCAAGTGACTTGGCATTAGCAGAGGCAGACATGTTGTGCTGGGCTGGCCTCTCTGGCAGCTGAGGCGATCGGCTGTATTTTAGTATCTGGTGTCTTGCCTCACTGTTTTCAGTTCCAGGCTGAGGATCATCTTTCGTGCTCCTCAGAAATGAGTTGAGTAATAGTGACCTCTCTGCTCACAGCCCTTATGCACAAGCCACTTCACTACCCCTTCAGAGCAGTAAAAATGAGACCTAAACATAAATTTAAAAAAAAACAAGAATATTCGAAGTTACTTTTTTGGTCTTGACAGAGGTACTTTTGATCCCTTTAGTGCCTGTTGTTTGTGTTCTCCTTTTCGTATGCAAGTTTAGACCTGTTCAGTCTTCCAGAGTCAGTTCCAGCAAGGTGTGCCAGGAACTCAGCGTCTGGAGCTTGTGGTGAAAGTGGTGGTGATCACAGAGGTGCATTGTGCCACAGAGTGAGGTGAACGATGTCTTTAAAAAGACATTTCCACTTGAGCAGAGTCCTTTTCACCAGTTGGGGTTCAGCAAAAGTTACTCTGCAACTAGGAAGCAGTTACTTTTTAGTTGCCATTTTTCAGCCAGTGCTGCTGGCAGCCATCTTGCTGAAGTGAGCCTTAGCACAGCCCCTAGCACTGCAGTGCCCGAGGCTGTGGGGTTTCTGAAGGGATCCTCACTTTGCTGTGCTTGCCTGTCTGAAACAACTTCTGAGAACTTGGCCTCGGAGCAGGGGTGTGAACTCACTGCTTGGGTCTCATGTGCTGTCCCGGCAAGTGGCTGCCATTGTCATACCATGCCTGTTTGCTTCAATGCATAAAATGCTCTAGGGTTATATATATATATTTTTAATACCTGCCAGTTCAGCCTGTATCATGGATGTTCATGGTGGTGAGAAACCTCTGGCAAATTTTATCTGGGAAGCCAGTTCGTGAGAATGGTGATAAAAAGGTGCAACAGCATACAGAAGGCATGACTCTTTTCACTTTCATTACTGCAGCTGGAATCAGTTTGAGGTAGTGCCTTCTCACTGTAATTTTAGCACAGGCTTGCAGGAGCAACTTTATTCCTTAGTTTCAGTTCAGCTTTGGAGGTTGGTTGGTAGTTGTTTTCAGGAGAACCACTAGTTGGTAATCACTCTGTGCTCTCTTCATACCACCCACTGGGCATTGTCACATGCTGAAGGAGGGGAGCTCTGGCACACAGAAGAATGTTGAAGGGATGCAATTTCTAAAATGTTCCTTCCCTGTGTCAGCTGGGGCTGTTGGACTGCTTTGCTGTGAGGCTAACAATGGGAGTATAAGTAGCCTGCTTGGTCTTGGGGCTAGTACACATTTGTTTCAGTTTTATTGATACCTTGCACTTCATATGGGAATCTGAGTGTTAGCTGTGCTGGGGATTGCATCTTCACTCCTGGCCACTGCCAAGGGGCAGGCTTGATGCAGGCATGGAATTTCCTTTTAATCCAGAAACAGCTCCTAAAGCTATGTTTTTTGTGTTCAGTTTATCTCCTTGTTGGAAAGTGAAAGAAAAGGGAAGAGGGAAAGTATGTGAGGGAGCTGACAAAAGGGACCAGTGAGGGAGGTGATCACCAGATTGTCACCAGGCTCCTTCTGAGGGGAACCTCATTGAGAAGTTTTGAAGGTAACCTAGGTCAGCTGTCTGTCCTGCCCTTTGCTGAAGTTTACCAGTGCACCAGTGCAGGCTGACAGGTAGCAGCCCCAGTGCATGCTTTAGGCATTCTGATTTAGTACTTTCAGTTCTGGCTCTCTGAGGCACAGATGCCAGGAATTCTATGAGTGAGGTTGAGGTGCTCAGACATATTTTGCTCCATCATCCATGAAGAACCCTCAGGAGAGATGCAATGAGAACAAATGGTGAGGATAGCAATACTCTGAAGTGCCTCTGGAAGGTGGACAGGGCTTGTCTCTCAAGTCCTTACCTTTGTCTGTAGCAGAAATAACATCACTCTCTTGTGTAGCTGACATGTAATTTCATAACACCCTTGTTTCGTTGCAGAACTGTCAGGTCAGATAATTGAAGCTGACCCCATGCATTTAGATGCCTTCATGCTCTTTCTTAGAGACCTTTATTCCAATTTTAATGCCACAAAGCTTTTTGATTGCTTTGAGTGCAGTAATATACTGACAAAATTGATCCAGCCCTTCCTCCTTTCTTAGGAAACTGTGGAGTCACTTCTTCAGCACTAAAACTTTTTTCTAGCATTCAGCAGAGCCAAGTGGACCTCTTGCTATTCTCTTCATCCCTGGTGTGTGTAGAGGGGTACCTGAATTTTCACTCCAGATTCATAACAATTTTTGGTTTATTGACAGTTCTGGTCCAAAAGCTTCCACTTGCTGCCCAGTTCCTCTTCTTCTCTTTGTTTTAATCTGGTGTCCCAGACTGTTTTTTAGGATTCATGGCAGCCTCTGCATCCCAAGGGACAGCCACTCAGTTCCAGTGACAATTCATGGAGCCAAAGTGTGACAACTTTTTTTATCAGAAGGCCTTTAGATCCAGATCTCCTGTGCAGAGGGGTGTGAGTTACATTCACACTTTCAACAGGCTAAATAGGAGTGTTGTTACATTCTGTTGCCTCTTTTAAATTCTACCTGACAAATTAATTTCCAGTGTCAAATTAATTTCCAGCTAATGCTGAGGCAGGGTCCTTACAAGTAAGTTGTTTGTTTTTTTCATCCACTGTTTTAACTCCCAAGTTCCTATCTGACCTGTAGATGTCTTGGCTTCATTTTCTTAATGCTTTCTGAATTTTCTGGGAATTGTCAGAGCTTTTAGGACTCAACCAAGACCACATTTTAGGCTGGAGAAGAAATTAAAGAGCTTCTTCCAGGATGTACCCAGCAGCCTTTCTCATGTCTTTGTGTTCAGAGAATGGATGTGTAACATCTCACATAGTCATCAAAAGGGATGAATGTCCCTGTCCCACCTCTACACTCTTCAATTAAGAGAGGAAAACCATGATTTTCCTAGTGCTGATGGTCCAGGAAAGACGTTTTACAACCCATCCTTTAGTTCACTTAAAGTTGTCTCTGATTTCCAACATGATTCCCCTGATACCAGGGCTTATGCAAAGCTTGGAAACCTCTTGGGAACAAACTGGCTTTCCTCACAGGCTTTCTTGCTATTGTTCCTCCTTTTAAGTATCTGAGAAGTACCACCCAGTCTGTCTTGGAAATAACCTCTGTCTTGAGAGGCAAGGGGGCACCTGGAGCAACACCATGCTGTAGGTATGTCACCCCTCTCTGATGTCACCCTTTTAAACATGCAGTGAGTGTGCCAGCTGTTGCACTGCTGCCACGGTCTGTGTTTGTGGTGAGTTAGCTGCTTGCTCTGCCACTTCCGTTCAAGGATTGATTTCTTCCAGGTATTTTGTCCCTAAAAGAGCAAAGTGGAGCCAAAGTGTGTGGCCAACACCACGGTCCACAAAGCTTTATGCACTTTGCTTATCCTTGCTGCTTGCTTAGGACAAAGGAAGAGTTTATTTTCTTTGTTAGAACCAAACCAAATGGCAAGGTTTTATTTTCCAGCTGTAGGCGCTGGCACATCAGGAATACCTGGGGAAAGTGGTCATATGCCTACAGAGGAGAATAAACAAAACTGTTGTGCCAGGCTCAGGGGCAGCTTCCAAGAGCTCCTTGGAAATCAGTTGGCTCAAATTCGTATTTTTTTTGTAGTGAATTAGTTGCTGTGTTAGATTTTGAAGGAAATCACTTAATCTGCCTTTCTTCCATTTCTGTGCTGTTTAATTTGCTCCCATTTTTGTGAAGGTGAACAAATTACCTGTCTTACATCCTGTGGTATAACAGGCTTGGGCTGCAGTGATTTCTGTGAGGGTGTGCTGAAAAGGTGCTTATATCCTAAAAGGGTAACTCAATTTGTCATGAACACTTGAATATTTCTACTGCCTTGTTAGGTTTAACTAATAAGCCTGGACAGACTAAACTCTTACAACTCTTCCTGTCAGGGGAGCTGCAGCATTGTCCATTAATTCCCCTATTTATCTGGGACTTGACATCAAATAGACTTGAACTTTTGTTTGGTGGCAGTGGTTATATGGGGTTTCAGATGAGTCTGACTAATTCTTTTAGGCAAAACATCTTACAGTCAGCAGCCTCTCACAGACCACTTCTTTTCACAGAAAGCTTCACCACTGTTTGAGGCTAGAAAAATAGTTACATTTACTGACAGAACACATCATGCTTTGAACTCTTGCAACTGGTACCTGGGAAGGATGTTCTCCTTTATCTTACAAACAACTATAGTTTCTAAAAGCCAAGATGACAAAGAAACCTGCAGCAATTGGAGAGGAAAATGGAGTGGCTCGACATGGGGGAGCAGTACCACTCAGCCTGGTAATTTCTGTTTTCTTTGCCAGTTCTAAAGCAGATGACTTATCAACTGCTATTCTGAAGCAGAAGAACAGGCCCAATCGGTTAATTGTTGATGAAGCCATCAATGAAGACAACAGTGTTGTCTCACTGTCCCAGGTATGTCATCTATTAAAAACAAAGCTTTTAATCTGGTAATTTGCAAGTTGTTGTTGTGTATTAACTTGGAATGTAACCTCGCAACCTGTATTTGTGTCAGAAGATGCAGGTGTTTGGAGTGAGGGAGGGTTATCTGGTTTTCCTCACAGTCTTGCATGGTAAAAGGTAGTTGGGTTCTCAGTTTGTAGGGTTTATTTGAGGTTGTGCTCTTAGTCTGGTCTCTGGATTAGCTCTTGACCTGCCTAGTGGCAGCCTCTGTCCTTGAGGGTTAGGATGTCACTTCCCAAATGTAATTCTCCAAAGTCAAATAATTCTCTTTCGAACGCTGGAATTCTTCTTGTGTCCTCAAAAGCTCGCTCCAATGCTTTTACTGTTCACAGGCAAAAATGGATGAATTGCAGCTGTTCAGGGGGGATACTGTCCTGCTAAAGGGGAAGAAGAGGAGAGAAGCAGTCTGTATTGTTCTGTCTGATGATACCTGCTCAGATGAGAAGATCCGCATGAACAGGGTCGTTCGCAACAACCTGAGAGTGCGCCTGGGCGATGTGATCAGGTGAGGACTCACTTGCTGAAGGCTTGTCCTTGGGTTGCCTAAATAAGGTGCATGCTGGCTCTGAATTGTTTGAGTCAGTAGCAGTGGCAGAGTTTGCAGGAGTTACCCTTAAGTGCTTGACAGATGTTGCAGGGATTTTGTTGTGCAACTCTTGCAGAAAGTAGTTGGGAAGCACAGAAGTACACACGTCAGCTTATGGGAGAGAGTTTCCATTCTTGGATGGGGGCTGGGAAGCAGATAAGCATTTCTTATGCATAAGGATGCTGATTTGCAGGCTTAAATATGGGAAGGCTAACAGCTGCTCCTCCTGAGCATCTTCCTAACCTGGAATATCCCACATGCTCTGGGAAAATGGATCCTGGTTTCTGACTCTAGACTTCCTAGGGTGATATCTGGAATATTCTTTAAATGCAAAATACTTTTCATACCAACTTCAAAGAGAAGTCAGGCTGGTTTAATCACCCCTCTGTCACTAAAAAATGCAAGTTTTAAACACCACTATAGTTGGATCAGAACAGTACTTAGACCCAGCCTATGGATTTAAAATAAAATCAAATCCTTACTAACCTGACATGGGGGTATTGTTGGAGTAGTTTCTAGTATGACAGCTCAGCTGGTGCTCTCCCCTTCTCCACTGGGGTGGTGTCTGTAGGGTTCTCAGCCTTCCAAATGCATTACTGATTGTCTTAGCTTTGTTGCAAGGTTCAGAGAATTTTTGCATCTCTTGCCATCAAGAGTTTTTCTTGCTGGTATTTAATTGCTTATTGCATTACTTTTTGTGGCCTGGTTTCTGCCCGAATCCAGTTTCATGTGCTAATCTCTTCCTACTTGTGGTCTGTCAGCTGTTTTCCTTCTGGGGCAGTCTGTCTTTTCCTTTACCCTTCTTCTGTGTCCTTTCTCTACGTCACGTGGTAAAAAAAAAAAATCTATTGAAGAGTCTTGAGCAAAGTCATTTATGAAAACTTGCATGTTCAGCTGCTGTTCTACTTAGGCTTTTCCTAGCTGGGACAGCCACTTTGAGCTTTCTGCCATAGCTTGATACTTTGCACTGCAAAATAGTAGCTGTAGAATTTATTTTTAAGGGGGGAAGGGGCCTAGGATCCCTAACCTAAATGTCAGCCTCCACAGAGTGGGACTGACAGACACTTGGCTGTAAGCAGGCTATCCCTGCCTGGTACTGTGGGAGCCTGTTGTGGCTCTCTGAGGTCTTCAGGCTGCATTAATAACTTGTGAGTGTGCCTTGGGGGTGGTGAGAGGAGGGCTACAGAGGAGCAGAGAGGTAGGAAGAAAGTATGAAGATCCTCAGTGGTCTTGGCTACAGCAGAGAGAAGTGAAGAAAAGTGTGTGTAGCTCATGATGGGCATGGTTTTTGCCTTGTAAGCATTGAAGTTGGGAAGTCTCACCAGGCCTTTGCAGGGTCCTTCTATGTACAGGTCTGGGAAGGGGTGTCAGTGCCTTTTCCAGATTCAGGTGTGGGTTAAGAATGATGGGACTAACTGGGAGTTTTCTTCTCTTCCAGCATCCAGCCTTGCCCAGATGTGAAATATGGCAAACGTATCCATGTGCTGCCAATTGATGACACAGTAGAAGGGATCACAGGGAATCTATTTGAGGTCTATCTCAAGCCATACTTTCTGGAAGCTTACAGACCCATCAGGAAAGGTAACAGTGCCTCTTACTGAAGTCCTGATGGCAGTGGGTGTGAGCTGGTCTTGAGGCTGAATAAAGGGAATTTCTAGAAAGCTTGTGCAGGTCTCTTCAAAGCATCGGGCTGGCGTCTGTAGAGTCAGATTTTGCTGGCACTGATTTAGTTTTTTCCAGATCTTCAGAAGAAAAGGTGATTGCTGCTGCTGTCTGGCAGAGCAGCTTGACAGTTCTGTGGTTTTTAGCTGTGTGAGATGAGAAAGGCTGAACTCAGGAGAACATCTTATTACATTCAGTTGTTACCACTCGACAGAACTGGGGACTTGCCTGCATATTAATCGAGTGTTTAGGTGTACCATCTGGCACCCTGACTAAATTAACTTCTTCAAAGTAGTTTCATTAATAGCTGAGAGAACGTGTAGAAGACCAAATGCACTTTTGGAGCTATGCTAGTAGCACTTCTGCTGGAACAAATAGATCCTAATACACTATAAACACGACTTGAAGTTAACCAGCTTTTGTACCCCAGTTAAGCCACGAGTCATAGTCCAGTAGTAAATATTATTCTGCTCCCAGAGGCAACCAGTTGTAGCTAGTAACAACTAGAATAACAACTACAAAATGTATTCTTATTGAGTTAAGGCTTTTTGCCTGTTTTAGAAATGCTAAGTTGAAACTGAATGGAAAAGAAATGTGATTCCACACTTTTGTGCTTTTTATTTAGGCAGAGTATTATTTTCTATTGTTTGCTGTTTGTTACTGGATGAACTTTTGAGAACTTGAGCTGCTGTGGATCTAACCAGTCCTTGGGTAGTCCCAGTGCACACAGCCCTGGAATTTAAAATGCAGCTTTACAAATGCCAGCAGTGTGTGCCTGTGTAACCCACTTCCTTGTCCCCTGGGGCTGCTGGGTGGTGCAAGGATCAACATTTTGCCACAGGCTACTGAAGCACATGGGGTTTTACAGGTGACATCTTCTTGGTGCGTGGAGGGATGCGTGCAGTGGAGTTCAAAGTGGTGGAGACAGATCCCAGTCCATACTGTATAGTGGCTCCAGACACAGTGATCCATTGTGAAGGAGAACCCATCAAAAGAGAGGTAAGTGGAGTCCTGCCATGCAGTTCTCCTACTGAATCCCCTCTGTCTGAAATCTGTTTCTGTGGCAGCAGTGTTTTCAGTGTTTTGGCCATTTTTGGTATCAAATGTAATGGTGAGAAATTCTGGTTTCAGGAGATGAGCTGTTGCTGAAAGGAGTCAGAGAAACATACTTTAGTGTCCTTCCTCTTGTGTAGGTTTTTCCTCCACCAATGTGTAGGTTTGCTGATGAGATGTCATGTTTTGGCAGCAGCTGGTTTTGAATCTGCTTCCAGATGTCTCATGCTGGACTTAGATCCATCTTTTACCCCCAAAGTTTCCTTGATCCACAGCAGGTTGAACTTACACTGTTGCTGAATTTATTGCCACAAAAGAAAGGAGTTAGTGCTTTTACAGTGAGAAGTTAGAAATTCCAAAATGGTTCTCTTTGAAAAAAACCATTTCTGCAGTCCCTCAGAGGTCTAGTCTTGAGAAGCCCGAGCTTCACACAACCTGAATGGCTTGCATGACAGGTCTTGATCTCCTTACTGTTTAGAGTAGGAAGTACCAGAGAAGTGATCTAAGGCAGTTGCACACTTGGCAAAGTAAGTACCATTTTACTGCTTGTGAATCCAGATGAGTGCTGGTAGGTTTTGTAGGTAACTGGCTTCTGAAAAATTCACTTCAATGTGGCACCTCTGAGACTGCACCTGGGCAGCCCTCGAGTCCAGTTTGGGCTTTTCAGGACACAGCAGATACAGAGAGGAGCAAGTACAGCTCAGGCCACCAAATCAACGAGGAGCTGGAGGTCAGAATGAGTGAAGAAGGGATGGGAGAGTGAGAGGAGGCAGCCTGGAGAAGGAAAAGCAAAGGGACAGGCTTACTGGCACCTGCCTGCTGTGGAGGGGTAGCTGACCAGGGTCTTCTGAGAGCTGAGCCTGGGGACAGGACAAGAGGCAGTGGCATGAGCCAAGATGAGGGAAATTCCCAGCAGGTATGAGAAAGGTTTCCCTCATCTCTGAAGCAAGGCCCAGAGGCTGCAAGAATCTGCAGAGCTGGAGAGCTGCAGCCCTCAATAGGGCCAGACCTTCAGCCTGAGGCAGTAATTCCTGTTCATGGGGGTCTTGGAATGAGCCCCTTTGAGATTCCAGGCTGTGTTACTTTATTGCTTTAGTGTGGCCTAACCTTGCAGATAACTGAAGCCAGCAGACATTTGGATAGCCAAATGGATGGATGCTGTAGAGCTACACTGGAAGAGCTGGTTAAAGTCAGTCTTATCCACATGACTGTATCCTAACATTCTCTGTTAATTTGAGGCAGTCCTAAAAGACAACACTGCATCTGCAAACTGCCTGGTAGCTAGAGCATGTCAGGGAGTTAGAGATACCACTTACTGATTAATGAATAAATATATTGGTCTGTTGCTGTCTTTGTTAGTCACATTAGGGGGTCACAGAGCTTGTTTTGTGCTGGAGTTTGTAGAGAACCTGGAAGAGAAGTTGTCATGAAAGACAGTGGGCTTCAGTGAGGTCTGGGAACGTGCAGACAATTCCCTTTGGCTGCCTGGGAAGACAGAGCTAAGAAACAAATGCAAAAGACTCCAGAAAGGAAGAAAGTGAGAATCTCAAGATAGAAAGGAGGTGGCTGTGAGGAAAAAATCAAATTCCTGGCTCCTGTAGACCACGAAGGGTTGTTGTAACTGTTGTTTTTCTGCAGCTGTTTAATGTGTTTTCTTCTGGATAGGATGAAGAGGAGTCACTGAATGAAGTGGGCTATGATGACATTGGTGGCTGCAGGAAGCAGCTGGCTCAAATCAAAGAGATGGTGGAACTGCCCCTCCGACACCCCGCGCTCTTTAAGGCCATTGGGGTGAAGGTGAGTCCCCATCTGCACCTGCTGGGTGGGTGGGACTGTCCTTACAGGTGACTCTTGATGTCAGAGGTTTTGGGGGCTGGGGAGGAAGGTAATGTGTAGCACTTTTTTTAATGCTGGAAAGCATTTGCTTATATTCTCTGGACACAGATTAAAGTGCTGCCAAGTTGCTAAGTGTAGTGATGCTTGGATCAATGCTGTCAGCTACTGGCAAGGCTTTTGTTTGTGTGTCATGAAAAGCAGAAAGGGTGTTGATGGCAGTGATGGGATGACAGCTGTTGTGTGAGTTTGCATCCCTGTTTCGGACCAGCTTTGTCAAATGCTGATGGTTTCACTGTGAAGCTACTGAGGCGTTCAGGTGTGAGCTCACCACCTAAGTCTCTTGCTTTTGTCCTCAGCCTCCACGTGGGATCCTCCTGTATGGTCCTCCTGGCACTGGTAAAACACTGATTGCCCGAGCAGTGGCCAACGAAACTGGGGCTTTCTTCTTCTTGATTAATGGTACGTTTTGTGTCTGCTTTGGCACCAGATCTGCTGTGTGCTTATTCATCCATCTCACAGTAATGACTCATGTTGGTAGTGCTTGTACAGCCACGTTTTCTCCCTGACATCCATCCTTACCTCTTTCAAACGTGCTTCTGGGGGCACTTGGAGACCATTTATGTGGGAGCATCTGTAGTGGCAGTGCCCTTAAACTTGATTGTATTGTGTCAGGGCAGTTGAAAGACAGCTTTGTGACACAGGGACTTGGAGTCTGGTTGCTGGGTGGCCTTTTATGTTGGTGAGAGCAGAACTGAGAGTTAGATGCTGATAATACTCTAAATGTAGGTGTGCAGGACACTTGCTTCTGTTGCTGCCACAGTGTTCCATTCAGGAAAGAAACTTGTCTGCTGTGAATTTCTCCTGAAGTAAAGTGGAAGACTTTGTTTCATATTACGTTGATTGGGAGGAACTTTCCTGAGAGCTCTAAGGAGTACCCTGGGACTTCACTACAAGAAATAGAACCTCCTATTGATAGCTTTCACCTGTAGCAATTGTGATTGCTGGTTTACATCCAGGAAGGACTAAATTCTGCATTTTCCTTACATATATTCTGTTCCACTTTACAGTTGGTGCTGGAGTAATGCCTTTACTTATGGAGTGCTGCTTTGCTTTTCTGATTTCAGTCCCACAGACCCATGAGGGCAATAGGAAGGGAATGTACAGCACAGCATAGCAGTGACCAGCAATAGGAAGGTGGCCTATGTTCTATCTCAACACACCAGACATAGAGGGAAAGGTTTTAACCATATATTGTCCCTGTCAGATACTTCCTAAAGTGTGTGGAAGTTGTCTCTATTCCAGTGAGCCAAAAGTTTCTTTAGGCACTTGTACTTCTATAGCAGAATGAAAAGAGACATTGTCAGGGCTAGTGGTGTGTTCTCTGTCTGCCAGTCCCAATCCTGGAGCTTGCAGGCAGTGTTGTAGGCAGAGCTGCTGTGAACTGGAGAGTTGACCTGTGAAGAAACACTCCCAGTACCTGTTGACACCAGTGGCTCTGCAGCCAGCTTGCTTCAATGAGCCAGCAGCTCTGCACTCCAGAGGATCAGGTTTCTTTTTCTTGGATATTTTAGAAACATCCTTCCTCTTTACCACTCCCATCTGCATGATGGAAAAATATCTAAAACTTTTTAAGTGTATAAATCTGTAAGCCTGCACTGTAAGCCTGTCCTTCCTTCTGGGATTGGTGTGCTCACACATTTCCTTTTTTATTTATTTTTTCAGGGGATGTGGGGTTTAGGTTTTGGAGGTTTTTTTGTTTTGTTTTGTTGGGGTTTTAAAGCTAATGTATAGGATCTTGCAGAGGTAAATGTATACCTGTGTGATGAAAGCTAAAGGAAGCTTCAGAAAAAAAGCTCAGAGCTTTTTCCTGATTCTTCATCACCATATAATTTGATTGCTTCTCTTGCAAGCTAGGACTGGCATTAACTGTGTGTGGTGGCACATTACAGAGAAGCTCCCCAGGTGTGACATAGGGTAAGGAAAGAGGCAGCTAAAGGTAACTCATTGACTAGCACTGCATTTTGTTAGAGAAAACTGAAGACACCAGAATAGTGATAGAAAGTAATTCTGCATGCTGTCCTTGCCTGTTCAACTGCAGACTTAGTGAACTCAGTTGATAGTATCCACTTTAGCGTGAAACATAGCTTGTCCATTGTGAACGTTTTGCTAGAAACATTCATCTGCATGCTCAGGTCTGGCTGCCTGTCTGCCAGTGCCACAGTGCCTGTTTTTCAGGTCCTGAGATCATGAGCAAGCTGGCTGGTGAGTCTGAGAGCAACCTGAGGAAAGCCTTTGAAGAAGCAGAGAAGAATGCTCCTGCCATTATCTTTATTGACGAACTGGATGCCATTGCTCCTAAGAGAGAGAAGGTAAAGAAGGCCTTTAGGAGGTAGAGGAGTAGAAGGTGAAGAGGTTCCTGCCTTTTGGTAGCAGCTGATGTGAATCCTTGCCTTTGACTGCAGGGTAAAAACAGTCTTTAACTTTGTATCTGATGTCAGCTGGGCTGGAGAAGAATTAGATACAGTTTCACCATGTGTCTTACCTGTCTGCTTTGGTGCAGCACTCCTGCTCTGAGCTTTTGTCCTGAGCACTGCTTTCTCCCTCCACAGACACACGGAGAGGTGGAACGTCGCATTGTCTCCCAGCTCTTGACTCTGATGGATGGGCTGAAGCAGAGAGCACATGTGATTGTTATGGCAGCTACCAACAGACCTAACAGCATTGACCCAGCTCTCAGGCGGTTCGGTAACCATGACTGCAGTCCCTTTTATGTGTCTCACAGACTTTGTTACAGGCTGTGTCTGCTTCACGGACCTTGGGAGGGTTGAGCAGAAGTTAATACTAAACGTCTTCTGTGTTATATAACCTCTTGACTTGTCTCTAGCTGCTTGTTTGAAATTCATCTCTGTGCTTCCAGCCTTTGGTATCGTTCTTTTGTGCCATATTAGGTTATAACTTGTAGAAATTAAAAAAAAAAAAAAGAAACCAAAACTTTGAAATGGAAAAGTGTGTTAGCCTCTGTTAGGTGAAGTTATTTCAGGACTCACTGAAGCAGTAAATACTTCAGGGGCTGTTTGTGCCTGAAGTTGCAAAGAATACCCTGAGTTGTCTGGTTTCTCTTCCTTTTACTGATGAGAAGTCAAGATGTTACTGAGATTCAAGTTCTGAAACTTTGCAGTGTGACCAGTTGGTAAAGCCTGTAACAGTGAAACAGGCAAGTGCGTGGTTAAAAACAGCTTCTTAAATGTGTAGTGAGGTTTTTGACTGCAGCTGTGGCTGCAGGCAAACAATGGGTGTACTTACTGTGGGTAATAGGCTTTAATACTAGGTTTATGTATATATATAATAAGAGGTTTCCTGCCTCTCCAGATACTGGGCAATTCATGTTATTCACCACTTGGTTGCTGCTATGAAAGTTCTGAAAAATTAAAGCTCTCTATGTTTGCAGGCTCTTGTGGTGAGGACAAAAAGGTAGAAATTAATATCTTATGATGTGTTGGTTTGGGAGGAGTGTAGTTCCCTATGAATGAGGTTCAGAAAAAGTCACTGACCCAGCAGTCCTGTGTCATATAACCTTGAACTGTAATTAATATGGTAGATTTGCTTTCTCTGAATGGTCAAAGCCTTTCCTTCTTCTCTGCCTCAGCTACTGGGCTGGTAGATGCTGCATGGAAACTCAAAATTCTGGCATTTTCTGAAATTTTGTGTGTGTGTGTGGCTTGTCATCACGTTTTTCAGTCAAAGGGGGGCAGCAACTGCAGCTCCAGCCCCTCTGGTTGACAGAGTCAGCAGCTCAAAGTGTGTTTTGTGGTCCCCAGGTCGTTTTGATAGGGAGGTAGATATTGGTATCCCAGATGCCACTGGCCGCCTGGAGATCCTGCAGATCCACACGAAAAACATGAAGCTGGCTGATGATGTGGATCTGGAACAGGTGAGCATTGTGCTGTCAGGAAAGCTCTACAGACACAATTCCTGATGCTCCATTTTGTAGTGGAAGAGTTGTTGCATAAATGCAGCTGCTCATTTAGGACAGTATGAATCTGGGTGAACGTGTGATCTCTGTAGACTTCTTTCTGACCAGTTTACCAGTGACCAAAAGTCCTCACTCACTGGTTAAGGCTCAGTGAAACAAATGTTTGTACATCCAGCCTGGGAGCTGCCTTGCCACTGTGCTCCTGGATTCATTTGCTGTGGTGGTCTCTTTAAAAGCAAAACAAGCCTCACTCAGACGTAGGTGAGCTTTGTGGTGACACTGGACATCATGTGTAGACACCACGTGGATGGTCCCTGAATGAAGAACTGCAGCCCTCAGGATTATCTTTCAGCACACCATCTGAATTCCAGTTGCTGGTTTGATCTCAAGGAGGAGGTGTAGTAGCAGTGTCTTCATCTTTTAAATATCTGGTAGCACTTGAAAACTATCTGTGGGGTAGATCTTGAAACTGCATCAAGGCACTGGTGTTCCTGTCCTCCAGAGCTTTGCTGCATCTCCCACTGAGTGACCAGAGCTTGCTTTGTCCTTGCAGAGTTGTTGCTTGTGTCCTTGTGAGTCATGGTCAGTGCTCTGCTTTCAGGTGGCAAACGAGACCCACGGCCATGTTGGTGCTGACTTGGCTGCTCTTTGCTCAGAAGCTGCCCTTCAGGCTATCAGGAAGAAGATGGATCTCATAGACCTAGAAGATGAAACCATTGATGCTGAAGTGATGAACTCGCTGGCTGTGACTATGGATGACTTCAGGGTAAGGCAGGAGTTGCCCCTCTTTCTGTTGGGTGCAATGTCTTAATTGCTTGTCTGATCATAAAGTGTAAGAATTCATATAATGACATTTTCTTCTAACAACAGTGGGCTCTGAGCCAGAGCAACCCTTCTGCTCTTCGGGAGACCGTGGTGGAGGTGCCACAGGTTACCTGGGAAGATATTGGTGGCTTGGAAGATGTAAAGAGAGAACTCCAGGAGCTTGTACAGGTAAGGGTTTCCAACAGGTTTCTGCCTAGTCAGCTTGAAAAATTTTTAGAACTACTTATGATTCCAGCTTGGGCTGTGAACAGGGTAAATGCAGAGTATTTTAGAGTATTTGCTTATAAAGGACTAAAAATACCATGCTGTTCCATCTTAGTGAACTTGTAAAGGAAGGTGCTGGGAAGCAGCATCAGGCTTTCCTGAGCTGTCTGCAGGGTCCTCTTGGGTGGGTGTTGTGTTACATGCAGAAGCAGCAGCAGTTCTTCTCCTGGGTGGAGACCATCACAGCGGGAGCAGTGCTGAAAATCCTCCTTTAGAGTGGTTTTATGTGCCAAAAAGTGGATGGAGATTCTCATTTAGAGAGCCTCCAAAGGGCTTTTCATTAGTGTTAGTACAGAGACAAGTGAGAAGTAATGGTGAAGCCTTCTATGAAGGGAGAGGCTGGGACAAAAAAAAAAAATTCAGTGCTTTGTGGAAACTTCTAGTGTCTGAATTGGGGTGATTTGTGTTTGATCTTTCCTCCTTTCTGTTGGCACTGTAGAAAGAGCGTGTCTGTGAATAAAATAATCTAATTTTCAATCTAATTTTCTGATGTTGAAATCATCACCTATCTCTGACCTTGTTGCTGAGGATAAGTGCTCACATCAGACACCTTGCCTTGTCTCTGGAGAACAGAGCTAATAGGCTAGATAATGAGCTGTTCCCTTTTGCTTCTGCGGGACAGAGTGAAGCTGGGGTTAAGTGTGCTAGAAAACTACCTGTACCAGTACTTATTTCTAAGAGGTAAATAGGTTGTGTAAGGTAGCTTTCCAGTTTAGCTGTGGTGCTCTTCAAACCAGGGTCCATTTAAAAACTCCAGTGACACTGAACAGGCAGGATCTTTGTTCTAACACACCAGGAATCTCAGGTAGTGTTTCTGGGAGGAGGGGAAACAAAACCAATCAAGTAAAAGATGTCCCTGCCCATGGCAGGGGGTGGTGGGTTAGAGGCTCTCTAGAGATCCTCTTCCACACAAACCATTCTGTTATTCTAAGGGGCAGGCCTGTTCTGGCTCTTCATGACAGGGTTTTTTTTTTGTTTTTTTTTTTTTTTATTTATTCCTTCAGTATCCTGTGGAGCACCCAGACAAGTTCCTCAAATTTGGTATGACCCCATCAAAAGGGGTTCTGTTCTACGGGCCGCCCGGTTGTGGTAAGACACTGCTGGCCAAAGCCATTGCCAATGAATGCCAGGCAAACTTCATTTCCATCAAGGGCCCAGAACTGCTCACCATGTGGTTTGGGGAGTCTGAAGCCAACGTGCGTGAGATCTTTGACAAGGTGGGTGTTTCTTCTGTGCTACGTTTGTGCTGAGGTACCCCCAGAGCTTTGCTCCCACTGTGTTTGTATTGCTGGCCTCTCTCTTTGTGTCTTTTGCATTTTCCCTGCTTGCACTGAGAGCGGGGGCTGCTCTCCTGATGTTAGGGAGTTAATGCTCTTCAGCAATATTAAAATATTCAGCCAGTTAAACTGCTTTCTGCAGCTGCACTTTGCATCTGTTACAGGAAGATAAATGCCCCGGTGCCGTAGCGGTGAGGGTAGGTTTAGGATGGTGTAGATAATCCTCTGCATTCCAGAAAACTTACCTTGGGATCTCTTTCACCATCATCACCTCCACATTGTCAGATGTGTTCTTGCAATAGAAAGAAGCTCACTCTTACTGCCCAGTTCCCCCGTAGGTAGTGTCACCTCCAGCCCCAGAATGTATCTGTGTGGATTTTCTGGGAAATCCTCACTTCTGTGGTCAGAGGAGGTGCTGAAAGCATGAAGTTGGAAGGGAGAGTAAGAGAAAAATGGAGGTTGGCAAGGAACCTCAGGCCATCTGATACAGCTGTGTGCTCAGAGCAGGGTGTTGAGTTGGGAAATTTGATCAGGTTGCTCAGGGCCTCCTGTTCTGAACATATGCTAAGGATGGAGAATCCCCGACCTCTGTGGATGTGTGTGCTAGTATTTGAGCTCTCTTGCTGTGAGGAATATAATTTCTGTATTTCTAACTGGACTTTCTCTTGCTGCTGTTTGCACCTGTGGTCTTCCATCCTTTTGCAGTACACCTTGAAGAAGGATCTGGCTCCCTTTTCCCTATAACTACCCTCTCGGTAGCTTAAATCAGCAATGGGATTTCCCTTTTTCTCTGGATATATCTTGCTTACTGGTACTTGAGTGCCTAAATAAGTAACTGACAACCCTAGATCTTGCAGGTTCTGGACCAGGCACATTGGTTCCAGCTTTCCCTCTAGGCATTACCATCCCTCTGCCTGCTTCACAATGCTCCCAGCTTAAGGGAAGTTCCAACATCTCGTTCAGGAGAGTTTAACTCAGGGTTTTTGTGGCACGACACCGCTCTGGAGCAGCAGCTCCTCCAAGCTCCCATTGCAGCAGCAGTGCTCTGGTACTTCTCTGAGCTGCTTTAGTGGTAGAGTGAGAGCAGTGCCTCCTCACGGGGAGGTATTAACACGGAGTCACCGTCCCTCGTGGCGTTTTTCAGGCCCGCCAGGCAGCCCCTTGTGTGCTCTTCTTTGACGAGCTGGACTCCATCGCAAAGGCTCGAGGCGGGAACATCGGGGACGGCGGCGGTGCCGCAGACCGTGTCATCAACCAGATCCTGACAGAGATGGATGGCATGTCCACCAAGAAGAACGTCTTCATCATCGGTGCCACCAACAGGCCGGACATCATTGACCCAGCCATCTTGCGCCCCGGGCGCCTGGATCAGCTCATCTACATCCCCCTGCCCGACGAGAAGTCCCGGGTTGCTATCCTGAAGGCCAACCTGAGGAAGTCACCAGTTGCCAAGGTAAGGTCTGCATCCTGACTGTGTCTGGCCCGGGTTTGCTGTGCATCACACGTGCTCCTCGCGGGATGAGGACCCAGCAGAGAGTGACTGCTCCACATGGTGTGGAGCTGGGAAACATCCGGTCCCTGGATGGAAGGATGGAAGTGAAGAGGGAGGGGGAGGCTGGAGCTCTGAGGTCAGTGTGTGAGCACAGCAGGGCTCTGTCACACAATGGAGTTCTGCCCACGGTGTAGGAAGGGGAAAGCCTGGTACAGTGAGATGGAAAAGGCTCTTGTGCACTGAAAGAAAAGTAAACGGAGAACATAGGGGTGGGAGGTGAAAACTGAAGAGGAACCACTGCAGTTAATTGTTGCTGAGCTCTGTCCTTGGCAAAAGCTATGGTCCCTGGCCCGGGGCGCAGGCAGTAATCAGTAAAAGTAGATACTAAGTAGGAACTTGAGCTTTTTATGCCAAACTTAGCTTTTTAGGTGCTGTTGATACAGAAAGCTTCAAAGAAGGTTGCAGTACTACCCCTCAGGTGAGGGGAGGAGGGAGGAGGGCGTCAGTTGTCTTGATCTGTCTGTGCCCCTCTCCATTTTCCATCTGACAGTGTTTTGTTTGACTTGAATGCTGAGGTCTGAGCAAATCATACCCCATATCCACAAATGCTGAGGCATTTGCAGGTGCTTCCTGGCTTCTTGCTGGGTGTGTGGGGAGCATGGCCTGCCTCCCCAGAAACAAGAACCTTAACAGAGGATCTCTTCAGAACTGGACAAAGTTGTTAAGGCAGCACCCTGATACCATGGGATCTGACGTGAGCTCTCTGTCACTTGAGGCTGTAAGGTGTTAAGGAGAGGTCTCTCTCTTTTTGTTTTTGGGGTTTTTTTCCCCCACTAGGATGTCGACCTGGATTTCCTAGCTAAGATGACCAATGGTTTTTCGGGGGCTGACCTGACAGAAATTTGCCAGCGTGCCTGCAAACTCGCCATCCGCGAGTCCATCGAGAGCGAGATCAGGCGAGAACGCGAGAGGCAGACCAACCCTTCTGCCATGGTGAGTGGGGCACCCCTGGCTTTTCCTCCTCACCCGGGTGAGGCCTGGTGGGTCCTTCTCATGGGGACAAGCAGGGTCTGGTGCAGATTGTGAAGCTGGGGTGAGCATTTTGTTCTGATCCTGCCAGAGGTTGAGACCCTCCTCTGTTGCCTCGTGGTCAGCATCGCTCAGAAGCCTTCGCTGCAGTCCAGGCTCATGGTCTGCTGCAGCATACACCTGCAGCTCCTGCTTGGATAGGTGTTGGAGCATCCTGGCCTGGAGAGAGGCTGCGAGTGGCCATCAGGCCCAAGGGGCTTGGCCACACAGCTCACCTGGGCCATCTGTCCTGCTGCAGGAAGTGGAGGAGGACGACCCGGTTCCGGAGATCCGCAGGGATCACTTTGAGGAGGCCATGCGCTTCGCTCGCCGCTCCGTCAGCGACAACGACATCAGGAAATATGAGATGTTTGCACAGACTCTGCAGCAGAGCCGTGGCTTTGGCAGCTTCAGGTGCGTGTGGGGAAGCAGGTGTGGGGGGGCAGCGTGGCTCCACTGGCAGCATGACAGCTTTCTGCTGGATCCTGGGAAGGAAACCCCTCTTTCAGCTCTCCCCGGCACGTACATCAGTCAGTACACAACGTGGCAGGTGTAGGCTGCTGTGTAGCTGCTCTGTTAGTCCATTTGAAGTCCATCCACACATTTTCCTTTAACACAAGCAGCAGCCAGGTGCTGTCTGAGCCTTATGCATGACCTTCCCTGAGACTTCATCCCGCTTCTCCTACCCGATCCTGCGTGGTGATGTTAGTGCGGTGGGAGGGGATGGTGCTGAGCTGCAAGGAGGCATCTGAACAGCATCTTTTCTCTCCCTTCTCCTGCTGCATGCAGGTTCCCCTCGGGCAACCAGGGTGGTGCTGGTCCCAGCCAAGGCACAGGAGGTGGCAGCGGGGGCAACGTGTACAGTGAAGACAATGATGATGATCTCTACGGTTAACTCGCTGTCCTCGGTGGACCAAACTCCAGATCAGGCCACGTTGTACAGGGAAAAATCCAATGTTCATGGACTCTGGGCTTCTTCATTCCTCAGTCAGAACAATGTAGCTGCACGTCAGACTTTGCACAGGGAATGTTTTCTGCAAACACAAATCCAAATCTGTTGTTCAGTTGAGAGGCAAACAGTGAATTAACAAGGTGGGGATCTGACTTAATTTCTGAGAAATTTCTGTTTTAGTTTACGTGGCAGAATCAGCAGTTTTAGCAAAAGGGTACAACGCTAGCCTGTATTAAAAAACAAAACAAAAAAGAAAAAAAAAAAAAACCCAAACAAAAAAAAACCACATAAAACCCCCACAAAAATAGTTTAAAAAAAAATTAATAAAAATCCCACAAAACTCTAGCCAGGCCCTAGCAATTCCTTTGTGCAGTGCTGGAACTGTCTGTAAAGCTGTGTCTGGGTGCTGTCTGAGCACTGCTTCTCTGTTGGAGTCTGTCTGTTGGTCTGTGCACATCCCTGCTGAGTTCAGGCTGTCTCTATTCCCAACACCTCTGAACTTACCTTAACTGAATAAATTGATTTGGCAGAGTATCCCCACTGCCCTGGCTTGGCAGGAAGCACCGAGTCAGCCTGGCAGCAGGTGCCTGCTGTTGCTTCTCTGTCACTGGCCCTGGGCTCTTGTGTCTCCTGCTGCTCTGGCTCCTCAGCAGAGAACTTCTGAAGTGATCCCTGGCTCACCTGTCCTGCCTGCAGGCACCAGGGGGCTCTGGGGCTGTCTCAGGGGTCTGTGATACAGCATGACACCACTGTGGTTAGGGAAGAAGGTAACTCCAGCACAGTGCTTTGTGTGTGTCCCCTTGGGTTTCTGACAACTGTCTTGGCTCTCTGGTACCAGCCAGCCCTGTTTATGCCCCAGCTGGGTTCTGATCACATTTCTTCTGCTTCCTTTCCACTCTGTAGAATTGTAGAATCATGGAGTTGTTTTGCTTAGAAAAGACTTCTTAAGATCAAGTCCAACACTAAGCCATGTCCCTCAGCAGCACATCTGCCTGCCTGTCTTTGAAATATCTCCAGGGATGGTGACTCCACCACTTCCCTGGGCAGCCTGTGCCGGTGCCTGACAACCCCTTCAGGGGAGAAACCATTCCTGATACCCAATCTAAACTTCCCCTGGCACAACTGGAGGTCATTTCCTCCTCTCCTGTTGTTACCTGGGAGAAGGGACCACCCTGCTCCTTCCTGTAGAGTGAAGAGGTCTCCCCTAAGCCTTTTCTCCAGACTAAACAACCCCAGTTCCCTCAGGTTGCTCCTCACAGAACTTGTTCTTCAGAGCCTTCCCCAGCTTTGTTGACCTCTGGACTCACTCCAGAAGCCAGGCCTTGCTCCTCATCAGTGTTGGGAGGGATGCAGGGACTGAGGGTCTCTGCAGAGAGATGTTAAAAGCAGATTAACAGAGATGTTAAAAGCAGGTTGGGTGCCCCAGGCATTTGAGTCTGAATCACGATGGAGAAGAGAAGCTGCCCCTCAGCAGGAGCTGGGTGAGGGCAGCTTCCTGCCCCAAAACCCGTCACATCTCTGAGGGCACCATCAAACCAGGGTTTAAGGAGAGGGGAGTCTTGGAGCAGCAGAAGGATGGGACTATCCAAGAGAGGGGGGTTGTGAAATCGGGAACGCTGTGTTTAAATAGCACAACAGCAGGAGGTCTGCAGGTCCCCCGGGGAGGGTGGGCAACTCAGGGGCTGTGTCCTACTTCAGGATTCTGCCAGCACTTCTCTTGCCCTGTCCTCATCCCACCTCTTAGAAGACTGCTGTACACTTCTGCAGGGACCTGGCCACAGCTTCCTCCTGTCACTGAGGGGCTGAAGAGAGTAGGGGTGGTGCTTCTGCCCCTCATCTCTCCTTTTTGGTCCAACTGGAACCTGGACTCTTGCTCCCAGGCTGCCTGCACTTCACCTGCCCCACATCTTTTTGTGTCTGCTGCTTCACCAGTGCAAGCCCCAGGGAAGCAGCTCCAGTCTCCAGAGAAGGAAACCAGGAACCAGCTGCTTTCAGCTGACCAGGGGTGTGGAAGGGGCAGATCTGCACCCACACCAGGAGAATTCCAAGACTCCCAAAAGCCTTCAGCTCTGGCAGGGTGTGGGTTTTTTCCTCCCCACCAGTTTGGGACTGTCACCCCCCCAGTCAACACCAGGGGAAGATCCATCCTGGTATCTGTGGTGACCTTACTATGTTCTTCCACTACTTGAGGGAGCTACAGGAAAGTTGGAAAGGGGTTTTTACAAGGGGAGTCCTGTCACCTTGGACAAGGGGAAACAGTTTCAAACAGTTGATTTAGATTGGAAATTAGAAGTTCTTTCTTGTGAGGATGGTGAGACACTGGCACAGGCTGCCCAGGGAAGCTGTGGATACCCCATCCCTGGAAGTGTTCAAGGCCAGGTTGGATGGGGCTGGGAGCAGCCTGGTCTGGTGGGAGATATCCCTGCCCATGCTGGGGGTTGGAACTACAAAATCTTCAAGGTCCTTTCCAACTCCAATCACTCAGTGGTTCTGCTGTGGAGCCCAGGGCAAGCTGGGTATGGGATGGTGGGATGTGTGTCCCAGCTCCTGGCAGTCCCATTTTTCTCTGCTGCCTCTCCTAATTGCAAATGCTGATTAACTCCAGCAGGAGGGCTGCAGAACCTCATCTTTCTTCCTTGCTGCTTGTGTGACATGGCTCCTGGTGGGGACAGCACCCACGGGAGCTCCAGGAATGTCTGCCCTGGAGCAGAGTAAACCTGCTGGGAGGGGTGGGGGGCTGAGGGTGTCCATCAGATCAGCATTTGCAACAGCTGGAGAATTTGGCTGCCCCCCTCCCACACACAGCAGCCTCAGGAGACATTTTTGCCTCAGGGGTTTTGCCCCAGCCTCTCCCCTTTGCCAGGGGCCACTGCCTGCAGCAGAGACCCCAGCAGCTGCAGGGGCACGGAGCCTTCCTGCAGCAGCCCCTCCCCTGCCCACTGCTGAGGACAGAGCCCCCTCCCTCCCCCCCAGGGATGCTGGGGGCTAGGGCTTGCCCTGTGGCTAGCATGGGGGGCAGCTGAGGGCAGCCCTTTAATTGCTACCATGGTCACCACCCCCTTGTGCCCCCTGGGGTTACCCGTGTGGCTCCACAGCTGCATCCTCCCCACCCCAACCCTAAAACCGGGGACCGCGGGACCTCACCGTGTTCATAGCTCAGCCACGGTGGGTGCAGGATGGGGTCCCCTGCCCGGCCAGGCCTCTGGGTCCCCTCCGGGCCCTGTAGGTGCTCCTGCCAGCAGAGGGCAGGCGGCGGCCACGTTCTGCCCGTGGGCGCTGGGGCCACCCCTGCCCGGCGGCATCCCCGGCCACCAATGTCACCCCCTGCCACCTGGGGAATCCCCTGTCCCATGTCTGCCCCCTCCCCAAAGACATCCTCCCTCCCTCCCTCCCTCCCCAGCCATCGCCCCTCGATGGGTATCCCTGCGGACATGCCCTCCCTTTTGACATCTCCTGCCCCATGACGGGGTCCTTCCCCGTGGCTGCTCCTGCTCCGAGGACATTCCCACAGCCCTGTCAGTCCCCATGGCCGGGGGGGCTTTGTCCCCTTCCTTCTGTGTTCAGCCCGTCAGCTGCTGTGTGGGTTTCGGGGTTAGCTTGTTGCAGGGTGATGCCATAGCCCCTGGCCAGTACCCCCTGCTCACCACCCCTGCCAATGGGGTCAGCACAGCCAATGCCACTCGTGGAGGGTAAAGTCCACTTTCTGTGACCAAGAGAGTCACATATTTGTCCCCATCCCCTCATTATCAGTCCCTGAAAGTCCTGTGCACCAAGTAGACAAACCAAACAGATCTTCATCTTCCCCTTCCTCAAGGTCCCTGGGCCCCAGGCCCATTGTTCTCTTCACTACCACCCCTGGAGGTCCCAGGATGACCCCACTACCCCGTCCCCCATTGCCTGCATCAGCAACAGCCCCGCATCTCCCGTCACAACACGCGCCAGGGAAATGTATTTTTCAAAATATTTTATTTCTTACTTTAGTCTCTCAATACTGACATTAAAAAAAAAAAAAAAAAAAAAAAAAAAAGGAAAAAAGAAATTAACAAAACAACCCCACTATAAAACATTCAGGTCTCATTGAAACCGAGAAAAACAAAGCAGCTTGCATCTGCACGCTGGCCTGTCTTCTCGCTCATGGTGTCCACCAGGTTTTCTCTGCGTCGCGCTCCACAGGGACTGGCAGAGGGAACCAGCAGCATTCCCTTGCCGGCCAAATCAGGCAATTAATTAAGCAGTGCCTAATGGCTCTCCTCACCTCGTATGACACACTGTAACAGCTCTACACCCAGCCCTGACAGACAGCCCCCGCCCCAGAAGAAACGCGCACACACACACCCTTGCTTCGAGTTATTTTTCTTCAAGAAAAAGGAAACCCAGGAGAGGGGGAATATTGTGGCAGGGTTTTTCTGGGAGGTGCTGTGGTCTAAGAGGAGACATACAAAGCCAGGTCAAACGCGCCTCCCGCTCCGTAGGAGCCCTTTCCCGGGAAAAATAAAAGCTGGCACGAGGCAGAGTGGGCTGAGAAAGGTTAAGAAATATAAAAATTCTCCTGATGGAAATCCAAAGGTTTTAAAAAAATACAGCATTTGAAAACAAAGCCACCAAGCAGACTGCCTCATGCGCCTTCCAACTCCATCCCGACGCTCAGAAATAATCTCCTGAATGGATCATCCCTGTAGAAAAATATATACACGCACTGTTCTCTTCTTACTAAAGACCCTAAGGTTGAACTCAAACACTAGTGAAACCCACAGCTCTGCTCACGCTTGGCTCTGCTTTTGCACCCTGACTTGTGCTACACGCACATCCCCTGCGACGGGCTCGATGTTCATCTGTCTGAACCATCTCCCCTCGCCAAAAAAAAAAGTCAGGGTGCACCACCCCAGGAACCCCAAAGCGGGCAGAGAAAAAAAACCCTTAAGGAGTTTTACCTAACGAGCTCTATATATACGTATTTAAAGAAAAAGCAGCAATGCAAACTCAACACATCTGAACATGAAAGCTCCGCCCTGGGCTTTCCCCCCTCCTCCTGCTGCCTGGGGCTCTGCGGGCAGCTGCTGCCCCTGGGCACGGCCCCGGGCAGGGGCAGGAGGCTGAACGGGACCATCCCCATGTGCTCCGTCATTTGGCACAGCCGAGGTTCGGTTGTAGGCTTGGCACAGGAGAGCGGACCACGGTCGGACTCTGTACCGTGGTCCCAGGTGAGAAACAGTCCGGCTACAGGGGGATGGCCACGGCGGGAGGGAGCCATGGGCACCACAGGATAGCCGGGATCCCCATCAGCAGCAAGTATCAAAGAGGGGAAGAGAAAAACTCACAGCGGGGGGGGGGGGCTAGATCTTGTGGAGTCCTATTTACACTGCGCCGGACCCCGACAAGTCCAGCTTCTTGTGGGAAAAGTGGCCTGAACAGCAGGTGATGTAAAAAACCCACAACGTGACGTCCCCATCCCCCCCCGGGGCACAGAGCCCATGCTGCTCGCTTGTGCGAGATGGGAACACTGGACCTCCGGGGGGGGAGGGGGGGAATAAAAATTCTGGCAGCCAGGAGAGCTGTGATGGGCAGGAGCCTCCCTGCTGCTGGAGTAAAAACAGGCTAAGAGGGATGAAGGGGGAGAGGCATGGATAGGGGAGAGGGATGGGGAGGGAGAAGGATGGATGGGGAGAGAGATGGATGGGGGGGGGTGGGTCAGGCAGGTTTTGGGGGGAGGAAAGTGGTGTGAGGGTGTTGTGTTTTGTTGTTGGCTTTTTTTTTTTTGTTGGCTTTTTTTTTTTTTTTTTTTTTTTTTTTTTTTGTCTTTTTTTTTTTTGCAATTGAAAGTGCTGTGGCACCTCTGCTCCGTGTGAGCCAGGTGCTGCAGCACATGGGTTTGGAGTATTGCTGCTTGGAGGAGAGTCCCCGGGCTCTAGGAGCACGGGAGGTGCTGCTTGAGGATCAGTCTCGTCTGGGGAGCTATTCTGTCCGGGAAGCGGATTTTGAACTCCACGATCAAATCTCCTCTCTGGCTGGGGGCCTTGGGGAAGGGCAGCCCCTCCCCACGCAGTCTCTTCACTGTGCCTGGCTTGATGATGTCGTTGCAGGGCAGTGGGATCACCCGCCCGTCGATGGTGGGAATGTTCACGGTGCAGCCGCACAAGGCCTGGAGGGAGGAGAAGCAGGGACACGCTGTCACTTGGGGACACCTGGGGACACACGCGTCCCAAAGCTTCCCCACAGCCACACCCCAACACCTACCCCAACCCAGGTCTGCACTGGCTGATGCTCACCAGTGCCAGCCCAGTCTAACCACCACAAAGTGGGCTGGAGGAGCTGTGCAGAGATGCTCCAGGAGAGAGAGATGGTCCAGAAAAGGGAATGCTCCAGAACACAGGTACTCCAAAAACCAACCCTGGGAAAGGGATGCTCCAGAACACAGGTACTCCAAAAACCAACGCTGGGAAAGGGATGCTCCAGAACATAGCTACTCCAAAACCCAACCCTGGGAAAGGGATGCTCCAGCGCACAGGAACTCCAGAAACCTTGGGAAAGGGATGCTCCAGAACATGGGTGCTCCAGAAAAGCAGTGCTCTGGGAGAAGGGTGGCACAGGGCCTCCCCACCCCACCTCACGGGCTCCCCAGCAGCAAATTCCTGGACGCTCACAGCAACAGGAGAGGCTAAATTTAGCCCCTTTCCCTTGCTACCCAGCTGAGATCATCGGATGCCGCTGTGGTCCATCAGCTGCCGCCCTCTGGAGCTCTGTGCCGGGGGTTATCTATAGCACAGCTCACCTCCAGTCCCCTGCTACCAGCAGCCCACAAAAGGTTTTCTCTGGTGTGGGACAGTGCTGCAGCCATGGCACAGCACCCAGCTTTCCTGCGAGCCGGGGCCGGTCCCCATGGCAAAGCCAAAAGATGTTTTTTGTGGGTGCCACCCCCCCCCGTACCCCATCCCCTGGTAGCAGCCACAAGCCAGCAGGCATTAGCGAGGCACGTGATGCAGGAATGCAGCAAGAAATCCTTCTGTCCTTAAATAACTCAGACAGCTCTGGCATAAACGTGGGCAGGATTGTCTCCAGGCTTTTCGTCAAGGGCTGAGGGAGAAAATTGCGGAACGATGCTTCTGGAAGAGGGGGTGGGTTGCTGGGGGGGCAGCCTCCAGCTTCCCAGCAAGGGGGCTGGCACAGGCTTGCCCCTGTCAGCTGGATCCGAGGGGTCCAAGACCTCCTGTTGCCTTCCCTCCCAAAAAAACATCCTGTAAAAGGAGGGGAGGAAGATGTGACCTGATTTTTCCAGGGGGTTGAGGGGGAGTGCTCTGCATCCCACTCCCCAAGAAAAGCCTCCAGTGGCAAAGCAGCAACAGGCACCAGAGGAAACATCTCCTGTTTTCCTGCTGGCCACTGTCTTAGGGCCAATAGCTTCTGCAGGGCCTTGAGATCATGGCATGGCCTCTGCCAGACCCAGCTGAGGGGATCCAGTGAGCAGACAACAGGTGAGCTGGGGCCATCTCTCTGCACAGTTCATCTACACGGGGTGCCCTCCTGGAAAGTGTCTGCTCCAGGGATGATCTTTCCTGGCTATAAGCAGGATGCCCATCACCAGCACCATGAGAGCTGCTGGTGCTTGCCTGAGCTCCAGCAGGCTGGGGGAACCATAGGATGATCTCCCTACATCAGAGAGGGATGCAAGCAGGAGTGGGCAGTAACAGGGAAGGCAGATGGGATCTTAATGTTTCCTTCCTAGAGCCAAGACGCAAGAATCTTGAGACGATCGCTCCTCTGCCATATGTCCCTGTTTTTCCCTTTTTTCCTTGCCCAATTCTGCTGGCATTTGGGAAAATGGTTGCTGGAGCCAGGAACCAGCAACCACAGGAGCTGCCCCGCATCCTAGAAAGAGGCAGGGTTTATCCCTAGGGATGAAACCACCGCGGGGTTGTGCCGTGAGAGCAGAGCTGTATCTGGGTCAGTGTTGGGTCCTCCTCCACTCGCAGCAACGCCGCCGGTGCCGTCCCGGGCGGGGATGCTTGAGGAAGGTGACTCCAGGCAAAGGATGATGCAAAGCAGGTGGCTGCCCAGGGCAGCGTGGGGCAGGCAGCTGGGTGGGTGGCAGGCAGCTCCTCCTTAGAGCAGAACTGCTTCTCCCTCCCTCAGCCTCTCACTGATGTAATTTTAGGAAGGGACACTTCCCCGCCGGTCCCTGGGGAAGCCCTCAGATACCTCCAGCTCTGTAGCAGCCAGGTGGTAAATACCTAGCTGGTGGGACATTGCACCCAGCAGGGCTGGGACGGGGGTGAAGGGGCACTGTCTCCCCAGGGGGCTCTGTGGGATGGAGGAGGAGGAAGATGCTGTCCTGGGCACCCCTGGCCCAAGCAGCAGGTGCCCTGCTCCCCGTGGCACCAGGGTGGTGGTGAAGGGCCTCTGATATGACCACGGGTCAGATCAAAGCACCCAGCACCCACAGCTCTGCTTGTGCTGCTCCCACAGCAGCAGAAAAGGCAAAAACTCAAGCTAAAAAACACCAGACCTGCAAGGAGGAAGGGTATGAGGGGAGTGCCCAAGGCTACAGCCATAGGCTGAGGTGATGAAGAAGCTGTAATCCAACACAGGATGAGCTGGTGGCACATCCTGGCTGATGTCCTGGCATCTGCTCCTGCCACAGAACACTTCAGGTTCCTCTTCTCAGGGAAGATGAAAGCAGCAGAGCATCACCCTGCCCTGGCACACAGCAGGCTGGCAAGTTGCCCAAGGATGACCAGCACAGTGGGTCTGTGGTGGTAAGAACTGTGAGGATAAATAGCTTTGCTTAGCAGGAGGAGCTAGATTTGCTGAAGCCTTAGGCTGCAAGCTGTGGACTTTCACCTGGGTATGCTTTCAGCTGGGATAGAGCAGATTTTCTTCCTAGCACAGGAAGCTGCCAGTAGTTAAAACTCACTGCTCCCAGCAGTAAAGCCTCGTGGTGTGCCACTCCTTGGCTGGTGTGTGGATGCTTGGGCACCAGCTTCTCCTTCAGCAGTGTTTTGGGTGGACAGAGGGCCAGACAATCCAGCTTCAAGAGTCAAGGAATTTGCCTGGATCAACAATTTTCTGCTTTGTGGCTGTATGGTGCAGAGCCAGGGCCAGCTCACACAGCTTGCTCAGGCAGACCATGGCTGCCTGGCACTGCTGGGGCAGCATCGTGTGGGGGTGGAGCAGGTTTCTCTGCTTGCTGCTCGAAGGGCAGCTCCAGGCATGAGTCCCTCCAGCTGGAAGAGGCCATGGACTTCTGCCATAACATGGTCTGTCCATCAGCACAGACAGCTTGGGGTTAATTATACAGACAGGGGAATGCTCAGAAGGAAACATCTGAGATATGGCATGCACAGCTCCATAAATAAGGAAACCTGAGTATTTCTGGAGGGGCCAGGGGAGCCACTGCAGGAGTAAACCTCTTCACTTTGCAGCACAAAGTAAATTCAGCTCCTGAGTCTGCAGGTTAACTTCAGCTGAGTTTGCTCCAGGAGCACCCAGCTCTGCCTGACCCACGTGGCTGCCCCGTGCCCCCAGTACACTTGGCCACAGCCTCAGCTGGCCAACAGCTGTCACAGGAGCTTCCTGGCATGCTAGCACAATGACAAGCTCACATTTTCCTGCCTCAGGTCTGGCCCATTGGGCCTATTTCTATTACAAGCATTTAACAGAAATCTGTCTTCAGAAAGAAAAAAAAAATTAGAAAAAAAACCCATTAAAAAAAAAATCAGCTCATTAAGAAGACAGACAGCGTCTACAGTCTGAAAGGAACTGCAAATGGCAGCTGCCAAAAACGTCAATGTTAAAAGCAGCTGCCAGCTGGGATTTATTAAAAGGTAGTTATAGAGCAGCAGCAGTGAACAGCACATCTTGTACTGGGGTAACCTCCTCTTCCTCCCTACCTTCACCCAGCTTGCTGGCTCTGATGGATCCAGCCCTGCCGTGACCTCCAGGACTGGCATCTGGGGTGCCCTGGAGTTTGCTCACAGCCTGAGTGTTGCATGTATTTGGTCCTTTATCTAGGAAAGGCAGAATCATGGAAAATACCACCTTTCTTCACGTGACCCTGCTCTTTGTCAGTGGGGAAAGGCACCCAGTGCCATCCCAACCAGTCACAAAGCCACAGCAGGCTCAGCTATGAGAACAAGCAGGGACCAGACTCATGCCAGCCAGCTTGGGTTTTCCCTTGTTCCTAGAGAGGATTTGGGCTCTCCTCCTAATATGAATACCCTACACTAGAAGAGAATGACAAGACATATGGAAAAGGGAGAAAATGGGTAAACGCCACCTGTATTGGTTGAAGAAGCAAGGCACATTCAGCAGGGACCAGAGCACCCGTGTCCTACACCCACCATGGAGGTTGAGCACCCCTAATTCCAAGCACAAGGTGGCCTCTGCAGCTCCTCTCCACAGAGCTCTTTATTTGTGTCTCTCATGACCTACCTGGTCCTCCCTCATAGGTGCAGGACAAGGACCAACTCCCGTCTTGTCCCCATATGACATCACCCAGCACCACCTCCCATCCCACGGGATTTCCCATCCCCCATACCCACCTCTTTAAGACTGATGTTTGCTGTGTAGACCACGTTCGTCCCATCCCTCTTGAAGTGTGAGTGAGGCTTGTCCTTGAGGATGAAGACGATGTCAGCAGGGATGTTGTCTGGGGTGGCATCCCCTTCTTTGGGAAACGTGATTTTTGTTCCCTCTTTCCAACCCCGTTTGATGACAATGTTTAGGATCTTGTCCTCAGTCCTCATGGTCCGGCCATCAGCGTTCAGCCTTCTGCGTGTGATCTTCATCCTCTTGGTGGAGCCGTGGTAGATCTCTTCCAGGGACACCTTGAGCTCATGGATGACAGGTGGGTCTTGGACCTTCCTCCGTGTGTGCAGGGACTCTTGGTGCCGACGGTGAACTCCGTTGATGCCGTTGAAGCCAAAGCGTCCGAAGGCACTGAAAGGATCATCATCATCATCAATATCCAGGTCCTCCTGGTCGAACCCGTTGAACATCCGGGAGCGGCTGCTAGCGAAGAAGATGTCGAAAGGGTTGGAGCCCCCGAAGAAGGATGCAAAGGTGGCGTGGGGATCTCCATGGAAGGTGTAGTGGAAAGTATTCCCTGAGCCACCTGAGGAGCCACCTCCAGTTTTGAGACCTGGGAGAGAAGGGGGAAGAGGAGACGTGAGGGATCCCCACCAGCGGATGCCAAGCTGGGACCACACTTTCCAGGTGGGAATGCAACCCTGCCAGCATCTCCTAGGGGTGCAGGTCCCCTCCTCCAGCCCAGCCACTTGTGGAGAGTGAGGGCCAGGAAAGCATCACCTCAGCCCATGACACACAGTTCTCCTCTACACCCAGCAAACTCTGAACCCATCCAGGTTTTGCCCCACTGTCTCTACTGAATTGGCTCTCTCCACCCAGTTCATGGCTTTTTCACTCAAAACATCCTGACCAGCCCACCTCCATTTTTCCCTGTGGGCAGGCTCCCCAAAAAATCCCTGTCTCTTGGGCTCCAGCAGCATCATGTCCTGCAGGTAGGAACAGGTTTTGAGCTCAGAGACCATGACTCTGGGTGGCAGAGGAGGGGGACATCAGCAGACCTCCAGGTCAGCACATAGCTCCCTGCACCCAAGACTGCACAAAAGCCCAAATAAGCTCAAGGTCTGGACCTTCTGGCAACCATTCCTATGGGAAACTCCCTTGCCAGGTCCCAGGCTGAGCCCTACATCAGTGCAGCTACCCCAGATCCCAGGCAGCTGAAACACACGTGTGACAAGCAGTCCCCCCCAGGAGGCTGCCTGTGACCAGGGGATGCACAGGAAGGGTTAAGCCAAGGCTGTCTCAGGAGCTATTTTCAGGACACTGGTGATAGAGAAGGGCTATTTCTGACAGGCTGTCCCTCCTGCCAGCCCCTGCAGCAGGAGGGGGACAAGCAGAGAGCAGGCAAGTTTCAGGGTCTTTTTCTGATGGATGAAATTAATATTCTCGGGGGGAGGGGGGAAGGGGCAGAAGGGGCTTTCATTTCACCTTGCACACTGCAGAAGCCCCTCAAAATCCCCAGGATTTTATTGCTCAAAAAAAACCCCAATTGAAATAAATTAAATTACATTTAAAAAAAAAATTTAAATGGCATGTGATGGGAAATGAAAGGTGTAGGGGTCTGTGGAGTGGGGCTGGTCTGCTGTTGTCGGAGCAAGAAGAGGGATGCTCTTGGCTCCCTCTTTAACTTGCTCTTATTTTAGCTGTCAAACCCCCAGCGAGGCCCCGTCCATCACAGCCAGGAGGTTTCACCTTTAATCCCGTGACGCCAGCCCCAGCCGGGTCCGATTTCAGGCGTCAGCTCCAGGGGGGAAAGGCTGATTCCCCACCGGAGACAGCCCCTCCTCCTTTTACAGAGCTGCACGCCCGGCGCATCCATCACACAGCCCTGACACAGACGAGGGATGGAAAAATTAACCCATCGCTGGTTAATTGTGTGCCGGGGGGTGGCTGGTCGGGGGATGCACCTGCGGGAGGCGCTGACTCTTTTCCACCCGGCAGCCTGCTCCTGCCAGACCTGCTCTTTTAAGCACCCAAGCCCTGGGCTGATTAATGCCGATGCTATTCAGTGCTCTCCTCGAATGGGGTTGTGCTCTTCCATCTTCGACTAATAAGGCTGCCTGTGGTGGAGTGGCTCTCCTCCTCCTCCTCCGTGCCAACCACCAGACAACAGCAGCCGCTTGGTTTCAAAACAAGGACCTATTACTTAAATTGGGAAAAGCTTTGAATGCTCTATGTCAGCCCGTCCCCGGGAGGACAGTGGGACCAGTGCCCAAAGGAGGGGGGAGGGTGCGGGGGGATAGGGGGAATGTGGGCAGAAGCAGTGCTTCTCTGTTTAGGATATTCAGGTCAATTAAAGGGTTGATAAAAAATTGCCACAGGTATGACCTGGGAGGTGAGCTCCTTCCTATTCCATTGTCTCTGCCTGGGGCTTGGGGTGGAGGGCAGGGAAGAGCCTGGCAATCCCCAGGAAGCAGGGTGGTGGGTTGGGAAAGCAGAGCAGACCAGGAAGGAGCAGCTTGAGAAGCTGTTTTTGGCACCCACAGAGCCTAAAGTCACCCTCATCCTGTGGCTACCAGCCCTGTTTTAGGAGCAGGCATGGACCACAGGGACACCCTGTGGGAGGGTGAAAATGCTCCCTCCTGGATAAAAACCCCCCACCCCTGCCTCCAAGTGGGCAGAGCTCACCCTCTTACCTTCCTCCCCATACTGGTCGTACACAGCTCGTTTCTTGGGGTCACTCAGGACATCATAAGCCTCTGCAATCTCCTTGAACTTCTCCTCAGCGTTGGGGTCTTTGTTCTTGTCGGGGTGGTACTTCAGGGCCATTTTCCGATAGGCTTTCTTGATTTCATCCTCATTGGCCCCAGTCTGGATGCCCAGAATCTTGTAATAGTCCTTCCCCATCACAGCGACGCTGCCGGGAGCCGTGTACTTATTCCTGAAAGGAGAGAGAGAGCTTTCTGTAAGGAGAGCACGGCCCTGGGGCAGCCAGGGAGGGGACAGCCACCCACTTATCCCGGAGCCGATGCTCCCTGCGTCCCACCGGCCAGCAGCAGCACCACAGCCGGCTCCAGTCCACGCTTTCCACCAAGAGGTCAGAGACCCGGTACCAGGACGTGTCCTGGCTCCGATTTTAACCCCCCAAACCCCGGAGCAGGAAGAGGGAGACTCATGTCTGAGGCTGGTGGGGGGAGGGAGGGAGAGAGAGAGAGAGAGAGCCCAAGCTGGGGCACGGGGTTATTATAGGGGATATGGCACCGCTAACGTCAGGCTGGGACCGTGTGTCCCCTCCCCAAGCCAGGAGGGCTGAGCCATGTCCAAATGTAGCCACTGGACTGTGTCTGTTCCCCCCTCAGGGTCCTCTCCCAGCCGGGGACCTGAGCCCGGGAGATGAGAGCAGTTTTTTGTAGCTTGGAAGCAGCGTCGGGGACCGCGCTGCCGCCTTCACCTTAAAGGAACTTCAAGCATTTTGTTCCTGAAAGCAATTGGCATTCAGGCTGGAGATAAGCACCTCCGGAGTGTCAGAGCTGTAATTTGTATTTAGCGAAGAGAGATCGGAGCCGTTAGACAGAAACATCTTGTGCTGGTAGGAGGGCTTTTTTTATTTTTTTGCTTTAAAAAAAAACAAAAAAAAGAAATCCAACCGAAAAAAAAACCACCCTGAACCCAACACTTTCTAGCCTGACTTACACTCCCCGAGAGACTTTAACTACATCTCTCAGAGAGCCAGAAACGCAGGGCTTGCTCCCCCCTGTCCTGCGGGGGCTGAGCCCGGGGCCATGCCTTACTAAGGGATGGAAAACCTTGGTGCTGAAACCCAAGGGAGGGATGTGGAGAACCTGAAAGCAGACAGAAAATTTCTGCATGGGCTGTGAGCCTTTGCCCTGTATCTATCCTTCACCGTCACACAAGCCACCAGATGTCCCCCCTGTCCCGACTCTCTCCCTGTGGTCTGAGAGGGACCCAGCCCCCCCAGCCCCCACCCCCCCATTCTGCCACAGCAGCTCAGAGGAGGATGGCTGCCATCCATCCCAAGCACCCAAGGATTGCCTGGGGTCATGCCCTGGGCCACAACCCCTCTGCAGAGGGGTAGCTGTGATGGGGTGGGGGCTTGGAAATCAGCCACTTCGAGTAGGACCACCTGCTTCTGCTCTTTCTTGCCTCAGCCATGGAGCAGGAGCTTTTTGGGGGAGGGGGGACTAAGGCAGACAAAGCACCTCTGAAGGACAAGTTAAGGGGAGGTGGGGACACCCACAAACACGTGAGGCAGCCCATGGTGGGGGACAGAAGAGGTGGGAGAAGGTCCCCGGGGGTGTGAAGAGCATCCGCAGCAGTCTCCCACGGCAGCTCTTGGGTGCCAGCACGTTCCTGTACCAGCTCCTGTGCGCTGGCACACAGCCCACGCAGGCACGGGGGGACACTCTGCCCCTCATGCCCACCCCCCACCTGCCCATCTGCCCTCCATGGGGGGCTGTGGGACACCCAGAGGTAAGCAACAGGTTGGGGGGCTGAGAGGGAACAAGCCAAGAGCCCTGCCAAAGGTCACCCTGATGCCTCCTGTCCCCACAGCAGCCTCCAGTGTGGGGCAGGAACTCCCCGGTGACAAAGACCAGGATCTGGACAGAGATTTAGCCCTTGTCTAGAAGTTGCCCACCTTCCCACAGCAAGGGTGAGCCAAGCTGAGCTGAAGTCACCCCCACTGCACCCCATACACAGGTGACAAACCTTCAGTTTGTCCCCCCCCTTGCTGGGACCACAGCACCCCGTTCTGACCCCATCCAGCTTGACCCAGCTGCACCACCAGAACCCCCTCACCTGTCCCAAACTCTATGGCACTCCCCATGAAAACACACCCCATCCCAGTGAAACGCTGCAGCCCCCACCCCGCAAGACCTCCGGTCTCGACCTCTAAGGGGTCTGTGGCCAGGGTGAGGATGCCCACCAGGGACCCCTTCATCTGAGTGGGGTAGGGGAGGAGGGGAGTTTCCCTACCGAGACGCCGTTTACCGTGCCGGTGAGGACCAGCTGCCGGCAGGTGACCCGGTGGGTTACGGAACGCTCCGGAGGCGACGCTCACATGCACGAGGGTGACGATGATGATGGTGGTAAAACACGACTCGGTCTCCCTCCCACCTCCCGGGGATCAGCTGCGCCTTGCCACCGCTCAGCTCCCCCTTCTGCTCAGTCATCCTCTCCTGCTTTCCCATTTAACCCCCTCGGGAGCGAGGCGGGGGGGGGGGGGGGAAGGGGGGAGGGGGGGAGGGAAAGGTGCCGCAGGGTGGGTTTCAGAGGGACGTTCAGAGATCCATTCCAGAATCGCCCACCCAACCTGGATGCCTGCTGCTAAGCCAGGGCCACCCGGCATTGAAGAAAACCACAAGCATCCCCCAGCCCCGCCAAGCCAGCCTAGCCTCTGTCCTCCTTCGTTTGCAACCACAGGCAGAGAAAAGAAATTAAATAAAAAATTAAATCTTTGTTCCGGCTCCGCACATGACATCAGCCCGTGAAACCGCTGGGCGAGCGCGCCAGCTGAATAGCGATCGTTTGACATAATCCCCGTGCCCTGCAGTCATCTAAGGGAACAAACCCACCCCGGGCAGAAGCACCGGGGAGGTTTTGTTGGTTTTTTGTTTTGGTTTCCCCCCCCCCCTCCTCCTCCGCCTCCCGACCCCATCTCGGGGTGCAAGGTCACCGCGGGACGCCCGGGAAACCGGCGAGCCCGAGAGGCGGAGATCCACTTACCGAAACTTTACGAACACATTCAGAGTCCACGCCGTCATTTTCAAGGGCTCGAATTTTATTTTAAACATCGCGGCTGTCCGCAGGCGCCGGCAGGTGCTGGGGGGCACCGGTGGATGGCATGGGGGTGGCCGGGAGGAAGGTGCCGGATCGTGCCGGGGGTGCCGCCGCTGCTGCTGCCGCCGCCAAGAGATGCTCGGCTGCCGAGCATCCCGCTGCGGCGCCTCCGGCACGCTCCTCGCCAGACTGGCAGCCAGGGTTGCGCTCCCCAGGTGGCTCCAAAAAGAATTTTGGTGGCGGTGGCTTCCCTTCCTGCCCTCCAACGGAACCGTTCGCCCAGCCAAAAATTTGCCTTTTAATCAGGTTTGTGGTTTTTTGTTTTTTTTTTCCCCAGGCTTTCTCTCTAAGCCGGTGGATTAAGACACCTCTGCCGCCAGCTCCCGCATCCTCCCTCAGCGCTGCTGCTGCTGCTGCTGAAGCCCCCACCCCGATCACCCCGTCCCCCGCGCTGCCCCCGCCGAGGAGCGCAGCCCCCCGAAACGGCTCTGCAGACACCCGGGGCTGTGCACCCACCGGGTGGCTCGGGAGAGAGGAAAGTAGGGCGGCGGCAAAAAAAAAAAAAAAAAAAAGTCACGTTCACCAATTTGCACCTCCCCGGCTTTCCCCCCCCCCAACCCCCCACCCCTTTGTCGGATGCGGTGGGGGTCCCGGTGTCCCTCTCCTCAGCCTCTCAGCAAGAAAAAGCTGCGACCACCGCGCTCCGACCCTGGATGGTGCCGCCGCCTGCTCCGAACCCGTCGGCACAAAACCTACTTCTGAGAAGTCACCTTCAGGCGCGCCAAGAAAGTCCAAAGCCGCCGCGTCCCGTCCCGTTGTGTCCCCCCATACCCCGCCTGTCACTGTCACTCGTGGGGAACATCCTCTCCGGAATGCCCCACGCCGAAATCAGGCAGCCCCAGCGGGACATCACCGGGTGGGTTCCGGCATCTCACCCTCACGGCTCAGCGCGATGCGGGGCAGCCCCCCGGGGACCCTGAGGGAATTTTGGGCTCCGCCGGCAAAGGTGTGGATGCGCGGGCCGGGTTCGTACCTCTCAGCGCGGCTCCAGAAGAGCAGGATGGCCGGCATGGTTCCGTCCTGTCCCTGCCTGACTGCTGGGGGGGTTCGGTCAGGGAGATGGAGGGGATCTGGGCGAGCCACCCGTGTGCCACCCGTGCCGGCTGGCAGCCGCAAGCAACCAGGCAGCAATGTCATGACTACCCGCAATGAATCATCCCCTCCCCGGGCCCCCACACGCACCGCCCGCCTCCCCCTCCCCAGCACAGCCCCACCGGGGTGCCGGCACCTGCGTGGGGTGGGGTGGCGATGGAAGGGGGGGTTGGGGGGAATTCACCCTCCCCCCTCACTGCCTCGCCCCCGCCTGGCGGCTGCCTCCTGCCTGAGAAGGGGCCCGGGACCCCCTGGATGTATCCCCATACGGGGGGTCCCACATTCGTCAGGACATGAAGTGCTGCCTCCTGCGTGGGGAGGGTGTCAGCGTCAGCCCCCTTCTCAGTCCCAGGACGGCATCTTCCCATGGGATGGGACCCCTTTCCAGCCCCACTGGGGTGCAGGAGGGGGTCGAGCCCCCCTCAATGTCTCTCCAGATAAGATCCCCTATTTCCAGCCCCATCGGGTGCTGGCTTCTGGGACGGGAAAGGGTCAAGTGTGTGTGTGTGTGTCCCAAAGCATCTTCCTCCCATGGAGTGACCCCCCCTTTCCAGAACCACCGGAGTGCTCATGCGAGTGTAGAGAAGGGCTCAAGCCCCCTCCCCAGCATCTCCCCATGGAGTGACCCCCCCTTTCCAGTCCCACCAGGATGCTCACGCTACTGTAGAGAGGGGGTCAAGCCCCCCTCAGAATCTCCCCATAGAGGGTCCCCTCTTCTCAGCACCCCTGGGGTGCTCACACTGCTGTGGGGATGGGGTTAAACCCCCCCACTACACCTCTCCCCCTGCTCCCTGTGCCCCCAGCCCAGCCCCAAGGGGGAGATGAGATCTGTGTGGGGACCCCAAGTGATGCCCCATTTAGGGGTGCCCCATTTGGGGGCTGGGTGAGGAACGGTGACCTCCATGGGAAGGACTTGACCCCCACTCTCCCACTGCTCCAGCCTCATGGAACCCACTGTCTGCCCCAAGAAGAAGGAGGGTTAACCCTTTCCTCCCTGTCACCAGCTTTCCCAGGAACACTGTCACCTGGACTGGGGACAGGGATTAACCCCTTCCTTGCTGGTCCCTCTGACCTTATTACTGTCACCTCAAGAGGGAAGGGGGGGTAACCAACTCTAGACCAGCCAGTTCAGCCCCACTGGGTTACACTGGTACCCCCAAAGGGATGGGTGGGGTTTAACCCTTTCCTAGTCACACCACACAGGTCCAACAGGGCACATTGTTCTCTTAATCCGGAAGGGACAGATGGGTTAACCCTCACCTCACCGACCTCTCCAGCCCCACAGGACTTTACTACAGCCCCAGGGAAGGGGACACTCGGGTGGTGGTGGGGGGTTAACCCCTTACTCTCATGCACTGTTACAACTGTGGGGGAGGGGAATCAACCCCTTCTTCCTACCCCCTTCAGACCCACCGGGACACCACGAGGGGCAATGAGCTCACACCTTAGCCTCCATTCCCCACACACAGAAAGGAAGAGGGCTAACCTGTTCCCCAACCCCACAGAGGCAAGCGATCACCCCATGGGGCAGGGGGACAAACCCCTCCGGATACATAGCAACACCCTGTCACCCCATGGGGCAGGGGACTTACTTACCCCTCCACCCCCATAGCAACACCCTGTCACCCCATGGGGTGGGGGGGCTGACCCCCCCGGCCCCATAGCAACACCCTGTCACCCCATGGGCACAGAGGCTGAGCCTGCGAGCCCCATAGCAACACCCTGTCACCCCATGGGGCGGGGGGACTGACCGCCCCAGTCTCATAGCAACACCCTGTAACCCCATGGGGTGGGGGGGACTGACCCCCCCAGTCTCATAGCAACACCCTGTAACCCCATGGGGTGGGGGGGGACTGACCGCCCCAGTCTCATAGCAACACCCTGTAACCCCATGGGGTGGGGGGGACTGACCGCCCCAGTCTCATAGCAACACCCTGTAACCCCATGGGGTGGGGGGGACTGACCCCCCCAGTCTCATAGCAACACCCTGTAACCCCATGGGGCGGGGGGACTGACCCCCGTGGCCCCATAGCAACACCCTGTCACCCCATGGGGTGGGGGGGGGCTGACCCCCCCAGCCCCATAGCAACACCCTGTCACCCCGTGGGGCAGGGGGACTGACCCCCCGCAGCCCCATAGCAACACCCTGTCACCCCATGGGGTGGGGGACTGACTCCCCTTGGCCTCATAGCAACACTCTGTCACCCCATGGGGTGCGGGGGACTGACCCTCCTCGGCCCCATAGCAACACTCTGCCACCCAATGGGCAGAGGGGCCGAACCTGCCAGCCCCATAAGCAACACCCTGTCACCCCATGGGGTGGGGGACTGACTCCCCTCGGCCCCATAGCAACACCCTGTCACCCCATGGGGCAGGGGGACTGACCCCCTCGGTCCCATACCAACACCCTGTCACCCTATGGGGTGGGGGGGACTGACCACCCCGGCCCCACAGCAACACCCTGTCACACCACGGGGTGGGGGGACTGACCCCCCCGGCCCCATAGCAACACCCTGTCACTCCATGGGCAGAGGGGCCGTGCCTGCCAGCCCCACAGAGACACTGTCACCCCACGGGGCTGAGGGACTGACTCCCCCCCCAGCCCCACAGGGACCACCTGTGGCCTCCGCTTGTCGGAGGGGCCGAGCCTGCCAGCCCCATAGCAACACCCCGTAAACCCACGGGTCCGGGGGACTGACACCCTGTCACCCTTACGGGGCCGAGGAAGCGACCTCCCCCAGCCCCACGGCGACACTGTCACCCCGCGGGACGGGGAGGGGGTGGGCTGGGGGCCCGATCCTGCCAGCCCCACAGGGACACCCGCTGACCCCACAGCGGTACCCTGTCACGGTGACTGACCCCCCCCCCGAGTCCCCCCGGGCGGGGTGCGTGGGGTGGCGGTGTGGGGCAGGGCGGTGGGGCAGGGCCGACACCACCCCCGGCACTCACCGCTCCCGCTGTCCCGGGGCGCCGCGCGCTGCCTCAGCCGCCCCCGCCCCCTCCCCCTGGCCCCCTCCTACCCTCCCCCTCCCTCCCTCCCTCCCTCCCTCCCGGCCGCCACGTCAGAGGGAGTCCCGCCCACGCGCGCCCCGCCCCGTTGGGCCGGCCGGCTGCCCGTCTCCGCCAGGCGACGCTCTGATTGGCTCTTCCCCGGATAGGGAGGCGGGGACAAAGGCAGATAGGCCCCGCCCACCGCCCTTTTCCCTCCGCATCTCGTCCCGCCCTTGTCCCTCCGTCGCCCATTGGTCAGTTCAAGCCGGCACCGCCCCCTGCGGGAGTTCTGATTGGTCGGGGCGCGCGCTGGGAGCGGCGGGATCCCTGGGGGAATCTTCTGGAAGGCTCTGACGTCAGCGGGGCGGCGCGCGTCACCCCCCCTCACCCCCCCCTCACCCCCCCTCATCCCCCCTCACCCCCAATCACCCACCCCTCACCCCTCCTCACCCCCCTCGCCCCCCCCTCGCCCCCCCTCAACCCCTCAACCCCTCAGCCCCTCAGCCCCCAGCCCCTCACACCCCCAGCCCCTCACCCCCCAGCCCCTCACCTCCCTCAACCCCTCACCCCCCCTCGCCTCTCACCCTCCTCGCCCCCCTTACCCCCCTCACCCCCCCCTCACCCCCCCTCACCCCCCCTCACCCCCCCTCGCCCCCCTCGCCCCCCTCACCCCCCCCTCACCCCCCCCCACCCGTCACCCCCCTAACCCCTCGCCCCCCTCGCCTCCCTCACCTCCCTCACCCCACTCAACCCCTCACCCCCCCCCAACTCCTCACCCCCCTCAGCGGCTGCCGGGCTGGGGGTTGGGGACCCCGCTGGGGTTCAGGGTCCATGGGGCTCCTGGGGGGCTCTTTCGGGCTTTGTGTGGGGCTGTTCTGGGCCCTGTGGGGCTCATTTGGACCCCTTGGTGGTCCCCTGTGTGAGTGGTCTGGGCCCTGGGGGGGGTTTGTGTGGGGCTGGTGTGGACCCTGTGGGGCTCATTCGAACCCCTTGGGGGTCCTTGTGGGGCTGGCGTGGGCTCTGTGGGGCTCATTCAGACACTTTGGAAGTCCTTGTGGGGTTTGTGTGGGGCTAGTGTGGGCCATAGAGGGCTCATTTGGACCCTTTGGAAGTTCTTGTGGGGTTGGTGTGGGCCCTGTGGGGTTTGTTCGGACCCTTTGGAGGTCTTTGTGGGGCTGGTGTGGGCTTTGTGTGGGGCTCATTAGAACCCCTTGGGGGTCGTTGTGTGGCTGGTGTGGGCCCTGTGGAGCTCATTTGGACCCCTTGGAGGTCCTTTTGGGGCTGGTGTGGGCCCTGTGGGGCTCATTTGGGCCCTCTGGTACTGCTGTTGGGCCTCATGTGGTCCCTTTGGAGTATCCTGTAGAGCTGGTCTGAGGCCTGTGGGGCTGCTGTGACCTGGTGGGCCTTTTGGGGGTCCTGTGGGGCTCATGTGGGATGGGTGAAGGATACGTGGAGGTGGTTGAGGCTCAGTGGGGCTGGTGTTGCTCCTGTGGGGCTTGTGTGCAGTCTTCAGGACTTAACGTGGGGTAGGTGTGAGGCCAGTAAGGGTGCTCATGGGTGTCCAGTGCTACTGCTCATGGGCCTCTTGTGGGGCCTGTGTGGGGCTCCTGAGCCTGATCCCCTAATGGGCTGTGTGAGGGTTGGCTCCCCCCCACCCCATGTGTACGAGTGGTGGGGTTTGCTGGGGTCTTAAGGAAGGGACAGCTGTCCTGGCTGCTTCCCTGGATGCCGTGGGAGGAGCCAAGCTTCAGGAAAGGCTGGTTCTGGAGTTGGAAAGCCCTTGTCAGGCTGGGGGTTGCTGGGGTGGAGGGTGAAGCCCTGTAGGGTGGCACTAGAGCAGTTCCCTGGGCCCGGGCAAAATGTGGTCTGGCAGCCAGACTGTGGTGGTGGAGCTGCAGGACACCAAGGACCTTCCCTGCCAGGAGCTTGGTGAAGGTGCCTTAGCACTGGGAGGGTGCCACCTCAGTGGGTTTTTTTCTTGGAAAAAAGCCATTTGGCCCCAAAACCTGGGTCCTGTGTGAGGTACAGGGTGTGTGTGTGTGAAGCCCACCCTGATCTCCTCCGTGCACCCCAGCTCTGCAGCCCGCAGCAGGGAGTCCGGGCAGCTGAGCTGAACACACTCCCTGCTTTGTTCCTCTGCCAAGCCCAGTCACACGTCCCTTCCCAGGGAGAAGGGCTTTCTCCTCCTGAGTCTCCCTCTTGACTTCTCCAGCATCCTGGCTGGGCTCAGACCTGGAGCAAGGGGGCTCCTGGATTTTCTCCTAGGAAACTGCCCCGTCCCCAGAAACAACCCCACCTCTTGCCCCTGTCGAGGTGCCACATGGATGCCGTGATGTCCCCTCCTGGGACAGCCCTTGGCTTGCAGATTTGCCTCAAGGCCAAGGGTTAAAGCTGCTGGTCCTGCTGGTGCTGCAGTGGTTAAGTGACACCAACACTTGTGCATGTTACTACGAACTCAGAGGCTGCTTTTGTAACCACTCCACGTGTCCTCTTGCTGAGGAGGTGTCTGAAGGGGTCATTTTGGAGTAACTTCTGGGTTCACTGCTCCTTCTTCCCCAGTGGTTTCTTTATGGCATCTCTCTCCCTGCCCTATCCTGGGCTTTCTGGTTCTCCAGGGCAGGATGCAAACATATCCCCCCCCTGGGCTCCCTCCTTTTTCCCCCCAGGAACATTGAGCCCCTCCTAACCGGGAGAGTCGGTGTTTTCGTCGTGCTCCCCACACAGCGGCTGAGTCATTGTGATATTAAACCAGCACTTACTGTTATTTTTCGGTCTGTTTGTCCGCCTGGCCGTGTACCTCTCCCCCTCCTCCCCCAACTCCCGAACGCTTTTTGTTCCTTTTTATCGCCGAGGGCATCAGAGGCCCCGAGTTAGGGTACACAGAGAGGGGGAGGGAGGGAGGGGACGGGACGGGACGTCCCAGCGCTCACAAATGATCTGCTTGGTGTGCAGCCTCCGTTGGGAACAAAAAAGGGCTTTTTTTTTTTTTTTTTTTTTTTTTTTTTTGGTCCCTCGGGATTGGACGCGGCCCCTCTGCCACTGAAAGCCGTGCCGGAGCGGGGTCAGGGCAAACCACAGCGGGTGTCTTTAAACTAAAACTGCTCCTCCTTCACAGCCCGTCTGCTGCTGGCACATCCGCAGCCTTGTAAAGACACGCCGGGAAAGCGTGGGGAGGGGTGGCAGGAATAATTAAAGGTACGAAGCTGTTTCCATAGAAGGAACAATTACATAAACCGGCTCTCTTCACTCAGAAGGAAGAGATGACTTGAAGGCAGGCATGACGGGGAATAACAAAACCCTGCGTGGTGCAGGGAGAGGGTTGCTTCAGCTCCTTTCCCCTAATGGGGTAATGGGTGTGGGAGGAGGTGGTGGCCCCTTGGAGCGAGAGCGTGTTTGGCGAAGCATTTTGGGATTAATTTGTGGCAATTGTGGCCTCGGGTGGAGGCAGGGAGGGAAGGTGTGGGAAACCTCTAGAGTCAAAAGGGCAATTACACAAATTCCTGGAAAGATAAGTCCATCAAGAGCTGGTGAGCCCAGGGGGGGTGCTCCTGGTGAGGAAAGTCCCACAGTGACTGAAGAGCAGTGTGCTTCCCTGGAGCTTTGGCTCGTCCTAGGATGTTGGCTGTCGTCTCTGTCCCAGAAGGGATGGGGCAGTGGGTAACCACAGCTCGGGCTGTTTTTCTGTTAAAACATCACTATTAGTGCCCCAAGGTGGGAGCAGCAGGTGAGACCACTGAGCTCTGCAATTTCCCACCCGAGTGCTGGCTGTGAGACCTTCCCCTGTCCCTTCCATAAGACCTTTCCCTTTCATTGCTGCCACCACCTCCTCTGACCTGGATCTGTGTCTCCTGGGAAGATGCTGTTTCCGTGCTCCCCCAGCCAGCTCAGACTCCTCCGCTCATCCCGGCACGGGGAAGTCTCTGGTGACTGCGGCTGGGAGGATGCATCTGAGGACACTGGGCTTGGCAGCAGCAGGGTTTGTGCTCTGTTCCCTACGGCAAGAGCAGCACCCACACATTTGGTGCTGTCTCTCCTTCCTGCCTGTTCCCATCCTTGGAGATGCTGCCCACTTTTTCCAGTACCCTGAGCTGCAGGATGAGGAAAGAGCTGCAAGGAAAAAAAAAAAAAACAAAACCCATGGTTGGGATGTTTTATTTTGAATTGGATTAGTGCCTTGTTCCCTGCTTGCTGCTGACCAGGCTGAGGTCTCAAGTTGGTGAATCTCAGAAAAGATGCTGGTGGGTCAGCAGGTCAGGCCTGAGTCTTAGTTCCTGCTGAAACTTGATGTATCTCAGAGAAGATGCTGGTGGGCCAGCAGATAAATTCCTCCTGAAACTGCTGAGCCCTGTCCTGAGGACATGGAGACCATTTTCCTCAGAGCTCATCCCCTGGCATGTTCCCTGAGGAAACCACCAAATCAAAGTGGCTCTCACCAGCTCCAGGCCAGCCAGGGTTTGAGAGCAGTCCCAGTATTCAGTGCTCTTATGGTTGCTTGGCTTTGAGTAGAGACAATCCAGGTGGGAACGGTCCCCTGGAAGCCTTGTGCTCCAGGCAGCAGCAACCCCAAGGCACAAGTCTGGGAGCTTTATCCAGGTTGGCTTCGAAAACCCCTGAGGATGGAGACAGCACCGAAAGTTTGTTCCACCAGCATCCCCCACATCTCATCAAGGCCTGCCCGGCCTCTGAGGGCAGGTGGGAGGAAGAGAGGGGGTGGGCATCTCTCAGCCAATATCACGGTGTGTTGACTTTGTCCTCAGTGGTGGGGCTGAGGACACAGCCGCTGCCTCCCCGCTGACAGCCCGCAGCCGAGCCGGCCGCTCCGCGATCAGCACCTGCGGGGGTGGCATAATGAGCTGTGTCCTTGTCTCAACCTGCCGCTTCCTCTCCCGGCAGCGTCTGTGCTGCCAGCTGGGTTATTTTTTCTTTCTTTCTTTCTCTCTTTTTTTTTTTTTTTTTTTTTAAATTTTTTCCCCTTTTTCCTTTCCTTCCCTTCCCGCCTCTATTCTCAAGTGGTTCCCAGCCGGTGCTGGCACGGTGCCCTCCTTCTGGGCTGACCCTTGCACACCCCGTGGGATGAACACAGTGCTGGGGATCTCCTGCTGCCCACCTCGGGTGCCCGAGGGAGGTGAGAGCCTCTCTGCGTGGCAGTGGGCAGGGAGAGCAGGAGGACTCAGTCCTTTTAAGTCCTTGCTGTGCCCACCTGTGTTCAGGCTCTGCTGAAGGAGCCAAAACCTTTGAGCAGGAGTGAGTGGGAGGAAAGGGCAGTGCAGGGGGATGAAGTGGTGATTTTCTAGGGCAAGGCAAGACTCCAGCAGGCAGACCTTCCCTCTGGACACCTTGGTTTAGCTTGACCTAGCTACCCCACTGTCTCCAGCTCTGAGACATCAATGCACTGCTCTGTACAGCTCATGCACAGCATCTCTGGGCTGGGGAAGCTCCTTGTGGCAGCCATCTCTGCAAAGTTGATGCCCAAGCAGGTGAAGGAGGAGGCGTGGTTTTCCCTTCCCAACCTTGGGGTGGTAATGAGATGTCCTGGGAAATCAGCAGCAGGCATGGAACTGGAATCTTGAACCTCTGGAATCTGAGATACTCCCTGGTGGGGCAGGGTGATGGCAGCTGAGAGTGGTAGCACCCCTACAGCCTCTGCCAGCAACTGTAGCATCCTCCTTGCGGCTGTCTGAGACCTTGTGTGTCCCCCAGCCTCAGTGGAAAGCCCAAATAGCGTTGGTTGCCCCTGGGGACCTGTCTGCACACAAAGGACACACGCTGAAGTTTGGCTTGGCTCTGTTTCAGCCTCCAGCCTTTGCTCTGCTTTCCTCAGCAAAGGCTCCTGTGTTTTCTCCTGGGATGGCTCTCTCTAAGTTACATTTTAAACCAAGCTATTTCTAGTCTGCATTTGGGTGCCAAGTGCTCTGAGCTCTTCTAGTCTCTCCAGCCACCTCATAGTTTGGGGAATTTTCACCTTGAAACAAACCCCAAGTCCCTCTTCTCCAAGGCAGGATTAGGGTTGAAAGGGACTTTAAAGGTCATCTGGTTCCAGCCCCCCTGCCATGGTCAGGGACACCTCCCACCAGACCAGGTTGCTCCAAGCCCCATCCAGCCTGGTCTTGAACACTTCCAGGGAGGGGGCAGCCACAACTTCTCTGGGCAATCTGTGCCAGTGTCTCACCACCCCCACAGGAAAGGATTTCTTAATATCTCATCTAAATCCACCCTCTTTTCAGCTAATTTGCTGGGAAAAAGCAAGCAATGAGGGGAAAGTTACAATGCCGCCTAATTAGAGATCAAACAAGGAGAGCAGCAGCGTCTCTGTGTGAAAAGAGGCTGGAAGAATTAATGCTTTAGAAAAGACAGCCCCAAACTAACTCCTTGCTTTGCTTCAACCTTCAGTAGAGGCAGCGGCACTGAATGTACAGCCCGAAGGAGGGTGAGGAGTGGGAGGAAGGTGGGGAGGAGAAATTGCTGCTGCTGGAGGGGAACAAAACCAGAATGTTCCATGAGCCAGGCCTGGGGAAAGGGGCTGAGCTGTAGCAGGGCCCTGGATTGCTGCTGCAATGGCAAGGCTTCTTTTCAGCAATTTACCATCTGTACAGCATTGCTCAGGATGGAGCAGTACTGAGTGACCAGTGTTGGTGAAGGAGGAAAAACAGTCCGGCCAGGTACAAGCCCTGTGTCTGGTCTAAAATTCTAGGCAAGTCAGTCACTAGAACAGGCTTCCCAGGGAAGTGGTGGAGTCACCATCCATGGAGGTCTTAAAAAAACGTGTGCATGTAGCACCAGCGAACCTGGTTTAGTTGGTTGGTGGAGGTGGCCTTGATCCTTGAGGTCCTTTCTGACTTCAGTGATAAGGCTGAGGAAAAATAAGATTATTCAAAGTCCAGTGGGAAGGGCAGCCACGGAGGGAGTGGGAGGGAACATTTCTGTGGGCACTGACACTTGTGATTCCTCGAGATGCCTGGTTGGTGCCTGCACCCCTGGGTCACACCTGTGTGAGCAGCAGTCCCTACTGTGATCAACCTGTCCAGCCCCACACAGAGATGGACACATGTCTGTGGCAGCAGAGGGGACAACAGAGCTGGACACCCATCCCAGGTTACCTGCAGGTCCTGGGATATCTACAGGTATGTCAGTGCTTCCCTTCTGTATCAGGGCAGGGAGAACAGGATTGCTCTCTCATCCTGGATGCCAGGACCTGTGACCTGCCCACAGGGTCAGGACAGGGGCCCAGGCCAGGATGTGATGCCATGCTCAGGGGTTATCTGCAGACACTGAGCTGGCTGCTGCACCACGGCTTGGTGCTGCTGGGAGGCTGCTGGGTGAGGAGGCGGGGGGTGGAGATGGGATGTTTTCTCGGGCACCTTGCAGGGCTTTAGAAAAGAAGTTATTCTAGGAAAAGAAATGAGCTGAATCCGCTCCAGTCTCCTGGCTCGGAGCGGTGGCTTGTCCCACACTCGGCTGGAGTTAGGTGAGGACGTGCCAGGGAGCAGGCAGGCTACAGGCATCCCTCTGCCCCTCTGCTGCCTGCTCTGTGTGTGCCCTGTGTGCAGCAGACCCCCCGAGTGGGGTCTGCAGAGCTGTGCCTTTTAGCCTGTGCCAGGTGTGTGCACATGCATGTGGGCACATGTTGTGTCTGCCCAGGGTTGTGTGCAGGCGTGTGCTGTGTGAGCTGGTGCATCCCAGGGGAGTGTTTGCCAGGTGACAACCCCAAGCCAGACTTTCAGGCTTAGAAATGAAGGGCTCTGTCCATGCATATCTTGTGTGGATGTGTCACTGGGCACGCACGCATTTCATGCTTTGCACATATGCGTCCCCCATACCATGTATGTGCCATAGCCTGGATGGCCCCTGCTAGGTCCTGCTCAAGCTTTTGGGTGTGGAGGGACCTGTCTGGCCATGGTGAGAGGTTTCTGCACCCCCTGTAGGTGGGGGTCCTCCAAGCTGTGGCTAGAAATGCTTATGTGGTGCTAAGGGGGCATTTCCCAGGTGAGATGCTCTGGATTTGGCACCAAAAATGGCAGGGAGGCTTTTACCTGCCCTCTTCCTCCCTTCCTCCTATCCCTCCCCCCGGGGTCACCCCATTGCACCATGATGGAGAGGGGGTGAGGTATCAGAAAATTTGCTCCGGTTTGTTCCCCACCTGGAAAGCTGGAGGAACACACAGGCTTGCGTTTCAGAGCGGGTGGTGAGAGAAGGTGGCTTTGGCGGGGGAGATTCCTGGAGGGCGAGTGTAGGAGTGGGCACACGCGTCTGCCACACATGCCTCCCCCCCAGCTCCTGCGCTGGCAATGTACGGGCAGAGCTTCCGGAGAGGGTGAAAAATGAATGAGGCAATTCAGTAAATCCTGCGTTGGATCCGGAGAGGCTTTTCCTTTAGAGGCTGGTGTGCGCCAGTGCGTGGGTTCCTTGCCTGCGTATGCGCGTGGGTTCCGGCCTGCGTGTGCAGGTGGGCGTCGAGGGGGCTTCGGGAGATGTTTGCCACGTCAGGGAATTTCACTCCGGGGGCCGGCGCTCCATGCCTCGTCTGCTTGGCGCAGCGTTGTGTAACTTCCGATGCTCCCGCCGGATCTCCTTCCCCGGCAAAGAGGGATGCTCCAGCGGCCCTCCCTGCCGGAGGGGACGGTAGGGCAGCCCTCGTGTCCCCAGGGGATGTCTGTGCCTTGTTCCTTACCGCGGCAGAGGGATAGCCCCGAGCATCAGGGCTGTGCTGGCAGGCAGAGGGACTGGCTGCAGGAAAAAGACCTCGACAGCCAAAACCTAGAGGGACCATTTCCCTCTGTTTCAGATTTATGACCCCACCAACAAGGCATTTGCTCAGGGATGGGCAAAAAAGGGGTTTTCCCCCACGGAGGAACTGTAAGTGACATCTACATGCCAGTGCATCTCCCTGGGTGCTGTGACTCCTGAGAGCTGTGCTGAGACCCAGCAACTCATCTCATGTAATCTCTGGGTGGTGGGGTGAGGTGGAGATGAGGCTCTTGGTCTGTGTTGTGCCCAGTCCCCACAGTCTCCTGGAGTTACGTGGGGGAGATGGGGCAGCTTTACTGCTCCGGGAAGCAGAGGGGCAGCAGGGACAAGGGGGGTGGGATTCTGCCTGACATTTTTGTCTCCCTGCTGGCAGCCCCGTTGCCATGCTGGTACCACCGTTTCCATGCCAGTACAGCCGTTGCTAAGCTACGCTGAGGGTGTTGAGAGAGGATGTCGGGTTGCTTTGAGGATGAGGAGACAGGAGATGAAACTGGAGTAATGCTGTGGTCTCCAAATCCCATCTCGCTGCCAGCTCAGGGACCTGACAGGCACAAGATGACTCAGAAGGGACCAGGCAGTGACTGAGATGTCACTGCCTGTGGGAGCTGGTGTGAGAGAATGAGGTCCCCAGGGCTGGGTCCTGGCAGGTCACTGGCCTTACAAGCACTCCCCCAGTACTGCTCAGTTCTGCCTTGCACTGCTCAGTGCTCAGGCTGCTGGAGGGTGACCTGACAGCACCCTGGTGTGTTCTTGGAGGTGTTTAGCAGGTGGATTTACAAATTCATCAAATGAAGGAACCAGTGTTATTTGACAAGCACTGTTGAACACATGGGTGTGAAGCCAGGTTACAACCCCTTCCTTAATTTCCTTTCCTGCGCTATCCTGGACCATGGTCCTGCTCTTGTGGCCTGTAGATGTTTGTCTGGTGGGACTCATTTCCACCCTCATTCCCACTCCCTGACTAAAACATGCACATATCAATTCTGTACCATTAAAATGAGACAGAACCCCTGAGGCACTCCTGGCTGCAAGTTTTGGGGGCTTTCTGGGCTAGAAACAGTGATGCCCTTGTAAATATCCTCATGGGCTGGGAGGTCTGGAGGGCTTCTCCAGCTCTGCTCCCCCATGCATAGAGCAGGCTGCAAGCCCCACAGCTTCTTGTGCCAGCTGGGCTGGGATGTTTGTGCCCCAGATATGCTGGAAAGATTTTTGTAGAGTGAGGAGGTCACTGCAGCAGGGTGGCCCAGATCAGCATCAGCAGGAGCTGTGGTCAATTTACTGGTCTCCATCCTGCTCATATAGCATGGGGTGATGGAGGGAGCTGGATTTGGTAGCTGTCAGCTGTGCAAGCAGCTTGCATGGTGGAATCTCTTCCTTCTCAGGAGAGGGGATTGGTCCCAGAGGATGGTGAGCCCCTGTGTCTCATCCTCTCCTCCTGCCTTTGATTTTTGTGGTGCACTTAAGTGAGAGTGCTGGGCTGGGACTCTGGAGAGATGTTGTGCAGTGGGGTCATTTTCCTACCTTCTCACCATTAAAAATTCACCTTGTGGGCACTGAGGTGAATTTTTGCAAGGCCAGTGCCTGTCAGTCCCTCCTCAGCTGCCCAGGCACAATGTGATGCACCCTCTCCACAGGCAGATGGCTGTGCACCCCATGTGGGCAGCTGCTGGGGGCATTCCATGTTTGGGGAGTGCTGGTTGTCCTGCTGTGCTAATGGCAGGTCTGTGGGGTTGGGGCCAGGGCAGAATCCCCTCTTGTTAGAGCTCCCCAGAAATGATCTGTCAGCTCCCATTACCTCAGCTCCTGTGCAGTTTCTCCCCAGCATGGGTCCCACTGGTGGATAGAGGAAGCACTGCCAGAGCATCCCACCCACCTCCCCTCTACCCATCTCCTCCCAGCCTCCACATTCCAGCCTAAATCATTCCTCCTCTGCCTGGCTGGGTGCTCTCCTGTCCTTCCCTTAGTCATTACTTAGCCCAGCAACACGAGTGTAGTTTCCTGTGACTCCTCATCAATCACTCCTTCCAGCCTCTCAATCATTTCGCTGCTGTGTCACAGTTCTTTGCTGTGCCAAAGATGAGGTCCCTCCCTCCTTCATACCCCCCTGGTCACTGCTGGATCCCTTGACCCTCACCCAGGGAGGGAGTGTCCCTGTCAATGGTGGGAGGGTTGGCAGGTGACCCAGATGGGGCTTTGGGTCCAGATCAGCTGTGAGCTGGGTGCCCCTGGCTGTGCCAAGCACAGAGCTGCTTTTCCAAGGGGCTCCAATCCAAATCCCTGCTTTTCAGGTATTCTGGCTGCATTCCTTCCTCCCTGGCCAGCCAGGGTATGCCTTGTCCCTGTGGAGATCCTGGATTAGCCCTGGAATGATGCCTGGTTACCCATGTTCCCATCATGTGCCTCGACAGGAGGGTGGAGGGACAGAAGGGACTCTGTGTGCTGGCTTTTAGGTTCAGGGGCACATCTTGTGTAGGGAGCAGATGCTGGGGTGTGCAGCACATATGTCGTATGAGGAGGGATGCTGGAGTATATAGGGACACTGTACAGCTACCCAAAGAGCATCTGGTTGAACACGAGCTGCAGGGCTGGGATCTGCAGAAGGCAGGTGCTGCCCTTCACCACACCCCAAACCATTTCTCTTCCCACATTCTTTGGCAACTGGTGGCCACCACATCACTAGCCCTGGCTCAGTGGTGGTGCTGCAGGAGGGAACAGGGAGTGAGTGTGCTGGGAGCAGGAGGCAGCAACTGGCAGCCCAGTGTCCTGCTGGGGCCACCAGTGTGGAATGGCCAGTGGGGACCCTGTGTGAGACCTGGTGGGTGGCCCAGGCCACCTGTATCCTCCCAGGAGAGAAGCACACTGCTTCCATGCCTGGCTGTGTCCTGTGGAGGCAGCTTGCCATGCTTTTGTCGTGGGAGAAGGGGAGATCTCAGGGAGGGGACCCCATTTGTTCATCTGGGTCCTGTACACCCCATCTCTGGGCTGCCCTGTGGACCCATATAATGTGTGTCTGGTCCCAGCAGGCCCTGGTGTGCATTGCTGTCCCCATGTGCCATGGCTCTGTGCAGAGGAGGGCTCTGTCAGGAAGCTTGGAGAGGAGGGGGCTCTTGCTCCTCATGCAAGTAGTGGGGAAGGGGTGGCTGGACCCAAGGGAACCCTGAGCTGCTCTCTTCTCTGAGGCCCAGGATGTGTCAGCTCCTTGAGGCTTCAGAGTATGGAACCCACCCCAGACTGCAGGAGCCTGGGGCTGTCTGTCTGGGTCAGTCCCTGGCTCCTGACATGTTGTGCATGGCCAAGCGTTCACCCCCAAGGGTACAGATAACCAGGGAGGAGAAGGGTACTATGGGGGCAGAGGTTGGGGTCAGAGCCAGTTTTGGTGCAGGAACCACCCTACGAAATGCTCTCTGGGAACTGAAGCATGTCCCTGCATCCCTCCTCCCTGTGCGCTTCGGTGGCTGTGGGACTGGTGTCCGGGTGTGAGGATGAGGGCATGGCCGGTGCCACCCGTGTCATCCCTTTGTCCCCGGCATGGTGGCCAGGGGTGTCCGTGCAGCCTGCAGGTCTGGAAGTGGCACCGCCAGCTCCGGCATGTGTCAGCGGCGACACCCTGTGGCCACCTCTCTGCTGGGGACACACAAACACCTCTGGGGGTCCCTCGCAACCCCGCGTACCTACCTGTCCATCTGGAGCTGTCCCCAGAGGTCCCCAGTCCCTCCGGGTCCTGTGGCAGCGATGGGGCAGAGGCTGGGACATCTTCTCCCAGCCCTGGCGGGGGGTACACGGCTCGCAGTGGCACCGTCTCGGCCCAGTTGGTCGCCCCTCTCCCGCTCCTCCCACCCCCTCACCCCCCTTCCCCGTCCCCGTCACCCCACAGCTCCCCTCACCAATCCCCCCGAGGCTCTGGTGGCTCTGGTGCGAGGGGTCACGGCTGTCACCTCCCCTCTGGGACAGACCAGCCCCGATGGCACCTGGCCAAGACCAAGGAAGCCCTGGGAAAAGGCAGAGGTGCCCAGGCATGGAGGAGGGTGCCCTCCCACACCCCGGAGTGCAAAACCAAGCGCCCATATTTCCCCACGGGAGGTTTTTTTGGGGTGGGTGGCAGCCCTGTGCAATGGCTGTGCATCCCAGCAGAGGGTGCTGCCTTCCCGCAGAATGGGACCGGGCTACCCCTCGAGCTCCCAGGGAATAACGGGACCCTCCGAACCGGGCAGGAGAGGCAGCACGAGGTGCTCCAGGTCCCTCCAGACCACAGGACCCCCTGGGTAAAGACTGGCCGATGCCCTGACCTCTGCAAAGTGTAATGCACAAGATGGAGAATGACCCCCAGGACCCTCTGATGCTGCTCCAGCCCCAGGCTGGGTAATGGTGGCTGGAACCCTGAGGCCGGGATACCCTTAGAGGGTGCAGCACCCACTGCATGGCACCAGGCCTCGGGGGATGGACAGGAGTGATGTGTGGGCACTATTTCTACAGTATAGGGCTTCCATCCTTGTGGAGTCTGAGAGGCTGGGCTGGACATCCTGTTCCTGCCCCAGCCTTAAATCTCCAAAATTATCCCCATCCTTTGGTTTGGAGCCTCTGGGATTTTCACTGAGGAGGTAGTGGTAGATTTGCAGGTAGAAGGCTTGCACTAGCAGTGAGGTGTAGGTCTGCACCAGCATTTGGGGGATACAGGGAGAGGTCTGCACCAATGTTTGGGGAATAGTTCGCATGAGCATTCAGGAGAGATTTGCACCAGCATTTAAGTGGTGAGGAGGTCTGCACCAATGTGCAGGGGAAGGGTTACCCTTACATAAAATCACAGACTGGTTTCATTTGGAAGGGACCTTAAAGATCATCTAGGTCCAACCGTCCTGCCACAGGCAGGGACACCTCCCACCAGGCCAGGTTGCTCCCAGCCCCATCCAACCTGGCACTGAACACTTCCAAGGATGGGGGTAGCCACAGCTTCTCTGGGCAACCTGGGCCAGGGTCTCACCACACTCACAGTAAAAAATTTCTTCATGCTAACTAACATGTATGTACCCTCATTCAGTTTGAAACCCTTGTCCCTCATCTTATCACTCCATGCCCTTGTAAAAAGTTCCCCCCCCAGCTTTCCCGTAGCCCCTTCAGGTACTGGAAGGACACTATAAGGCCTCCCTAGATCCTTCTCTTCTCCAGGCTGAGCAGAAGACTGAGAAAACCTGTAAGACATGCAGGAGAAGGTTTGTATCAGCACTTAGGAGGGCAGTTTTCAGGCCATGGAGGCTTTCTGGGGACAGGGTGGCATGAGGTCACCAGTCTTGGAGAAGCAGGTGACAGCTGAGAGATGCCACAGCACCACTTACCACGTCCTCCCTCTTCTGCCCAGACCTCCAGTAGCCTGTCTGGGTACACAGCTGGCTGGGGCACACTCTGCCCTGCCCTAGGTATTTAAACAATCTGTAGACACGGCACTGAGGGACATGGTTTAGTGGTGGGCTTGGCGGTGCTGGGTGAAAGGTTGGACTTGGTGCTCTTAAGGGTCTTTTCCAAGCAGAATGATTCTATGTGGTGGGCACTAGCTGGACCTGCAGCTGATGCAGACCATGTGTGTTGGGCAGCTGGCATGAGGAGGGAGTCCAGCACAGTCCAGTGGGACACAGGCCAGCCCAGCCACCTGTGACAGTGGCTACCCATCTCCCTGGGGACAGTATCTGTCTGTCTGCCCTGGCAGAGGGATGCCCAGATGCCCCTGGGGTTGGCAGGAGAGGCTGGGTCTGGGAAAGCCACCCACACCTTGTTCCCAGGGGACGACTGTGGGTGCAGTGGGTCTGGAGGGGTCCAGGAGTGCTCTGCCTTCCAAGCTTGGGCCATGTAGGATGCTCAGGGTGTGGGTTTGGGTCGCTGGCAGAGAGTGTTTCATCTGCAGGGTCCCCAAGAGCTATGCTCTGCTCCAGGTCAGTCTCCATCTCTGGCAGTCAGAGCAATAATGCATCAATTAGCAGGAATCTCCCCAGGTGAGGGCTTCCCTGGGGCTTCCCTCTACTGGCAGAGCCCAGACTGTCACCAGCCAGTGGCATCCTAGCTTTGGGCACAGCAACAACCCACCAGCTCCTCCTTCCTTCAGGCACCCAAGGGGTTCCTCTCCCAGGAGACATTGCAGCTAATCTGTCTTCCAAGGCCTGAAACACTCACTGGTCCCCAGGCTGGATTTTCTTGGGGGGCCCAGCTGGTCACCACTGTGTTCTGCAAGCAATCGTAGCCCCTTTGACTGCGGGAATGGGCTGCAGTATCCAAGTCTGGTATTAGCAAGAAGTTCTCTGTCTCTGCAGATCCTGTGGATGCTGTCAGGGCAGAGCTCCCCCTCCTAACTCTCCCTCCTGATACACTTCTCAAGCTGTGCAAGGTAACCCCCCCGAGGCAGGCAATCCCCCTTTGCCAGCAGCCTGGCTCCCATGTGCCACCAGCAAGAGACACAACTTTCCCAGAGCCCTGTGGATATCTGTAGCACTGGAAGAGACTCCATGCATGGGGACCACCCTCCAACCACCCCCTCCTGGGGACTCTTGGTGTCTCTGCAGGGTTATTTTTGGTTTCCCTAGCCTGTTCCCAGCATTTAGCTGTTCCGGATGCCCAGTGTCTCCACAGGCAGGGAGACTCCTCACCCCTGTGGATGAGCATCCTCTCTGCTGCAGAGGCCGGGTGGTTGTGGGGCACACTGCTTTCCTGGTGAGATGTGGGACTCACACTCTGAGTTTGCAGGATCTTGTGTCCACTCCCACCTTTCCACCATTGCTGCTGAGAGACACTTTGGGGATACAGGGCCTGATGGGACAGGACAGGGTGGGACAGGGTGTTGAACACAACAGGCAGACACGGGGGTCCCCAGAAGTCCCCTGGGAGAAGCCAGAAGCCCCATAAGAGTGTCAGTGGAGGCTAGTTGGACACAGCTGTTTAATGGATGTTTCTTAGTACAGAATGGGGGTTGTGACCCATGCACCCCCGTCCACTTCCTCCCCACGGCCATGGCTCTGGCCCCATCTTGGACCTGGCACATGAAATATCCCCATTGGCCTGGTACACCAAGAAGATGTCCCAGGACTGACGTGCCTCCTGGTCTGCAGTGGGGAGAGTCCCTGGAGAGGTGGGGACCCATGCCCTGGCTGGGGTAGGAGAGCCAAGTGGCACAGGGTCCCCATTGCATGGGGGGTGGGGGGGCTGGAGGTGAGGGAGTGGGCAGGCAGCTCCTCTGCACCCCTGGTCTGCCCAGAGCTGGACACCCCAGCTGAGCCAGGGCTGGCCAGGCAAGGACAGGCTGAGGGTACCTGGGGAAGGAGGTTGGAGGGGCTGGGGTTGCTGTGGGACTGGGGCATCCCCCTATCTGTGGGGTGAGGTTTCCAGGGGTCCCTGCTCCTCCACATGTGGACTGAGCACATCCATCCACCTTGGGGCATCAGCCCTGCCTGGGCCACCAACTTCATCCCAGTGGCTGACACTCTCGTCTTCCTGGTCCACAGGGAGGTGGGGATGCTGGCTCATCATGCTGGGGAGAGCCTGGAATGCTGAGCCAGGGGAGAGCATCCCCTGGGACAGGAGGGGACAAGGGGTGCAAGGGAGTGCTCCTGTACATCTGAACTTGGCTCCTGGTGCTTGCCATTCCTAAGTGCACCTTCCAACACCATCATCACTGGCATTAAAAGGTTGGTCCCCAGGAGTGCAGGGTTGAGCTGTGCTGGGAAACACTCTAGGCCACTGGCTGTGGATGTGAGGATGGACAAACAGGTCCTCAGCCCCCATTGGAGTGGGGCAGGGTTGTGAGAGAGGCCAAGAGGGGGCCAAACAATCCAGAGGGATCACTGTGACCTGAGCCATTGCTTTCTGCAGACCCCCACAGTGCTGCAGGAGGCTGAGGGGCACATGGATGCCTTAAACTCTCATGCAGTAATGTCCCATGCACGGCTCCAGGGCTAGAGCAAGCCCCACTGTTCCTGGGGGCAGACCCTGCTCTGTCTGGGGGTCCCTGGGGACAGGTGCTGGCAGCAAGGGGCTGCTGTGGGGCTGAGAAGAGCAGGGGGAAAACAAGTTCCCTCTCCCTGAGCCCCACAGCATCCCGAGGCACGGGACCCCTCCCCACAGTGGTGTTTTAAGGGGGGGGCATCCCCCCTGCCCCACAGCATCACTGGAAATTGGGGGTCCCTCTCATACTGAGCTCTGTGGGGGGCAGTCCCTGTGCCACACGGTATCACCAGACACGGGACCCCTCTCCACAGCGATGTCTGGGGGGGGGGGGGTCAGTCCCTGTGCCCCACAGCAACCCTGGACATGGGATCCCACCCCACTGAGCTCTGTGGGGGGCAGCCCCTGTGCCACACAGCATCCCCAGGCACGGGACCCCTCCCCACAGCGGTGTTTGGGGGGGTTATCCTTCGTGCCTCACAGCATCCCTGGACATGGGATTCTGCCCCCCCCCCCCTCCGAGCTCTGTGGAAGGTAGACCCTGTTCCCCACAGCATCCCCGGGTACCAGACCCCTCCCCACGCCAGTGTTTGGAGGCAGGGTCATCCCCCATGCCACACAGTATCCCTGGACATGGGATCCCTCCCCACTGAGTTCTGTGGGGGGGCAGCCCCTGTGCCCCACGGTATTCCTGGACACGGGACCCCTCCTCACAGCATCCCCGGGCACTGGACCCCTCCCCATACCATCCTCATGTACGAGACCCCACCCCACAGTGATGTCTGTGGGGGGCAGCCCCTGTGCCCCACAGCATCCCCAGGCACGGGACTCCTCCCCACAGCGGTGTTTTGGGGGGTCAGCCCCTGTGCCCCACAGCATCCCTGGACATGGGATCTGCCTCATACAGAGCTCTGTGGAGGGCAGACGCTGTGCCACACGGTATCCCAAGGCACGGGACCCCTCCCCACAGCATCCCCAGGCACGGAACCCCTCCCCACAGCAGTGTTTGGAGGGGAGGTCATCCCCTGTGCCCCACGGCATCCCTGGACATGGATCCCTCTCATACTGAGCTCTGTGGGGGGCAGTCCCTGTGCCCCACGGTATCTCCGGGCACGGGATCCCTTTCCACAGTGGTGTCTGGGGAGGGTCAGTCCCTGTGCCCCACAGCATCCCTGTACATGGGATCCCTCTCATACAGAGCTCTGTGGAGGGCAGACCCTGTGCCCCACAGCATCCCCAGGCACGGCACCCCTCCCCACAGCGGCGTTTGGGGGGGTCATCCTCCGTACCTCACAGCATCCTTGGACATGGATCCCCCCAATACAGAGCTCTGGGGAGGGCTGACCCTTGTACCCCACAGCATCCCCGGGTACGGGACCCCTCCCCACGGCGGTGTCAGTGGGAGGCCCCGCCCCGCCCCTCCCTCCTCCCTCCCACCAATCAGAGGCCGCCGCCGCTCCCCCACCAGCCAATGGGAGGCGCGGGTGGGAGGGCGGGGCGGGCGCATCCCCACCCCCTGGTCCCCTTTTCCATTCCCCTTTCCCCTCGGGAGCGGCGCCGCGGTGGGAAGATGGGTGGGTGGGGGGTGGGGGACTTATGCGGGGGGCAGGAGGTGGAGGCCCGGGCTGTTGGGGCGGGCAGCCAGCATGTAGGCGACGTTCTCCCGCAGGAATCCGGACCAGTCGACGGGCCTGCGGGTAGACGTGGGGTCACTGGCAGCCGCACGGCACGGCTCCCCCCGGCACCTCTTCCCCACCCTCCGTCCCTCCCAACCCCCCCAGGCACACCCCGGCCTCACCTGGACTCCTCCTGCCCCGGCGCTGGGTGCTGGCTCTTGCCGCCGCCACCGCTGCTGCTGCTGCCGGGGCTGCTCTCCGACATGGGCCCCACGTGGCTGATGCTGTGTGGAGGAGGAAGGAGGTTGCCCAGGGAAGCTGTGGATACCCCATCCCTGGAAGTGTTCAAGGCCAGGCTGGATGGGGCTGGGAGCAGCCTGGTCTGGTGGAAAGTGTCCCTGCCCATGGCAGAGGGGCTGGAACTGGGTGATCTTTAAGGTCCCTTCCAACCCAAAACTGTTCTATGAGATTAAACACACAGCCTTCAACCTCCCTCCTTGCCCCCCTCCCAGAATGGCAGCAGTGGTGGTGGGGATGAAGGTCACCCCCACCCCATACCTGACACTGCAGGACGGGATCTCCTTCAGGTGCTTACGGAACCAGGTGTGCCGGGCCTGGCTGCACTCCCCCTCGCTGATCAGGCCGTCACCATCCTGGTCCAGGGCCAGGAAGGCCTCGCGCGCCCGCTCCCGCTCCTTGGCCGTCAGCAGCCGCAGCAACGCGTTCTGGGGGGCACAGAGGGGAAGGGGGAGCAGTCACCCCATGGGGAAATCCCAGCCTCTGCCCAACAGTGAGGGTGGTCTCACACCCTGGGTGCTCTGGCCATGGGGAGCCAGCCCCTTGTGCCATGGCCATGGGTTGTTAATCATGGGAGCTGGGCTACAGTGCCATGGCTGTGAGTTCTGGCAATGGGACCCAGTCCCGGGTGCTGGTAGCTGTGGGCTTTGGCCATGGAAGCCATCCTTGGCTGCCATGGCCATGGGTACTGGCAGTGGCCTCTGGCCCTTGTACCACGGTGATGGGTGCTGGCCATGGGAGACAGCTCTGGGTGCTGTTAGCATGGTTGCTGGCAGTGACCACCAACTCTGGGTAGTGTGGGGATGGGTGCTGGCCACGGGAGCCAGCTGTGGGTGCCATGGCCATGGTAGCAGGCTGTGGCCACCAGCCCTAGGTGCTGTGGCTGGTACCTGTGGCCGCAGTTTCTGCAGCAGCCGGATGGACTCATGGGAGAGGAAGTCTTGCCACTCGATTTGCCCCTTCTTGTCCGGGTCCAGGGCAGAGAACTGCAGGCTGGCCTGCTCCTCCTGTGCCTCGGCCATGGGCTGCTCAAACTGCTGCTTGTGCACCAGGTGCTTGTAGTGCAGGAAATCGTCCAGGGTCAGGCAGGTCTCTGCAGGGACAGATGAGCATGTGGCACCTGGGGAGGGGGACCCGCCTCCCCCCGCCATCCAGGACCCACCCCAGGGGATGTTCCACACCTGGAATGATCTTGCATTGTTGCAGGGTCTCCATCAGGCTGTACATCTCCTCCTCCGTCAGCAGGAGATTGAGGTTGTCCTGGGGTGCGAGTAAGAGAGGAACCATGGGGCAAAAGCAGGGGGTGGGAAGGAGCAAGGGTGTACATGCAGAGAAGGATGGTGTGCTGGGCACTGCAGGGGGGTGGCTCCATGCCCCTCAGCTTTAGGTGTCATTCCAGTTCTGCCACAGCACTCCCTGTGCAAGGTGGCATGTCCTGTGTTATCTCATCTCGCACCATGGTCCTGTGGGGCTGGCTACTGGGGTGGAGAGGTGACAAAGGCCTGCTGTCCCCCTTGATCTAATGGTGACAACGGCAAGTGTTGGTCTCCCAGCACCTCAGGCCAAGCCTGAGGTACCCATCTGGGTAGCTTTGCTCACATCCATGTGGGGCCTGGCTCCCCAGCAAGCACCCACCACCCCTCAGAAAGCCTCGTGCCCTCCACCCCGGGGCACTCACGCAGTAGTAGCAGCTCCATCCCGTCTCGGTGTGCGCGGTCTCGGTCACCTCCGTGGCGCTGTCGTCCTGCAGGTAGCCCATGCGGCGCAGGCAGCCGTCGTGGTACACCCGGCAGCAGATGCGGCAGGGGAAGAGGCTCTCGGCTGTCCACACCTCACAGATCTCACACATCTCATCGTTGAGGACCTGGGGAGAGACGGGCAGCTGCTCGGGAGGGCATGGGTGATGGGAGGTGGGACTGTGTGTGTGTGGGGTGGGTGGAGGGAATGTGTGGGTGGCGGGTCATAGGGAGCATGACTGGTAGGATTGGAATGGGTCCAGTCATGGGGCTGGCAAGGCTGTAGGTTCTGGATTGCCAGGCTGTGGGTTGTCTGGTCTTCAGGCTCCTAGTGTGGGTGGGTGGAAGTGGTTGTATCTGAGAACAGAGGCTTGTGGCTTGTGGGTGGGCAGGGTCGCAGGTGTGGGTGAGTGGGCTTCAGGGTTCTGGGCAGAGCTGAACAAGCAGTTGGGTTGTAGATGAACTAGGCTGTAAGGGCCATAGGTGTGCTCAGCTGGTTGTGAGCTGACAAACATGCAGGTCCAATTTTCCTTCTTTCTTCTCCAAAGCTGGAGCTGTCTGTGCTCAGAAGTGACCTTTCCTCTTAAACAAAAGCTCCCTTCAGGGCACAAATGACCAGCTGCACCCTCCTTCCTGCTTGGCATCTCTCAGTATCCATCATGGTCCCCAACCCCGCCGAGCCACCTCCAAAGGATTTTACTGTGCCCGGGGAATCTGTCACTGCTCACATATCCCAAGGGCTCTCCCCTGCCCATCTCCAACACCATCCCTGTCTCTCCCATCCTGTCCCCAAGCTCTGTCTGCTCACCTGTTCCCGTTGCTCCAGGCTGATGTCCGGGGGCTCGTCATCGTGCAGCTCCCTCTTGGGCCGAATGAAGGCAGGTGGTGTGAACCTGTTGGATCTGTTAAACTCCTCAGGTTCCACACCCCGGCCATCCCGCAGCCGTTCCCAGGCTGCCTTGCTGGAGCTGCTCTCCTCCGTCTGGGAAGGTCCTGCAGACACCTCCTCCTCCCCCTCCTGCACCTCTTGCTCCAGCGTCCCTCGGCGTGTGCCTCCTGCTTCTGCCCGCTGCCGTGTCGATGGCTGCTCCTTCAGCCCATCCTTAAAGGCTGACACGGCCAAGCTGACCTTCTGCACCTTCTCCACTGTCTGCCGCTTGGACATCAGCACCCCCATGGCTCTGCAGGGGATGAGGAAGGTCTCAGTGCTAAGGTCTCAGGGTGCAAGTGCTGCTCTCCCCATCTGCACCATCTCCCTGGCCCCAGGAAGGTGTCCCTGTGGCTTGTCTCTCAGCTGTGTGTGGGAGCAGCTCAGGCCTGGGAGAAATAGGGGTTCCTTGCCAAGCTGGTGCTGGGATCTTCCATGGTTGCAGTGGGGAGACGGACACAAAGCCACATGAAGATTTGGGCTGTGGTGGGTCTGAACATTGATGGGGGACTTGCTGTTCCTCTTAACAGCAAGCAGGGAGCTGGTCCAGGGAGGGGGGGGGGGGGGGCACCTTGCCTCTCCTCTTGCTTTGTAGGCTATCACTTAGTGAAAAATCACATCCAGACCCTTCCTACTCTGGACTGGAAGAACTGGACCAACCCAGCAGTTGTTACCGTGCCCCTTGCATGCATCCCCTGCTGCCTTGGAGAAGTCCTCTTTGCCAAGTCAAGGGTAAGAGGTGTCCTCCCCACAGCTCTGCCCAGGACTGGGACATACCAAAGCTGGTGCTGGGGCTCTTCACAGAATTTTAGTTCCCTCCTAATCTCTTCTGTGCTGACACACTTGTGTGTGTGTTTGCTGCTGCCCTGATTGCTGGGCATCCTGCGTCCCTGAAAAAAACATGGGTCTGGGGCTGGTGGAGAGACTGTTCCAGCCATGGGAGGGCTTGTGGGAATGCAGGAGGGAAGGGGGCAGAGAAGTACATGGGCCTGGGACTGTGTGGGTTGGGATGCAGGGCCAAGGGATGATCATCTTCAGTAAAACAGGGAGGGGAGTGGCAGCAACAAAAACAGGCTGGGCTCTGTCTTGGTGGGGGTGGATGTGATTCCAGGCTGGAGCAGGCTGAGGATGGGGTGGGGTAAAGCAAGAGAAGAGCAGGGTTTGTTCTGCATCAGTGCCCAGCGTCACTGCCCCATGCCCTGCTAGGACTGTGATATGGAAGATGTTGCAGGCAAGAGAGGCTCCCAGCCTGTGCCCAGAGACCAGCAGGCAGCACCAGCTGCCTCTGCAAGCTGGGGGACACTGTAGCAGCCATCTCCTGCCCTGCCATCCTCAGCAGGGAAGTCCCGAGGTAGCCGTATAATAAGCTGTAGGCACAAAGGTATCGGGATCTTGTGGGCACGGCTGTGTCAGGGGACCCGGGATGCTCATTACAGCTGGGATGCTCATCACAGCCATGCTGAGTGGGGGAGCATGGTGTCTCCGTGCCCTTGGCTCGTCCTGACACCCACAGGGCTCTCACCTCCTGAACCCTGGGCTCTGCTCACCCCCTCATCGTGGGTGTGCAGACTGAAACACCTCACAGACACGGCTGTGATTTCCCAGCCTCCCCCCCCCCCCCAGCTCCCGCCACCGCGGGGCCATCTGCGTGCCAATACCCACGCATGGAGCTGGGAGTGTGACACATGCAGGCTCCATCCCATGCATGGGGGTCTCAGCAGCAGGCAGGTGTGGACGTGGGGGGGTTATTTGCACATGCTGGGCCCCCATGGCTGGCACGCTGCAGCTCCTGGGGCTTTGTGAAGGTAGGAACAGGGAAAAACTGGGAGCTCATGTCCGAGCCACAGCAATTGCATCCCTCCCATCTACCACCCTTTGCAGGTTCCTGCATCACGCAGCACAGGCCAGATCCCAGCCTCATCCTGGCCAAGGCTTGGGTAGAAGTGGGGAGGAGAGGGTGGGGAGGGGCTGGGCTCGTGGAGAAGAGCCAAAAGAGAGGTGTGGGATCCAGCTTTAGGCACACCAATTCTCCCCAGGGGCTGCACTGGTGCTCCTAATCCCCAGTGTGCTGGTGGCACCTCCTTGCACTGTTGCGGGGGCTCCAGGAAGCCAGCAGGGTGGTGGTGTAGAAATCTGCTGTATTCCTCCCAAAATGAGGTTCCCTGCATGCTCATGGCATGGTCAACCCAATGCCAGAGTGGGTCCCAGCCCATCTCCATGTTTCCTGCCCTCTCCCGAGGCCACCCTGAGTGTCTCCTGCCACAGCCAGTGCCACCCACTGCTACGTGCCTGGAGTCTGGAGAGTGTCACTCCTGTCACTGCTTGTGCCTGTTCTCAGCTCTGTTGGCCTCCCTGTTCCTGCTCATGCTGCAGACCCATACCCTGCCTACACAACCAGAGGCTGAATGGTTTCACTATGACCTCTGTTTACAGACCCTGTGTCCTTTCCACAAGCCTCAGGGTTCCCCACATTCCCCAAACCTGTGCTCTCCAGGACCTCCATGCCCTGCCTGACCCATTGGCTCTGCAGGGTGGGACATCATCTTCACACAGATCCTGGCCTGCCAGGCTTGGGAGGTTCCCCCCTCTCCTGGAAACCCCTGGATGTGGGAAAGGTGGAACAGCCCAGCTTTCCAAGCAGTCTTTTATCCCCTGTCTTGCCTCCTGGGTGGCATATATGCCCCATGCTTTTCTCACAGGGATTTGCTCCTTACTACTTCATCCCTGCAGTGAAACACTGGAGCACTTCATCCTTCTAGCATCCATGGACTTATCTTCCCCAGCCCCATTCTGTGGGGAAACTGAGTCACAGAGGCAAGGCTTGCGCTGCTGGAGAGAGGATCAGCCTGTTTTAAGTGGGCATAGAGCACTGCTGGGACAGAACTGATGGGCAGCATAGAAGCACCCTGGGAGAACAAAGCAGAGCATCCTGATGCAAACAGAGCCAATGGTCCCTGCATGGCTCCAAAATCTCTCTCCCTTGACAGCGGGAGTGGGGGTTGAGGCTATGGGGTGCCAGGTTTGGCTGTGAGGGTGGGTGGTGGTGGCTGCAGTGTGGTGGGTGACATGTGGGTGTGTGTATCACAGCATGGCAGGGATGTTGTGGTGATTGGGAGCGCAGGATGGAGGATGCATGCGTAGGGAAGCGTCGGGGAGTGACGGGGAGTGGATATGTGGGGTGTGGATGTGTGATGGGGTAGATGTGTTATGGGGTGGATGTGTGAGGTGTGGATGTGCTATGGGGTGGGTGTGTTATGGGATGAATGTGCTACGGGGTGGATGTGCTATGGGGTGGATGTGCTATGGGGTGGATGTGTGAGGTGTGGATGTGCTACAGGGTGGGTGTGTTATAGGGTGGATGTGCTACGGGGTGGATGTGTTTGGGGTGGATGAGTGGCTGGCGGCTCGGGGTGGATGTTACTGGCTCCTGGTGGAGAGCCAGGGGGCTGGGGGTGTTGCAGTGGCTGTGGGCACAGTGTGGGTGGTGGCTTTGGGTGCAGGGATGCTGCAGCAGCTGCGGGTGGTGTCTGTGGTGCCTGGGGGTGTGGGATGGGTGTGTTTTGGGGGGGCATGGGTGCCGGGTTGGCTGCTGTGGTGCCCAGTGGTGGCATGGGGAGTGGGGATATGTGGTCCCATAGTGTCCAGAGGGCTGGCTGTTGTGTCCCCATTGTGTGTCCTTGGTGCAAAGCCTTTACAGCAACCCAAGGGCCCCCCAGACACTTGGGCTAGTGCATGGCAAGAGCAGGGTCCATGGCATGCCTGCACCCACCCTTAAGGGGATGAAGCAGGGGTGCACCAGGAGCAGGATTCTTTCTGGGCTCAGGCTAGTGGGAAAAGATTGCGTTTAGTCCCCATGGGCCATGCCTCCTCCCTGCCCTCTCCAGGCTCCCTTGTTTTTACCCTCCCTGGTGCTTGACTTCCTGGGAGCAGCATTAGGGACGTGGGGGAAGAGGGATGGGATGCTGCTGGTTAGGACATCCCGTTCGTAGGGCTGGGTCTAAAGGGCACTGAGCAGGGCTGGAAGGAGCTGCTGTGGCTCTGGCACAGCCCTGCCAGCAGCTACCCACCTGGGTGAGGGGGGTCAGGCAGCTCAGGCATCAGGCTGTGCCTCGGGGACTCCATATCCCCCACCTGGAGCTGGTGGGGGGATGCCCAGAGGGGCCTGGCAGCATCCCCTTGTCCCCTCTCCTTGGCAGATGGCACGTGCTGGGACTGTGGCACTGCTGGGGCTGCTGCAGTGAGGTGACCCGGTTGCTGTGGGGTAGGGGGTCTGTGGCTGGTAGTACCCTCCCCACCCTCTGCAGGGCTGCGGGGCCCGGTGGGGAGGTCTGAGGGGGTGGTGGGGTAGCAGGGGCGTGTGTGGGGGTGTCTGGAGCCCCAGATGAGTTGTGTCCCCCGCCGTGGGACGCTGAGCAGGTGGCAGCTCTCCCCGATGGATCAGGCTGCCCGTCCTGCCATGCTGTGGCAGATTTCATAGGTGTGTCTCACGTTTCCATCCCCCAGAGGGGGATGAAAATGCCGTGACAGCAGAGTCCTTTCCCCTGCAGCAGACGTGGCTCCTGCCCAGCTTCCCACTTCTCCTCCACATCTCCCTTCCAGCCCCTCTCCCCAGCACCCACATGAGGAGCGTGTCACCAGGGCAGGACCCTCCATCCCCACTCACAGGTACCCCAACCTGAGAAACCCCAGTCACTCTCCTTTGGCACCAGGGGCAGCAGGGGAACCCACCCCATGGGTGTCATGACACACAGCCAGCCCATGCCATGCATTGAGTGAAGAGCCAAGGGCTGCAAAAAAAGCCACTTACCAGGGTCAGGGTCCGTCTGGGGAGCACCAAGCTTAGAGAGCAGCCCAAACCATGTCCATCGCCGCTGCGTCTGGCCACCAGCCCCGCTCCACCCGCGGGTGCTCACCGCATCCCGTGTGCAGGTCCTCGCTGCCGGGAGATGGGGCGGTGAGGTTCGTACCCAGGGAGCCAGAGGCTTGCGCTCGCTGCCGGAGGATGCAGGAGACAGCGAGGTGCTGGGAGCGGATGCCTGTGTCTAGCGCGCACACACACACACAGACACACACACACAGACAAGGAGGAAGCAGGGAGCTTGTGACTGGGTCTGAGCAGATGCAGCCTGGTTTGCTGTCCCTGTACCAATTGCTGCCTGAGCTGTCTTAAACAGCTGAGACACGAAGCTTTTTTTTTTTTTTTTTTTTTTTTTTTTTTTCCCTTAACAGGGCTGACGTTTGCTGGGAGATACCAATGAAAGATTTCCATGTCTTCTGGCCCCCGGGGCTGACCTGCCTTGCTTGAAGACAGCCTCAAGGACGATGGGGCTGCTGCGTCTGTGGAGGAATGAAGGTCTCCCCTGCCCACCCGCTGGGGTCTTCCCCAGACACGGTGCCCTGGCCACAGGATACCTGCAACTGCTTTAGCAGGATGCTTGCTGGTCAGGGCTGCAGGCAGGCTGTCCTCCCCACGTGTGACTCCTGACTAGGTCCAGCCCTGTCTGCCCGGTGCAATGCAGCACCAGGGGTGTTGGTTTGGTTCTCCAGGTCCCCAGGACTGGATATCAATGGATATCATGAGGCTGGGGGCTCACAAATAATGAGAGGGAGGTGATGGAGCAGGAGGGAGGATGGTAGATGGGAAAGGAGGGCACAGCCTTGATGCAGTTCTCCTGAAGGTGGGGTATCTGCTCTGCATGCACCCCTGTCTGCCCCACACTGTCCTGGTGGAGATGGTCTCTCAGCTTCCCTAGATACTGTCTTAGTATGGGGGGGCTGTGCTTTTCCCTTCAAAAGCTACCAGCTGTACCTGGGAATGCTTTGGGGCACAAAAGCCTCTGAACCCTCCTAGGAGAAGTTGGGATTAGAGTGAAAAAGTTCAAGCAGAGGGGTTTGGGCAGTGGGGATGGCTACAAGGCTGTCCTACCCCTCAACCAGGCTGGATACAGAGGATCCTCTACTGCCTAGGGGAGAAGGATGCTGTACTCAGCCCCACTGCACTGTCCCTGGGATACTGCTGAGAATGGGAACCCGACATCCCAGTCAGGCATCCTGGCCATGCCAGCCCCAATATCCTCCACGGGGCAGGGCTGGGTAGGTGTGACATGCCTGACACATCTGTGCATGTGTGCAGTGACCAATGTGTCTGCAGGGGGACTCAGGAGGACTTGGCAGAGGAGCACATTCCAGTGGGGGAGGTGTCACCTTTCCTATGCAGAGAGCTTGGGGACCATGGGGTTGGAGCCATGGGTTTGGGTGTACTGACTCCCTGGAGATGAGCAGCACCATTCATGACAGTCTTCTCCACCTCTGAACTGTAACTGATGTCCCTGCAGTGTCCTGTCTATCCTGGAGCAGCCTCAGGGGCTCTCCCTGCACCATATTTGGGCCAGGTTTGCCCCAGCCTGTGCCACACACTGGCACCAGGCTGTTCCCTGCCCCCTGACTGCTCCTCCTCACCCTGTGCCATCCCTCCCTAGATCTGTAGGCACTGACACTGTTCCCACAATATCAACACAGACCCTTCCCACTCTCACACATCTCAGTTAGGAGTGGGCTGAGACTGTCTGCAGATCATGTCACTTGCAAGCAGAGCAGCTGGGTGGGAAAGGTGGCATTTGGGTGCTATGCTGGGACCTAGCTGATCCATGGCTCCCTTCATCATTGGAGATGCTCAGTGCCAGGCTGCAGACAGGATTTATCTGCTTTCTGCTTATGGCTGTCAGGACCTGTCTTGCTTCGCTCCAATGGCTGTGGGAGCTTTGCAGGAAGCTTCTAGTAGCCCTGCTCTGGCCTGGGGTGTCTCTCTATGCTTCATCCTTCCCCAGGGATGATTCCCTTTAGAGTCACATTTTGCAGAGGGACATCTTTAGGATCACATTTTGCAGGAAGCACAGTGGAAAGGTGCTGTGGGGTGGACAAAGTGGAGGCCAGCTGTAAATTGAAGCAAGAGAAAACCATCTCGGCAGATGAACCCTGGCTCCAAAGGACCTGGGAAAGGGGGAGGTGATGGATGAGGAGTATGCTGGCAGGCTGTGAAAGCTCTAATTGCCTCTGCAGGGAGGGCCCTGTCCTGGTGGGCCGATGCCCAAGTGCAGCAGTTCCTGGAAAAGCAAAGGACGCTGCTGTCCAGTTGCCAAGGGACTCGGAGGTCCCACTGCCATATGTCCTGATGTTGTGTGGTCCCTTTTGTGTGTGTCCAGCCTGCACCCCCGCACCAAGGCTCGGTGGAGGGGGTTGGCTGAGCCTGAGGGAAGGTAGCTCCTCACCAGTCCTTGGGTGGAACAGAGCTGCAGCCCAGACCCACTTCTACGAGAGGCATCCAGCATCCTCCTCCCTGTGCAGGATGCAGGATGCTCTCACACCCCATGGGGAGAAGGAAGGCAGGAACACACTCTGCTGCACTCTCTGGAAAGCCACAGAGTGGCTGGGCGCTCATCGGGGCGGCAACAGGCTGGGAAAGCTCTTGGCAGATCTGGCAGCTCCGGGCTGCTGGAGGAGGGCTGCAGGGGCGGAGGTGAGAGCTGAGCTGCAGTGGGAATGTGCATTTCCATCAGCTCCCGACACCCTCCCGAAATCTCTCATGACGCCCGCGTGTGGGTCACTGGCTGCCGCAGCGACGCCGCGTGTGGGCTCACCATCTGCGGCTGCTTCTGGAGCCCTGTGCCACCTGACAACGCCACCACAGCTTGCTCTGGGGTGGTCCCAGCTCCTGGACACGAAGCCACCAGCCCTTTGGAGGGCAAAGGGTTTGGTCTTTGATGGGGGGCACATACCTGCACTTATTTTTTTTTTCTTTTTTTGGCTCCTGCCAAGAAGGGGGAGCTGCAGGGATGTGGCGCCTGCGCGAGCTCGGCGTTCCTGCCAGTCAGTGTTGGGGGGGGGTGGGGTGGTGATGGAGAAGAGAACTTGTCAAAATAGCAAGATATCTCTTTTCAGGAGATTACAAGTTTGGCTGATGGAGATAACAGTGTTGACATGCTGCAGGGAGGGCTGGGAGAGGCACCGGCACGCCTCACGGCAGCTGGTTCAGGAGGGGAAGATGATGCCAAAATCAGCGTGAAATGGGATAAAAATCGGCTGCCTGACGAGCTGCCATGTAAGACTGCAGGCAGGGAATGGCAGAGCGTCTCCCATCACTGGGAACAGGAGGTGTAGGTGCAAGCCCATGAGTGAGGGACACTGTGCCTGGCTCCCTCAGGCTGCATGGTCTCCACAAGAGGGAAAGGGGGTCGGGATCCCAGCCATGGTTCCGATACCAGCTGCAGACATGACCCTTCTCTCCAGTGGCACCCAAGCCATCCATCTTTTGGACCTGGCTGCAGACAGCACCTCCCAAGGCCACCTGATGGCTATACTTCACTTCCACTGACGGTTCATCCTGCCCACAGATGGCTCTCCATCCCTGCCCCAGGACATCCACAATGGCCACATCAGTGGCTGTCTGTCACAACCCTGGTTATTGCTGCAGGCTCTGTTCATGATGTCCTTGGCTGTCTGTCACTCTCTTAAACAGTTGACACTGACTATCACAGCCTTGGCCATCAATACCATTGTCCTCTGCTGCTCCCACACTCCAGCAGCTCAGCCATCCGTCCCTACAGCCTTGAGCCTGACTCTGGAGGAGGGCTGTGACCCTGTGCTTTCCACCCCAAAGACTTCAACATACTTCTCTTGAGGGGCTGGTTTACTAGAGCAGCCCTGAAAATTTCTGTCCCCTCTCCTGTCCCCACCAATGTCCCCCCTCCCACCAGGTGAACGTGGGGCTGTGGTGCCACTGCAAACAGGGGGTAGCAAGGGTAGGGTGGGGAGGCTGCTCTGTGGTCCTGGCTCCCTTCCATAGTCTTGGGGACAAGTACAGGGGTGGGGATGGCAGCCTGTCCCTCTACCCTCAGAGGGCAGGTTGCCCCGAGCAGGAGCATCCAGAACAGGTGCCCAGCAGGGAGCCTGCCCCTCCTTTGTCCCCTGTCATCAGCCACTTGGTAATGAACCTGACGTAGGTGAGGACACTGTGGATGCTGGCTGTGTGCCTGGCAGCTGTGGCACCGTGTTTGTTTGCTCTGAGTGTTTTCCTCCCACCACAGAGCCCTAGTGCAGAGCAAAGGTATAATTACTGAGCAGCCTTGTTGGGGTGCTGGCTCTGCCTCCTCCCCAGCAGCTTTCCCTGCACCCAAAAATACCCCAGTACAAGACCCTGATAAGTGTGCCTGGTGAACCTATCTTCAACCCTGCAGCTCTGCACGACTCAGGAGTTTGCAATTGGAGTCTGCACATGGCAGCTGAAATCCCAGCCAGTGCAGGGCCAGGCACTGGGCTGTCGGTACCACTCCTTTGCCCAAATTCCCAAATTCAGCTTGAGCTCCAGCCCAGCCCAACCTCCTCTCCTAGGGCACATTTTGCTGCCCAGGGTGGGTTTAGCTCCTGGTGCACAGCTGAGGGTTGCCTCCTCCTCATCTTCTGCTGCTGTCTGGTGCAGCCCTGCCTCAGCATTCCCATGTCTGAGCTGTGGCAGCCCCAGATCTGCTGGATGTGCAGCCCCCAGTGGATAACATGCCCCATCTGCTTCTCCAGCTGAGGGAAGGAGGAGATCCAGCCTGCATCCAGCCCACCCATCCTCTTGCACATCCACCTCCAGGTGAGACCCTGGCTGCATGCTGCTGCCTGCTACAGTCTTGTGGCTGTGGCTTGGCTGTTCCCTTTTCCCTGCACAAGTCTGGGCTCTGGGGAGCCTCAGAGAGAGGGTGAGGTGCTCGGCACCATGCTGCCTCGGGAAGCCATTTACCCATGTTGCTCCTCCATCAGCTACCTTTATCCCTGTAAGGGTAAGGAGGAAAGCCAGGTGGCAACCAGAGTTAGGACCTGAGGAGGGGGTGCAGAGAAAGGATGTGACCTGAGAGTCTAAATGGTTGCCTAAAATACCCCAAGGGGAGCTGAGGTGCAGGGATGCAGGTTGATGAGAGCAGGCAGGGGATTCGGGGTATTCAGGAAGGTGTTTCCTACTGGGGCTTGCCCAGGGCTGCCCTTCCTGGGGGACCTCTGCAGAGCAGCCCTCAGCACGGAGCTGAGGATCATTCCTGATCCCATCACTGCAGCTGGCAGCTCGCCAAGCCTGGCCCTGATGAGATGAGTGTGTTCCCTCTGGATAGATAGCAGCCCAGCACTGGGCTTGGACTGTGGACAGAGGTGCAGGGTATGGGTTTGAAACCACTGTGTCCTGGTGCCAGCCCCTTGCAAGGGACTTGTGCCCATAGGGAGGCAGGGGCAAGGATGCCAGCCCTCCCCATGGACCCTCTGCAGCTTCACCTGGCATCACGTCCTCCCTTAGCAGGGCCTGTGCTGCTGCAGCCAGCCCAGCATACTCACCCAGGAGCTTTTCAAGTGGAACAGAAACGCCTAATGATGGCCAACTTCATTAACCAGGGCTGTCACAGGGATGATTGCTGCCTTCCTGGGATGCTTTATGAGCAATAAAGCTGTGGGAGAGGAGAGGAGAGGAGAGAAGAGGAGAGGAGAGAAGAGGAAAGGAGAGGAGAGGGCAGATCCTGCCCACATGCCTCTGCCTTGCTAGTGAGGGCTCTGCCATGGCCCATTTTGGAGGCTGGGGGCTTGTCAACAGCCCCTGGATCTGGAGGCAGATGCAGAGCCCAGATGGCTCCAGGGGAGCTTGTCCTGATGGATCTGAGAACCAGGAGCATTGAAATGACCATTGCATGCCTCTGGGGCATGTCCTGCCATGGAGGTGGGGTGTGGCATGGCTTCCAACCAAACCGGGCTCTACAGAAGGCTCCTGGGTGCTGTTATTTGGACAGGGATGTTCTTCTTGCAAATGGGTCCAGCAGCCTCCATGTTGCTTTTGGTGTCCCCATCAGCCCCATCCCCATTCAGCAGCATCTTATGGGCAGGTTTCATGCTGGTCCCCATCCTCTCCAAGCCTGGAAATCCTATTCTTTACCCACACAAGAGGCTGTGCATCCTCCCTGGCTTGCATCACAGTGCCTTGTGCCTCTCACCGTTCTTGGGGACCCCCGAGCATTTGTGATGGGGTGAGTGGGGGCAGCGCCACGGAGCAGCAGAACCCCTGCTCCGTGGTCGACTCTTAATCAGCTAATTGTGTGTTTGGGGTTTCAGGCGAGAGCCCCAGCCTGGCGTTGCCATGCCAACCGCATCAGCGTCACTTTCAAACCTTTACCAAGCTGGCTTGAAAAGCAGGAAACGGGGCGGGGGGGGTGAGGGGGGTGGGGAGGGATTTAAAAAAAAAAAACAACCGAGGCCAAACAGAGGGTGGATGGGAGGGGTGAGTAAAAGGGCTGTCTGCGCCTCTTTCGTTACACCGCCCGGAGTCCCGCAGGGCAGAGAGCTCTGATTAAAACAGCTCTTGCTGAGATCCAGAGGCTTTTTGGGGAAAAACAGAAAATTCCCCCTGCCTGCTGGAGTCTGTCTGAGGCCCTGCTGGTGGTAGGATCCTCTTGGTTTCCTCAGCAGAGTGAGGGGAGGGCAGTGAGACAAAGGGGCCCGGGTTGTGTTCTCAGGAAGAGAGTGGGGGGACGGTGCCGTCCCCGGGGGACCCCTCAGTCCCCAGGTCTGAGGGTGCAGCCAGTGCGGTGGCTCCTCAGAGGAGAGAGAAAAAGTGGCTGGGAGGTGGTGTGGGGCAGATCTTACAGCTCGAGGGTCTTCTCCTCCACCTGGGTGGGGTACAGGGCAGGATTCCCACGCCTGGTAGTGCTGGTGTGTGTCTGACCTACTTGCTTGGTCTGTCTTGCCTGTCTGCCTTGATTTTCCTTGCCAGTAAGTGCCATGGTGTGAATCCTCCCTTGATTCCGAGCCCGTATCCATCCTCTCTAATATTGACCAACATGGTGCAGGCGAGGGAGTTGCCCTGGAGATGGGTCTGTGTTCCTCTGCCTGCTCAGCCAGCTTCCCCTACAAACCCATTCACCAGACCAAAATTTTATACACTGAGCCATGCTGAAACCCAGAGCATGGCATGATTTTCCAGATTTTAGACAAAGGTAGGCTATGTCCTGGGCAGAAGGCATTGGCTGCTGCAGGGACACTGGGGACACAGGGAGAGGGGAGGGAAGGTAGGAAGGGTAGCATATAAGGAAACCCAGTTTTTAGGATGACACATGGCTTTTGGCATCCTGTCTCGTGGGACAGCCCTTGCTGTCGTACGAGTATTTCTGCCCAGTTCCTATCCATCCTGGCATCCCTTTAAGGGGTCTGACATCCTCCTGAGCAGTGTGTGAGCCTGGTGGCACAGAGCTATTGCTCTGGCCTTGGAGGAGACACAGCCTGACCCTTCTGCCTGCATGTCCCCAAAACTTCAATATGTTGGGCTGCCTCCCTTCAAACTCCTCCTTGTCCTCCTCTGGTCCAAGTGAACTGCTTCATCCTTTGCATGTCTGTGGTGCTGCTCAGTCATGAATCACCCTGAGCAAGTCTGGTTTGGCCTCCAGAGAAGAGCCCCTGCACTATGCTATCTCCTGGCCATGAATCTCCTCCTTCCTGGCAATGGTCTGCTCCCCAGAGCCCCCAGACCTCTGGAGATCAGCCCTTGATGAGGGAAGTGGTTGGAGGGAGGCAGAGATCTGTTTCTCTTGGGTGAGCTCGCTCTCCTTCCCCTCCCAGGTGTCTATTTGAACTCCACATGCCCCAGTTCTCACCATGGTCAATGAGCATCAACCAGCACCATCAGTGAGGCTCTCTGCTCATCCGCATCTCAGAGGGCTGCAGGGACTTGTGCTGTGTCTGATGCCATGGATGATCCTGCCAACCCCACAGCTGCCTCCAGCAGCATGTGGGAGCCCCATGTCCCACCCCTTATTTATGTGGTGCTGCTGGAAGTGGCTGTGGGTTGTGGGATGGCTGCTCTGGGCCTCGGGATGGGAGAAGATAGAATCACAGAACAATTTTGTTTGGAACTTTAAGATCACCGAGTCCAGCAGTTAACCCGTCACTGCCAAGGCCACCACCAAACCACTTCCTTCAGCATCACATCTACACACTTTTAAAACACCTCCAGGGATGGTGACTCCACCACTGCCCTCGGCAGCCTGTGGCAGTGCCTGGTACAGAGGTCAGTGCAGGTGAGTGGCTCAGACTTTCCCAGGGTCACCTGTGATGCTTGGGGCTATGCAAGCATCCATGAGATAGCTTGGCAGGTGCAGTTGGCTTGGTGCCAGCCTCTGGCTTATCAGCCTTGCCAAGTATCTCTGAGAGGTCCAGATGGCTTTCTGTTATCAGAGTGTGTCCCTAGCAGCTGGCCTCTGCTGCAGAGAGTGTGCAGACAGACCCCCTGCCTCCTCCCCTGCACCCCCAGGGCTGGGGAGCTCCATGTCTGCTGCTGGGGCTCACCCAGAGCTTGCCTAAGAGCAACTCAGGGCATCAAGAGGGGACGAAGGGGAATCCTCCCCCTCCTGTCTGTGTGCATGCTCCTGGTGCTGCCAGCCCTGCTTTGGTGGAGCTGTTTGGCAGTGGGATTCCCTGTGCCCAGGGGTGTGCCTGCTGGGAGCATCCTGGGGTATCCCTTCCCTCCCTGTGGCTTCCCAACTATGGATGCTGGTGCTTGATCCCCTGTCACAGCTGCCAGGACAGGCTGTGTCCTCCTGGCTGCTCCCTTCTTTGCCTTGCTCTGCCATGAACACCACAGTTTGTGCTCCATCCTTACTGGGTCTCCTTTTGATGGGAAGAACCCCCAAAACCATCATTCCCTGCAGTTTCAGAAGGAGATGGCTCCATGCAGGTGGTGGCAAGAGGGGATGTGGTCTCCCAGAGCCCTGCATCCCACCCCAGGAGGGCTTGAGCATCGTTCATTCCCATGCAGCACTTCTAGGCCTCTGAGGGCTGGGTGTGAGGCTCCTTTCCAGGCAGCTCTATCTGTGAGTTTTACAGCTGCCTGGAACATCTCCAAAGGATTGATTTACTGTAATTCCTCTGGAAAGCAACTTTTGTGATTGCTAGCCTGAAGATCTCAAGATGGACTTAAACAACAGGATCCTAAAGAGGCCATGAATAATTGAGCCTAATAAATATTAATAACTTGCCTGCATGGTGGCAGGGCATGTAATTGCAAGGAGCATTCTGGAAGCACATCTCTGCAGGCAAATGTGTGCTCACAGCAGGGCCAGGGCAGAACCTGCTTAACACTGATGCTGCCGGGCCAAACAGAACCACTTGTGGCCACCTCCTTCCTCTGGGGCTTGTGGTAGCCAGGGGTAGGTTGTGGTGGCCACCACGTGGGTATTTAAGTGTCCTTGGTGGGTGTCTCTCCCATGAGAGACCCTGTGGAACTGTGATCTCTTCTGTGGAACCTGAGCAGACTTGCAGCATCCACTGCATCTTTCAGCAGGGATGTTCTCTGTCTCTGAGCCATCCTCACCCCTCAGGCACCCTGGGGGACCTGGGACACCCCCTTTGGAAAGTTCTGCCTAACCTCATGTACAAGCCACATGGAAGCATGTCCCAGCCTGGAGTCAGTCTGTGGATTCTTCCTCATCTTTGCCCCCAAGGACTGGGTGGCCTCTCTGTGGCCAGGCTTCAAGTGGGAGTGTCCCAAGCATCATAAGGAGTGATGTGCTGCAACATCCATCTCCTGGGCCTGTGTGGTATCAGTTTGTCTGGAAGAGATCCTTAGGATCATTGAGTCCAATCATTAACCAGGCACTGCCAAGCCCACCACTAAACCGTGTCCCTCAGCCCCACACCTACAGGGTGTAGGGGCTTTTAAATACCTCCAAGGATGGTGGCTCCACCACCACTTCCCTGGGCAGCCTGTGCCAGTGCCTGACAATACTTTCAGTGAAGAAATTCTTCCTACGGAGGCACAGTTTAAACTTTGTGTGACCCAACAAGTCCTCCAAAGTTTGGGTGCAGGGGGATTTGGGTGAGGGATGGGATATAAACAGATTTTCTGTTTGTGTTTTCATGTGTTTGAGAGCACACATGGCCAGCTCTCCAGGCTGTGGGATGTCTGGCAGGGAAAGGCTGAACTTGACAGTCAAATGCTTGCCTGAGCATCCCTGAATCAGACCTTGTGCACGTGTAGGGTCCTGACCAAAGTCACTGAACTTTTCACATTAAATATAGCCACAAGGCTCAAGACAAAACCCACCCATTCTCCTCCTGGGGTGCTCTAGTCCCTCCCTTGATGGCATGCTTGAAATAACACTCACTTTGCCAGTGCCTGATCAAACCCAGCACGTCACAGGCTTTTCAAGGCAGATGAAGAAGAGGAGTTTAGAAGGGTTGACAAAAATGTGCATGGAAGGACACAGTCTGCTTGGCTGTTGAGTCTTAGCAGTGCTGTGAGGAGGGTAGATGGAGAACATGGAGGCTCTACTAGAGCTTTCTGGATGTTAGAGTTCAGGGTGGGGATCTTGTAGATCTGCCCCTCCACAAGCCAGTGTCAGCTTTTCTGCCTGATGCTGATGGTGTGATGAAGGAATCTACACAGCTAGGCAAAGAAATGGGACAGAGGAACCCCAAGCTTGCAGCAAGGGAAGGGGGGACTTTGGGTAGGACACTGCCCACAGGTTTCTGCTTGAAAACTGTGGTGCTTGGGCTGCTGAGAAGAAAACCTCTGAATGCCTGGCAAGGGTATTGTGAGGCTGTATCCTCCGCAGGAGCTTCTCCCACACTGAGCAAGTGTTTCTTTCCCCCAAATTGCCTGTCTGTTGAGATTGCATCCTGCAAATGTGGTTTCAGACAATAACAGCTTGCAATTATGCAGTGCTTTCAAAACCAAGATATCCTGAATTTCGTTAACGTCTTTGTATAAAACTCGCTGAGGCTGCTGCTGGGATGCGGAAACGTCGCAGCTGGGAGCACCCAAAGCTTTCCTCTGTGCCACACAAGAGACTTTAGGGTATTGCTGGTCTGGGCTTGACAAGCTGGAGCAAAGAGTCCACAGAGACACCTCATGGGCTCTAAGCCCTTCTCTTTGTGTCTGCTGTTGCTATAGGGGCACAGGAGGAGGAGGAGGGGGAGGAGGAGGAGGAGGAGGAGGAGGAGGAGGTGGGGTTATACATCCAGGAGTCAAAGGGGGAAGGGGAGACAGGAAAAGGGGTGGATCTGTAGTGGGAATGGTTAACTGCTGTAAGGCCCATTATGGAGCACAACTTCTTAGTTGTCAACTTCTTAGAAGTCGTTTCTGAGCACGTAAAGGGCAAGCAGGGATTTCACAAGGGAAAGTTGTGCTGGGCTCCAAGGGTTGTCCACCAAAAAATGGACAGTCAGTGGGTGGCCAAGTGATGACTGATGGGGGCAGACACAGAGCTTTCATCATCAGCAGGGACACTGACACTGGATAAACCTCCAGCAGAGCCTTTGGTGCCACTAGATGAGGGTGGCTGACACCTGGGCACAGCCTCAGCCTGGGAGAGACTAGATAAACGTGATCATTGACCCCCTGGATTTTAGCAAGGGGTTTGCAAAGTGAGGCACGGAGGTGCAGTAACCCCAGGCTGGGATCTGAGTGGCAGTGCTGATGGGAAGGACCTGGGATTATCATGGGCACCAGGCTGAGCATGAGCCAAGAGAGCAATCTTGCAACAAAAAAGGCAAACCACATCCTGGGCTACATTAGGAGGAGCGTGGCCAGCAGGTTGAGGGAAGTTATTATCCCTTCTCCTTGGTGCTGGTGGGGATGCACAGATCACAGCAGTGATTCTTGAATAGCTCCCAGCAGCTGTTCTCCCCCAGACTGCTCTGTTGAAAAAGAGGTGTGAAAATAGAGACAGTGATACAGGGGTTGCTGCAGGAGCAATAAAAGGGGACTGTTATGTTATCCCAAGGCACCTGGAGCACTTCCTTTTGGAAATAGATGGTCTTCCTTTAGAGTTCCATATAGTTCAAGTGAGACATTTGGGAAGCAAGGAGCTTTGCCCTTAGATATTATCTTCTCTTTTGGATGAAAAATTAATGAAAGGCTTACCTGAGAAGACCCTGTTTTTTGTTTTTTGTTTTTGGGGTTTTTTTGGTTGTTGTAGTTGGGTTTATGTTTGTTTGTTTGTTTGCTTGTTTTTCCGTGGTCACAGGTACCCCAATATATGACAATATTGAATGCTCCCAGTTGCTCTGTGATGCCACACAGCTGCTCCTCAGCTGAAAGGAGCAAGACTTTGTTGGGCAGTTTGCAGGCTGGAAATGAAGTTTCTGAAAATCTGAAAAATCAGGTGGTCAGTGGCTTGGCTGATCACAGCTCCATGCATCTGACAGTTCTGGGGTAACAACTCTGCAAGGGTTTACCATATCTGCATGGGAGCAGACAGCAGAAACAAATCTTTGCCCAGGGCTGAGTGCCCAGCCTCTGTTGCACAGACCCTGCTCTCTCTAGTGCTTTTCCAGGCCTTTTTTTTCTTTCCAGCTACAGCTGACTCAGCGTTTCAGATGGGACCTGTCTGCTGATGATGGGTAAGAGCACTGCAGTACATTTCCCCCCCCTCACCCCTCTCCCTCCTGCCTTTACTTCATACACTACAGTTGAAAAGAACCCAAACCCAGCATGACCAGGCTAGTGAAGAGGAACACACCAGAGAGCTGGTGGCATGGTCAGGCTAGTGACAAGTGGCTGGGGAGAGCCTTGTTCAACAGGGGAACCAAGATAGGACTGGGAGCACCTTTGCCCAGAGCTCCTGCCTTCATGGGTGATTGCAGAGCACTGATCCCCAAACCCTCTCCACTGCTCAGAGCTTTTAAGCTCCCTGAGCTCTGCTATTCTCAAAGGCAGCTGCCTGAAAGAATGTTTTTCCTTTGTAAACAGATGCACCGACCTGCTTAGCATTGATGCTGTGAGGCTGGCCTTCAAATTCAATTTATTTCCATCAGAGCTGTGAAGAGTTTAGTAAATTGATTTTTAAGAATGAAAATGTATTGAGAGTGATTACAGCTGATAGATACAATTTAAAATAATAAGTTGAGGCTTAACATCACTGAATTGTTCACTTGGGGGGTGCAAAAAATGTGCAGTCAAGAAAACAGTATTTCTCTAAGGCATCACTTAAAGTGCTGACCTTTGTTTTTCATGAGATGACTCTGATTTCCAGCTCTTTTTTCGGGGGAGGAGGCCCTGGGAAAGTCAAGGAGTGCAGCTGATAATCCTTAAACCTGCAATTTATGTGACTGCTGCAATCTCCGCACAACTGTAACTGATGAATATGCATCATACAATTTCTATGCATGGTGGAAAGTAACCTACTTCTGGCCCCTAGCAAGCTGCAATGGGTCTGCCTGCATCTTTCTGCAGCTCTGTGCCTGTGGTTAGGGTGTGGATTTTGGGCAAGCCATGGGAACACCCTGAGTCCAAAGCCAATCTGTGGCTTAAGACCAGTTCTATCCAACCATCCATCCATCCATCCATCCATCCATCCATCCATCCATCTCTCCACCAGGCTGCCCTGTATTTGCCTCCCTGTAAAACCCATTTATTGTGAGGTTTGGGGGACGGTGAGGCACAAATTGTGTGGGGGAGGAGATGTTGGCCACCCCATGAGCAGCCCCGAAGCAACATCTTGATGCAGAAGGGGCAGAGATGTGATAGACACAGAAGAATGGCCAAGTGACACTCTAATGAGTGTTAATGAGAAGCAGGATTAAATTCTGCCGGCTCATTAGCATAGGAAGAGGTGCCATCTGCCATGGCTGGCAGGTTTCTGCCATCATTATGTGAGGGGCTCCTTCTGTGGGGGTGAGGGGAGAGGAGACTGGTGGGTGCCCCAGAGGGCTTGTGCTGCTTTGCTGGTGACAGCCAGGAGTGCTGGGGAGCATCGTGCACAAGAACCTTCTGTGCCTTAACTGGGGGCTGCCTCGAGGGAAGGAGGAGTCCCTCTGAACTCCCATTTTGTCTGTGGATCCCCCAGCCCTTTCCAGCCTGTCCAACAAGGCAGCAGGACTGGCAGCAGAACTGGCAGGAGGATGAGCTCTGATCCTGCCAAAGGAAGACGACAGCCTCCCTGTGAGAAACCATCACCTGGGCAATGCCCACTGACAGCAGCACAGGGACACCAGCCAAGCTCCTGTGCCACAGACAGCACCTGCAGTTTCTAATTGCCCTTGAGCCCCCCAGGACTGAGAGATCTGGTGCTGGAAGCCAGGCAGTGGAGCTGGAAAGCTGTCTGCTGGGGTTTGCTCTTCCATCCAGCCACCATCACTGGGGAACATTGTGTAGAAAATTGTCCTTCCCCTGCAGAGAGGAGGAGTTGCTATGGTCTGCTGTTTTGTCCATGGCCCAACACATCCTGCAGGGCAGCAGGACCTGCAACAGGACCAGCCTTGTCCCTGCCAAGAGGAAGGTGATGGCCATCAGACCCACTTGTCCACCCCATGCTCATTCATGGTTGAGAACAGGACCCAGCCTCGTGCTGCAGGTCCTGGTGTCATCTCAGAGATGGAGCTGAGGCTGGAAGTGTGCAGCAAGCCCTGGTTGCACACAGCAAGAAAATGGCTGGAGATAAAGCTCTGAAGCTTCCCAGGACACTGCAGTGGTTCATAGAAAGTCTGAACGGGCCAAATTCCAAGTTCCTGACCAAATTCCTCTGGGTGGTAGTTGGTTGCCTGCTGCCACCCTGCACCTGTGTCCCCATGCTGGAGCCTGAGCAGCAGGTCCTTAAGCTGGAGCAGGTCACACATCAGCAGCTCAGGGCATCATGGTGGGGCCAACACACCCCCCCTGCCCTGTGCTGCATCCCTTGCCCTGCTGGTGCCCGTCAGCTGTGGGGTCCAGGCACTTCTTCCCCTTCTGCTCTACAATTCTTCCTCTTCCTCCTCCTCCCAGCCTGATCACCCCTGTGGGACAGAACTGAGAGCCTGAGCAACATGGACCTGACCAGGAGAGAGGAGTCTTTGTGGAAGTGGGATCTCGCCTGGTCCTGTGGACCTCTGCATGGCAGCCAAGCCCCCTGAGCCCTGATGATTTTTGTGGCACAGAGGGACTGGAATTGTGGCTGGGGGGCTATTCCAGTGCTGGTGCAGATTTCCAGCAGTGAGTGGTGCTGTGACAGGTCTGCCCCATCCTGCCAAAGCTCATCCATCCCAGGAAGACCTGGCCCCGGGCATGGTACAGGCTGTGCACCTTGCTGCATCCACTGTGGTCTTCCTGGTTCTCACCTGTGGAATTCCTGCTCTAAATCCAAGGCTGGAGCCATGGCAAGGAGTGCACGTGATGGGTGCACCATGAGTGCTCTGGAGAACCAAGCCCAGGAGCATCCCCAGGACCACAGACTCGCCAGAGAGATAGGCACATGGTGGTCTCCCACAGCAGATGCCACAGTGGGTGGCTGAGCCCCCATCTCCAGCCCTGAGAAAAACACCAGCCAATAAATTTCCCCTTTGCAGGAGCAAAATGCAGTGGCCCTGCCACCAGGCACATGTGGTCCTGCAGTCTCTGCCAAGCTCATGGTGCCCAGGGTACTCTGGTGATGCTGACCAGCCAACATCTCTGCTTGGTCTGGGAAAAGCAATGGATAAAAATCTGGCTGGGTGGCTTAGTCCAAAGAGCTTTAGGCAATGGTTCAATGTCTGAGTGGAAGCTTGTGGTGAGTGGTGTTCCTCAAGAGTCCATGCTGGGAGCAGTACTATTTAATATCTTCATCAGTGGTGTAGACAATGGGATTGAGCGTACCCTGAGTAAATTTTGCAGCAAGCAAAAGCAGAGGGAGCTAGGAAAAAATATTAAAAAAAAAGTTCAAAAGTTATGTCCTCTAGAAGGTCATTATTAGAGGCTGAACCCCAAACTGTGCAGCAAGGAAGGGGATTTTGCTGGTGGGCTCAGTAGAGAAGACAGAGCAGCTGTCTGCAATGATCTGGGCTGGCATGAGCAGATGCAGACAGGGAGCTGGGAAGTGTATAAAGCTGTGAATGCTCCTGGGAGATATGCCTGGCTGACCACAACGATGGGGAGGACAGCTTTTACTACCAAAACGCACCCTCAGCTGCTAAATCTGTTTCGAAAAAGAATGGAAATGCTGTTACACAAGATGCAGGAAGGAAGACAGTACCCACACTGGGTGTCTGGGAAGAAGCAAGGAAGGCTGTGAAATATTTTTCAGCTCATCAGGCACCAGAGGGGATGCTAGAAGACATACACTAAGGGCAAATATTTCAAAAGTAGCTGCCACAATAAACTGTACCCAAGAGCCCTGAAAGAATGGGCCGAGGAATCCAGGCTGCAGTGGTATTTATTTCTTATACAACTGGAATTTCCCTGGTGCTCCCAGGAGATGCTTGGGGCAGACAGGCAACTGCTGGTTATCTCCCTGCTCAGGCATTCACGTTCCCCAGAGCACAGAGCATCCTTCTTGTGAGTCAGGCACAGAGGGACATCATGGCTCTCATTACAGCTATCTTGAAAGAATGACTGATTGCTCTTCCTGGGAAGAGCTTGAGCAGAGCACAGCAAAACAAAGCTGATGCCTCTCCAATACAAGGCTTTTAAGGGGGATGGGAGCAGACCCTGTGGGAAGGGATCCCATTCCCTGGCATGGTGAAGAGGTATGAGTAGTGTGTGGGAGGGAGATCACTTCTCCACAGAGATGGGGGCACCCTGAGAGCTTGCTGATAGAAGAGAACATCTCTCTGTGGTGCATGCACCTGGAATCATCCTTAATGGTCCTCCTCTTGTTTGTGTCCTTTCAGAGGTGAGATCACCAGTCTGCCAAATTACCCTCCACAAAGAAAACATCTTAACTTTGCTTAGTTACAGCTTCTTGACAACCTGCCTTACAAAACAAAGTCTCCAGGGTAGCTTCCAGTTCAGTTTCATTTGTCCATTCTGCAGCTTTTTTTTTTCTTTTTTTTTTTTCTTTTTTTTTTTCTTTTTTTTTTTCTTTTTTTTTTTTTCTTTTTTCTTTTTTTTCTTTTTTTTCCTTTTTTTTCTTTTTTCTTTTTTTTCTTTTTTTTCCTTTTTTCTATTTTTTCTTTTTTTCTTTTTTTTTAATTTTTTCTTTTTTTTCTTTTTTTTCTTTTTTTCTTTTCTTTCTTTTTTCTTTTTTTCTTTTCTTTTTTCTTTCTTTTCTTTTCTTTTCTTTTCTTTTCTTTTCTTTTCTTTTCTTTTCTTTTCTTTTCTTTTCTTTTCTTTTCTTTTCTTTTCTTTTCTTTTCTTTTCTTTTCTTTTCTTTTCTTTTCTTTTCTTTTCTTTTCTTTTCTTTTCTTTTCTTTTCTTTTCTTTTCTTTTCTTTTCTTTTCTTTTCTTTTCTTTTCCTTTTTTTTTTGTTTTTCCAAATTCTGTGATTTCACACAATATAAACACAATTTAAACTCGGAGACCTCTTCTAATCTTGTTTGCAAGCTCCACTGTTTTTTCTTGTCCTTCCCTGTGTGTGAAGGGTATCACAGGTATCCTCGGGAGTGGAGTTGAGGTGGGGGTCCCTGTGGCATTCTGGGGGCTCCAGGCTGTCCTGGGCTGAGGAGGGGCAGGAGGTGATTCAGGACCATGTGATTCAGGACCAGTGCCTTCTGCAGGGAAGTGGCACCTTCCAGCCCATTCCTCTGTGACCAGTTCAGGACTTGACAAAACATTCAGCATGATGGGAAATTAATATTAACCGGGAGTAGATGAAATCTGCTGGCACGGGGAGCTGAAACGCCGCAAGGATTGGGCTGTTCAGCTCAGTGAAGCTGAGGGCTTGGAGAAGCTGATCTGGTGGCTCCCTCTGGCCGTAGGCTCTGCAAGCATCCTGCAGCTGCTCCGTTTCCCGTAGAGATGCAAAGACCCAGGGAACACACTTGTTTTTTGGATCTGTTTTCTGCAGAAGGGCTTCTCCACTGCCTTGTCCTGTGAGGTCTTGGACTGTGCAGAATCGTGGGATTGATGCTGGGCTGGACATCACCCACAGGTTCTTAGTATGTGCAGAAGCTGATATTCAGTTCAAGGCAGCTGGGGAAATAGTTTTGGGAATGCATTCAGGGTGCTGAAAGGTCCTGCTGATGTTGGGAAGTGATTACCCTCCTCTGCTGAGCACTGATGACACCACACCTGGGTACTCCCTCCAGGTTTTGCCCTTCCAGTAGAAGACAGATGTTGATAAACAGGAGTCAGTTCAATGGGGGCTGCTGAAATGGTGGGGGCCTGGAGCTCCTGCCCTGTGAAGAGAGGTTGGAGAAGTTAGACTTGTTCAGTCTTGAGACAGGATGGCTCTGGGGAGACCAACAAGCAGCTCTCCAGCACCTCCAGGAAGATCATTGAGAAGATGAATCCAGGCTTTTAATGGATGAGTATAGTGAGAGGGTGAGGGAGAGGAATCAGTCTGCATCAAGGGCAAGTTTTTCCCCACAGGGACAGTAATGTGTTTGAAGACTGGCCTGAAGAAGTGGTAGGACCTTCAGCATTGGAAGTTTTAAAGACACAGACGGGCAAAGTTCTGTGCAGCTTGGTCTGATCCCACCTCTTGGTCTGGTCCCACCTCCCACCTCTGCTTTGGATGGCAGGATGGATCTGAGACCTGTTTTGGTTTGTGAGTCCATGGAGGTTGTGAAGGCAGCAGGAGGAGACTGGGGAGAACAGCAGCTGAAAATGGTCATGGGAAGAGCCTGAAGGAGGAATGGCAGAAGGCTGGAGAAAACAGCTGCCTGGTGGCTGACGGGGTAAAAGACTCTTGTACCTATGCAGTCCATGGTGCCTCACCTGAGCCTGGAGGAAGGTGGTCTTACAGAGGACCTGTTTGGAGCACAAAGCTTTGGAGCTAGTGGAGAAGAGTGGGAGAGAAGGGATATAATCCAGAAGGACCTTGACAGGCTTGAGAGGTGGGGCTATGAAAACATCATGAAATTCAACAAGGCCAAGTGCACATGAGTTAGGGAGATCCCAAGTCCCACTACAGGCTGGGTGGAGAAGAAATTGAGATCAGCCCAGAGGATTTGGACCTGGGGAGGTTGGTTGATGAGAAGACCAACTTGAGTTGATGATGTGTTCTTCCAGCCCAGAAAGCCATCTGTGTCCTGGGCTGCATCCAAAACAGCATGGACAGCAGGGAGGGAGGGGATTCTGCTCATCTGCTCTGCTCTGGTGAGGCCTCACCTGGAGTGATTTGTCCAGCACAGGGAGAACATGGAGCTGTTGGACTGAATCCAGAGCAGGACATGAAGATGATCAGAGGGCTGGAGCACCCCTGCTATGGAGACAGGCTGAGAGAGTTGGGGTTGTTCAGCCTGGAGAAGAGAAGGCTCTGGGGAGACCTTATAGCAGCTTTCCAGTGCCTGAAGGGGCTACAGGAAAGCTGGGGAGGGACATTTTAAAAGGGGACAAGAGGGGAATGGCTTCAAACTCAATGAGGATAGATTTAAATCGGATATTATGAAGAAATTGATTCCTATGAGGGTGGTGAGACACTAGCACAAGTTGCCAAAGATGTGGCTGCACCGTCACTGGAAGTGCTCAAGGCCAGGTTGGATGGGGCTTGTAGTAACCTGGTCTGGTGGGAGGTGTCCCTGCCCATGGCAGGGGGGTGGGAACTGGGTGATCTTTATTGCCTCTTCCAACTCAAAACATTGTGTGATTCTGTGTTACACGATATAAAGCCTGAGCATTTGGACAAACTTAGTTGTGAACCAAAGTTTTTCTTTCTAGATTCGGACTCATTCCAACGTGACAGCTCCAAAGCAGCTGGGAGAGGGGAAATTAATGGAGCTGCTTGGAAAACGTTTGTAAATGTTTTGGCTTCATGCAGGGGACAGTGGGGAGCGGTGTGGAACAGGGAGATCCCAGGCGGGGCATGTCCTGGGGCTGGGGGTAGAGGTGTTCAGGAGCTGATGGCATGATGATATTTTTCTGAGGGAAAGTAGCAATGGGACCCCCTACATCTGCCCCTGGTGACAGAGCAGGGAACAAGCTTATGCCCGTGTTTCAGAGGTGGGAGGGCATAAATCTGGGAACAGGAAGGAAAAATAGGCGAAGGAAGCTGTCTGGGTTGTCTCAGCCCCTGGTGAGACCCTATTCCATCAGTGATTTATGAGGTCTCCAGGGGGGCATGGCCACCAGGCACCTGTCAGCAAGCAGCCTGGGTCCAGGCTCTCCCAGATGGCACAGCCCCATCCTCTGTCCCCTGAGGGTGGTCCCTGACCCCACTCTCCCCATGCACTCAGCTCACAGCTAAGTGTCCTGGCTCAAAAACAGGACTGTGCACTGATGTTCCAGTGGTGCCACTGCAGCCCCAGCGTTGCTCTGGGAGGACATGGTTACTCCAGGGACTCTGTTGGCAATAGAGCAGGAGGTACCAATGCAAGAGACTTTTTTTAAGCTTTAGGTGACCCTTGATTTTGTGGTTGGGAGTCTGAGGATGGCAGCCATGGAGAAACCAGCAGCGAAAGGGACAAACTGTATGATCAGCATAGTTTTTCTCCCAAAAACAGGGGCTGCTGCTATGTCACCAAGTTGAGAAATCAGGTCTCTGTGCTCCCCTCTTGCTCCCGTGCCCTGCATCCATGGATAGTTAGTCAGTCAAAAAGCTTTTCATCATGTGCCTGTGATTTTCTGGGACATTTTTGTCCTCCTGATTAATGAGAAACAGTTGCCTCTTGGTTCATGGTGAGGACATACATCAGTTCTGTGGGTTCCCAGGGTCTCCTGGTCAGACACCAAGTGCTCCTCTGGCAGCTCTACTGGCTGGAAAACCTATGCCTTCCACCCACATGCCTTTTCAGGAACATGATTATTGAAAGAAAAAAAAAAAAAAAAAAAAAAAAAGGGAGAATAGAAAGTGCTTTTCCTGTTTCTTCCTCCTGTTGTGCTCCTCGGTTGAATTAATTAAACTGTTTGTCTCAAAATCTGCCCTCCGTGAATCTGCGCAATGTTTCTGATTAAAATGATCAGGTTTGGGGTCCAAGTTGTTTTGTTTTTATTACCAGCAAAACCTTTGGGCTGTTGTGCCTGGAAGACATCACCCTGGGAACAGCTGTGGTGAGAAGGGGATGGGATCTTCTCTAGCTGAGATGATGCAGATGGGACCAGACCCAGGTGATCCAGACCCCTGCTCACCTTGTGCCCTGCCAAAATCCAGCCATGCTTAGCAGGAGCTTTGTACTCTGAGCTCTGTCTGTTTTCTGCCTTCAGATCCACTCCTGGGCAAGACAAATGAAGTCGTGGCATGGCTGCAAGTGAGGACAAGTGTCTGCAGATTGGACTGGGTGATCTTGGAGGTCTCTTCCAACCTCAACATTCTGGGATTCTGGGATTCTGGGACCCTGCTTTAGTACCCCTCTGCCTTCTGCTGTGCTGGCCTCAGGGGGTGGTGGCATGGATGGGAAGGAGGACAGAGCTCTCTATTCAGGGATGGAGCTGGATAGTCTTGCTCAGACCTCCCATTGCCAGGGAAGCAGGCATCAGGGCAGTGCATTTTAGTCCACTGTCATGTCCTTACAGGTAAGCAGCCCCAAGGAAAGATCTTTTTCACCTCAAAAACAGTGATACTGGGGGATCTTCTCCATCATGCTGAGGGAAAACAGCACATTTCAGACACAAGTCCCTTAGATGAGATCATTTGCCTTCTTTCTCCTACCCTCCTCACCCTCAGTGTCCATCCTTTGCCCATCCAGCTGCTGAACAGCTGGAAAGGATCATGTTTGTCAACTGTCCATCACACACTTCAGCTCACCAGGACCCCTAGATGGCTGCACCCCTCTTTTTTTCTCCCCCTCCCTGCAGTCACAGCAAGGCCAGCTGCAAGCTGCTTGCTTCATACAGTGGCAGAGATGGGGCTACCCCTGCCAGGTGGGCTGGGTGCTCAAACTGATCCCTTCAGTTTGTTAGCAGAGGACTTTACTTGGACAGGGACAGCAACTTGCTGGGTGGGTGGCTACAGAAAACCTCTGCACACAGCTGGACAGATGCAGGATGATCAGAAATCTCATGTTGGCTTGTTGTCTTCTGGACACAAGAGCTTGAGGACTGCAAAATTTGGAGTCAATCGAGTAATGAGGAGACCCAGCCAGCAGCTACTGCCTGCGGCTGCAGAGAGGGATGAGCACAGGGGCCTCTGCCTGGGAGGACAGAGGGATAAAGGCCCTGCCCTGCCCAGGACAGGCTGCTCTGTCCATTGTGTCCTGCCAGGATGGGGGACATCACCCTCCCACACATCTCCTTCTGCTCTGAATGATGGAGGAGACTGCTTGGGGTGATTGGGGACACTGAGACCCTGGATCTGTGTCAGGATGTGTTATGGGCATGTACTCTTCTCTCTGACACCTCCGGGCATCTTTTCTCCAGCCTTGTTTCTTTCCTTAGCTTCCCCTCTGAAAGATCAGTGCCTTCTGGCCCCATGCTTTGCTATGTCCCTCAGCTGGTGGCTGGCTCCTGGGGTAGCACCAAACCCTTCTTGGGATTTTCCTGGACAGGGTGTATTAGCCCCTGTGTTTTTCTGCAGGAGTGCAACTGTGCAAGCTGTTTGCAGAAACAGGCTGGAGCTGTCTGCAAACCTTCAGGCTGGGTCTTCTCCTTAATCTCTGTGATTAGCTCAAATGGAGGGGAACAGCTGGGACACGAAGAGCTTGGGAAGTCAGACAAACACATATGAGATCCAAAGCTTCCCAGAAATTGCACTGTGATGAGCTCAGTGCCGAGGGACTGGAAGGACAGCTTTGTATTGGGGGCATCCTTGGAGTGGGAGAAGGGACCAGGCTGGGGTGGCACTGTGTGGTCTGCTGATAGCTTTGGCCAGCAGATGGTCTGGCAGCCAGGAGGGCACTGTCTGTGTGCTAGGTTGTGGGTTACACCTTCCCCTTGTTTATTGTTGTTCCTCTGGTCCTCTGCTTTGGTGCTTCAGGCTGGAAGACACCACTGGGTTTCCCAGTCCTAGCACTGCATGGTGCAGGACACAGAGCACTGTGGGGCTGCTCTGGATCCGGGAGGCATTGCTGCCTGCATGGAAACCCACAAGGGATGCTGCCAATCCCATGGTGGGTTTGGTGGTGGGCTTGGTCTGCAGGTCCCCCAAATGCAACTTTCTGCACCCAGCTCTTCCCGTGCAGCTTGGGGCCAGCACACTGGGGTCTCTCGTGCTTAAAGAAGCGCCCTGGAGATGGATGGATGCTGCACATTGGTTCAGGGAGGTCCTCAAAGAGGGATTTGAGGGTACGAACTCAAAGGGGCTGTGCCTAGCCCAGAAGAACTCTTCCAATGTCTGGTGCAGCTCACTTTAGCGTATACAAAATGCCTATTCCAGCACAGTGTGCTGAGCACAGGCACTGGCCACATCTTGGGACAGCAGGGATTTCCAGAAGATTTAGAAATAAAAAGTATGCCAATACTTGACAGGAGTACAGGATTGACCAGAGAGATAGTCTGTGTGCCTGAGGGGACACTGAGTCCCCTCGCACATCCCCAAGCTGGAGAACAGCTCTGGCAATTAAAGCAAAACAGGATTTTTTCTTGAAATCTGTGTATGACTAAGGAGATCCCAAGGCAGATAACATCAAGCAGGAAGGGAGAGTGCCTTGACCTCCAAGAGCTGCTTGGATGTTTGGAGCATTATCCTCATCTTCACAAGGCTCCAGCCAAAGTGGATGTGTGAGATCTCAGCTGGGTGCTGAGCTCAGGGCTGGCAGCCTGGAGACACACTGAATCTTTTAATTCCCCACAATACATCAGCACCTGCAAATTTCAGCAGGTTCCAAGAAGATCTATAGTCCTGGGGAGTAAAGATGTTAATACCATGAGGAGAGGAGATGAAAACGCATGAAATGAGAGGTGATGGGGTGAAGGGTATGGGCCTGATGATGGGAGGCAAAGGTCTCTCCCCAGGCTGAGGTGAGAGCCATGAGAAGTTAGAGCCGTCCTAAGTGCAATGTGGGCCATCCACTCTGGTTGCTCCAGCCTCCTCTTTTGGAGAGCAGAGTACTCTGTGTGCTTTTGGCTTTAAACACATTACCCAACCTTTGGCAATTTTTTACACATGCTGCCTTTTGGACACACTTACTCTCCAGAAGAGCAGAGCCACTGCAGCAGGGAGCAGAAGAGGAGGGGTCCTGCACCTCAGGGGTGCTCAGGGCATCCTGCCAGACTGTGGGAGGGCTCTGTTGAGCCTTGTGCCCTCCCTTCTGACCCTGAGGGCTGTCACCCCTCTGTCAAGGGGAGATGTTGGGCTGTCAAGGTCTTGCTGTTTGGGAGAGAAAATTCAGGTGGTGCTTCAGAGGAAATCCTTCTTTGTTGAAAAACCACCTGGTGTCCCTTTCCACTTTACCAGAGGCACCAAATAGAGGAGGTGTCTGTGGGGAGTGTTAAGCCCCTTAGCTGCATTTCTGAACCCTGCAGTGTTGCCAGCATTACAGGTAACCATGTTGGCTGTCCTTGCCCACCTGTTCAGAGGACGAGATGCTCTGAATTCTGCTCCCCACCTCTCCTGCCCTGCTACAGAGCTTTGGTTGTTGGATCATGAAATGATGTTTTCTTTTGTGGCAAGGATGGGAGATGGTTAAGCCTTTGGATTTCTGTGCTTAGTGCAAAGCTCCTTTTATTGGGTAGCTGGCACACAGCTTATGGGGGAGCTGGTCTTGCAGACCCCCATCAGTCCTGCTCCAAAGGGTGGGAGCAGAAGATGAATACAAGGAAATCAGGAGCAGCTTCAGGGCTTTCAGCACTGAGAGGGCACACAATGCACTGCTGCTGGTTTGTAAATCTTCCCCCCTCTCCCTCCAGTGAGGCTGTTGTTTTGCAATGCTGGCAACTCTCACTGAGACTTTTGGTACTGGAGCAGAGCCCTCTGCAGATGGGAATTAGGGCCGTGGCCTAATGGTCCTTATGGTCTCCCTGGGGGTGCAAAATCCCCTTCCTGATTGCAACCACAGTCAATTACTGTTGGGATACATGGGGTACGTTCCGGTCTGAATCTTGTCTTGGCAACCATGAGCTCCTCCAGACCTCTGTTACGTGCAGGGTCTGCTCTGCTGCCAAGGTTCTGGGACATGACCCATCGGGGGAGGCAAGGATGGAACCACTGGTCCTAAGGTGGGAAGCTGGGCCTTCAGGGTGCCCACAGTGTGAGGACCCATGGGTGTGTAGAGCCACTCAATGGCACTGCCACCAGAGCAGATCTCCTTTGAGTGCACAGGGATGTCCCTCTGCCTGGTGCCTACCTGCCACAACAGCCCTGCTTGCATTAGGACCCTCCCCATTTCACCGTGCACAGGGGAAAGGGCCTCCTGTGTCCATCAAACTGGTCTCTAAGGGGAGACAGAGTGGAAGAGGCACCCAGCTGAGTACAGGAAAAGCAACATTTGGAGTTGGGATGCTGCTTGAGATGCCGCATCCAGCCAGAGACCCTCTGAGCATTTTGGTCCAGCGGGTGGCCCCAGGCAGTGTGAGATGGGCTGGGAACAGTGCGAGGGGCTGGAAAGTCCCCTTGGGGCTGGGGGCCAGAAGAGGAGGCTGTTTACAGCAGGGAAAGAGCTGCAGGGCCAGAAGCTGGGAGAGGTCCTGGCGGTGTCTGCCTGCCAAGCCACTGGAATCACATCACAGGGATGGAGAGAGGACACACCAGCCCATCAGGACGAGGCAGCTCTGGGCTGTGGGAAGTACCAGATGGGCCAAGGCAGTTTGGTGGTATGCCTCCCCAGTTCAGAGAAGGAGGGTTTGGGCTCCTCTTCAGAAGAGACACCATCTTCATCACTGCTTTTCACCCAACATCCTTTTTTTTCAGGGCAACTTGGTCCTGTGCAGTGAGAAGCAGCTTACAGTTTGGGAGTGTGGGGAGGTCATAGGCATTTGGGTTAGATTCGTCCTCATCTCTGACCCGATGGCATCCCCAGAGCAAGCTGGGTCTTCCTAGGGGTTTTGGAAATCCTCTGCAAAATCTGCAAGTGCCACCAATTCTCCATCCCAGGGAAGACCAGGGGTCCCTCCTGCCCATCTTGGAATTTCCTTGTCATATTCTGGGAGGAGGGGGTATCTGATGTTTCTTGCTTTGGGTGATGTTCCTCATGGAAGCTGGATGTTGTAGATATGAGAGAGGTCAAACTGTTGGCCATGGCCAACAAACTAGATGGAGAGCTGTTTCCTGTGCTCTGGTCTGGCCCTGCAGGGTCTTTTTGAGGGGGAAAGCTGGTGTGACACAAAATGTTTGGGTGGCCATGAAAGCTGCACAATGTCCTGTGCCATTACAGACATCTGTTAAAGCTTCCCACATGCATAAAGGGGGAGTTCTGGCTTGGATATGATATATCATGTCTTCTAAAATCTGTTCTTTCAGAGCCTTATCCATTTTTTTCCCTGCTTTTTCTGAAAGGTTGACTGCAGAACTGGATGCTCTAAGCAGTGTTCCGATTGTGCACAAGAATGCATCAACTGAAACGCCTTGTCTGTGATTTTCCAGTGTCTGTTCCAGCCACACATTTTGTAAATACAGGTCATTTTTTGCTGCTAAAACTATTAAGACTGGGAATAAGATGGACAGCAGGGCTATCTGGGTTGTGCTCATGGAAAAGAAATTGACCTGATAAATCATGACAGCGGGTTCAGTTGATGATAGCTCCTTGCTGTGGTCATCCAGGGTGAAGATAACCATTGCTTCACATCTGCCCAAATAGATCTCTCTGATTCTTGTGCTTTCACCTCAGCAACAGCAGGAGATTGGCTCTTGAAGTATGTGCTTCAGGGATCCCACCTGGACTTCCACATCATCATGGACAGAGCTGGAGAGGGTTGGGGAAACTCTGACCATGAAACAATAGGGTGTAGATGAGAGATATGGCAGATATGAGTCTCTTTTGGAACCCAAAGTGGGACTTGAAGAGTATGAGACAGTGACAGATTTCACTGGAGTGTGTTAGACTGAATTTATAGCTGCTGCTGCTCTTTAGCTACTAATTGGCAGGCTCCTGTGCTTGCCATGGGTCTTGCTTGCCTCACTGTGTGTTAGAGCCCAGGGCTTGTTAGTGTCTGCTTTCTGCTGTCACTGCTTGCTGTGCTGCTGTGCTGCTTGTCACCTTCTTCTGCTGTGCCTGGGACCACTTTGGTAACAGGAGTGGTGATGCTCTTGGACAGACAGACAGCCAGGGCAGGCTGGAACTTCAGTGTGGTCTCAAGTCAAAGGGACTGTGACCTGTGGCTGAGTCCACCTCCAGGAGCAGGTGCACCCCAAGATGTCTGTGGCCATGGATATGCCCATTTTGCAGCAGACAGACACTGAGGGATTGGGTAAGGCCATGCTGGGACACCTTGAAGTATCTGCTGCCCATGGAGAAGTCAATGACACAGCAGGTGTTCATGCAACACAACACAACAACAGGATAGGTGAGGACCTGTCCTGATTAACCACAATAACAGATGGAGCCCAAGCTAAATTAATTAAATGAATGTTTTATCGACATTTTATAGGGTTGACGCATGGAAAAAGAAAATAATACCTCTATATGTAAATCAAGGGATGGGAAGGAGGGTGGTGGTTTATGAGGACTGTGTGGGACCTGAGCATGACTTAAAGTGGTATCAAGAGTGGAGATTGTACTGGCTCTGCCTGGTATAGCGTTAGGTTTGGGGTTTTTTTTAATAGTGGTTTGTATGGTGCTGCTTTTTGGATTTGTGACCAAACCAGTGTTTGCACAGCTTTTCTGTAAGCTGTGGGTTCACAAGAAGTTGTGAGGGGACACAGCCAGGACAGGTGACCCCATCTGACCAAGGGGATATCCCATACATTATGGTGTCATGGTCTGCATCAAACTGAGGGAAAGAAGGAGGAGTGGTGGGGGGAATGGGGAAGGCTCACTTCATCACCATGATAAAGGCTTTCCTGGAAGTGGCTGAATGCCTGCCTGATGATGGGAAGAAATGAACTGATTCCTTACTTTGACTTGCTTGTTCACACAGATTCTGCTTTACCTATGAAATGGTCTGCTAACCCATGAGTTTTCTCTTTTACCCTTCTGATTCTCTCCCCCATCCCACCAAGGAGGATCATGTAAGCTGTGTTTTTGGCTGCTTCCTGGCACTAAGCAGCTAAATTAAAGCACTAGATCATCCTGGCTTAAGGTAAAGCTGTGCTACCCCTGGTCTGTGATAATACATTCTGCCCAACTCAGCACTAAACACGAGTCCTAAAAAAATCTATAAAGGCTCTGGAGAGAGTGGGAAAAGAAGGGAACAAGCACTGAATGATTTCCCTCTGGGAGCCCATGGGAAGATCTGGGCTTGGACTTATCTCCCTGCTGACTGGAGTGAGAAAGCCAAGGATCATGGGATGGACACAACTGCCAGAGATGTGTCCTGAGGGGCTCCAGGGATTGTGGTGTTTGTCTGTGTGAACAGGAGTCCAATGGGATGTAGCTGAAGTGGAGGCAGCAGCAAGCCTCAAGGATGCTGCCCCTGCCTGTTGAGTAATACCAAAAATAACAAGTTGTCATGTGGACCTCTTCCTTGTTTCTTTAACCTTGCCTGGGTGCAGCCATGTGAGGGTCTGCAATGCTGGCAGCTGTCTCAGGGACCTTCAGCAATGGAACAGAGCCCTTTGCAAGTGGAAATCAGGACTGCAGCCCTCGTGGTACACTTTGGGGGGGGGGGGGGGAATCCCCTTTGTGACTGTGACCACAGTCAGTCACTCCTGGGGGATGTGGGACTCAGTCTCTCCCTGAGAGCCCTGATCACCTCTGCAGCCTGTGGGGTCTGCTCAGCTGGTTGGGATGGGACACACTGAGGGGTATAGTGGTGTATCTCCTCCTCTTCCAGATGCCTGGGTCTCAAGTCTTGCAAACTGCCTAAATGACTTTTCCAGAGCTGACATTGCAGGTCTGTGGGGCTTTGGCAGGCAGACACCGCCAGGACCTCTCCCAGCTTCTGGCCCTGCAGCTCTTTCCCTGCTGTAAACAGCCTCCTCTCCTGGCCCCCAGCCCCAAGGGGAATTTCCAGCCCCTTGCACTGTTCCCAGCCCATCTCACACTGCCTGGGGCCACCTGCTGGACCAAAATGCTCAGAAGGTCTCTGGCTGGATGCGGCATCTCAAGCAGCATCCCAACTCCAAACACTGTTTTGCTTATGTTCATACAATCATAGAATCACAGACTGGTTTGGTTTGGAAGGGACCTTAAGCATCACCCAGTTCCAACACCCCTGCCATGGGCAGGGACACCTCCCACCAGACCAGGTTGCTCCAAGCCCCATCCAATCTGGCCCTGAACACTTCCAGGGATGGGGCAGCCAGAGTTTCTCTGTGCAACCTGGGCCAGTGTCTCACCATCCTTACAGGAATTATTTTCTTCATAATATCTAATCTATATCTGCTGTTTTCAGCTAGAAACTGTTACACTTCTTTATGTCCAGCAGGGTGCTCCTGCATCTCTGCATCCTCCTGGACAGACTGATTTGTTGGCCAGGTCAAATGGCCACTCTTGACTCCCCAGATCTTTGATGTATGGGGTTAGTTTCTGCCCAGTGTGTCCTGGGGAGGAGTTACTATACACAATCTGGGTCTACTTGTTGGTGCAGGGAGTCCTCTCTTCACTGCTTCTGTCTGCCTGGGTTCAGGAATGGCCCTCAGGTCACTGTTCATGTCTTCAACTGGAGTCAGATATTGCCAGGTTTTGACATCTCTTTTGCTCTGTCCTGCTGCTCTGAATTGCTGTTAATGACTATTTATATTTAGGTATGGAGTACATAACTTCTTCTTAGCTCTAAATTATTTCTGGGCAGAATGATACCCCTGCAGCCTCCCTGGCCATTTCCATCTCTTCCAGCAACTTTTTCCTCTCTGTGCGGGCTGCTGGGAAGGGCTCAGCCATCCATGATTCTGGTGGCTTCTGGCACTCGTGCTCCTTCTGATGCCAAGTCCACATGCCTGAGGCCCTTGAAGCTGTCAGATAACACAGTGATTCCCTGTCTGCTGTTGGTGTCCAGCAGCTCCTATCCCTGGGGGGCTTAGTCTCATTTCTCTTTGCTTTCTCTCATGCCCAGAGAAGCTGTGGCTGCCCCATCCCTGGAAGTGTTCAAGGCCAGGTTGGAAGGGGGCTTGGAGCAACCTGGCCAAGTGGGAGGTGTCCCTGCACATTGAAAGGGGGGCTGGACCCTTCTAGCCCAAACCAGTCTATGACTCTCTGAATTTCCACTGGTGTCTGGGTTTTGGGTGGCTGCTTCCCTGGCTGGAGTTGCCAGCTGAGCCATCAGCAGGGGCAGAACTCTGGTGCTTTTCATTCCTGGCAGAAGCAAATCCAGCTCCATGGTTATGTTCCATATGTTGTGTATACCCAGTTCCATCCAGTTCCATAGAATCATAGAATGGCTTAGGTTGGAAGGGACCTTAAAGATCATCTGCTCCAACCTCCCTCCCACAGGAAGGGCACCCCTCAGCTACACAAGGTTGCTTAAAGCCTCATCCAACCTGGCCTTGAACAGCTCCAGGGAAGGGGCACCAAAAAACTCCTTCTCCCTCTCCTCTTCCCTCTCCTCCCTCTCCTTTTCCCTCTCCTTTTCCCTCTCCTCTTGCCTCTTCTTTTTCCTCTCCTCTCCTCTCCTCTCCTCTCCTCTCCTCTCCTCTCCTCTCCTCTTCTTTTCTTTCTCTTCCTGAGCTATCCCAGCTCCCTCAGACTCTCCTATAGCAGACGTGCTCCAGCCCCTGGATCATCTTCTGGCCCTAAGGACTATGAAACATCTATGTCAAAAAACAATTTCTGTGTTCAAGTACAGAAGATATATATTCCTCTACTGGCTTCTACAAACTCTCCAGAGCCTTCTTGATGTTTTACTTCATTTCTCTTTGGCCATCTTTAATTTTTTGCCTTCTTTTCCCCTCTCCTGATGAACTTGCCACATGTGCCAGCTGTTGTTTGCTCTGGAGGCTGTACCTGGGCTCTCCAGCCCATGGATCTGAGCTCATGCCAGAAGCATGGGGCACAGTGGCTGCTGGGCAGACTCTGGGCATACAAAATCCGATGTTCCAAGATGGAGAAGGAGTGGTTTTGTCTCTGACAACACTCAGACAGCCTTTTTTTTCCAGCAGTTTCTCAAGTTGCTCTGAATTTGCACACCAGGACAACGCCTTTGCATGAAGCGTATGCAATGTGTGCATCCCTGCCCAGACAGAACCCAGACATCCCACCCATCCCAGACCACCCAGAGCTCCTGGTTTGGCTGGTACCCATGGCATGCCTTGCTTTAGGGGCTTCTGATCACTTTCCCATAAGAGGATTTATCACTCCTTACACCTCCACTTTCAGAAAAAGCTGGTGCCAGTCTCCATAGGTTTTGTTACGACATACAAGGAACTGTGGGATTTCTGGGTGGGGGATTGAGGGGCTTCTCTGCGGAAGAGGGGGGAGGATGGTTCTGTGGTTGGTGGAAGGGCTGAGAGGGGATCAGTATTTGAAAACATTTTCCAAGCATCAGCTGTCATCCCTGCAGCATCTGCTTCCTGCCCTAGCATCACTGCCAAGTGATGGGTAGCCCCTCTCTGTGTCCTCTCCCAGCATGACCCTTGGCCACCCCATGGAGGTCTCTGCTGCACCACAGAGAGACAGGCTCTGAATATGTATTTGACACTGGATGTGTTTCCTGCTGACATAGTGACAAGTGTGCAGACTCACAACAGCCTGAGCTCAAAGGATAACATGTCAGGTGAATCCTGGCTCAAGGTGGGTGAGAGCTGAGCAACCTTGGGCTTTCCACAGGGAGGCAAAATGCAGATCTTGCCTGGTCCCTTTATTGTGGGTGAATGGGAGTGCTGTGGGCAGCACTGCACACTGGACAAAGAATATTGTAGAAATGGATTATCTTTCCACAGTGCAAGACCTCCTTGTGTCCCTCTCTACCCGCTTGTCAGCACCCTGCAGTTTTTCCAGCATCAAGCCTTTCCTCCCCCAAAGCAGCTGAGACACTGTGCAGGCATACTAACATCTAAAGGGTTAATTCTTTGCACAGGGAAAACAGATTGCCACCCCAGTTGTGTGTGGGGGTGTGTGTGGGGGTCAAACTTCTTCTGGCCAAAGACCCTCTCCAAGCCTGTCCATCTCCAGCATCCATGTGTGGCGAGGGGACTCCCAGGGAGCTGCTTCCCTGCTCTTCCCAGCATCTTGTGCTCATCCTGCTCTTCCCATCAGTCTCACCCCAGTGCAGGGGGATGGAGCAGCAGCCAGCAGCTCGTGTGCTTCCAGCAATTCTTCCCTGTTTCCCCAGGACCCTTTCACTACACAGCATTTCTATATGGTGTGCCTGGCAGGCAGCCCTCTCCCTTTCCCAGCCACGGGGTTTTTCCACTCTGGACTTCGCAAACTACCTCTGTGCTGGGTCCTGGGGCTCTTCAGGAAGGAACTCACTGGTCAGTGGGTTGAATGGAGCTGCACAACCCTGTTCCTGTTAGCAGTGACTTTAGCTTGGAGCCAGCATCCAGAAGGATTTGGAAATTCCCAGTCCCCCTGGCTGGCTCCCCTTGAGTCCACTCCAGGAGCCTCTGTCCCCAGCCCTGAGCCACCTGGAGAGAAGACCCCAGGTGTAGTCGAGCAGGAGAGAGCTGGGGGCTTTTGCAGGGCAGAGGGGCAGCCCAGAGCTGGGTGAGCAGAGGGTGAGAAGACAGGATCTCCTGGCACTGCAAGGTGAGATTCCAGGAAACTGTAATGCTGGAAGTGAGGACAGTAACTTTTAGGCAACTTCCAGGTGCTGGTGCTTGGGTGTGAAGTGCAAACATGGGAAGAATTTGGGTTGGAGGCTTGAGTGAGTCCCTGCAAGTTGCCACAGGAGTGCCAGCTGGGAAAGGCTCACAAGCAAGGAGGTTTGGTGGCTTTTTCTGTGGTCCCACTGGTTTTGCACTCATGGAATGCAGGGGCACCAGAGTCTCTGCCTAGGACAGCCTCCCCTCTTCTTGCAGTCTGGAGGCCCCTCCATCACTAGGTTGCAGAGGGCTTCCTGAGCATGCAGACATAATTGGAGACACCATTGCACAAAGCCCTGTTACAAAGGTTTGGTCTGACACAGGACCTGGGGACAGGAAAAGCCTCTCTGCATATGGGACACCACAGAGGAGCACCTTGCCTGGTTACATGCCTCTGAGAATGCCTGATTCCATCATGCACCTCTGAGCTGGTGGCTGCAGGAGCCAGAGCTGGTGAAATGGGATTTTATATGGGTGTGTGCAAGAAATTTTACCTGGTCAGAGCACATGCTGGTGTCTGCTGGTGTTAGGGAAATCCTTGTCTCCAACCCCACTCACCACAGCTCCTCTCTATCCCAGAAGTTGCCTGCAAACAGAGATGCTCAATCCTCTTTCATTGTCAGAAGCTCCTTGCTTGCTCCCTGGACTGGGGGGGCGGGGGGGGGGAGAGGATGCCAAGTGACAAGGCAAGGGTCTTGGGGAGAAACGAGTGAACTGGGGGCTCTGAGGGAAGGGAAGCAGGCAGGGAGAAGGAGCATGGAACTCCATTCCTGTTTCCATGGGGCCCTGCTGATCAGGCATGCAGGTGCACCTGTGTTGCTCAGCCAGAGCACTGGCCAAGTACCCCTGCCCTTTGGTCCCTCTTGAGTCCTCTCTAATCTGCCTTTCATGGACAGCTTGGAGGAAGGGTCTGCTCATCTGGCTGCTTTCCTCAGGGTGCAGATCACAGCATCCACGAAACTGCCAAAGACTGATGGCTGTGAAGGGAGAGTGTGCCCTGACCCTCCTCAGCAGCTCAGGCTGCATTTGGGGCTGGCCTCTGGCCAGAGGATGTTGCTGCTGAGTTGTCTTGAAAACACACAGAGAGCCAGGGACTTTCCAGGCGCCTGCTGCAGAGGCTGAAGCTGATCCTGGAAGGAAGGGATCTGGGGCCCCAGAGCTCTCCTGGCTCCTTTGGTAGCAGAGAGAATCTTAGGATGGACTGGTCCATGCAGAGGGCAACCTGAAGTGTCTCCCCTCCCTCTGCATCCCTTGTCCTCATACCAGAGAGGTGCTGAGACAGACTTGAAGGCTGTGGGATTAATGATCCCCCAGCTTCTCCAGCACATGGACCTGCAGTGGGAGAGTGCCCCAGATGTGGTTAAGGGTCATTTAGATATAGTGTTGGGGGATATGGTTTAAGGGAGAACTTTGTAGAGTAGAGATGCTGGTTGGACTCGATGATCCCAAAGGTCTTTTCCAACCTGAAATATTCTATGATTCTATGTGCCAGGGGTGGGGGTTCATCCAGGTGCTCAGCTGGGCATTGCTTCCTGTGGAGGCTGCATTATTAAGAGCTGAAACGACAATATGAGTGACTCCACATGGCTCTCCTTTTCCTGTCTTGATGCCATTGGTACTTTGGGTTTGGAGGGATGGATGACTGTGCACAGGACACCTCCAGGGGCCAGTTCCCCATGCTGCCAGGCACCCTGGGGACAAGCACCCATAGCTGACCCACTGCTGCCCATGGTCCCTGCCTGCCTCATGCCTGAAGGGGCTGCTGCCTGAGACCACATCAACCTGGGTGCTGCATGAGTGTGTGTGGAGAGCTGCATCCCCTCAGCTGAGCACTGGACCCATGGGTACTACCAGTGTGGGACCTCCCTTTTTCTCTTCTGCACAGGTGATGGAGGAAGCTCCAAGAGCACTGCTCTGTATTCCTACCCTGCCCCAAGCACCTAGTTTGTCCCTGAGGAAGGCAGCAAGACGCAGCCACTTGTAGAGCTCCTTGCCCAAGAGAAGGCTGCAGGGCAGTTGCTGCTAAGCCCCATCAGCCTGACTCCATCATTGTCCCGTGTTTGCTGAGGGGCTGAGATCCTGGGCATCTAATTGCTACTCTGCTTTCTGCAGCATCTTTGTCTCCCCCTGTGTTACTCATTGCCCTTGAGAACTGTTTATGAGTTATCAGGATTCTTATGATTTATGATTCTTATCAGGAATATGTGAGAACTCCTAGGGTTGCACCCCAGGGTGCAGGCAGTGAGGCCAAGGAAAGGGCTTGGCCCTCAGTGGCATCAAGGAGACCCTCTTGGAGCTCTCCATCCCATCAGGGCTCCTCAAACACAACTGGCATGGCAGCAGGACTGGGGTTGGATGAGGGACAAAGGGCCAGGATGGATGATGATGAACTGTTAGCATTGGGGTGGCGAAGTTGGGGATGGAATGGTGAAAGGAGATCCTTCCTGATGGAGGCTGCCTAGGGGGCTGGAGAGATGCTGGGACCCATCTCTTCTCAGAGGCACCTTGGGGCAGGGTGAGAAGCAGCAGCACTGGATGCATCAGAGGAAATACTATTAAATACAGAAGGAAATGTTTTCAGCATGAGAAGATTTCAAGCACTGGCACAGGTTGTCCAAAGAAGTTGGGAAATCTCCATTCTTGATCATTTCCAGACTATGATCACAAGAAAATGTGTAGCTCTCTGTCCATTTGCTGCTCAGAGCAGGACTGGATTGCTCAGGGCTTGGTCTGGCTATATGGTCATCTCTTTGGGTGGCCTTTACCACCACAGGGGTGTTCAGCTCCTTCAAGGTCCACTTCTTCACAGCCCCTGTCTTGCTGCATGAGGTAACACCATCTTGACTGAGTATTTTGTCTGTCTTGAACCTCAGGAGGTTCCCATCAGCCTGTTCCTCCAGCTTGTGGATGTTCTTGATCAACATCAGCTCTCCAGTTTGGTGTCACCACCAGTGTGTGGTGGGCTGTGCTATCTCCCCCAGCCCTGTCCCCACACATCCCGTCCCTACAGATGTGTTCAGCTGCTAGAGGAGGTCCCTGAGACAGATGGACAGGGATGGATGGCTGGGATGTGGGGTCACCCTTAGTCCCTACTCACTCATGGGGTGGCCAGCTGGCTTAGTATCACAGCTCAAGGTGGGGAAACAAAAGAGATTTTTCGTTTCCCTAGTGGCTTGGACACCAGCCAGGTCCCTGCCTGGAGAACAAACAGGCAAGCAGCAACACCCAGCCTGCCAAGAGCAGGTAGAGGCAGGCTGGAGGAGTGGGAAGGACACAGGAGCCCGTGAATTCATGTGGCTCTGAAGGCTGTGTCTCCGGTGTGTCCTCCCCCTGGCACCCCATGCTGTGATGGGCAGCTGGAAACAAGACGGGGCACATCTTAAAAAAAAAAAAAGGAAAAACAGGAAAAAAAGAGAAGAGGGTCTCGCAGTTTACAGGAATCCCCCCACCCTCCCACTTCTCCTTCACCCAGCCCTCGTCCGGCTGGTGGGATGACTGCCAGGCTGACCGAAAATGAAAGCAAAGCTTGGGCAGATAAATAGCAGCAGCCTCAGCACAAGGCAGCAGCTCCGGTCCCGCTCACCCCGGCCGTGCCCGGCTCCTCACCCACCATGGCTCCGCGCCTCCTCCTGCCTTTGCTCCTGCTTATTGCCACCTTCCTCCTCATGGTCTGGGCTCAAGGTGAGGAGCTCGAAGCCCTCTTGGGTGGGATGGGGCGGGGGGTGGGTGCTCGGGGTGTATCTGGGTGGAATGTACGGCGTTGGCTTGCAGTGCTTCGTTGGGCTGGGATCGTGTGTGTGTGCCCGGGCAACAGAACCCTCAAGCTGAGCAGCACGGGCAGGGGGATGAAGTGAAGTGCCTTTGCAAGGTACCCTGCCTCAGTTTCCCCTCTGCTGGCAGTGAAATCGGTGTCACTCTGGATCAGAATCCAACCTGGAACTGGGTCCCAGGGTTGAGAGCTGCGGCCCCAGAATCTCTTCCACCAGTGACACCGAGCAAGCTCTGTGCTGTCTGCTGGCCGTACTCTGCTCCCCCAGGGCTGGGAAGGTGCCTTGGCTTGGCAAGGGACTGAGATGCCACATGCTCTGCTTGCTCCCAGGCCCCTCAGCCTCAGACTGCTGCCTGAAGCACAGCCAGAATATTGTCCCTGAAAGCATTGTCAAGTCCTACAGACTCCAGGGACCAGAGTCAGGATGTCCTCTGCATGCTGTTGTGTGAGTACCCCGTGGGGTCAGGATGGAACTGGAGCAATTTGGCTCCAGCTGAGCCCTCCCTCCCCCCATGTCCTTCCCTGTGCCCACCCCCAAGCAAACCTTTCTGCCTGCACCCCCAGGTTTACCACCAGGAGGAATAAGAAAATCTGTGCCTCTCCCGCCAAACTCGATGTTCAGATGACGATGCAGAACTTGGACAAGAAGAAGAATGGCAAGAAAGACAAGAAGAAGGGGCAGCCCCCACGTCCCAGGGGCAGACCCAAGAGGCCGAAGCAGCAGCAGGTCTAAGCCAGGCCTGAAGCTGTAGGTGTGTGCTGGGGGGACAGGGGGAAGGAGGGGGAAGCAGAGTGATGGTGTGAGGGTGCTGACCCCCATGCTGACATCCCTCTATGGGAAGATGGATGTCCAGCTCCTGGGACTGAGCCTGGGAGGGCTGCCACAGCCCTGGCTGGAGCATGGAGGTCTTTAGGGCAGAGTTCCCTCCCGGTCTGTGCTTGCCTTAAAATCAGATTTTTTGCTGGGAGCAAGGCAATACTTGGGTATGGAGAAGGCAACACCCCCCTGGGCTGGGGTGGGCACTCTGTCTGAGACCCTCTCCACCTCACCACCCCCTCCTTGCTTTCCTGCCCTCTAGGACTGATGCTTTCCCCATAAATGACTGACACACCGCCTGGCAATGGACACCCAGTGATTGCCCACCAGCCCCGGGGCCGTTCCTGCTGCAGAGATCTCCCCAGCTGGGACCCCCTGCACTGTCTGGGTGCTTTCTGCAGAAGGGGTCACCCAGGTCCTCACTTGCCCCACAGCCAGGCCAGTGAGGACCTGGACCCAGATGGGAGCTGAGCCACAGCCCCAATTGGGAGATGAGCAGTCTTCCCACCAGAGGGGATTTTTGTAGCCTAGCAGGATGGCAGCTTTTCCTATGACTCTGTTGGGGGATTTTATACATTTGTTTTTATATTTAAAAGCTCTGCTTTCATACAGTCTTCCTGCAAGGCTCTACTTCTGGCTCCTGGTGCTTCAGAGTATCCTTTACACTGCAGGCTGGCTTTTCTAGAGGATTGTTCTTATTTTTATACCAAATAAATAAGAGCTGCATTCCCTCTCACGTGTTTGCTCCTTTTTAGCTTGCAGGGCTGTGGGGTGCCAGGCAGCTCCCATGTCCATGTGTCCCTGTCTGGGATGCTTGCTGGGTGCTGAGATGCAGAGTTTGGAGACAAGGGGGTGTGACAGTATGGCTACATGTATGGGCTCTTCTAAGTTTTCCTTTCAGCTTTTAAAACATGTTGTTGCAGTCTGAAGAAAGATAGTCAGGATTAAAAACCTCACTAAATTCTCATTTACTTTTTTCCCAAGCCTGATAAGCTCATGGTGAAAACTGCACACGAGGCTGTGCAGGTGGGGTGGGTGGAAGACTTTGCAATATCCATTGCAGACACATGGCAACTGTTTCAGAGCAGCTCTCACAAATATTTTGTAAAATGATATTGCAATTAGAGCAGGGAGAGATCTGCAGGACAGAGCTGGTGAAGAAATCCCATCTCCACATGCTTGTAAACTCCCCCCAGCCTGCTGAGGAGAAAGATGAAGGGATTTTTACAACAGCTGCAGTGGTGTCAGCTTGCAGAGACTTCAGATGTGGACTTTGGTCAGTAAAGGTCTATTAAGTTGTATAATTGCAATAATAGGATTTGCAGAGTATCAGCCTAACAGTATCAAAACAGGCTGTGTGTGGTAATTAGAGTCAAGCTTGGACCTGAGGCTTTCTATCAAAACCATTTATCTGGCTTCATTGCTTTATTAGATGGTCATTTAGGTTTATGATTTTGTGGCTGTGTAAAGAAACTGTGAAGTCCAAGATACTGGCCCCAAGCATGGTCTGGAGGTTGGGCTGGCTCCATGCTGCCCTTTCCTCCACATGGGAGGACTATGTCTCAGGCTTTTGGACAGGATGGGAGGCAATAAAATACATCCTTTACAACCAAACTCACTTTTTCTGGCTGATGTGATGAACTTGCCGAAGGGGAGGGGCAGGGAGGGCTGCATGGGGAGCTGCTCTCCTGACTTTTGCAGCCCCCCTTTGGTGCTGCATCCATGGGGTGCAGGAGCTGCTGGCACAGGGGAGGGGCACTGCACAAGTCCCCTCTCTTGCAGCTGTGTTGCCCAGCTGGGTGAAGATGTCCTGTCTGCTGAGCTGTCCCCACAGAGAGGTCCTGAGGTGCCAGCAAACACGGGGGCACAAGGTGTTTTCACAGGGCTTCTTTTGCTGGTGTCTCAGCCTGTCCCTCCAACTCTGACTCTCTGAACAAGCACTGTTTGGTAAAAGCAGATGCTCTGTGGCTGCTTTGGGAAAACAGCACTAAACCAAGTTATTAATGAGCTGTGCTCTGGCCTGGGCTGTGCTGGGAGCCTGGGAACTGACACCAGCACACAGTGCCAAGCCAGCCCTGGGGTTGTGGGGAACACGCTGCATCCAGCACTGTGAGGATAGCCCTGGACTCCTTCTGATGTTGGCTATGAATTGAAACAAGTACATTTGTGGGGAAAGTCACATGAAAGAGAACAAAGACACTTGTAAAATAATAGCAGAGCTCGCATAGCAGTGAAGCGGCAAGAATAAGAGAAAAACATATCCCAAGTAGTCAACAGCCCACCCTTGAGATGTAAGCCTGCAAGTGCTCCCCACAACTTGCCTTGATTATATCCTTGAGCACTAGATAGCAAACAGTGACTGATTAGACTCACCCCATTAACATCCCATGAGCCTATTAATGTATCATGTCATGTTTTAGGACTGGCTGGTAACAAAGGGCCATGTACCCACTCACTTCCTCTCCCCCATTTCAAGATGGCAAGGAGGAAATCCACCTACAACCTGGTGAATCAAGACAAGGACTAGAAAGGTCTCACTCACCAATTACAGTCACAGGCAAAACAGACTCAGCTTGGGAAAGAAATCAGTTTAATTTATCATTAATCAAAGCAAAACACGGCAAAGAGAAAACACAAACCAGAGCTCGAATATTTCCCCCCACCCCTCCCTGCTTCCCCGGGCCCAAATTCCTTTGTTCTTGGAATCCCTACCTCCTCCCCCCCAGCAGCACGAGGGAACAGGGAGTGGGGTTTACAGTCAGGATGTCACAGGTTGTTTCTGCTGCTCCTTCCTCCTCAGGGAGAAGGATTATCCCATGGGATAAAGTCCTTTGCAAACCCCTCCAACGTGAGTCACTCCCACCAGGTATCGAGTCACAGCTGCTTCTGGCAAAGTCCCCTCCTCTTGGCACAGTGTCCTCCATGGCTGCACATCCACATCTACTCCACTCTGATCCTTCAGGGACTCTCCACTGTGCTCCTCCATGGGTTGCAGGAGGACAGCTGCTATCTCACCACAGGATGTAGGGAAATAGCTCTGTTCAGGCCCCCTCTCCTCCTCTTTCTTCACCAACCTTGCTCTGGCATTGCTCTCAGGTTCCCTAGTATTGCTCTCTCCTCCTCATCATCCCTCTTTTGCCTTGAAGTCTTACAGATAGTTGTTTCCTCTTCTTAAATATGTTAATTGCAGATTTGCAATGGGTGGAGGTGCATTCATTCTCACTGATGTCCTCAATATTGGCCAGAGGTGGGGTTGGGCATTTTGGAGCTGAGGAAGCTTTCAACATCTTCTTACTGGACCCATGCCCTCCCCTGCACCACATCAACCCAGAACATATTTGCATATTAAAATGCCCACCCATGGGCTAGAGGGACCCCAGCTGACAAACATCCCCCCACTCTGAGCATGCATAGGGAAGTTCTCTAGCACTATCATTTTAGATGGGAGCAAAGAACTAGTCAGCCATTCGTGTAAAGGAATGATAGAATACAATGAGAGATAAAGCAGTTTGACAAGTTTCTGTGTATAAAAGTGTCCCCTGTATTTCGGGAAGCTGAGCTCCCTTTGTGCAGTACCACCCAGCTGCCTTTCCTGTGCACAACTGGGTATTAAAGTAAATATCCTAACTGTGTCTGGATTGGCTTCTCACACACAGGGTGGTGGGCCCCACTTTTGGATCAACAGCTCTTCTGCCGGTCACAGTGTCAGGAGATTGTGAAATGACTGAAAAAAAAAAAAATGAAAAAAAAAAAAAACAGCCCTATAAGTGATGTCCAGCTGAAGAACTCTAAAAGCAGCAGAAGCAGCAAAACAAAAGCAGATGGGAGGAGCAGGCTGGCACATGAAATGTATCCTCATGTCTCTGCAGCTGCATATGTCAACATTGCATGTGTATTTTTGTGTATTTTTTCTTTTCCTTCACATGGTGGGTGGGAATTTGGCTAAAACAGGTTATAAGGACATGCCCATGGGGGGGAGTATGCTCAGTAAGACCCTGAAAATTACCTTAAAAGCAGGGCTTTGTGGAAGAGCTTATGCTGTGCTCGGGTACCTGCTCAGGAAGACACATGGGCATGGATGCACAAACTCAGCCCAACATGTGCCTGTGCCTGCACAAGTGTGGGTGCTTGCACACCACTTCCAACTTCACTGCAGAACACTGATTTTAAGGAAACCAAAGTGCCAGGGTTAGTGGGAGCCTCTTGCTAGTGAGACAGGTGGCTGCAGTGCTGCCACAATGAGATGGTACCAGTGAAACATCTTCAGAAGATGTCCTGGAAGAGACTGAAGGGAGAGGAAATGGGCTGGGATCTGGAGTGTGCAGCAGGGACCAAAATCTGCCCCATGGATGAGCAGAATCCACAAACTCTGACATAAAGGGGATGTTGTACTGTGATCCTGCATGGAGCAGAGGTGGAGGGTTCAGTTGCACCCCACTGTGGGGCAAAGCAAGGTCTTTGTATGTGCAAATACAGCCCAGCACCAATGCCCTGTGTGATGGGGCAGCAGGTGTGCAAGGGAGGTCGATGGTCCCCTGGACATTCTGCAGGAAAGGTGTGGATGTTGGAGATGTGTCAAGCAGAGCAAAAAGAGTTAGGAGAGATTGGCAACCCACTCTGGAGCAGAAAGGCTTCAGTGACAGCAGAAAGTAGCCAGACAAGACAGAAAATAAAGAAGTCTGGAACCCAGGCCAAATGATTGGCTCAGGTCAGATGATGCACAGATGATGCTCTGGGCTTCGTCCAGCAGTGGAGACTGCTGGGCTGCAATGATGGGCTGAGCTCCAGCAAGGCTGACCTAAAGACTCCCACACCAGGTTTGGCCAGACATCCTGTGCTCTTCCTGAAATGCAGGTGCTGCAGCAGCCCCAGGCATGACCAGGGCTGTTTCTGGGCCTCATGTGCTAGAGGGTCTATGGTTTCCTTTTGGTGCTCTCTCCATGGCCCTCCTGGGGTCTGCCATGGTCTTGAGAGAAGAGATGAGGTGGAGAAGTGGGTGGTGGGCTATAGTGGCTCCTACCCTCCCTGGCCCAAGGTATTTCCCAGTCCTGACCACACCTTGGCACAGGCTGTCCCCAGCCCAGAGCCTCCTCTCAGCCCTTTCTCCTTGCACTGAGTCCCCAAGTGCACTTCTTTCCCTGCTCTCCATCTTGCTGACTGGAGATCCTCAGCCTTGGGGAGTCCTTGTGCTGCTGGTCTTCCTTCCACTTCCCCAAACCTCCAGGTTCCTTCACTTCCCTCCCCTCCCATCCTGCTAGGGATTGCAGCCTTGTTCCTGGGCTGCAGCTCTCCAAGGTGCAGTGGAAGAGGGTCTTGTCTCCTCTGAGGATGACCTGCATGGGGGCAAACACAGTCATGTCCCAGAGCTGCACCAGACCAAGAACCTCACAGTCTCCTCTACCTGATGTCAGCCTAGCTGCCAACAGAGCAGTCCCCAGCGTTTTTGGTCCACTCCATGTGATTTTGGCACTGTCTGCAGGTGAGTTTGGTCTGCAGACCCATGGGGCATCACAGATCTCTGAGCTGTTCTCCAGCCCATTCTCTCCTGAAACCCCTTGACAGGGTGCAGAGAGAAGGACAGACCGTGTGATACAGGGAGCCAGGTCCATCCCATCCTGCTACTGCCGTCATAACATGTCCAAGGACACCTGCAGAAAGCACCCAGCTGGGAAACTCTGAAGCCCAAAGGTGTTGCCAAGGGACATAGGCATTTCAGGGACCTTGAGTGATAGCTGCTCACCTTGTGGGGTCAAGCAGGACACAGCTGAAGGGTCTGGACCCTGATGCCCATAGCCCCCAATAATCTCAGCATCAGTGGCACTCAAGGCAAGAAGTGTTAGGACCTGGATGGGCTCTGACAGAGCAGGAATTGGCACCTTTCTGCATCTCAGCCAGACACTCAGGACCATCTTTGCATCCTCTGGGCAGAGTAATGGCTTGTTTTCTCCCTTTCTGCAACCCCTTTTGAATCGGACTGACCAAGTCCCCTCAACTAGAGGAGATCTACTGGGGCCCTGAGCCCTGTGGGCTGGTGGTGATCTCAGTCTCCATGTCACAGAGGGTCTGGGGCTGTGATGGGATTGGTGTGGGAGGCACTCTCATGGTGGGAGTTGAGAGGGAAATTGAATCAGCTGCAACTCCTGCCCAGTATTTCCCAATGAAGTGAATGCAGCCAGGCCAGATTCTGCCCCAGGGACTGTCTTTGCCTGGAATATGCTGAAATTCCCCCTTTGCCCTTTCCAGCTCCATAGCTCAGAGGTGGAAAGCAGACCATCACAGTGCACCCCAGAGAGGATGCTGGAGCCCATGGGCTGTGTAGGGAGCAGCTGATGTGGACTGCTCCTACAACTGGCAGGTCTCTGGGATGTTGGTAGTGTGGCTGGTGGTCCACAGGCAGAGGCCAGGGATGGAGGTGGTGCCCACACGACCCAGTTACGTATTGATGTCTTGGACCTTCTCTGGTGATATTCAAAACCTGCCTGGATGCAGTCCTGTGTAATGTGCTCTAAGTGATCCTGCTTTAGTGGGAGAGTTTGACTAGACAATCTCTAGAGGTCCCTTCCAACTCTGACGATTCTGTGATGATTCTGTGGTTTCCCATGAGGATCCTCTTCCAAGCATGGTTTCCACTTTAATTAATAACTGCATTATCAAGGCTTCTGCAAGGATGGGCGTTGAGGGATGCTTCATTTGGACTGTGGTGTCCTTAGGGCTGGAGCTCCAGTGCTCCCAAATTGCCCTGGATGAACCTGAACTGGGTCAGCACACAGGATGATCTCCTCTCTTCCCAAATCACGCAGGACCCCCTGACCATTCTCTGCCCATGTAAACTTCTGAAGAGCGTGGACCCAAAAACTTCCTCTCTTCCCCATCTATACAGTCTCTACAGGTCCCCAAGGCTCAGCCCTGCAAGAATGGGACTGACCTCCCTGCATGCTGCAGGGATGTTCTTCTGAGATGACCATTCTCTTAGAAATCCCACTGACCCCAGTGAGAGGGGGGAGCCCATCACATTCCCCTTTCACAATGTGAGTGGAAAGCCCCTTTCCTCACACTCCCATGCCCTCCTGCAAAGCAGCATTGCCTGGAGAAGCCATGCTTTCACTCACTTGGCACTCAGACAGCTGCTGGGAGGAGGCAGAACATCTCTTTCCTGCTCATGTGTCAGCAGGGACTGTGGGCAGCACCGGGGCAGGGGGTCCCCTGCAGACAGGAATAATTAAAAGTTAATCTCCTGAGGATGCATTCCCAACACTGAGCATGCTGCTCCCAACTTGAGGTGGGTGGGAGCTCCTTGTGCCTGGAAAATGGCAGGGGACCACCCCGCTTGCCAGGGGGACCAGGACCCCTGCAGTGCCTAGAGGAGGGTCCCACAGGATGGAACCTCTAGCATCCTCACGTAAGCTGCAGTAGCTGCCAAACCCACAGAACATGCAAGCAGATGCGGGTTTGCCATGGGGCAGCATCCCCATCATCCCTCACCGGTCAGTCAGGGCTCTGCTTTTGTGGTGCCCTCTTCAAAAGAGGCTTCGAGCTGTTAATCCAGCCCCCGGGGAGGAGCCAGCTCTGGGTTAGGACAGGTTGCTTCTAGAGGTCTGGCCACCAGTAGCCAGGATCTGGCATCCTCCCTGCTGTGGCATCCCTTTGGCAGTACCCGAGGTCATCAAGTGGAGCTCAGGTCACAGAGCCCTTTGTCTCTAAACCCACAGGATGACTGACACTAAGTCACTGTGGCTTGTCCCCATGTAGGTGTTTGTGTCTGTGTGAGGTCTGTGCAGCCCTCTCTGCTAAGAAAAAGGCATAGGTATGGTGGTCCTGCTCTAGAACTTCTTCGCCCCTGGTGGAGAAATACATTTCCCACTATGAGTGTGAATTCCCTTGGGTGGAACTGTGCTGTTGCCTCTCTTCCTGTCCCATGGCCCCTCCAAGAATAGCCTGGCTCTGGAGTCTGTCCAAACCTCTTATGAGGCAGTGGGCTAGAAGCAGAGACGCCTTTCACCCCAACCGTTTCCAGGCTGCACAACCTCACTGTTCTCAGCCATCCCACATGGCACCTGCCAGGGCTGAAGTAGGCTGGTTAAGGGACATCACTGCAGGTGGCACTCATGTTGAGTCATCAATCTCCAGGAGAAGCAGCCCCAGTCCCTGTTCTCTGGGGAAGCTTTGCAGCAGGAGCTCTGCTCTTTGCTTCCTCCAGTGCTGATGCAGCCGGAGGGCTTCTGGCACCCTGTGCTCTGCACACAGCCTCAGTGGGGGATTTCTGCTCTTGTGCTGAAAAAAAAACAACCTGTTTACAAGAAGCTCTGTAGCTGCCTTTGGCCATGAGCCTGCTTACAGGGCCACCTGGAAACCAGGATGAATCTTGGCTTGTGAGATGGCAGTCTCAGATGTAGGCACTGAGGAGGGCAGGAGGAGCCATCCAGGCTCCTGTGACCAGATGGTGAAGCTCAGGGGGAGTCAGGCATCACCCCACTACCAATATATACCTCCAAAAATGGGGCTGGGGTAAGTTGTCCCTGATAGCATCAAGTGGGTTGAACCCGTGTGGTATCTAATGGGACATCCCAGAGATGTCTCAGAGGAGGGACTGGAAAGTGCATGGGGTGAGACCCCCCCTGATGTAATTGTTCAGGGCGCCAGGGTGATTTCCCAGGAACTCTGGAGCTGCTCTGGTCCTGACCAGCAGCCCTATGGCCTGGGTGCTGGTTGTGGAGAAGGCAGGGGGGTGTTTGGCTCGGGGGAAAGGAGGCTGCAGGGAAAGGAGCTGGAATATGCGGGAACTGCTCAAATATTAAAGCCCAGCCATGGTTAGACGTTGCAACTTCCCACCCTTCTCCAAAGGAAAGTGAAAGCCAGTGGCTGGAAGGATAAATAGGCATCAGGGAGCACCAGCAGCAGAGTGCATGGAAGCTGTGCAGAGCTTGCCTCTCTCACCCTGAGCACCCCTGCCTCCAGCTCATCCTCTTCCAGACTCGGCAGCAAAATGCAGCAGCTGCATCTTCTCTGCCTCAGTCTCCTGGTGCTGAGACTTATCCTGGATGGTAAGATGGAACATCTCAGGATGCTTTCTTTTGTACTAGAGGGGGTCTATTCCCGTTTCTTCCTATTGCATTTCTGGCAGACTTTTAGGGGGACCCATCACTGAGTCTCTATTGCAGCCCTCCTGAGGCCTCTGCTTGTAACCTGCCCCACAGGGACTCTGCTTGGTCAGAAGTCCAGGCAGAAGCCTGCAGGGTGCTGGGGCTGGAAAGCTGTGCTTGGGAAAGGCCATGGAGCAATCCTGCCTCCCAGTGCCCTAACCCAGCTTGTGTGTGCTGGGATGAGATGGCCTTGGTCTGCTTCTCCCCTGCACACTTTGAGGAGCATCCCTGGCACCCTCCGGGTCAAGGCAGCTTGGGTGCAGATGGCAAGGAAGGAAGTTTGTTAAGGCAGATGCCTTGAGCTGCTCCAGCAAACCCTGTTACCTGGGGTCACAGGTAGCCCTGGGCACTACTAGCCTTGATGAGCATTAACAGTGAGAACCACGATGCTTGGAGGGTGACCCTGTAGTGAAGCACAGGCAGCTGTGTTCCTTGGTGTGGGGTGTGCTGGTCATGGCATAGCTGCAAATCCAATGAATGCTCCAGCAAATACAGCAGAAGCCACTCCTAGGGATGGGCACCTTCAGTACTGCAGTGTCCTTAAGTGGGGTCAAGACCCCGGTCCAGGTCCTGGGGGCTCAGGTGCGCAGAGGGGCTGCCCTCTGCCAGCCTCCTGCTTCTCAACACCTTTACTTTCTGCCAGGAGAAGGACTCCTGGCGCTGGGGCATTGGGGGTGGGGCGGGGCAGCAAATCCCCCGGCTACCTGTGCAGCCTGGGCAGCGTGCAAGAGCATCACTGATGGGCACCATCCTGCCCCGCATCCCCCCGCACCCTGCAGGCTCCCCCTGGGTGAAGGCAGAGCCAAGCTGGGGACAGCAACCTCATCCTGCGTGATGTGTTCCTCCTCCAGTGCAGGGCGGGAACAATGTCCTCGACTGCTGCCTGCGGACGAGGGAGACGCCCATCCCGGCGCGGATTGTGCGGGATTACCGGCTCCAGCTGGTGCAGGATGGCTGCGACATCCCGGCTGCTGTGTAAGAGCCTCGGGGTGGTGATGCCTGAAGGGACAAGAGCCCCGAGGTTTTAATGGCTGAGGGTTGTACCTGCAGGCAGGTAGGGAGAGAGGCAGAGCTGGGTGGGGGATAGATCTGGAGCTGGGTTTGATGAGGGAATGAGGTAGAGATGTGGAAGAGATCCTGGAGATCAGAGGCTCAGTCAGAGCAGGACTGACCTACCAAGAAGAGAAAACCTGGCACAAAATTCAGGGAAGAAAGACATCCCAAGGTGGAGATGGAGGAGAGCAGTGTGGGTGGCAGTGCGTGAGAGCTTGGGCTGTGACAGGGTATCCCCAGAGTGTTCTGCTCACCTCATCTGGTTTTTTTGCCCCCGTGGTCCTCACAGGTTCATCACCACAAAGGGCAAGCGCCTCTGTGCCCCTCCCCAGGCCCCATGGGTACTTCGTCTCCAAGCAAAGCTGAAAACAAGCTCTGCCAGGAGGGTAAGAACCATCCTTGTGCTCAGACAGCAACAGGGACAGCTGGAGGGTGGATTTGTCTGCCACCAAACAGGCTTGTCCCACTCTTACTGGGATGCTGGGTTGTTCTGGAATGTGCTCTAATAAGGCACAATGCTCCCTCCAACTGGAAACAATATGGTTCCTCTGAAATCCCTCTTCCACCCAAAATAAATGAGGATCTGGGGCTGTTTGTCCCAGTCACCATCTTTTGCACTTAATGCCACCTTGGGCTGAGCCCAACAGATGACACAGCAAAAGGCCCTGGGAACAAATTGCTCCCCACTTCTGCCCTGCAAATTTGGAGCTTGCAGCTCATGCATCTCCATGGGAAGGCCTTGCAGTGAGTTTGGTGGGTGCTACACTTCCATGGTTCAGCCAAGGGTGGTCACCCCTTGATGATCATTACCAGCCATGGGGATGGAACTCTGAGGGGGGTTCCTGCCCAGAGGATCACACTCATCACACATGTTCTTTTCATTTCTCAAGGCCAGTCCCCAGGGCAAGTAGACTCTGAAGAAACCTGTGACCAGTCCCAGCACCTGTAGTGGGGCCAAATTCCAGCTGTGAATCTGAAGCTTGTGGAGACCACCTATTTTCAACTCCATCTGCAAGTGCTTTGGACTGGGCAGAGCCCTGCCTGCTCTCTCTTCTTCCTTCTGTCTCTGGTGTGGCCCAACAGACTGCATCAGGCTGAACTAGGGGATGCTAGACCAGAAACTCTGACTCCTTTGCAGCCTGGAAAATGGTTGATGGATTTATTCTGTGAGAAGAGTTTGGAGGGTCTCAGCTTCCCTTTTACTACAGCAGCTGTGATCTCTAGCACTTGTCTGATCCTTTTGATTTTCATTGTCAAGCCACAAGCTTGAGTCCTTCTGCATCCCTGGGAAGGGCCTGCCAGGAGGGAAAAGTGTGAGGATGGAGGAGAGGGCTGGAGGTGTTCCTCACTGGCCATGCTCCACTGCTAAGCACAACCTAGATGCCCTTGGGCAGAGTGGTTCGTCCCTCACTCTCTGACTTCCCTGTGCTGTTTTATCTCCTGCCCTTCCTTGAGCAACTAGAAACAGAACTATATTAATGTGGCAAGGGCAGAGCAGGCAGGGATGTTGCCCTTGGCCCCTGCTTTCCTCAGGGACACTGTTTCCCTTCTTGGTCCCCCACCCAGCCTGCCTGGGCATGGATGCAAGAGCTGTGTTTGTGCTGCTTTCCTAGATCTGCTGAATGCAACCATTTTGTTGTGCAAGCTGCTGCTTTTACCTCTTTTTAATTGTACTGTGATTTTGTTAAGTAATAATAAAAAAAAAAGCCAGTGAGTGGTTTACCTGCCTTGTGTTTGAGCCCAAGGGAGGGGTGTATGGCCAGTGCTGCCATGACAAAGGGGCTGCTCTGGAGTGCAAGGCTAGGGAAAAGGACATAGGGGTGAGGAACATGTTCTGCAGCAGCTAAGTTGAAGTCTCTCCTGGGAGTCTCTCAGCACCTTGGAGTGGCAGATCAGGATGCTGGAGCAGGTTTCCAGGGGGTTCTGTTGCATAGGTGGGGTGGGATGGAGTGTGCCAGTATTGCATCATCCAGCCCAAACCACTTTAGTCCTGACAGAGCAGCTGCTGGGATGGAGGTCCCCATCTCTCAGGTCCCATGGGTGTGTGGTACTGAGATGAGGAGCTCCAGGAACAGGGTCTTTGTCCTTGTGGTGAAGGAAAACTGAGGCACAGTGTAGCTGATCATGTCTGCCAATTGCTCTGGCAGTTCAGTGCTTGCTTGCAGGTGAAGGGAAAGAGCTTTTGGGATAAAGGAAACTACAGACCAGTTGGCCTCACCTCCATCCCTGGAAAGGTGGTGGAGCAGCTCATTCTGGAGGTCATCTCTAAACACAGGGAAGAAAAGAAGGTTATCAGGAGCAGCCAGAATGGATTCACAAATGGAAAATCATGTTTGAATAATCTGATAGCCTTCTATGATGGTGTGACTGAGGGGGTAGATGCAGGGAGAGCAGTGAATGTTTTCTACACTGAGTTTAGCAAGGGTTTTGACACTATCTCCAATAACATCCTCATAGCCAAGCTCAGAAAGTGTGGGTTAGGAGAGTGGACAGTCAGATGGACTGAGAACTGGTTAAACAATAGAGCTGTGCACAGATCACAGAGGGCTGTGATCAATGGTGCTGAGTCCAGTAGGAGACCTGTGACTAAAGTGTTCCCCAGGGGTCAGCACTGGGTCCAGTCTTTTTCAACACCTTCATCAATGACCTCAATAAGGTGTGACAAAGTGTATCCTCAGCAAATTTGCTGATAATATGAAACTGAGAGAACTGGCTGTGCAGCCACTCACCAAAATCAGGACAGACTGGAAAGCTGGGCAAAGGGGAACCTAATAAAGTTCAACAAGAGTAAGTACAGCCCCTGCCACCTGGGGAGGAATAACATCATGCACCAGTACAGATTAGGGGCTGACCTGCTGGAAAGCATCTCCAAGGAGAACGACCATGGAGTCCAAGTGGATAAATAAATTATTCATAGGAGAGCAATGTGCCCTTGTGGCCAAGAATCTTCTTAGTGCACCCCAGGAGAGTGTCCAGCAGGTTGGGGGTGCTTCTCCTCCCCCTCTACTCTGCTGTAGTGAGGCCACATCTGGAGTACTGTGTCCAGACCTGGGCTCACCAGTTCAAGAGGGACAGAGGTGTACTACAGAGAGCCCAATGGAGAGCTACAAGGATGATCTGGTGACTGACATATCTGTCATGTGAGGAAAGGCTCAGAGACCTGGGCTGTTTAGTCTGAAGAAGACTGAGAGGTGGTCTTATTAATTTTTATAATATCTGGAGTGGGTGTCAAGAAGAAGGGGCCAGTCTCTTTTCAGCGGTGCTCTGTGATAGGATGAGAGGCAATGGACATAAACTGGAACACAGGAAGTTCCTCTTCAATATCAGGAAAACCTTTTTTACTATGAGGGTGATAGAGCACTGGCACAGGCTGCCCAGAAGAGTTGTGGAGTTTTCTTCTCTGCGAACTTTCAAGACCTCTCTGGGTATGTTTCTGTATGACCTTTTTTGGCAGGAAGGTTGGACCTGATGATCTCCAGAGGTCCCTTCTAACATTCTGTGATTCTATGACACGGATGCAGGTGAAGACACCTGCTCCTGGACACATCCATGGACAAGGCATAGAGGACACCCTACCAACCCCTGCTGCTCATCACCAATGAGCTCAAAGTCCATGGCTATTTTTCTCCCAAACTTTGGATCTTCTGGGTCTGTACATTGAGACCTACGGTCTTGCTGCCCAAAAGTGGCCTTATGTCCCTTTGGGAACTTCCCTTTGTCCTGGGCAGTCTGTTTGGACAAAGCTGATCCATTCATCTGAAGTGTGGGCTGAATATGCACAAGTGGGATTTGCATGGCCAACAGCCAGGCACCATGCTGTGCCCCCTGTGTCAAATGTGTCAGGATGCATCATTAAATTACTTATACTGTCCCTGACTGGATTTTAGTGCCAGTCAGCAAGCCTGGGTGCAGGCTGGGAGAGAAACACTCCAGGGGCTGCTCCCAAAGGCAGGGAGGATGTGGCTACCTCCAGGGAATGGCATCCAAGGTGGTGCAGGGACCGGGTTGTCCAAGCCAGGGGATGCCCAGACACCTGATGGATTTTGCTAAGACCTGTTGAACGCAAGCTTAGCCCTGGCACTTTTCCTTCCCTAGTCTGCTGGCTCCCTTGGTTGGTGGCCAGGGTTTCTTTTTCAGTTGTTCCTCTCTCTGGGGTCCTCCTTCCTGGTATCTGTTCACTGTCTCCTGGTGTGACTTTCCTGGAACATCAGCTCTGTCCCAGCTCATTAACTATAGTGACAGACCCAGCAATACAATCCGGAGGAGGAGGAGGAAGGCTAGAACAGGAAAAGAGGCCAAGACAAACAGCATGAGTGGGAAAGGAGGATAAATGTAGCTTGCTTGGGCAGAAACCTTCCTGCTGCCTGCTCGGTGACCCGCTCAGGGCTGGGGGCGGGGTGGGGGATGCTCAGCCTGGGTCTACACAGGGACTGAGCTGCTGCAGCTGGTGCTGGTCCCTGCATAGGGCAGGGGCTGCAGGAAGGGGTCAGCCTGAGGAGGATCAGGTCCATCCTTGGCTGGAGGCTGCCCTGACAAGGAGCACCATGTCCCCTGGCAAATTCTCGGGAAGCTGGGGGAGGAGAGGCTTGCACTGACCTCTTGGATGTTGGCAGCAGAGGTTTGAGGGATGGATTGGCTAACATGACTGTAAGACTGTGGCTGTAAAGCCCGTGGCTCCTATCTCTTAAGGGAGTAGTAAACACTCTGCCTTAAGAGAAGTGCAGCCATCGATTGCAGATCCTTGTCAGCTTCTGTCTTCTGTGGCTTTCAAGAGGGTGGTGACCCAGGTCCCAGTTCTGCCCTTACCCCCCATGAGGGACAGGAGGAGATGCTGCCCTGGGCCAGGTCCTGGTTGGCTGTTCCTCCTCCATCCCTGCAGCAGCTGTCACTACTCCAGAGCCTGACACTTGGAAAGCTGTCAAAAAACAGCAGGGCTCAGTACTCCATAAAGTATGGAGTGATGTTTTTTTTCTGGTACAAAATGTCAACAATCTCTTTAGAGGGAAGCAGCCACTTTCCTTGGAGAAAACACTGCCATGTCAAAAACCTTGAGTTCCAGCCAAAAGCTAAATTAAAAATATTCCAAGTCCTCCTGCTTCTCTCTCCCCACTTGTATCCTCCTGCTCTTTGCCTGCCCTCACTATCTTCTGGGGTTGGTGGGGCACGATCAGGATCCACTGCAGGTCCACCCAGACATGGCTTCAGTAAGTCTGAGGCTAGGTGCAGGGATGACTTTGGTGTGAGGTGTCCTGTGGCATTGCTTGAATCACTAGCAGTCCTTTAACCATGCCTGGGACCTGTACTTCACATGTTAGGTTGTAATAAGACATTATAACTTAACAGCTTCCCTAGGGAGCTGACAAAGTCACTGACAACTGTGCACAAGACAAAGACAGAAAGACAAGACTTCATCTATGCAAAAAAATTTGACCATGCTTTGGGGTTGTTCCCTGGCTGCCAGGTCTTCTAGCCTGGATCACAGAGCACTCCTGTCTCTTCCAGGCATGGTGAAAGCTGTCTCAGATGCTTCCCAGGCTCCATTCAAGGAGCACAATACACAGCAGGTGCAATCTGCTGTGGTTTCTGACCCAGAGGAGGCATTCACAGCTGGGAGATAGGACTGAAGGTCCATAGCAGAAACACCCACCTGCTCATCTGCAGCAAGAGTGGGCATCGAAGGAGTGTGCTACATTGGTCTCACTCGGTGCCATGAATACCTTGAAAGGGCTTCACTGGGATGGGTTTTGTCCCTTGCCTCCAAAGGGATGGTGTGCCTGGGCTTTTTCTGTCCCCAGCATTCCTCATGTGTTGCACATGTTGCTCCTGGGCTGACAGGGAAGGGAGCAGCTGCACTCTCCCTGCACACACCTTCAGGCAACGTGAGCAGCACCGTGGAGGCTAAAAGCTGTTCCCCCCCTTCCACAGCCTTCAGATGGCCTCTTCACATCACCCTCTGGTGCAGAGGACTCCATGGGAACCACGAACGTGTCCTGGGCATGTTTGTCTGTGCAAGGAGCAGTTTTCCTTCCTGCTGGTGATCTCTTCTTGCCAAGGCAAGGAGCTGCTCCCCATGGGCACGATGTCCTTGGCACCAGCCCTGGACCAGGCTGGCAGGAGCTCAGGGGCTGCCCAGGTTTTTGTGAGGAGATAGGACATGTGGACAGTTGTGAAGGGTGGGAAGACAGGTGAGGAAAAGTCCCTTCAGTCTCCTGCCATTACACTGTTTGCTCTTGCCTAGCTGGTAACATCTGAGGGGGATGGAGAGGATCCAGGTGTGGCATTTCTCCATCTCAGGCCCCTGCTTGCTCCCTTCCCATTCTCAGCAACTCATCATCAGTGTATGGACACTTTCAGCTGAGATCTGTCCTGTGTGAAGATGCCAGCACCCTGGCACAGGCTATGTGTGGGTCCTCAAGCAGGAGCTGGTGTCATCTCTGCTGCTCTCCTCCTGTAGCTGGGGTCCCCTTGGTGGCATTGCCCAGCCTGCTCCTCCAGGGACCAGTGCATGGGATGAGTCCCTGGAACCAAGCTGAGCTCAGAACTTTTCTGATACAAGGGCCCTTGTGACCACACAGCACTCAGCTCTGTGCTTTTACAGGTTGTAGGTGCTGCAGCCCATGGCAGTGCAGGGTCAGCCACACGCCAGGCACACCCTTGCCCAGATCCCAGAGCTCAGAGCAGCCTTTGGAAAGGAAGGAGGAAGCCATCCTCTTTGCTCGCAGATGTACCCTTCTTCTCCTTTTGCACAGTAGCAGTAAAAACTGGAGATCAAACAGAAAACCAAGCAGGACAAGCAAATAGAAGACTTGTCCTGCTGCCAGAAGTCCCTGGAAAGTACCTTCCCCACTGCCCATCCCTCCCATTAACCAGTAGGCACTGATGGCAGAATTAGTGCCATTCCTCTGGCAGCCTCCACCTTTCCCTCCTATTTCCCTGCTTAGCTGTGTTTCTAGGAAAGTTTTTCGCTGCTCTCCTTGGTGTGACCTCTGGTCAGGAGGCTGGTGGGCGGAAACAGCCCTCCCTCCTTTTCTCTGTTGCTTCTGAAACCACAGCAAAGTGGCTGCACAGCAAAACAGGTCTGGGTCTGCAGGAGTTCAGGGTGAGGTGGCACCACCTGGATCAGGTTGCAGCGATGGGGCTGGGAGGGGACTAATGAAGATCTGGGAGCTCCTTCAGCTCCTCTTGGGAGCTGATGGGAGGGACAGCTACGGGGTGGGCAAGGGCAGCAGCAAAGATGAGGTTTCTGAAGCTTCTCATGAGCTTGGGAAATTGATGTGCAGCCTGAGCCTAGCTAGGATTCATTAAACCCAGAAGTGTTAAAAACCTTTCCTTGTCCAGGGGGGAAAGGGAGAGCTAGTTGTTGCTAGTTGTAAGGCAGGCTCAGAGGCTCCTCTTGCAATCCTTGTTTTGCTCTGTCAAGTGCAAACCTCTAAATCTGGGGTCTCCCTTTTCCTGTCTCTATTTGGCCTTGTGCTGCCCAGTTTCTGCCCAGTTTTCTTGGACTCCTCTGCCCCTGGCTTTAGCTGGGTCTTGGCTGTTCTGTGCCTGTCTGGAGGGATTTGGCAGCTGTGTTGTGCCACTGCAGATGTGCCAGATGTGGTATGACTGCTTGGCATGGGAACCTCACCCTCTACAGCCTTTGGTCTGCCTGTTCCACCGACACATCTCACTCTTCCCCCATTTCCCACAGAAAGCAAGATTTTCTTTCTTGCAGATGTTTTGGCTGGGAAAATCCCTCCGCTGCTGGGCTGGGATGACTGACTGTCCCCACACTGCAAGCAAACAACTGTATTTATATTCATGTTCCTTAATCTTGTTTCAGTTATGAAGCCATGGCTTTTTACTGTCTCAGGAAGGATGGTTGGTGGGAGGAGATGTTCCAGAAATGTAGCAGTTACTATCAGGAATCTTGTGAGCTGCTGAGGTGGTTTTCAGCAAAGAAATCAAGCGCTTTCCTTGAAAGCCTTTGCAGCTTGTAGTTTCCCACCTTTTACTTAGCTGATGGGTCTTTTGGAAAGGCACCAGTTAGCATGTACAGTGATGGATGACAGACACTTTATGGCAAAGAGCAAAAGCAGAAGTGACCTGGATGTGCTGCAGATACAGATTTGTCCTCTTCTCACAGTGGTTGGTTTCATTTCCTGGAGACTGTGCAATATTCCAGCATCCTCCTCTGCTCCTGCCAAGGCCAGGGAATTACCACTTTCAGGGTCTGTGAGGCTGTAGGTTTCAGTGCCTGCCTGGGGTGACAGAGGGTCTGAAGTCCACGGGGTTGATCCCTGCTGTTTCTGAATGCTATGTCCATGCTGTGCAAAGGCTCTTGGCTGAGCCTGTGAGATCTGATGGGCACGGGCAAGGCAGAAGGTCCTGGGGGTGCCAGCACTCAGCTCTGCACTTCTGACTCAGGGCAGGGAGGCTCTGCCTCATTGCATTTACCCCATGTCTCAGCACAGGCACCAGGAGCAGAAGGTATTTTGCAGCATGACAGGGGATGGTGGGAGGGAAGCTCTCTCTGCCTTGGCCTGTTTTCAAGCTAAACTGCTCAGTAGCCCTGCTGCTAGCAAAGCCAATGCAGGTGGCTTGTGGCAAAAAATAGCATCTCCTGGCATAGGCGTGTGCTGTAGGTCCCATGTTTAAAACTGTGCTCCTGCAGACTAAAGCAAAAAATATGCAATTGATGAGCCAGCCTCAAACCAAGAGGTGTTCAGATCTCCAGCCCAACTTGGCAGTAGGTAATGGGAGAAATGGGAGATGCATCTTGGCTTTTGGGTTGAGAACGAGGGGGCTGAGAACAAGAACACATCCTGCAACTTCCTGCCTAGGAATTCAGGGGTCTCTTCCCTCCTGGTGGGGACTATAATTTTGGTTTATTTCTGAGTTTTGTTCATTGAGGATTTGGCCACCACTGTGGTCCAGGAGTCTTTTAAATTAGTGTTGGTGGGAGAGATGGTCCTGAATGGGACAGCTTAGCTCTGGTAAGGTGTGCACCCACTTGGCAGGGTTTTGGCAGACAGCAGTGAGAGGTCTGGATGACTTGGCCTCCAAGCACAGGCTGAAGGAATTTGGGTTTACCCCGATACCAGGAATAGATAAGATGGTCTCCAAGTGGACAGAGGGATACTACAAAGAGAAAGTGAAAAAAGTACTCTGAGTTTACTTCTGAATTGTCAAGAAACCACAGGGGTCTCTGGGGTCAAACTAGGGGGAAATTTCACAGAGCAGGAAAAGGCAATTGAAGAAATGCAACATTCCCACTGATGGAAACTTCTAGGGTTTGACCAGCTGTAAGTAGTTCTGGCCTAGCCTCAGCAGGATGGATTAGATGACCTGGAGCAAGCCTTCCTATTAATGTTTTTTTTCCCTCTGTTATTCTGGCCTGCCAGGTTGCTAGTGGGTGAGTTTGGCTTCCTCTCTCTTACCCTCTTCTGAGAGCTGCATGAAATCACTGGGACCATGATTTTGGGAATCTCTCCAGAAGATGGATGTGGGAGAATAGAGTTGCTCTCTGAAGTCCCTACTCATTTTTTGGATGCTTGATGTAAGGCTGCCCATGCCCACAAGAAACCTTTGTGACTGAGTGCAAATCAGGGAACTGACCTGGTGCCCTGCACAAGACATCTTGTGAGCACGGAGAGAGCTTGGAGAATTATTTTTTTCCAAGTATGTATAATGAAAGGATGAGGGGGAATGGTTTTAAAGCTGAAAAAGGGTAGATTTAGATGTTGGGAAGACATTCTTTCCTATGAGGGTGGTGAGATGCTGGCACAGGTTGCCCAGAGAAGCTGTGGCTGCCCTATCCCTGGAAATGTTCGAGATCAGATTGGATGGGGCTGGGAGCAACTTGGTCTGGTGGGAAATGACCCTGCTCATGGGAGGTGCTGGAGCTAGGTGGTCTTTACAGTCCCTTCCAACCCCAAACATTCTGTGGTTCTATGGCTGATTCTAAGCTTGGCTGAAGAAAGTAGATTTTGTGTAGTATCCATGAGCCCTCTTTGAAGTATAGCAGGCTGTGCAGACACTAATAATAGAGTGTGAACCATCAGTGGTGAAAGACAATATCCTTGCTGTCACCATCTGGGCCACATGCTGGTGTGCTTCTGGCAAGGGCCTTGGCAGCCTTGGCTCTGTTTCACCAACTTAATTTTGGTTTGGATTTGAGAAAATTAGAAAGCAACCTAAAGAGCTCTTGAGGGCAGATGAAGCCAGCGAGTTTAGCATCAAATGCCTTTTGGAAGCAGCTGTGGAGCCTCGGTCCAAGGTAAATAAAAGCTGGTTTGAAGATGGAGAGCTGACTAGCAGGACACACTGTTCCCATCTTGCCAAATGCTTCCTGGACCACCTGTCCTCTGAGGGTTGTGTTCCCTGCAGATCTGCCGCCATCCTGCATCCTCCCTTGACATCTCTGGCTGTATCTCCAGGATCCTGATGCTTAACACCTGGGCCTAGAGCAAGGACAGGGCTCATCGTGTTGTGAGGAGGAGGAAACCCTTGAGGGGTCCTTTCTCTCTCTGGAGAACTTCCACCTGGTGATTTTTCATCGCCCTTATGAAATTTTGAAGATTTTTGAGTGGGAGGCAGCTGTGAGAGTTCAGCTAGCAGGTGATGAGCACTACCTCTGGGTAGTACCAGAGGGAGGCTGTGGTTTTGGGTTGGTTCAAGGTCTGAAGCATCTGAGTCTAGTGATTTTTATCCAAAGTGGGCTCAAAAGTGTCTGTGCTCAGTGCTTTAAAAGAATGAGGAAGGGCTCAAGCAAAAAACATCTGGAACAAGATCAGAAGCCAGACATGCTTCTAAACAAAGGAGATACAATGGTCTTGGAGGAGAAAACAGACATGTAAATGGAGACAGAGGGGGCCAACAGCAGGTTGGGTTTCTGTAGATCTCATTTGTCTTCCTTGTGCTGCAATTGCCTAAAGTAAATGCTGGGGGGCTGTGGTGTGCCAGGACATGCTGAGCTCATTCATCATGGGCTGTGCTGGCAGCTGGGACAAGTCCATGATGAGCAGAAGCTCCCAGCTGTCCAGAGGGGTTCTGCCTCGTTTGCATCATCAGTTTTTGAGGCTGCAGCCTTTCCCGTACTGCAAATGCAGGGAGATAACATCTTCTTCCAGCAGGGCATTCACCCCAGCAGATGTGACCCTGAGGTGCTTTTCTACAAGAGCTCTGGCTGAGCTACAGGAGGGTCATTGCTCTCTCTGCTTCCAGAAACCCATGCAGCTCAGTCTGTGAAGAAATTCCTGCTGGTCCAGATCAAGCCCCTTGTAGAGCATTTCTGGTGGCACACACACAAGCCTTCCAGATCAGTTCTTTCCAGTCTGAAAGTCCGAATCTGCTCAGCATTGCTGCTTCTCTTCCAGAAGATGCTCACCTGTCCCAGACAGTGTGTGTGAGGATGCATGGCAGGTAGTTCTGCAATGATTTGATATGGATCTGCTACAAAATGCTTTCTCTGAAAGCCTGGAGGTTTAAGCTGGTTACATCTCTGGTGTGAAGAGAGTCTGCAGGCCCATGCCACACTTGTGTGGGCCATCAGGGACAGTATGGGCAAAAGGTCAAATGTAGGAATTCCCAAATGAAACTTTTTTTCAGCTGCTGGCAAAGGGAACTGGAGCAGGCCACAGTGGCTGAATCTCTGGGGGCTTTCCCATGGAGCAGAGGGGTCTGTGCTTCCCAGAAGCATCATCTTCCATCCTGGCTTTCCTGTGGGATACTTCTGGTCAAGGATTTCCAGGCAGAGGATGACCAGGGCCAGGAAAAAGCCATTAAAGAGATTAAAGCTGGAGTCTGTGGGAGCAGAGCTGCCAAGAGTGCCAAGGCAGCACAGGGAGGGTAACTGGAGAAGTCTCTGAAACAAGTAAGATGTACGGGGCTGGTATTCCTACTAGGGCACAGCAGCAAAGAGTGGAAAGTCCCTGTCTAGCTCTCCTGTGTCTGATAAGGCAGGATGGTTCCATGTCTTGCCAGGGAAGGACTTGCTGTGGAACTTCTTTTACAGGAAATGGGGAGTCATCAGGATAGCAGTCAGAAGAATGGGAAAATAAAATCCAACCAGATCTTTCCTTCAGGTAGCTCCAAGAACAGCTGAGGTGTGTTATCTGGGTCCTAAACTACATGTTGGGTCAGCAGGACCAGGACTACTCATCTGTAGACTAGGAGTATAACATAGAAACCTGCTAAGCCACTGAGCATCCCTCCCCTGTCCTCTTAGAAGTCCACTGCCTCCCCTGGAAACCCTGATGGTCTTTAAAGCTTTACCCGACTTCAGGGATGCTGGCCCAGGGCCCTCCTTCAACTTAATTTAGAAACAATTTCTTCACAGCCCACTCTAGTGGTCCCAGGGCCAGCCTAGCTGCTTCTGTGCTGCTGTTGTGTCCAGGCCTGACACAAACTGTGTCCATCTCCAAAATGATTGGGTTGCAAGTTTAAAGCAAACAGGAATACCTTTTCTCAGCCTCTGTACGTAAGTCATGGAAACCAAAGTGCTGGAGGAGCTCACCCAGGGGCTGGACAAACCCACTCTGGGTGGGTTCACATGGGTTCCAGGGAAGCTCCTTTGAGGAAACACTTGTCCTGGTGACTCCTGGGTGAACCCCGAGGAAGGGGTGCCAGGGAAGAACAATTCTGATTTTCTCTGTTTCTTGTTTTTTTACATATCTAGGAGTGGTCTCAGCTGGGGAGAGAGACAGAGTGATACAGCCTCTGTCCTGGCCTGGCACTGATGTTCTTAGATTGTCTCCCCTGCCCTTTACACTGCTAAATTTCACCCAGTATCTATTATATTCACTTATTCATCTTGCCACTCCTCTGAATCATTGAGTGTCATTAACCTGCTCCCAGCTTTCATGTTAATGTCCCTTGATCAGTGTCACGAGGTCCTGGGGTGGCTCTCCCATTGACCAAGCCCTGTTGTTGCTGCCCTCTCCAAACACCTTGCTTGCTACAGTGATGCTGGGATGAGGGCTACCAGCAGAGTGTCCTTCAACCCTTCACTGAAAGGGTTGTCAGGCACTGGCACAGGCTGCCTGGGGCACTGGTGGAGTTACCATCCCTGGAGGGATTTCAAAGCCATGTAGATGTGATGCAGGGGGACATTCTGTACTGGACATGGGTGGGAATATAGTTATCAAAGATGAGGAAAAGGCTGAGGTATTTAACACCTTCTTTACCTCAGTTTTCAACAGAAAGACAGGTTATCCTGTTGACAGCAGGCTTCTGGAGCCTATAGAGGGTGATAAAAATCTAAACAGCCCCCCTGTAATATTGAAGGACACAGTCAGTGACCTCTTGAGCTGCTTGGACCCCCACAAGTCTATGGGACCGGATGGGATCCACCCAAGAGTGATGAGGGAGCTGGCAGAAGAGCTCGTCAAGCCTCTCTCTATCATCTACCAACAGTCCTGGCTCACTGGGGACATCCCAGATGATTGGAAGTTGGCGAATGTCACGCCAATCCACAAAAAGGGCCGGAAGGAGGACCCGGGAAACTACAGGCCTGTCAGCCTGACCTTAGTGCCTGGCAGGGTTATGGAGCAGATCATCCTCAGTGCAATCACACAGCACCTGCAGGATGGGCCAGGGATCAGACCCAGCCAGCACAGGGTTAGGAAGGGCAGGTCCTGTCTGACCAACCTGATCTCCTTTTATGATCGGGTGACCCGCCTGGTGGATGAGGGGAAGGCTGTGGATGTGGTCTACCTGGACTTCAGCAAGGCCTTTGACACCGTCCCCCACAGCATTCACCTGAAAAAGCTGTCAGCCCACAGCTTGGACAGGGGCACCCTGTGCTGGGTTAGGAACTGGCTGGAGGGCCGGGCCCAGAGAGTGGTGGTGAACGGGGCTGCATCCAGTTGGCGGCCGGTCACTAGTGGTGTCCCCCAGGGATCAGTGTTGGGCCCAGTTCTGTTTAATATCTTTATCGATGACGTAGACGAAGGGATTGAGTCCATCATCAGCAAGTTCGCAGATGACACCAAGCTGGGGGGAAGTGTAGACCAACTCGAAGGCAGGAGGGCTCTGGAGAGGGACCTGGACAGACTAGAGAGCTGGGCTGATTCCAACGGGATGAGGTTCAACAAGGCCAAGTGCCGGGTCCTGCACTTTGGCCACAACAACCCCATGCAGCGCTATAGGCTGGGGACAGAGTGGCTGGAGAGCAGCCAGGCAGAAAGGGACCTGGGAGTCTGCATTAACAAGAAACTGAACATGAGCCAGCAGTGTGCCCAGATGGCCAAGAAGGCCAATGGCATCCTGGCCTGTATCAGAAACAGCGTCACCAGCAGGTCCAGGGAGGTGATTCTTCCCCTGTACTCAGCGCTGGTGAGGCCACACCTCGAGTACTGTGTCCAGTTCTGGGCCCCTCAGTTTAAGAAGGATGTAGAGGTCCTGGAACAGGTCCAAAGGAGGGCAACCAGGCTGGTGAAGGGACTCGAGCACAGGCCCTATGAGGAGAGGCTGAGAGAGCTGGGGCTGTTCAGCCTGAAGAAGAGGAGGCTCAGGGGAGACCTCATTGCTGTCTACAACTACCTGAAAGGAGGCTGTAGCGAGGTGGGAGCTGGACTCTTTTCACAGACGACCTTCAACAAGACAAGAGGACACAGTCTTAAGTTGTGCCAGGGGAGGTTTAGGTTAGATATTAGAAAGAATTTCTTCACGGAGAGGGTGATTAGGCTATGGAATGGACTGCCCGGTGAGGTGGTAGATTCTCCGTCCCTGGAGACATTTAAAAAAAGACTGGATGTGGCACTCAGTGCCATGGGCTGGGAACTGCTCCGGTGGGTCAAGGGTTGGACTAGATGATCTCTGAGGTCCCTTCCAACCCGGCTAATTCTATGATTCTATGATTCTATGGTTTAGTGGCGGGCTTGGCAGTGCTGGGTTAATGGTTGGGCAAGATACCTTGAAGATTTTTTCCAACCTAAATGATTCTATGATTCTATCCCCTGGAGGTCTTCACCTACCCAGTGTTTCTCACATCCCAAGGAAGCGAGTGCAGATGGAGGAGCTGTGAGCACTGTCTGGGAGGGAGCATGCTGGCCTTTTGACCTCATGTCCTGCAGGAACAGGAGTTCTCCTGGCTCCCTGCCCTGCCCTATCAATGCCTAACCAAATGTCCTTGCCTCCCTGAAAAATCCCAGCAAGCAGAAAAAGGCAGAAGAAGGAAGGCACTGCTGAGCCTCTTCTTGTCTTTGTTTGGGCAGGCAAAGTCCAAGGCTAGATGTCATGTGCCATTCCTGGACACGTGTTTGTGCCAGCACATCCTGGACCCCCACAGGGACTGGTAGCAGAGGAAAAAAAATCTGGAGAGGACTTTGCCTGAGGGTATCCAGGAAGGTACAGGGCTCAGAACATGATGCACAAGACTGAGCAGTCTTTTTTTGTGCTTCCTGTGCCATTCTCTGTTCCTCACAGCAGAGAAACAGTTGAGTCTCAGTTGCCAAAGAAGGTAGGTATGGAACAGGTCTGGTACAGCATTTGGAACAGCCTGGACCATGTCTGGTGCTAACAGTGGAGTGAAAACTGCTGATGGGTCACAACAACACATTTCAGGTATTTTGTGGTCTGGTTCTTGGTGGTGTTTGTTTTGGTTTGTTTGTGTTGTTTATTTGCTTGTTTTGTTTTTGTTTTGTTTTATTTAATTTAAAAAGAGAGTGACTCCTGAGGGCACATATCTTGGGGTGAACATGGCAAGCCTCAAAGGTGGATGTCCAGTAAGGGCTGCTCTGAGAGATGCCCACACTCCCCCTAAATCTTTTGTAGCCACTGTTGCTGCATCCCAAAGAACGTTTTTGGAGGACCAAGAGCCTTCATGGTCATTTGCTGGAAAGACACCCCTTGTCACCAGCTCTACCCATGGTAGGGAATCATCCCCAGCAGAGCAGATTGCCACATGGCTGTGTCAGAGAGTTTATCAGACAGACATAGCCGTGTGTGTCACTCACTGTCCCTTTCCTCCTTCCCTGTGCAACACAGTGACAGGTCAACTCTTTTACTCATTGCATCTCTTTAGATGAGACTGTAAGGTCTTCAGGGGTGCAGTGTAGAGCTGAGTCTCTGGGCACCACCTCTAAGAGTCCTGGTTCCTGCCTGGCTTGGACGGGTGCACACAGCTGGCACATCCCTATGGTCTGAGTGCATGCAGAACCCCCAGGCTGTGGTGCCAGAGTCCTGGAAGTGGCCATGGCAAAGGCTTCAGCCCTTTATTTCCCTTTCTACTGCCATAAAATCACAGGGGAAGACAACCATATTCCAGCAGGCCACGGGAACACTACTTTGGTCATGTAACACTTGTCTTTGCTGGACACACTATCTCGAGGACTCTGTGATGTGCTGAGATGGGTCCACAAGCTTTGCTCCTCACAGCTCCTTTCTCACACAAACACAGAGCAAGGAGAAAGCACCTGCAAACCTCCATTAGCACCAGCAGTGTGGCAGGGAGGCAGGGGGAGCTGAGCATGGTAGATCTCCACATGTGCCCTGCTGCTCATGGTGAAAGAGCCTGCACAGCACCCAGAGAGCATGGGGGGTGGGGGAAGTCAAAATCTCTCCCACCATCCTGGTGGGTCTCTGCTACTCTTTTTAAAACCTCCCATGCTGCTACCTGCATTGATACAGAGCTGACACCACAACAGACACATTTTCCAGTGCCATTCCCTGGCACTGTCCATGTGTGTTCATCCCTGAAAATACACCTTTCCCTCCCAGTGTTCCTGGCCAGTTCTCACTAGGTTGTGCCCTGCCCATTGTACTCACCTGAGGAGACTGAAAGCCACCTGGTGTACAGCCAGGGAAGGGGCACCACCGGCCTGCCCAGCCTGCAGCAAGTGTGTGCCAGTGAATTCTTCCCAGATAATCAAGGATGTTCTCCAGTGAGCTCTGTGTTGTGCACAGCTTATGTGCCTTTTGCCATCCCAAAGCCAAATGAGCTGCTGATCATGTAGTGGTAGAAAGGGCTTTTAATACTTCTGTTTGGTAGAAGATACACCAAACTCAGCCTGGTAACTGTCTTCAAGGAGAGAAAAAAAAGCAAAGGTAAAACCAAATGATCTAGGGAGACCTCAGTGCTTTATCCCAATTTTACAGGGAGACTTTTTACAGTCTCCTCAGGTTTGCAGCCCTGGGTCCATTTCCATAAATATTCACAGTGGTACAATGGAGGTTCATACCCTTGAAGGGACACTTGCAACCCACATATCTCAGTTTAACTCTCTCACTTCTTGCATTGCTGATGCTAATTTGTCCTTTGCTGCTGATGGATTGGGTGGCAGCCAGCGAGAAGGTTAATGGTGGCTGCATTGTCTTGATGAAACTGCTCTCAGCAAAGCTGGGGAGAACTTGAGAGATGTGTGACATGGACAGTCTAGATCCTAGAGACACCAAGAGGCTGGGCTTCTCTTGGTGAGATGGGAGAAGCCTGTTAGGCAGCAGAGCATCACTCAGTCCTTGACCCTTGTGGGCTTTCTCCCCCTGCCCATCATTCCGAGATGCAGCTTCCTTGTGTAAAGCTGTCTGTTTCTGGGTTTTCTGATATTCTGGACCCCAGATGTGTTCTGAGGAAGAGTTGGGGAGTTATTATACTAGAGAAATCACAGTTGTGGTTGCTGTGGACTGTGCTGGATCCCTTACAAAGGGAACTTTCACTTCCCCTTGCAGCTGGTGCCCCAGCAAAGGCAGCAGATAATTTGTGGTTTGTTTTTTTTTTTTGTTTTTAATTTTAGGTGGCTGCCTTCGGAAGGAAATGAAAGCATGACCCTCTAGATATCCATGCCCTTACCCTGGGTGCCAGACTCTGGTCAGCTCCTAAATATTATATGGGTTTCCATGCCTGGAGGGCAGGGAGCACTACAGCAGTGAACCAGGTTTGAACAGCACCTGTCAGCTTTCCACCATGGGTCCTCAGGCCACAGCTTAGGAACTGCTGCATTTAAAGGATTGTGATGCAAAAGCGTGGAGAAAGAGGTTATCGACTTGCAGAACTTGGCCCTGGAGCAGAGCCAAAGTGCTTGTTATGCAAACAGCTAAAAACCCACAGGAAGCAGAGGCTGCGAAGCCACCGCGGGATCCCAGCCACCAACAATGCCGACTCCTTCGGCTTCCCTCCGCTCTGAGCCTCCAGTCTCTGCTGGGTTCTCCTCCTGTAGGGCCACACAGGCTGCCATCCTGGCAATAGTGGCACACCAATTGTACCTCTGCTTCCTTCCTTCTATTTGTAGCCTCCCAATGGGACACCTAACTCAGCAGCTGTATCCAGAGCTGTGCTGCAGGCAGGACTCCGAACTTCTCGACAGTCTTAGTGCCCCCTGAAGACAGAGCTGCAGCTGCTGCAGGGCATAAGAGCTGCATGGGTGACACTAAGTGAAGCAAAGTGTCCCATTGTGCTGGAACACCCTCAGCATCTCTCCTGGCAGGTTTTGGCCAGGTCAACTAACCTGGGCAGTTAACCCCATGGGCAGGCATCATTCCCAACAAGAAATGTGGGTGCAGCTAAGGAGGGTGAAGGGAGTTTAGTAGAGGGACAAGGCTGGCTGTCACATGCTTTTCAGACCAGGGGCAGAAAGCAGTCCCCAGCAGAGCTGATTTCCCAGTGCAGGTTGTAGCTGAAGGGTCCCTGCTCTTCTCTGGGTGTTTGTTTCTGGGTGATGCTTCTGCTGGGACTCTCAGTGTGTCATGGTGAGTTATTGCCTTTACCTTCCTGGAGAGCAAGGTCAGCTAGGTCTGGAGAGGCTCTTCCCTCAGCTCTGTGCACAGTAAAAGAATTTCCCCAGCCCTCTCAGACACCCTGCTTGCTAATGCCTAATCCATCACCTGCTAGGGAATCATCTGAACCAGCACAAAGGGGATGCAAAACCCCTCAGCAGCCCCTTTGCCTCTTACAACACAGTCCCACACCATCCACATGGGTCTTTCAAGACCCTCTGAAAGTCTACAGGGATAAAGCTGCAGGTCCCTGCCTGGAGTAGCTCCGTGCAACTCCAACAGCATTATCTGAAGCATTGGCTTCGTGTTCAGAGGATGCTCTTTCCTGGCAGCACCAGCTGAGGGATGTGGGTGGTGTCACCCTGCTGCAGGTTGGTGGTCACATACCTCCCAGTTTGCTCCAGAGCCTTTGGGTTGCTTTGTGTTAGCTTGGGATCACCTGGCATCAACATGAAAGCAGGCTCCAGGTATCTGAGATGGGGGGAAAAGCAAGGCTGTAGGGTGAGGGGGAGCCTGCTGCCCAAGGCAGGCTCTGTTCAGAGATGCCATGCAGAGGCAGGAAGCATTTGCTTGGTGAAAACCACCCAGGACGAAAAGCACAGAACCTTGAGCCTACAGGGAAGTTCTAGAACCACTTCCAGAACTTGGACTGGAAAGCTGGAACTAGGCACACATCAAGGCAAAGAAATTACATCCTCAGGCAAGGCGACCTCCTTGGTCTGTAAATACCTTCCAGAGAGATGCAGCCAGGTCTGTGCTGCTCTGCTGCCTTCAGAGCCTGTGAGGCAAAGGGATGGGGAAGCCTCAAGCCACAGCTTTGCACCAGAGAGTACAGCATCCATGTTGTCACTGCTTCTGCACAGATCCCATGTTCCCAGGCACCAGCACAGTCCAACATAAAGGCTGGCAGGGAGCCCAGCTGTGTTGGAAAAGTCCAGAAGGGCTTTTTACCTGCTCTGTTCATGGTTCAGCCACTATCATGATAGGTCAGTGGCTTGCAGCAGATGGGGTCCCGACAGCTCCGTTGGTTTCTGTTCCTCAGTCACACTCCTCCTTTCATTTTTCACATTTTTCTCTTTGACTTCAGAAAGCCCCCAGAGGGACTTCCCAGCCCTCATGGAGGAAGGAACAATAATCTCTTCCTGAAGGAAACAGCCAGGATGCCAGAATGATCCTTCTCACCAAGGGTAAATGATAACAAACAACATCCCTGGGCAGGAAAATATGGGAGGTATCAAGGGCAGAGGATCCTGCCAGGAGCAAGGGCTGCTTTGTGGAGGAAATACAGCTGCTGCTGATAGATTTTTAACCCTCTGGTGGGGGGGCTGGGTCTGCCACTGGGAACCCAGACATAGGGGTTCCCCAGTGCTCCTGCCCAGGAACTGCTGAGCTCTGGAGCCCCAGGTTTGCTGCAAAAGTGGGCATCATGCTGCTGGATGGCCAAGAATCCTACTGGGGGACTTCAAGGTATGCTTCAAGCTGGATGTTTTAGTTCTGCAGCTTTACACTGGAGGTGGCTGCCAGCTCCTCTAGCCACCCATAGGTATTTGTTTCAGCAACAAAAGCCTCCTCTTAAGAGATTGCCTTTATCCCCCAGGTGAAGTTACCTACACAGTGGTCTGGGGGATTCTGCAGGAAGAGCTCCATTTGGAGCCGTCACCCTTGGCTGATGCTGGGAACTGCTGATCCAGCAGTGGTTGGGGCTGTGCTCTTCCACAGACCCTCTTCTCCACACAGGACAGGCACAGACGAGATGACAAACTCTCCTCTTACCATTGTGTAATTGGTTTGATTTGTCCATATTAAACATTTACCACCCACGGTTAGCTCCTTCCTTAGCTGTGACCCACCATGTTTAACCACACAGCAATATTGCAGCAGCACCAGGGCCAGCAGCAGATGCTCAGGGAACTTCTGCACAGAATTAATACAGAGAGCAGAAGAAAATCTGGGGCTGAAGCCAAACAAATGTGCACAGGCCTGGAAATACATGTGAGCTGATAGAAGATCTTAGACAAATGCGTGCATCCACCTGCACATCCTTCAACCTTGCCTCCCTTATTTGTACCCATCATAATGGATTGCCCACAGATCTAGGAGCTTGAAAGGAGGGATGAGCATTTGGCTTGCAAACCACAGTGTAATTAATTCCCAGTGAAGCTTATGGGTTTCACTTTGAGACTGTGGAAGTTAGAGGTTCTACTAAAGGTTATGTCTCCCCTGCATGCCCAGGCAACTCAGCTCCATCCACACAGGTTGGAGGATGGATCTTCCAGGACCCAGGCAGGTGGGAAATGACAAAAATTTAAGAAATGACAGAGGAAAACAAGATGAGGAGCACACAACGGGTCCCTACCGCCCCCAGCCCCGCTGCTGATAAGAGTGAGGTCCTTTACCCCCAGGGCTTTGCACTGGGGGAAAATTTTCTCAGTATCCTCACCCAGGGAAGCCCCTCAATTCCTCTAGAGGCTGTTTTGAAAGCAACGTTTGCCATCTAGTGGGAAAACTGTGCCTGGGCATCCCTCTTGCCTGCATAAGGATGTAGCTTCGGATGGTTTTGGTATGAGGTGGGGTCACGATCCCCCCCGGCCTGTATCTGGGCAGCAGCTGCCAGTCCCAACAGGGAGCTCCGAGGAGGGGAGAAGCTGGGAGAGGTGACGCTGGCTCAGCTTCCTACAGGCACCTCACCAGGCTCTTTGCAGCCAGCCACAGATTCCTGTCTGAGAGTAGATACACAGCCCAAGTGCTCAGAGTGGCCCCTTCCTGATACAGTCCCCAGATGAAAGAAGTGCCCTGGGCCAGGGGAGAAAATACCATGTCCTGGGTAAATGATCCTTTCCAGGTCAGCATGCCCCTAGGAACTGGTGACATCTTCCTGGGCATCTCTGTTGTCAGGTCAGCATCTTCTTGGGGATCAATGCTTTTGAGATTGGCACCCCCAGCAGTCCTGTGGCACCAAGCACTTCCAGGTCAGCATCCTCCCTGGCATCAGTGCCTTCCAAGTCAGAATCCTCCTGGTGGTCGACACTTTCTGGGTCAGTATTTTTCCTGGTCCTCAGTGCCTTGCAGGTCAGCAGATCCTCCCAGGGACCAGTCAGCATCATGCAGAAGGTATCAAGTGTAGACACAGACCTAGCACCTTGCCACCTCCAGATCCATCAGCATAGGGGTGATTATGCCAGTGCTCAGCATGCTTGTGGAAGCCAGCAGCTGGTACCTGTGTGACATCTCCCAGCATGGACCTAAGGCTGGGGGATTTTTGTGTGCTGGAAAAGCCCTGAGTGTTGTAGCCCTACAAAGCCACGCGAGACTCCCAGAATCTCTGGCCCATTATTTTCAGGATGTAGAGAAATACCATGTTGTACAGGGCTGTGTGCCTTCCCAGCTCCTGCTCCATGAAATCCTGGAAATCCAGGGAGCACTGGAGCCTCCCAGATGGCTGAGAAGTTCCTGCACAGCACTGAGCCATGCTGTCCATAACCTCTTTACTTGGTCTGCCCTGCAGATGAAGCAGCTGATGTGGCACACAGGGGACCACATGATGCAGCTGGTGGGAGGACAGCAGGGATGGAGCTTCCCTTCCCATTGAAGCTCCTGAAGTGTGTCCTGCTCTGTTTCAGCAGCTCTGGAGGCAGCTGAAGGAGAAGATGGAGCTTCTGTCACTGGGAAGAGACATCATGTCCTTTGAGAAACTCGCATGGCATCATTGAGATTTGATCATGTCACAGAGCAGATCAGACAACTGCACAGTGAATACATAGGGGCCACTTCTGCAGAAGAAGATATGACTGCATGTGTCATCCAGTGCCACCACACGGAACACTGGAAACTCTTTCTTGGACAACAGGACTGTTTCCAGTGGAAAAAAAAAAAAAGAAAAAAAAGAAAAAAGAAAAAAAAAGGAAAAAAAAAAAGAAAAAAAAAATAAAAAAAGAAAAAGGAAAAAACAAAAAAGAAAAAAAAAGAAAAAGAAAAAAAAGAAAAAGAAAAAGAAGAAGAAAAAGAAAAAGAAGAAGAAAAAGAAAAAGAAAAAGAAAAAGAAAAAGAAAAAGAAAAAGAAAAAGAAAAAGAAAAAGAAAGAAAAAGAAAAAGAAAAAGAAAAAGAAAAAGAAAAAGAAAAAGAAAAAGAAAAAGAAAAAGAAAAAGAAAAAGAAAAAGAAAAAGAAAAAGAAAAAGAAAAAGAAAAAGAAAAAGAAAAAGAAAAAGAAAAAGAAAAAGAAAAAGAAAAAGAAAAAGAAAAAGAAAAAAAAAAGCTGGATCTAAAGCCCTGAGCTGGGTGAGCTCATCCAAAGAACTGCTGCTGCTTTGAGGAGGGAGCAGCCATTTCCTGAGATCATCATGAACAGCGGTGGTCGGGTACAGCTGGCTTTGGTCTCCCAGCATCTCTTTGGCCATGAAAGACTAAAAGCATCCTGGAAGTAGGGACGGAACCAATCCCAGCAAGCAAAGAAAGAAACAACCCATTCCTGCATGGAAAAGCCTAAAATGGGGCAGAAAGAAAAGATGTCTCACGCCTCACCCCTCTCCACATCTGTCTGAATGCCAGCATGTGGAGGGTCACAGGCAGAGGTATCCCCCATGTTGGTGAGATGAAACCTATGGCCAAAGTAAGTGCTCAGCACTGGGTTTGTAAAGCACTCATGTTTGGATTCACTGTGTTCTGGGGCAGGGTCTCTACTGCTCCACACCCAGTGCCTGAGCAGCATGAGATGGGAGTAGCTCCTGAGAGGTTGTAAATCCCTCTGGAGATGCCTTACACTCTCCCCTGACAAGCTTGGGACTTGCACTGGGAGCAGTTTGGGCTCTGTCTCCTCCTGTCTGCTGTGATGCCACTTCCACTGGCTCTGGGTGCACAGGTCACACCTGGGACCTGTTCCCGAGCACCATCCTTGCTTTGCCCGTGGGCCTCCCTTCACCAGCCTTACACACTTGCCCTCCTGTCCTTCTTCACATGTCAGCCCCTGTGAAATGAATACCACTGATGCTTAGGATGGTATCTCTGTATCGAGACTGCCCATCAATCCATCCATCCATCCATCCATCCATCCATCCATCCATCCATCCATCCATATATCCATCCCTTCCTCCCTGCCAGCCAACCCATCTATACCTCTGCACTGCTCCTTCCCTCCATCCATGCATCCTTCCCTCCCTGCTGAGCCACTGTCTGTATACATACCCTTTCCTTTCTCCCCTGCCTTGTGACACATTACATGTTCTATGTCCCTGTGGCCTCCATGGTCTGCTAGATCTGCTTTTCTTTCTTTCCTTGGCTCAGGATGTGGCAGAGGAGAGAGCTGGAGCAGCCAGCAGAGGTAAGCTGAGACTGTTTTGCTTCACGGTCCTGTGCAATCCGCCTCCTCCCCTGCAAAATGCGGGCTGGTCCTGGCAGCAAGGCAGGGAGAGGAGGAGGCTGTACTTGGGGGCCAGCCTAGATATTTGGCAGGGTTGGTGGCAGCCCAGACACCACTGCACGACCATCTACAAACAATGCTCTGCTGCAAAGGCTTTTGCCCAGGGAAATTGCTTTCCCTCATGAGCCCTGCCCATAGTTGGGTGGCTGGTGCACCCCAACCCCTGCTTGGTAAATGCTCTAGATGGGGACACCCCTGTGTTGGGGACATGGGAGATGGATCTCTCTGCACCTCAGTGCTGGGGACCTTCCCTGGTGTGTAGCTTTGCCCGCTAGAAATTTTTGTAACCTCAGTAGGACTCAGGCCACGTTCTGCATTTTCCTCCTGCTGGGCTTGTGTTGGTCTCTGTCCCATGCCAGGGAGCTCGACCTCATCCCTGCTCCTCATGGAGGCAGCACACTGGCTGCTTCAACCTGGCACAGCCTCAGCATCATCAGGCCCGTCTTGTACCAGCTTCCCAAGTGACGTTGGCACGGTATCAGCCCTGAGGAGGGTGGGATACAGCAGCAAGGCAAAGTTTGGAAGTGTCTCTGCTCCTCCGGGCAGGGCGGGTCCAGGCAGGGCTCCAGCCTGCAGCAGGAAGCCTCCCAAGGAGCCCAAGCCCTGGAGGAAGTGCCCCGGCCCCGTGGTGGGACAGGGAGGTGCCCGCAATGGGACTGCTCTCATGGTCCCTTCCTGTTTTTCTTCTCCACAGCTTGAAGACAAAGTTGACTTTGGCATCTAGAGCCCTCTCCTTTATCCCAGATTGCTGCTCACCCCAGCCCTCCCCTTGAGCCTTCACTGGCCCAGTAGAAAGCTGTTTTCCCATGTCCAGCACCAAAGCATCTTCCACTGGGGAAGCTGGGAATACAGCACCCAGCACCAAGATCTTTATGCACCCAAGAACTGAACTTACTGCTTCCTAGTGGTCCCTAATGCCTATGTTTGACATTTACAGGCTGCTGGGGCCATGAGACATGGGACATCCCAGCAGATGGGCAAGCAGGACTTCAGGATGGCATGCAGACCTCTCACCTACTCTGGGCATCTCCAGCTGCCAAATGGGTGGCAGGACCCCTCTCTAAAGCTTCCATCAGAGAGGAAAATGGTCTCCTTCCAGGGCCAAGGGCAGCAGGATGCAGTGGTGAGGAGCAGATATGCATCTCCTGCCCTCAAGTTGCCCTGGGTACCAGAACTGGATGGATGTCCACAATACCTACTCAGACAAGCCTCAGCTAAAGGGGACAGAGGACAATACCACATAGGGACAGAACAACTACTTGTCCCCTCTTCCTGACATTTCTCATCTACTCACCTGAGCTTGCCAGCACAAAGGCACATGTTCCTGTGTGGATGTGTGAGACTTCGGTGGTCTCTGCTCCCCCCCCCAGCCAGCAGCAACACCCTTCTATTTGAACCATGCCTGGACTTTCTGGAGCTCATATCCATCCAGGGACAAGAGCTGCCAGCTCACTCTCCCATTTTCCAGCCATTGTGCTCCTGCAATTTGAGCAGCCAGCAGCCTGTAAACCAGCACCTGGAGCTAGGAAACCACTGAGCTCAGTATGCAAATGGACCTACAGCTATGGGGTGGACATCACCCTTGTTCAACAGCATGCTATGGAAAACCACAGCCCTCACACCCTCCACAGTGGTAGGGGAGTGGATCTGGTGGTGGCAAGAGCAGGTTTCCAAGCAGAAAGGGGTGTTCATGTCGTGCTGGTGACCAAGAGTGACCGTGACACCAATGGTGTTGGCTGGATTGAATGCTGGGGCACAGAACCCAGAAGATGATGGCAGTGTGACACAGCTGGAGCTTGAAAGCTCTTGGATACACCTGGGAAAAAGTAATGCGGCTATTGGGCCCAGAAGCCCAGGCAGGATCTGGCTTCTTTTATCTCCCCAGCTTGGTGGGGAGATAAACCTGCCTTAGTTTTTCAGTCATGTCAGGACAAGAGTACCCTGGAACACAGGATGCTCACCAAAACCTAAAGAAGAATTTTACTGTAAGGGCAACAATGCTGGAGCAGGCAGCCCAGAGAGGTGGTGGAGTCTCCATCTCAGGAGACATTTAAAACCTTCCTGGATGACATCCTGTGCAACCTACTGCAGGTGAATGAGCCCTGTAGATCATCTCCAGATGTTCCTTCCAATCCCTAACATTCTCTGATTCTGTGCTTGCTCAGTGGAGAGCTCTGCTTCTGTCCAAGGACAGTGACATCCCACTAGCACACTGGAGATGGAGGGCTGACCCCCATTCCCCCCATCTAGAGTGAGTGTGCTCACCAGGGGCAGTGAGGGGCTGGAACCCCACAAAGCCAAGCAACCAGCATGGGCAGCCCCTGTGCCCCTCCACCCGGGGTGGGAGTGCAGGGGCACACAGCAAGGGCAGAGGGTCCATGGGCACACATGCCTTGCAAAAGGACCCTTTTGGGAGGTCCCTTCCCTTCAGGCCCTCTGCACTCCAGGTTCAAGGGCAGCCTGGGGGTCCAGCTGGGAGTAACACATCTCCCTGTAAGGGCAGGCACAGGGACAACCCACATTGGCTCCGCTCCCCCCACTGCTGCTGCCTGACTTTCCACCCAGCCCCATCTGGATCTCATTGGGCTGCTGGCACAAAGCAGCAGGGTCAGGAGGTGCCAACACATGGAAGCCATTAGAGGGACCAGATTGAGGCATGGGGAGGGGGCCACATGCTGAGCAAGGTGGGCTCTCTGAGGGTCCTGTCCCTGCTGCCATGCTGGTGAAGGCAGGGGAGATGTCTCAGGCAGTTGTTCTGGCACCCAGCAAGGGACAGCTGAAGGAGGGGTCTGTCTGAGCCTTTCCATGCTCCTGGGGAGAGCCAGGACCTGTTTGGGGACCAGCCCTGCTGCCTGAGCACCTTTTTTCAAGGACTGTCCCCAAGCTGGCATCTCAGTTGGTGCCGCTCACCTCCCCCCTGGCCCAGCACCGTCTCCAGGCTGGCAGTGCAGTGACAACGCTATCCCCTTTATTGGTATCACTGCTCCATCCAGCCACAGCACAGCAGAGGGATAGGGAGGAGGGTATTTGGACCCTTCTGCCTGCTGGTGGCTGGTGCAGAGGTGACGGGCAGGGCTCAGCACCCCCTGATCACCGATGCCCGCACCCCTGGGAGCCTGTAACCATGATTCCCCTCGACACTAGGCAGTGAAGTGGGGCTGGCTCAGCATCTCATCCCCATGTGTTCAGCAGCTCTTGGTGGCCGGGGCTGGCCCATCACCCTGAGCCCCAGGTGCCTCCAAGCTGGCAACTGGTGGGCTTGGGCAGTCCATAGTTCTTGGGAGCAAAGTCTCTCTCCTTAGGGTCCATCCTGCACCCCCACGATGCTGGGGGCTCTGGAAATGTCCACAGCTGTGGGGTGGCTTGGGAGGCATGGGGTCCTTGGGGGCCAGCAGTGGCATCAAGTCCCACATGTAGGCAAGCGGGTGCAGGCAGCAGGGATCGGCCAGGGCTCACTACAGGATCTGGGCCTCTGCTGAGAGAGAAGGCAGGGGGTCAGAGGGGGCACTGACCTGCCCCCTTCCCCACACCCCATCCCTTGCACCTCCCACATCACCCCCCCCACACCCTGACTCACTCGGCCGTGCCTTCAGGTGGGTGGCAACAACCAAGAAGTTGTGGGGTTTAGTCCCATCCTTGCCGTGTTTCCTCACCCGGAGCCTGGAGGGACAGAGCAGCAGTGTCTGAGGACCCTGCAAAGCCCCCCCGTGGGCACTGGGACTGCCCTCATCCCTAGTGATGTGTGTCCCTGGGCACATCCCCATCCAGCTGTGCCCAGCCATGCCCATCTGCTCCAGTGGATCAGCTCCAGGGCTACAGCAGGAGCTGGTCAGGAGATCAGGCAGTGCTGGGGACAGGGAGGGACAGCAAAGCCATGGCATGGCAGGGAAAACTCAGCAATGGAAGGATGATGAAGGACCTGGGGACAGGACCAGCAGGCAGTGCCCAGGAGCAGGACATACGGAGGGGTCTCAGTGCTGACCCTACAGCAGGAAAGTCCCCCTGAAGACAGGAGGCTTTGGGGAGATGTTAGAAGCAGCAGTGTGTTTGGGGGACACAGAGAAAGGTCCCATGTAGGCCCATCAGAAATAGATCAGTCAGGCTGGGGAGTGCCAGGTAGAGTGTGCTGGGAAGAGGCATTGATGTGTCAAGGGAGTAAGAGGAGCATGAACCACCTTATGGGTCTGGAATCGAGTCTGCTTGGGCTGGGAACCCAGAGCAGGGCTGGGGGGACATGTGGCACCCCATGCCAAGGGTTCAGGGACCAGAGTGGGATGGGGACAGCAATCATGCAGGCCCCTCCTTCTCAAAACCCAACCTACCAGATGAAGATGGTGATGACAAGAACAGCAGCCAGTACAAAGAAGGCGAAGATCCCCAGGGACACCAGGATGGCCATCTTCTCCAGGGGGTCACTGCGGTCTGGGACAGAGAGGCTGTCACATCTGAGGGATACCACAGCCCCCAGAACCCAAGAGCCCTATTACAAGCTCTTGGGCGCCATGGACACACCAGGGGCATGGGGTGAGAGACCCTTCCCACAACTCTCAGCCATACATGTGCCCAGACAGGCAGCTGACTGTAGGTAGCCCCCCGTCCTGCCCACCACCTCCAGCTCTACTCACTGATGGGCTCAGGGTTTGGAGCCTGGGAGGGCTCCTCAGCCAGGGTCTCCAGGCTGGCGTATGTAGTGGTTTCTTCTATTGCTGTGGTGGGTAGTTCTGGAAAGACAATGGAGAGGGGAATTGCTCACCTGAAATCATGGGCAGCACGCCAGGGACCCACAGAGAGGAGCAAAGAAGGGTGTCCCTGTGTCCCAGGGGTCCCACCAGACAATGGGTGCCCCCAGGGTGCTACGGGTACTATGGGTGCCCTGCTCTGCCCTGAGGCTGTGGAAGACAATTCCCAAATGTGGGGCTGGAAGTTGCTTTGAGCCCCGCTGCAGCTCTGCCTCCTGCCATGTTTTTTGGTGATGCACAGGACTCCAATTTCAGGGTCAACTTCTTAAAGTTGACCCCAGAAGGTGGGGTTGGTCTGGATGAACATGTGGGGGAATGGCTACCATGGGGAGGGGGATGGAGAGGGCTGCTGGAGGGGCTTTTCTGAGGGATGTCAGGGATGCTGGGGCTGCCCTCCTCATACCTCTGACTGGCGTCGCTCGGGCCTCGGCACTCCACTCGCTCCAGTTCCCTGCATCCAGGAAATCCTTGGCACTGACTTGGACCACATGCTCCAGCCCAGCAAAGGCATCTGTGATCACCTCGGAGAGGTTCACCGTCTCTACCTGTGCCCAGCAGAGAGGAAGGGCTGTGGACCCGGCTGTGGGACAGTAGGGTGCTGGCCTCCATGACCCCACGCCCATCCTGCTCCCACCCCAGCTCTGCCTTCCCTCCCCTCTCCCACCACTTACCACGGACCAGGAGCGGTGGATGACTGGGCGGTACTGGAGCCGGAACCTCAGCTGGAAGTGGGGCTCCCTGGGCCAGGTTGAGGGGTACTTCCAGCTCACGTACAGCCGCCGTGGAGCCAGCGGGATGGGCTCCACTACCAAGCCCTCTGGAGGGTCCGGCTTAACTGTGGGGGTGAGGACAGGGAGCCCTGGTCACCCCGTGCTGCAGGACAGAGGGGTGCTGGGCTCCCTGCTGCCACCCAGGGCTGTTTGCCCAGGGAGGGGATAGAGGTGGGGATGGATGGATGGACAGAGGGATGGATGGAGACTCACTGATGGCCTGCATGGTGATGTCAAGGAGGCGGAAGCTGGAGCCCAGAGGGTTCACTTCAGTGATGTTCAGGCGGTAGGAACTCCAGAATTCAGACCCGTGGACGGTGCAGGTGCCAGGGTGGGATGGATCCTGCAGGCACAGCCCCACGTGCCCGTTCTTCTCCCTGCAGAAGGGGAGGCAGGGTGGTGGCAGGTCCCTCCCCACCCACCAGGCATAGTTTCCTGGTGCTGCCAAGATGGTGCCATGTGGAGAGATCCCCCACACCAAGACTAGTGGAGAAGGAAGCCCCTGTTATGGCTCAGGCAGATGTCCTCACCCCTCCAGAGCCCAGCATATGACTGAAAGGATCCTCAACCCAGCCCCACAAACCTTCCTGGGAAGGTCCCTCCCCGAGGCAAACCCTTCACCCAGAACTTCAGATCTGGGGACTTGGTTCCCCCATGGGGGCAACTAGCCTTTGACTTGAGGACCCCACTGAGGACAGTGGCAGAGGCTTTGGGATGGGGTCCTGACCCAAGGGCATGGGACTGGGGTGGGAGCCAGTCCTACCTCTGCTTCTCTTCACCCGTCAGTGATTTCTTCCTGCCATGGAAAGCGGGAAAAGCAGACAGTGAGCATGAGGGGACAGCACTGAGGCCAACCCCACCACGACCCAGAGAAGTGACATGGGTCTCTGCACCAGTCCTGGGGATCTGCTATGCTTTACCCTACTCCTCCATTGATGGAAATGGTCAGCACAGCATGGAGGATGGAGCTCATTCCATGCCCAGCCCTGCCAGCAAGCAGCCTGGCAGCAGGAGTTGGGTGTCTCAAGGAATGAGACAGCAGAGTGCCCACGAGGGTCCTTCTCAGAGGACACCCCTCACCCACCTGGGTATCATCACACAGCAGCAGCAAAGGTGCTGGGATGATGATAAATGCAGCTCCCCAGCAGCTGACTTCTCCCTCACCCTATGGACCCCAAAATCTCCTTGCTCCCCAATGCCCCTCCCCACTGAGCTCCCCCTGCTCCATGTGGGCTCTTCCCCAGCTCCTGCAGCTTTCAGCAGGGCTGTGCTCTATGGACTCCAGCTGACTTCAAAGCATCTTCAAGACTGCTCATCTTGTCTCCTGGGATCATTAGAAGCAGTGATGCTACCAGGGCTCCTTTCATCCTGAAGGAGTGGAAGCTCTTGGCAGCTTACAGAAGATCTGCTTCTCTTTCACAGGCCTCCTGGTGCTGGCAGAGCTCTCAGCAAAGGAGGAAACCTTCCTGTGCCAGTCCCCCAGTGCTGCTGAGGAACCCCTCTTGGTTCTGGTGCTCTGCTCACCCCAAAACTTGTCTACCCCAGGGTGCATCATGGTCCTTGGGGCAGGAGGTGAACCAGAGGTTGGGTCAAACAGCCCAAGGATTTGGTGATTCTCCTTGGCCATGACTGAAGGCTCAAAACATAACCCCCCAGCCCATGCCCTGTTGGTATACATCACCTGTAGGTCGTGATGTATCTGGTGGGGAGGAAGGTGTCCACACTGGAAGTCCAGGAGCAGGAGAAATTCTCGTAATCAGATGCTCTGCAGGACACAAAGGGGACCCCAGGCAGGTCTAGGGTTCAGGGGGGAAGCAAAAGTCAGTGAGGGGTCCCCCATCCCACAGCCCAGCTGGCACAGTCCACTCTTGCCAAGTCCTTGCCAGGGGTGTGGGCACAGCTAGCCCATGCTGTCTGGGGTCACACCCCCCACCCTCCCCAAGTCCTCAGACGTGCTACTCACGCCCCATCCGCAGGGACACGGTGTGCAGGAGGCCACTGTCCTTGCCATGGCAGCTGTATCTTCCTGTGGTGGCCAAGCTGGCGTGTGGCAGCACCAGGGCTCCTTCCCTGATGGCTGAGCCCTCCGGCAGTGCCACAGCACCCGCCCGCCTCCATTGCACCAGTGAGCTGAGGAAGGAGAAACCCAGCAGGATGCTCACCCCACAGACCCACCTCACAAGCCATCCCACGGGATAAACCCCTTGGTGGGTACAGAAAATTACCTACCCAGCACGGGCACCGGTGCACAACAGGGTCACATTTGTCCCCACCCGTCCGTACTGCACGCCTGGAGGGACACACACACATTCCCAGATGGGTGTTAGCACCCTGTGCCACCCCTGCCAGGGCCGGGAGGTGGGCAGTCAGGCTGTACCCCCTGGGAAGCTAGGTGATGGCTGTGGGGTCCCGTTTCATGCAGGTACACCACGGGGGACTGGGAAGGACTGGTCCCAGTTGGGGCTGGGCAATGGGCAGATGCAGGGTGGGGGGTGCTGGCCAGAAGACACCCATGACCATGGGGCTGACTCTGGTAGGTCTGTGCCCACCTAAGGGGGGATGGGGTGCCTCCAGGGTTCTCATGGCTGTGATTTTGGGGCTGCATGGATGGCTTGGGGGGGCTCACCTTCTTCTCCCCAGCCCTCTGGGACAGTGAGGGAGGCTGACATCAGGGCTGCTCCCAGGAACACCATCACCCTGCCCAGGCCTGGAATGGAGTTGTGCATCTGGAAGAGGCAGAGCAGGAAGGGAGATGGTGTTATCTCCTGCAATGGGGTGGCCAGCAGGGTCACAGCTCAGCGTATCCCTGCAGGACCATTCACCCAGCATCTTCCCTTTGTCTTATCCAGTCCTGCTGGGGACAGCACAGGGACCTTACAAGCAGGACCACGGCCAGGAAAGCTGCCATGGTCTGTGCCACTGTCACAACCAGTCCCTGTCAGCCAAGGAGTCCCCACGCCTGGAGAGGCAAAGAGCAAACACTGATCAGGAGCTTTGGGCTGCATGGGTTGACAGGACTGAAGGGCTCTTTGCCATTGCAGTCCCGTGCCAGGAGGCCTGGCTGGCACCCAGCCCCAGGGCAGTTGAGAGACCTGTGTTGGTGCAGCTGGAGTAGGAAAGGACCAAGGAAAAATTCTGGCCTGTTTTTTTTTGATAGGAGACAGCATTTAGACCATACAACCAGGGCACTGGGTCTGTGAGAACTCAGACTATAGTGAGAGTGGGGCTGGCTATGGGTCCCACATCACTGCCCATCCCTGTACCCACTGCAGGGCTGGTCTGTGCAGGACCATGTCCTTCTAGTCCATTAGGATTCTCTGGGCCCAGGGAGAATAGCCCAAAATCCTTTCCTCACACTCAGAGACCACCACTGAAGGGGATGCTGAAGAAGGGACATGCACCCTGTTCTCCAATGGGCCAGCTTCAGCCATAGAAGCTGGCCTCCCCATCCCAGTCCGTGGCAGCCAGCTTTGCCCTGTCCATCTCAGCCAGCATGGCCTTAAGATGCCCAGTTCAGTCTGCATTGTTCCGCACATATCAGGCAGTGTCACCCTGTTCATCCCAGCCAGCATCACCAACCACTCCAGACCCCAAGGAGTCTGTTCTGTGTGCATCACCCACTGTCACCCTTGCCACCCATCCAGCATCACACTGTCTGTGTCAGCCAGCATTGCCTTAAGGCACCATTCCAGCCTGCATCACCCTGCATGTACCAGACAAAGTCATCCAGTCCACCCAGACAGCATCACCCTGTCTGTGCCAACCACCAGCACCCCAAGGCATCTACGCTGGCCAGCATCATGCCATCCATATCACACTGTCCCTGCCAGACAGCCCGCCTGCCCCCAGCTGAATCACTTCTCCCTGGAAGATCCCCCATGCCCACTTCCCATGAACAGGGAGACATTTTTATTTACACCCATACTGCCTGGCTCTGGTCCTGGCTGCAAGCAAGCAGGGGCTGAAGAGACAGGAAGCAGAGACCTCCTTACCAACCCCAAGCACAAGCTGCATCTTGTGGTCATTAATCCATGTCCCAATGAGTCTCCTAGGTTTGAAAGCCAAGGGATGAGGGGGATGCCCAGGGAAGGGATGCTCCAGCCCTGGAAATGTTCCCTGGAGCAGCTGCTGGTTCTTCTCCTGTAGGCAGGTGTCCATGGCTGCAGATCAAGCCATGTGGTGAAGGAAATGAGAGCTACAAGGTGATGTGCTGCAACCCAGCAAGTGCAGGGGGGAAGGAGCATGGCACCCCACATCAGCCCTCTCCTGAACATGCCAGGGAGCCTCAAACACAAGCCCCACACAGAAATAATTTCATGAGATCGTCATAAGCTTTTCCTACCAAACCACTCAGAGAAATGTTCCCAAGAAACATTAGTTTAGAGGTCTCTGCCAAAACTATGCTGGTAACGAACTGGGAACATTCGGCCTGAAAGTAAAATATTTTGGTGATGGAAAAAAAAAAAGGACTTAAAATACACTTAAAAGCAACAACCAAAAATAACTCCAAACATCATGTGGACCAGAGTTAAGGGGATGGTGCTGGAGCAGGGGGGGGAAGGGACAAGGAGGGGTCTCAGGAAGAGTGTCTTAGTGTGGAGAGAGAGAAACAGTTTTAAATAAAATTATTTCTTCTCCCAGCTGCACCCATTGTCCTCTGCATCTCTGTGTGGCAAGGGTCTACACTGTGCATGCTGGCTCACTGCAGACAAGAGTTTTCCAGGTCTCAGGGCTGCGGAATGCTTCAAGACCAGCCCTGGTATTGACAGCAGAGCCAGAGGCACCTCAGACCTTGGGGTGGTGGTACAGAGCATCCCTGCACACTCTGTCCCCAGCCACATCCCAACCCCTGATCTCCATGACAGCCCTCCTAGTGGTCCCCTATCCTGAAGATCACCCTGCATCCTCCCACTCTCCAGCATTCTCCATCACAGGCTCCCCCCACTTCTCTCCATCCTCATCCCAGCACTCCATGAGCTCCCCTGCCTCAGAATGGCTTTTTAGGGTAGCTGCCCACCCCTGCCAGCACAGTGTGAGGGAAAGCACACACGCTGGCTTCATAAACCACCCACTTGAGCATTGCCAAAACCTAGCCAGTATAATTGAAGAAAAAAGAAACAGTGCAAGACCTTCCTCACCTGCCCAAAAGCCACAAACAAAAGGGGAAGGAGCTCCAGAGCAGGGAGAAGACCCAGAATCCTGGGGTACATCAGCATGGTGAGGTGCCAAGTGCTCCAGGCCTGCCATAGCTGCCAAACAGCCTGCCAAGAAAGAATCCCTGCACTGTCTGCAACCAAACTCCCTCGACGAGGGAAAAAGAGGCATGAAAATCAATGCACACCTTCCTTGATGGCACCCCCACAGACAGGCACACAGGCAGAGAAAGCATCCCTCTATGTTTGCACCAGTGGTGACACATCCCGGGAACAGGGAGTCCCAGCACAGTGGTCTTGGAGCTGAGCCGGAACAGAGGGAACAAATGGAGCTTTTTTCCCTCCCCGCATGCTAACCATGGCCTTAGAGGCATCTGACACCCGCCTAAGGCTGGGTGACCTCCTGCAGCCATGGTCAGGGCAGAAGGATCCATCCTGTCCCAGGGCTGTGGCTTGGCCCTTGCATGGATGGCAGTGGTGTCAGACTCAGCGTCCTTGGCAGGGATGCTCTCATCACCAGCATAGTCAGGGTGATGAGGCTACATGTGGCACCCGTGGCTGTGAGCCAGAAATGCAAGCTGCCTCTCTCCATCCTGCACCGACCCTGCTGTCCCCACTAGGCATTTTTTGAGCTCATCCAGTTTTTGGGGAGCTAAGGGGAGAAATCCTCCCACAAGCCCCTCCTTGCATCCAAACTGGAATGCTGAAAGCCAAAACATGCTTCAGTCACGTGCACCAGCACCGATGCCTGGGTGGGGTGTGACAGTCCCCCAGGCACGGCCACTCTGTGCCATGTCCCACTGTGGCCTGGCAAAACCCAGCACAGATTCCTGGGGGAGGCCAACTTTCCATTGCGCTTGGTGCTCTGAAAGACAGTGGGTTTTGGTTTTTTTTTTCTTTTTCTTCATTTGAAGTCGCTCTTCAAAGAGAATAAACCACACGCAGAGCTGAGGATGGTGGGGGGGGGGGCACAAGCAGAAGATGCCTTGCTGCAGGACTGAAGATGGTAGCAGGGAGACATGGGATCCTCCCCATTAAGCACAGAAAACCGGGCTGCCTCCTAGCCTCTCCCCAGGGTAGTCCAGGGCAGCACTGCTGCACCAAAGATGTAGCAAACTATCCAAGAGCATTTGGCAGCTCTCCTTGCCACATGCTTGACACTGGTGGAGACAACCACCTGCAGAAAGCAGCTCTGCAGTGGGTGATGCCTGATGCTGGTCAGCTTTAAAACCCTTGAGATGGCACCATGCTGCACTCCTGAGCCTTGGGTAGGGGATCATCCCTGGCCACACATCCCAGACCCTCCCCTCTGCCAGTGCCCACCATGGGAAACCCATCCCGTGGCCAAGGGTGTCAGTGTTTTGAAGCAGCAGGAATTTCCCTCTTCTTGCTGTCCTGCAGGGTTGGGAACACAGTCCCACTAATCCCATGCCCCAAGCAGTCCTGAAGAAGCCCTGGCATGGCCCAAGCCATCCACCTGGCCACTGATCTGCCCAGAAACCCATCAGCATCCCACCCCTGCAGCATCAGTGACCTCTGCCATTACTGCATCAACGTGAACCTTCAGGGCAGGGGGAGCCTCAAACCCTGCTGCTGTGACAGTCCCCTGCAAACAGACACCCTATGCCCCCTAAATGTCACTAGCCCAGAGAAAGCCCAGCAATGGGTGTTAGCAGAGAGGGAAGCATGTCCCCTACCACCTCCATGGTGAAGCATGGCCCCCAGGACCACCAGCACTCACTCACCCCTAGGCACTGCTGAGACAATGCTCTCTGAGGTCAAGGAGGGGAGCCCTGTTCTTTGTCCCCAGCCCCTCTTGGTGCCTTGGGGACCACAAAAAAGGCTGGTTTCCTCTGCACCCCTTCAGTGGTCTGATAAGCAGCCAGAGGTCTCCATGCCTGCTGGGGGGGTACCATGCCATGCTGAGCCAGCACACTCCCAATTGCAGCCAGCGCAGTCCCAACACACTGGAATTACCCCAGTTAAACCAGTAAAACCAGCTGCAGCTTTTCCCTGTGAGGGCATTACGTCCAGTAGCAGTCTGAACACAGGACTAAACCTAGTACAGTCCCCCTGTGGAACTTTATTCAGGGCATCCCAAAACCCTGGGATCATATCCCACATAGCCAAGGAGCAAATCCTATTCAGTAGGCTTTAATCAGTGGGATTAAACCACATTTAGCCCACGAATGGGATTTTATCCAGTGCAGTCCAAACCTGGGGTTAAATCCAGTGCAGTCCAAATTTGCTCAAATCCATCTGCGCCCAGGAGAAGAGTTAACCCCAACTCAGCCAAAGTGTGATGTTAGACCCAACACAGCCCAAACGTGGGGTTATGCAGTCTGCATGTGGGGTTAACCTCAGTTCAGCCCAAATGTGGGGTTAAACTCCAGCTCAGCCCAAACACAGGATTAACCCCAGCACCCCTCAGGGAACCAGTTCATCTCGAAGTAAGGTACAATACACATCTCCCTTCAGCCCAGACCAACCTCCCCACCACATGCGCTGGCGATGTCCCCACTCATTACAGCCCCACTTGTGTCCATAGCCAAGCCCACACCACCCCCCCACCCCGAGAGTCACCTCTCTCCTCTGCAGGGCTGGCAGCTGCTACTGGGACTCGGAGCTGGGGGTCCGAGGGGCCACCCCACACCTCAGCATGGTGGTTGCTTTGTGGAGGTCAGGCTCTTCTCTTACTCCAGACGGGAAACTCCCAGCCCAACATCCCGATCTCCGCCTTCCCCTGCTCCATCCCATGGGAAGGAGAAGTCTCTGGCTCCTGGTTGTAACCAGAGGCATCGGCAAGGGCCAAAACAGCAAAGGCTCTGTCAGCAGCCAGCAGCACCGACACCAAGCCAACTGGCAGCGTTGCATTTGGAGGGGAGAAGGAGTCCCCCCCAGCTCTGTCCCCATCCCCACACTCCCCTCTCTGAGCCATGCACGAGAGAAACTCCTAAAAATAATCTCCTGGCTGCAAAGAAACCTACCAGCACTGTAACTGTAGTGCTGGTGGGCTTCTTTACAGCCAGGAAATTATTTCTAGGATGGAAGGATGGAGTTGTTGTACACTGTCCTAGGCACATGGTCATGGGATGGACTTTGCCCCCACTGTCCCAAGCACAGTGCCAGATCTGGGGACACGGGTGGGACCTTCCAGCAGGGAGCTGGGCCACCCTGTGATTACAGTAGGGTGGAAAAGGCTTTTCCTGTCCTGGGAACATTTTAGGATTTGGGATACTTTTCTGCCTCTGGGCTCAGCCCAGTCTGGCTGAGGTTTCAGCAAACACACAGCTCGCAGTATGACAAAGCAGCCAGGTACCAGTCTGCACCTCAGCATTTCACATCCCCCTGTCCCATCAGCATCTGCAGCTCTAAGAAAAAACTTCCCCCTTAAGCTGGCCCTGGAACAGACACAAAATCTTCTGCATCCTTGTATATAGGGGACAAACACACGTATGAGCACACATGAGAACGCCACACATAAGCTCAGGTCCTCCTGCTGTTCCTGATGAACTCCAGCTTGGAGTTGAGAACCTTGAGCAGGAGAGGGGCCCCACAGCATCCCCCTGCCTGAATCTCCCCCCATCCCTCTCTGTGCTCCAAAGCTGGCCAGTGGCTGGAAGCCATGTGCTCAGCTCCATCCCTGAGGCACGAAGGCATCCAGGTCAGCCAAAACGCTGGGCCAAAAAAAACAGCTCACCTTACACAAACACTTCTCCAGCTATCAATTTGCTGTCACTCCTTTTGCAAAATAAAATCCCTTCTGGGCAAGAGAGAGATTTCAGGTGCCATTAAGGGCCACTTGGGCGGCCAGTTAAACCAGCAGTGTCCCCACGTGGGTGGAGGGTGGCAGCTGCAGACCCCTGGCAATGTGTGATGTGGAGGTGCTGTTGCCAGGTTCTGGTACCTGGTGGGATAATCACAGCTTGTCTTCTCCAGGCTTGGAGGCAATCCTGGCTGTTTTGCTAAGGAGGGGCAGGCAGCCCAGGGGATGCAGCAGGGCGCGAGGCACACGGCACGGATGGAGGCTGGGGAAAACAACTCACTGCAGCAGCATCTGTGTCCCCTGTCCTGTGACAGGTCAACCAGATGGCAGGCCCTGAGCCAAAAGGAGAGGTAGAGATGTGGGAAAAAGCTGGGACAGAAGCCCACCACCAAGGTGTGGGGGGGCTGCAGCTCAGGACCAGAGGAGGGAGGCTGTGCCCTCCCTGAGTTGAGAAGTTTGGAAAAACACTAACTGGCTCATTTTCTGCTAGCGGAAAAAACCAAAAAAAAAAACCCAACCCCAGTTCTCCTGAAAGATTAAGTGTGATCGTATCCAAGCTGAGGAGGGGGGGGGAAGCAGGGTAACATGGTGAGCGTGCTGACACATCTCCTTCCACGATGCTGGAGAAGTGCCCCGGACCACTTAGTGCCAGCTCTGTTTACAGGCTCCTATTGTCTCCTTTTTTTAAAATTTTTTTCTTTTGGGTCTTCCTCATCCCTGACCCCCCCCCCCCTACTGTCCCCAACCCTTCCAATGTTACACTTCAGAGTAAACAAAAGCAAGCAGCCTCTCACTCCAAACATTTCAGCCATCCCAAACTTTCTCCGGAGGGGGCCTGCGCATGGAATTTTCCTCGCCCAAAAGAATTTCGAAATGTTCCCGTTGCAGAGGCCAAGACAGCTCTAAAATCCTTCACAAAATCCTCTGCACAGCCCCAGCTCTAGCCAGAGACACCAAGTTGCCAGTTGCCACCATGCCCCAAAATCCATCCGTGCACAGCCTGGCACACATGCCAGAGGGAGATGGAGGCACCTCCCAGCCTGTGCAAACCCCTTCCATCCCCAGCACATTACCTGAGGAGATCCAGCAGGTCCTGGTGAGGTCAGATCCTACTATTTATATTTTAAGCCACTGCTACAGTTACAACTGCCCCGAGATGGTTATGCTGGTGCAAAGGGCTTGGGTGCATTGCAGGGGTTGCAGCCCAAATCACAGGCAGATAGAGCAGGGAGGGATGGTGTGCTGCATCCATCCCTGGGGACAGAGTAGGGGACACAGAGCTGTCCCCTGCACATCCCTGAGAGACAGCACATGGAGGGCAGAAGGACACATCCTTCCAGATCAGCCATAGTGATGGGTGCCACCCAAGGGTCTTCTTCTCTAGCCCACATAACACAGTCAGGGTGTGCACCCCAGTCCCAGAAGAGGCAGGACTCAAACATGGGCAAGCAGAGAACCCCAAGAGATCCCTCACCTCCAGCCAGGCACAAATCTAAAGTGGGAACCTGCCAGACCCCAGCGTGGGGTGTTGGCACTGCTCAGCCCGCCAGCAATGGGGGTTTCAGGGTGGCCCTTGAAACAACCAGAGACATATAAGCCCAGCCAAAAAGCCCCACAAGAACTCCAACAATAGTGGGAAGAAGCATCCAAAGCTCAGCCCAGTGTGGATTTGGCTGTCAATGCAAGCCATTGTGGTGGCCTGGCACTCTGGTGTCCCCCGTTTGCTTTCCCAAATGGTCCTCAGATGGGTGTCACTGCATAGGTGGTCCCACAGCCCACCACGCTCCAGGACACACTGAGGAGCTCCCAAGTCCTCCCTCCCCAGGCAGACAAATTTTGGGGGCTGCACCCCTGCTGTCACCCCAGGAGGGCACAGCCTTTCCCTAACCCACTGCATCCCACCCCTCTCTGCAAAATCCTGTCCTGGTGGGCTCAGAGCCCCATGCCACTAGAGCAGCTCTGCCAGGAGGGTAGATACCTCAGCTCCACGCAGTACAGGGGTCTTGCCGTGGGACGGGGCTCCGGCAAGTGACCCCGTTGCTTCTGCACCATCTCCTTTGCACCGCCTCGCTGGGCTCTCCTCCTCTGCAGAGGCTGCTTGGTGTGGGATGGGTCCCTTACCCCCTCCCCCTCTGCAACATCCCCCTCTCCTATAAAGGGGCCAGGCAGCGGCTGTGTGGGGAGCAGAGCCCCGAACACAGCAGATGGGGTCTGTAAGGCGAGGCTCCCCCAGGTGTATTTTCCTTGGCTGGGGCTCAAGCCTGTCTAATTAAGAGCTATAGAAAACATATATTAACAAAAAAAAAAAAAAAAAAAAAAAAAAGAAAAAGAGAGAGAGAGAGAGAACCTGAAGGGGGGAAAAATACTCTCCTCCCCTCTTTGCTGGGGCCCAGGGTTTGGCTGGGGTTTCTCGGCAGGCCAAGCACAGGCGATACAGGCTCTGCTGGCAGCAGCCCGGCAAGGGAGGGGTGTTTGTGGATATTAAAATGCACTCGTAAAAAGAGAATAAAAGGGCAGCCTTGTTTCTGAACGAGTCTCCAAGGCTTTCCCCTCTCCCGGCATGCTCGGCACCTGGCCGGCAGCACAAGCAGTTCCCCCTTCCCGCAGCCCCCCCCGGCCTTGGTCCAGGACCAGGGTGCTGCCTGCAAGACTCCAACCCTCGTGAGGTGAAACCTGGCACTTTTGTGTGGGAGCAGATTCGGGAGACAATCCCCCCACACCCTGCCCCTCCTCTGCAGACACTCACACCAGGTTAAAATTACTGCTGGAGCTTCTGAAATACTCCACCCTGCGCATCCCTTCCTCCAGACCCCTGCAGCTCCCTGCCTCCCCCTGCCTGTGTGCAGGCAAGGCTGCCTCGGCCCAGATGCTTGGCACAGCCACAGGCAGCATGCTGGCCTTTCACTGCCTGGCCTCTGCCTGCCTCCCCGACAGAGGCAGAACAAACTGGACAGTGTTTTGGCCAAGGCTTAAAATTAGACCCTGGTACCCAAAACCCTCACCCAACCTCACCATCACCATACAGAGCTGAAGGCCATGGCAGGGTGCCATGTGGCTCGCTGGTACCCTGGGGTCCCCCCTCATCCCTAGGGACTCTTAAACTTCTACTTGGGACCATTCTCCTGAAGTGAGATGCTGCCTCCCTGCAGCATCTTCTGTGCGTCCTGGATGCTGTGCCCAGCTCCCAGGAGTTTGGGGTGGGGGGACACCATCACTACCCCTCTTGTCTAGCCAGATACTTGGTGCACACCTGGCTCTGCCCCACCCTCTCCAGGGCAGTGAGGAGGGGCTACAGTGGGCTGTGAGCCCACAAGCCCCCTCATGCCTCCCCACCCTCGTTTCTCCTTCTTTTCCCTGGCATCACCCCAAAGGCACAGGCTCACCAAGTCCCCAGCCCCATGGGGCACACTCAGTCCCCAGCCATGGCCCTAATGACTAACACCCCAGCAAGCGAGCTGGGTGCCGCCAGGGCGAGCAGGGCCCATCCCTTGGCCGTGTTTCCTTCCCGCCGTGGTGAAATCACGTCTGGAGAAAGCATGGGGAGGGAGCTGCTGGGTCGTCCCCCCCACCCCCAACCCCACTGCTTCCCAGAGAGGATGCACTCACTCCCTGCCCGCTGGCTGCAAAGCCTGCATCCTGACAGAGGGATGCTCCAGGCACGCAGCTTGTGAGAGAGCCACATGTCCCACCTCCTCCTCCTTGCTCCAGACCCCGTAGCAGCATCCCAGCTGTGGAAATGGATGCGGAAATGCAGCAGCAAGCGCTAGGGCTCATAAAAGCTCTCCTGGGGAGCAAGTAGGAACCTCTAACCTCTCTCTAACCTCTCTCATAGCGGTGCAACCCTGCCAGAGCCTGGGGGGGGTAGGGGGGGGGAACTGGGAGACACCACTGGCTCCCCCGTCACAGTGGAGCAAACCAGCTCACGGGAGCGAAGCCAAGCAAGCTGGAAACACCCCTGGGCAGCACCAGAGGGGACGGCGAGGGACAGGCCACCTCTGCTCACCTCCGACCTGGCACGCAGCACGCGCCGGCTGCGATGCTGGGTGACTAATGCAGCTCTTTAAACGCCTCCGCCGGCACGGGAGCGTGGCTCCGGGTTAGGGTTTAATTATCTGCCTTCCTCCACAGCCCGCCCTCTCCTCTTGCTTGAACCGCTGTGGAGACCCCGGGGATGGAGTCCATCCCCTCCCTGGACGGGGCTGCTGGCACGGAGCGAGCAGGGCCGCAGCGGGATGCTGGCTGGGAGCACGCCGTGGCTGCAGCTGGGGGCTATAAAAAGCACGGCTGTGGTATGAAGCCAGGCACTGAGAGGGGAAAAAAACATAAAATCAGGTGGTGGATGAGACGGGCGTTTGCTTCTTGCACCAGGGCTGGCTGCTCCCCACCATCCCATCCCTGCTCCCTGCCGGGCCACCAGCCCAGGGAGGTTGGGGCAGAGTAGAGGGCTGAGTTCTGGCAAAAGATGGAGGGCACAAGGCTGGGCTGGCAGGAGATGGCAAGGCTTAAGGCTGCGGGAACAATCGCTGGCTCCAGCATGTGGGCTCCTGCCCAGGGTGGAGGCATCCCAGCCCACCCCCTGCCCAGCCCCGAGACACTGGATTTGGGCATTTGTGGTGGTGGATTAACCCTGCCCTGATTTGTGTGTCAGAGGTGCCAATGCTGGGAGAGGGCTGGCACACTGACACCAAGAGTTAACACCCCACCACCCAGGTCCCAACAAGGACCTCACCCAGAGGGGACAGTGACAGCACAAGCCAGGGACAGACAGGGCTGGCAGAAGCTCCCCGCTCAGGGACACACCATGTTTGCACAAGTCTGAGCTGGGGAAGGTCAGATTAATTTAAAATCTGAACAAACAAGGAGAGAAGGCAATGCCAGAGCTTGCCTTTCCCAATGAGGATGCCCAGCAGCAGGGCACAGCATCTGCAGCACAGCTGTGCCCAGCCTGGGTACCAGCATGGCTCAGCCCTGGGGCTCACATCACCCTAGGAGGGCCGGGACAGACCCAAATCCCAAATCCAATGCCCGGGAGCCTCCCTTTTCCGCAAGGAGCTCCCTTGGCTGAGTCAGTGCTGGCAGCAGGAAGAGAGGCTCCCGCTTGACTTCGCAAAATCCCTCCAGCCTCCATGGGGAAGCGGCCAACCCTGGACCCCTATCCCACCAGGAACAGCACCAGGGCTGTGGTGCACAACGTGGTCTTGGGAAACAACCAGGAGATTAAAAAAAAAAAAAAAAAAAAATTGCTTGTGGGTCAAAAGGAAAATGGAAAAAAAAAAAAAAAAAAGGATTTGTGTTTTTCATGCCAAAAGTTAAATGAAAACCAAAACATTTTGTTCTAAATGATAGGCCTTGTTTAGTTTTCAGTGGTTTTACTTTTTAAAAATGGTTTTGAGTTAAATCGAGCTAAATTTGGCTTCCAAACATTACCTTGGGGCGGGGAATAAAATAAGATTTTAAAAAAAAATACATAATCAAAACATCTCATTTGGAAAATGTCAGAGTGAAACACCACAGCTTTTCCAGGAGCCCTGGGAGAGCCGCAGCTGGGCGCTGAACCCAGCCTCAGCTCACAGCTTGCAACGGCCTTCTCAAAACGACCTCTTTTCCTCTTTTTCCACCAAACCAAGCAGCTGCTCTGCCAGTGGGTGGCGAGGAGGGCTTGTGCCCCAGGCATGTCCCTCCTGCCCATGCTGGTTCCTGGGACCTGCCAGGGCATGGAGAGACCCTTCCAAAGCCAGCAGTCAAGCGTGTGAGCTGAAGCTGATCTGAGCTACTCTCCAAAACTCCTCTTTAAATGTCTTTTCTATTAGGTCAGCATTCCGGTGTCGCCCGGGGAAGGTGGTTACGGCCGGCAGCCCGGCATGCAGGCTCCTCAGTGCTGGCTGCTGGCTCTTTGTCAGCGAGCAGCCTGCCCACGCTATTAAATTACTGAGAAAAATGGATCGTTTCACCAAAAATTAGGTGCAAGAACCTCTCGTGTGGTGGTGAGGCGAGATGGAAATTGGAAATTCATAGAGCTGGCCACAAATGCGGCCCCGTTCCACTCTCCTCTAGTTGTGGCATGGGATGGTGGAGAGGCATTCCCTGCCATCCCTGAAGCACTCTTGAGATGGAGATGCAGTGGCCACATGGCCAGCAGAGCTGCTGAGGTCCCCCGTGTAACCCACGGGGGGTTAAAAGCTGCTGCACAAACTCTCTGCCCGTGGTAGGCAGGGAAAATAAGTTAAAAAAGGGCCTCAAGGACCTTTTCAGGCAATGGAGGGTGAAAATCCTCCATGTGCAGCTTAATCTGCTCACCATTAACCACTCTGCTGGACTCAGGGCTCATGGGGACAAGGGTGGGGGATACAGAAGGACACATTGAAAACTGAGGTGATCTTCCCTTGCTTACATCCTTAACCCAGCCCAGGTCCAACATGAGCACCACTGTCACTCCATCTGAGCCTAGGCATCTCCACTCCATGTCCAAACCTCAGCACCCTGCTAGCCAAGAGAAGCCCTCTTAGGCCTTGGAGCAACCTGGGAGATGTCCCTGCCCCTTGCCAAGGGGGTTGGAACCAGATGATCTTTAAGGTCCCCTCCAACCCAAACCATTCTGTGATTCCACCTCCAGAGCAAACTGCCCAGATGCCAGAGATGCCTGAAAGCCCAGCAAGTATTTGCAGCCTCCAGCTGTGAAGGAGGGATGGGGATGTGTACCAGACCAAGAGCTGTGCCAACCAAGAGATTGGTCACTCTGGCGCTCACACTGGCTGCACCACACATGGTGACAGGCACCCAAAGGGACTGCATCCTGCTCCTTGGATGCTCCCAGTCCTGCGGGGATGGGGAACACGACAGCTGGGGAGCCCGAGGCACTGATTAGTATTTTGGGTGATGGTTGTACAAAAATCCCACCCACAGTCTCAGCTGGAGAGAAGGGACAGAGTTGGGTGCAGGATTGGGGATGCTGAGGGAAAAGGGGCATTTCCCTGTGCACAGCCATGCTCCAGCCATAAAGCTGCAAAACTCAAAGCTGGACCAGCCTCAGAGGAGCTACCAAACAGCCCCCTTGGGAGCCTTGCAGGAGCTAAAAAAATCAAAAGCAGCTGAGGCACTGAGGAACCCCCTGGGGTTGTGTGTTGGCCCTTGCAAGGCAAGGATGGAGCAATAGCTGGTCGGGTCCACCAGCTCCTCCTAAGCCCGTAGGCCTCAGGCAAAACTCATGGAAAGCAAAGGGACAGGCTCCTACAAACATCCCCAGGGGGTGGGGGCTGGCCCTGGCCTTGCAAAAAAATCTGGGGAGGTGCCAGCTGGCCGGGGTACTCTTCGTGACAGTGGCTTTTGCAAAGCCAAGCCAGGACACCACAGCCAAGACATCTCCAGGGAGCTTTGTGGGGATGTTGAAGCACAGCTGTCAGGAGCTCTGTCTCAACACCAGCACAGGGCTGGGCTGGCCCACAGTGGAGACCCTGCATGATGGCTGTTTTGGGTTTTTGCTGGCTACTTTTGCTAGTGGAATTGTGCCTTTCATGTTGTTATTAAAATCGAGAGGCACTGATGCCCATGCCAACCTTCATCAAAGAGGGGCTGGCGAGGTCCCTGGCTCCAGCTGTGGCTATCGGTCTGGCCAGGATGAAGTGTGTGGATTTTTGTTCCCAAAGGAAGGGGCTGGTGAAAGCACAGGAAGGCAAAGGAAACAGCTGGATGGGCATCGCCCCACCAGCCTGTGGGGACATTGTCCAAGGGTGCTGTGCCAGCAACATCGCCCCTCACATACTTTTCTGACCTCTTACTGCTGCCAGAAGGATGGTAGGCAGTCCCCTTCTCCCCTGTTCCCCCTGAGCCCAAGGTGGGGTGGAACTCAGAGACAGTCCCTTTCTGCTGAAGTCAGAAGACCTTCTCCAAGCTGCTGCAAAGAGATGCTCTCCTGAAGCTGGCACCTTCTCACATCCCCTCTTCCACTTGGTGGGTCTCCAGTGCTGGCTTTTCAAAATGGGTCAGCATTCTTTGTTTTCACTTTAGGAGGTGAGGTAAACCTTAGACAATGCACAAATGACCTTTTCACCATCAGGATTTCATTAGATGAAGGAGCCCTAAACTTTTCCACCTATACTTTATAAGGCAATCGCTGTGGGTCCAAACCCATTTTTATTAGGCTGTTTCTATTTTGGCTGCCTGTGTATTGAGAGGAGGGACCAGAGCTGAGCAGCCCCTGGGGAGCCCCAGGATGATTTCCAAAATGCTTTCACATCCTCCCCTTTCCTGGTCGATGCATGGCACTGGTTCCCTGGCCACTGCCACCTGCATGGGCCAGCCAGCCCCATGTCTGACCATGCCAGGTTTCAGCCTGCTTGTCCTCTCCAAAAACATCTTCAGGAAATGTCATTGAGCAGAGCATGGGTGGATGTGACCTTCTCCTAGCCAGATACTTCTGAAATCCTTTGTAAGCAAGGACCAATCCCTGCTGAACAAGCCCAGGCTCTGCTTGCTGGTCAGATGACACTACAGCACACAGTCCTGGTAGGACAGAGATAACCACGTCTTGACATACTTGTTGTCCCTCTTCTCCTGGACATCCCCCACCCCAAACACCAGAGGAGAAGGTAATGTTTGCCAGATTTTTTTTCTCTGTCACAGACTCATACCACTTGTGAGAAATGAGAATTGCACCTTTCAGCCCAGACTGTACTGGAGAGCTCAGGACACGCTCCAGGGGCTGTGGGTGCTGTGATCATCCAAAAGAGCCTGAAGCTCACCCTGTCCCACCACTGTACCAGTGTGACTCAGAGACCTGGGAAGCAGCCAGACTCAAGAGATAATTCCTATTAACACGCTGATCCCTGATACCACAAACCTGCTTTTAATTTCCAGAGGAATTTTCCTTTTTCCATGGAAATGATCTATGGGAATCTGGCTGTTAAAAAAGACAACTCAACCACAACTGCAAGGCATCAGCACCCTTCCCCACCTTCACAGCCTGGATGGGAGTAGAAAACCATCATGGAGAGCTACAAAGAAATTTGCTGGCAGGAATTCAGGTCGCAAGGTCACTACATCCCCAATTGGAGAGATCTGGTGATTTTCACACATGCAATCCTATTGAAACCACAGGAACACTTAGAAAAACCAAAAGCTCTATAAACATCCCCGAGAATCACCCCAGACATCCCAGGGCTAATTCCTGATGCTGGCTTTGTATCAGCATCCCAAATGACCGCAAGGCCCCAGTGCATCACCCTTAGGGCAGAGCTCCTGTCCAATCTAAGCCCCAGCCTTGGCTGAGTCTTTGGCAGGGGCAGAATCACCCTCTCCCATGCCTGAACAAGAAGAGGGGAAAAAAAGCTAGGAGATGTGCCCATATTTTCCAAAGGGAGAAAAGCAGAGCCACAAGCCACCACCTGCCCCCTCCTGTGGGAAGCATCTTGTGAGGGGTTTTCCTTCCGAGCCAAACCCACAGGAGAAGAGCAGGCAGGAATCCTTTGGCTTGTTCAACCTAACGAGGAAACTATAAATACAGCAGGGTAAACACCAGAGAGGGAGAAGAGGTCTTGAACTAAAAGCACAATGTTGGCACAAACCCATGGGGAAATAAGCTCTCCAGGAACACATTCGGCAGGAAACTGGAGGGAGGTTGAGCCCTGCGTGAGCAGGAAGAGCCTGGAGTTGCCTTTGAACAAGAGTGGAGTGGAAAAAGAGGGTTTGAAGTGAGTGTTCAGCTAGTTCATGGCAGGTGAGGGTGCTGCACACTATCACCATCCACGGGGCTTTCCCCAGTCAGCATGGTCCAGGCAATCAGGGGGAGAAGGGCCGGGGAGGTGGGGCATCTGGTGGGTAAGGGGATGCAGGTGTGAGCTGCCTGGGTGCCCACCCAGCAGGACAGTTTTTGATAAAGCCAGCAACTTCAAAAGGGAACTGCCTCTGCTACCACCATGAAGACATCCGGGAGACTCGCCGCACCATGAGTCATTCATTCATGCTTCACAAACAGGTCCTGGACTCAGCCAAGCATCCTCCTCCCCCCACTGCCAGGACAGCTCTCTGGGACGGGGAAAAAGTGGCTTATCAGATACCATCAAGTCAAGTTTTCCCTTCCCTATGAATTTCCCAGAAGACTGAAGTTCATGGTGCAGGAGGTAGGGTAAAACCAAAGCTGCTCTTCTCACAGCTTCCTGCAGGCAGCCTCTCACTTCAGCTGCATCCCACAGGATTTTGGACCATACCCCAAGGATCCCTTCCTACCACCCCACTGGACCCACAACCTCTGTCCACCCACTGATGGTGATATGCAGCCCTGTCCATCTCTGTCCCCCAGCTCCATGCCTCTTTGGCTGCCAAGGTCAGTTTGCAGGTCTCCAGAAAGAAGATGTGGCCCCTTTCAATCCCCCTACAAAAAGGGCCATGTTGGTGGAGCAGAATGTGTGTGGGTGCTACAGGGATGTTGTGGCTGTGTTCTGTGCCCATCCCTGCCCCAGCAGGCTAGCTCACAGCTCCCTGTAAAGCTCCTCTGCCCCGTATTGGGTTGGGATGCTGTGGGTTCTGTCCTGCGCTGCCCTGTGTGTAACCATACCATGATCTACTGTCCTACAAACAGAGGCAGAGTGCAAACACCCCACCTCCTCCTACAAGCACGGCAGCCCAGACCTGGCTGCCACCTTCAAGGAGCAGACACTTCCCAAGGCCCTAGGCCAGCCCAGGGCAGCTCAGCAGCAGCTACTCCAACACCAATGGACCCAACACTGATTTGGGCACAGTAGTATGTCCACAGATCTGCAGCTCTGGGTTTCTTCCCATGATTGGGACCAAAGCACAAGGAAAACGAGATTTCCAAGGCACCTCCTGGACCTGTCACTGCAGGGTCTGGGTTTGCTGACAGTGATATCCCGGCAAAGCTCAGCCCTGCGGCCTTCTTGGACACCTAGAACCACCCTGGAGCCAGAGCTTGAAGGGGACCTCGGGAGTGACATAGGCGGCCTGGGCACCCGCAGGGGCTGGCAGAAGACAGAGAAGTCGTGATTGTGATGGTGTCCCATAGCAAGGAGGGACAAGGCAGGCTGAGAGCCCTGCGAGTGCCTGTGCACGGGAAAGCATCTCTTTCTGCGCCTCTCCTAATTAGGAGCAGCTTTTCCCTCCCCGGACCCCCAGGAGAAGAGGGGGCCCTGCCAGGGACACGCTTTTCCTGGAGGTGTTCCAGCCTTTCTCCAGAAAAGTCCCCTCGGAGACCAGAACGGTGGAGGGGGGAGAGGAGATCAAAATTCGGGAGAGGGGAGAAAGACGGGCGCCTGGGGAGGCTGGGGAAAGGGCTCCAAGTTTTCCCTTGGGGAATTTCGTCCACCCCCAGAGCATCTCCGAGCGCGCTGGGGGGGAAGCACCGGGTGGGAGAGTAAGTGCCTGTCAGCCACTTTGCGAGGACACACACCTCCCCTCCTTTTTCCCTCCCCTCCCCCCCCAAAAAAAAACTTTCTCCTTACGGCCGGAGCCCGGGGAGCTTGCCCCTCACCCCCAGCTTGCCGCACGCCCCTCACCGCGGCGTCGGGAAGGCTGATGGGGAGGACACGGGGTGAAAGCGGAGGAAATGTGTGCGTGGGTGTCCTACCTTCCTGCGTGTCGCCGGGGCTATGTGTCCATGGTGCTCGGCGGAGCGGGGCCGGGAGCGGGGTGCCCGCGCCGGGGCTGGTTGGGTACGGTATCGCGGGCGGTGCGAAGCCGCCGGGGCCGCCGGGGCCGCTCCATTGGAGCAGGGCGCTGCCAATCTGCCGCCACCGCCCCGGGACGCTTCCTGTCTCCGAGCCGCCCCCCTGCCCCGGGCCGCCCCCTCCATTGCCCCCCGCAACCCCTGGTCTTGGCAGTCCCGCACCCTCCGGGTTGCGCCGTTGTGCCCCCCGGGTCTCGCTGTTACCGCTCCCTGTCGGGGCGCTGGGTTCGGAGTCCCCCGCGGTGCGCACTGGTGCATGGTGACCCCCCGGGAGTTCGGGGTTACCTCCCCTCGCACCTCCTTCATGGGAAGCACCTGCATTCACCAACCCTGACTGCCCCTCTCCCGGCATCCCGGAGGCGTCGAGGCAGGCAGGTCCTCTCTTGTGACTCAGTTTCCTTGGCCCCTGGGAGAGGCATTGCTTTGGAGGTTTTTTTTTTTTTTGGTTGGTTGGTTGGTTTTGGTTTTTTTTTTTTTTTCGTAGTGGTTTATAGTGGGTGAAATTTGGCCCTGGGGCACCTGTTCCTAAGCTGGAGTAAAGCCTCGTTCCTCCTCATGGCTTTCAGTCCCTGTCAGCACACCCCTTTTTTGCAGTACCTCTCAATCGTCCTTTCTGCTTTCCCTTAGAAATTGGTTTGTGCTGTAATTTTATCACAGTGAAAATTCTCAGGAGAGAAAAAACACGTGTCGGAACTCTGCAATGGCAAAACCAGCTGGTGAAGACCCCTTGGGAACTCCTCCCTTAGCATCCTGGGCCAAGCGTGATTGGGGATCCTCCTGGGACACACTGGAGATGCTGGTGCCCTGGGATGCACCCAGCGTTTCCCTCTCCTCCTGGGCATGATGCCTGAGAGGAGATAAGAGCCATGTGCCCTGGGTGTGTGCAGCACCCACGCAGCTCCACTTTGCCAGTCCTGCAGCAGCCCACTGCTCTGTATCTCAGCAGGAATAAAGGGTGTTGCAACCCCCATCTGCAACCCTACAGGAAGAAACTGACCCTTGCTCATGCCTTGGCACCCCTGCAACCCCACAGGAGCACACCCGTGAGTCATTTCACCTCCTGTGTAACCCTGAAATAATAAACTGGTGCCCTCCTGGGCAACCCTGCTGTAATGTGCTCTTGGAGAGGTTGAGGGTACCTGTGGGGTGAGTGTTGCCCAGCTCAGAGCCCTCATGGGCTCCCGGCTCTGCTGTGGGTGTTGCGCTAGGCTGTGGTCAAGGCTCAGTGCCCACATCGCCCAAAAGAATAAGCCCAGTGCAGCACATATGCTCGTGGCCTGGTCTGCCACCTCACTAGCCACATGTGGCCGGATCCATCCCGCCTGAGCTACTACAACTGGGGCCGTGCCAGGGCTTGGGGATGTCCCTCTCCGAGTCGCCTCTTGTGGCGTCTCAGGTGCTTTGCAGTCGGGTCGCACCGTCCTGCTCACATCTGCCCTTACCCAGCGGGATACGTGGATTTGGGCAGCCTGGGGGCGTAGGAGGGGGTGGTCCTGAGCAGAGGGGTTTGTTCCATCCTGTTTTCTCACTTTCCTCTTCCTGCCTCCCCGCGCCGTTCCGCAGTCTGCAGTCAGCGTAAGCTGAAGGGTAAGAAGCATCTCTTAGGATCAGCCCCTCTGGAAGGAGCGGAGCTGGGCAGGCTGCAGCAAAGCATTTGGCAGTGGGTTCTCCGCCGGGAGCAGACCCTGAGCTTTCCCCAGCGCTTCGTGGTGCTTGCCGGGCGCCGAGAGCCGGGCTGCTTGGCGCCAGGGCTGGCGAGGAGCCATGCGCTGCTTTCTCGGCTGCTGCTGAAGCGCTCGAGAGGCGAGCTGAGCTGCCGATCCGGGGAATCCCCCAGCTCTGCAGGGCTGGGGCCACCCTTGAAGTTGGGAAGCTGAGAAAAGAGCATGATTTTGGAGCATTGGAGCAGAGAGACACCCAGCTGGTGCTGGGGCAGGGGATGCACTAGAGCTCTGGGGCTTGCTGGGCCACTAGAACCAAGCAGAGCCAGCGAGCTAAAATGTTGGGTGAAGAAGGCACAGGTTTGGCAGGGGTCTGCAAGCCTGCAGTGTGGGGTCTGCTGGGAGACCAGGGTGGTTGATGGGGCTGCCAGCACCCTGGAGTCCTCGGGGCAGGATTCCGATGTGCATTTTTGGCACAGGGTGAGTGAGACTGGCACAGTCTGTATCTGTGACATTGTGCGTCTTCCCCTGCAGTGTCCTTGGGCTCAGTTGAGGATCATGACCTCCAGAAGATTCCTGACTCCTTCATTCTGTTGTGACATGGGAGTTTATGAAAGGTCATCTGCCAGGCTGGCTGCAGCATCCCATTCAGCTGATGATCACCCTCTCAGCACCCCAAAAGGACTGAATCTGGGAACTGTAGGATCTCTTCTGAGGAGAGATCAGGCCACAGTGGGAGCTGCTGGCTCTTGTCTGGGCAGGTCAAGACTTGAACACATGAGCAGGTGGCTGGGCATTGTATTACATGATCACAAACCTAAGCAGGACCAGCGAACTGGGCTGTGTTGCTCTCCACCCCAGTCCATGGCTTTGCCTGACTTGCTGCCAGTGTCTGCTCAAAGGTGCCCTGAGTACCTTGCTGGGCAGAAACAGCTACATCTGTGGAGAGAGCTACCAGCCACAGGAGTGAGTCTGGAGAGGTGGGGAAGTCTGGGACTGAAAATTTGCGAACTGCAGTGGGACCAAACTGGAAATGAGATACGTTGTGCTGATGTGCAGATGCCATGTCATGATGATGTGCCAAGAGAATGGGAGACCATTTCTCAGCCTTGCTGGACACCTTAGCACTCACTTAGATTGAGTGGATGGGGAAAGTGCAGATGCATGGACAGAGGAGCCTTGTGAGGACTGGAGATGAACACAGGTGGAGGTGTTCTCCCATGGTTTCTGTGCAGAAGGTGTGTTCCACCCAGTGCAGGGCTGGCTGGTGGCATGGAACCTCTCCTTCCTCAGTGCCTATCCCAGCACAGCCTGTCAGAAGATGGCCCATGACCCCGCAGCCTGGGCATGGATGCAGCTGAGCTATTCACAGGGTGCACAAATGCCCCAAAACCCAACCCCACCGACTGTCCCTGACATTCTCAATACACAGGTGACTGTTCCAGAGGTGCAGGTGTCTGCTGGGTGTGGGTCATCACAGGGCAATTGGTCTGTGCTTGTTGCCACCAGCTTTATTTTAAGGATTCCTTGCATGGGACCGGCACTGTGAAGCCTCCTGCTCAGTGGCTTTGCTCCTTCTGGCTTGGCGCGTGGCCGGGCTCTGGCTGACGTGCCGTGGGCATGGCCCTGTTTGAAGTGCAGGCTTGTTGTGTGTTTACCCTGGCCAGCCTGAGGTGTACAGGAAACCAGAGAGCTCTGCTCCCTGGCTGTCACTCTATTTTTTATGGTCACAGCTCGGGCTGCCCACGCCGTGAAAAGAAGGTGGCAAAAACCCCAAGTGCTGCAGTGCAGCTCCAGCCCTGCCAGCCCTGCTCTGCTCTGATTCATGCTATTGCCCTATGGCTGAGAGCAATCCTGGCCTGGACCAGGATGGTGGGATTCCTACCCTGTCTGAGAGCAGGATGGCCTGTCTGAAATGAGCCCAGACACACCATGCCAAGAGAAGTTGGTGATGGATGCCCAGCCTGATGGCACACCACAGACATTATCTGTACTGGCAGCTGGGTGTCCCAGCCTGGTTGCATCTTCCCTGGCTCTTCACCTTAACTCTGCAAGACAGCAATGAGCATTGCCCAGAGTCCCTGTAGCTGCATTCCTACTCCAGGGTTTTTGCTTTATCCATTACCCCTGCAGAAGAGATGTAAAGGGCACAGACCATCTGCCACTCTGGTGTGCAGAGCCCAGGGCTCACACACTCTTTGGGCTTGTGGGACCCCAGTGGTTCATTGCCCATGGCCAAAAAGACCTCTTTATCCCCACTGCCATGGCAGGTCCTTGTCCTGGGGTATGCACCATGGTGGTGGCTTTCAGGATGGAGTTTAAAGACTGAAAGCTGCTGAGGTCAGGGAATACCTCCCTATGGGGCTGAGGAAAGGTACCTAGATGTAGACATGAGCACCACTTCAGACATTTGGGTGGCAACATGCAAAGCACTTCATGCTGCAAGATAAGGTCAAACTTGCAGCTGAAGAAGTGAAGCAGAGAGAGGAGACATTATACACACAGCTATTTATAGGGTCTTTCCTACTGCCAGGACTTGACTGACAGCAGCAAGGGCTGGGCTGGCATTTAGGGATCTCAGCCCAAAACCACCAGCCAGCAACCTGGGGACATGAGACAAAACTTCCTGGAGCTCAGAGGGTTCTTGATCCATGCAGAGTCATGCAGCTCTCTGGAATGCCTGGCTGTTAAAGGGAGAAAATGTCAGGGAGCTGATAAACAGGGGCAGCCAAGCCAGTTCCTGAAATTCAGAGTGATCTGGGAGCCCTCCTCCCTGGACAGGCAGCTGAGCACCAGAGCTTACTGTGTGGGGCTAAGCACATGGTCTGAAATCAGTGACAAGCTGGTTTGGGCCACAGACAAATTTGGGAAGGGCACCAAGAGCTGCCTGTAAAGGAGGATTTGTCGAGCTCGGTACTAGTTTTGTTGTCCTTAGCATTTCAAAACTTTGTGTTTCATACCCAAAGGAAGTCCAGGAAGGATTCACTGAAGGACCATGACAGTTTTTTTCTCTGACTTTCTGAAGATGTGAAGTTTTTAGTGTGAGATAGTGATTAAAAGAAACAAAACCAAAACAAACCAAAACAAAAACCAACAGAGAAGTGGAACATGAGAAGTTATTTCCAAAGGAAAAAATGGAATATATCCTTCCAGAGAGGCTGGCAGTAACATCTGGACACTGCTGGACTCCACTTCTCTCCCCTGCTGTTGTGAAGGGTGGATTTGTCTCCGGGCTCTGGGCAGTGTCTCCCTGGTGCTGCCTCTTGGATGCTGCTCACAGAGCCACCTCCTAAGTGCTGCACAAGGAGACCCTGCCCAAGGAACAGGCTTGTCAGCTTCCCAAAGCCACTGGTGACTACAGATTGGCTCTTGGTTGCTCAGACCCAGGGATATATCACCCACATACCTGTTCCTTACTTCCTCAACAGAATAACTCTCCACCTCCCCCAGGAAATCTCATCAGTGCTAAAGTGATACTGTTGTTCCAGGATGAACACTGCCTTCTGCTGGAGATGCTTCTGCTGTACTTTTCAGACCAGCTCCACTAATGCCCTGGTCCTGCTCTGTCTGTTGGCAGCTTATCTACAGGGAAGCTTCCTTGACCTCCCTGGGTGCTGTCAATCATAGGGTAGCCATCCTTGGGATCTTCTGCCTGTGTGGATCAGGGCAGGAGGTGGCCAATGCAGGTGGACTGCAGGAGATGGGGATTTATTTTGCTGGTGTGGAAAGCCCCATTGCTCGTGCCCTCGTGAACGTGGGTCAGTGCCTTTGGACTTCAGTTGAATCTTCAGCATGGAGTAGAGATGGGGAGTAGGGGCAAGACAAAGAGACTTGGAGCCCTCTGCTTAGAACTCTCCTTCCTGATGTATCTTTAATGTCTTTATCAATGCTCTGGGCATTGATATCATTGATATTGATATGCTCTGGGCAAGAGGATCAAGCACACCCTCAGTCAGTTTGCAGATGACACCAAGTTGGGTGAGTGTTGATCTACCTGAGGGTAGGAAGTCTCTGCAGAGGGACCTGGGCAGGCTGGACCAATGGGCCAAGGCCTATTGTATGAGATTCAACAAGGCCAAGGGCTGCACTTGGGTCACAACAGCCTCAGGCAATGCTACAGGCTTGGGGAAGAGTGACTGGAAAGCTTCCCAGAGGAAAAGGACCTGGGGGTGCTGGTTAGCAGTCGGATGAACGTGAGGCTGTGTGTTCCCAGGTGGCCAAGAAGACCAACAGCATCCTGGTCTGTATCAGCAAGAGTGTGGCCAACAAGTCTAGGTAGTGATAGTTCCCCTGTAATAGGCACTGGTGAGGTGGCACCTTGAATCCTGTGTTCAGTTCTGGGCTCCTCACTACAAGAAGAACATTGAGGGGCTGGAGTGTGTCCAGAGAAGGGCAACAAAGCTGGTGAAGGGTCTGGAGAGCAAGTCTTATGAGAAGCAGCTGAGGGAACTGAACAACTGGGGCTGTTTGTTCTGGGTAAAAGGAGAATGGGGGGGGACACTATCACTCTCTACAAGGACGTGAAAGGAGGCTGCGGACAGGTGAGGGTTGGCCCCTTTTTCCAAGTAACAATTGAAAAGCTAAGAGTAAAAAGCCTCAGGTTGTGCCTGTGGAGGTTTAGATTGGATATTAGGAATTATTTCTTCCCTGAAAGTGGTGTCAGACACTGGCACAGGCTGCCCAGGGCAGTGGTGGAGTTATCATCCCTGGAGGCATTTCCAAGAGGTGTGTATGTGGTGTTGAAGGTCATGGTTTAGTGGTGGGCTTGGCAGCAATGGGTTAATGGTGGATCTCGATGATCTCAAAGGCCTTTTCCAACCAAACCAGTTCTATGATTTTATGTCTCCATTCCCTGCTCCATCAGGTCAGAGGCAGGCAGCAGGGGGGTGGGGAGGGCAGAGGGACTGAGGGTTGCTTACCCCGGGATAAGGGCATGAGGCCAGTTTGGGACAAACGGGAGCCCCAAGACTGGACCAGGGGGTGCTAACCCAGGTCTGGGAGGCTGAGGGGGAGCAGCAGGATCATTCCCAGTCGAGACCCAGGCAGCAGGCAGCATGCTCGGCCCCGCTGCTCGGGCTGAGTCTGCCCTCTCCTGGCGGCCCAGCAAGGATCAGTTTCGATCCCTGGGCGGCATCCGACTCCTCCGGTGGCCTCAGATAGTTGCAGCACTCCGCCAAACACTCCTCTGTCCTCTTTCTCTGCCCCACAGAATCAGCAGCTCCCAGTAACTCCGGCCCATCAATACGGAGCTTGCCAGTGAGCCCTTCTTTCACTGCTGGGGTAGGGTCAGCATCAGGGTTCATATCCCCCAAAACTGTTCCTCCCCCCTCGGTGACAAATAGCAATGTGATGCCTAATGCCAAGGATGTTGTGGTGGCTTCTTCTACAGCAGGTGAGAGGGACACCTCTCCTCCCTGTCCCAGGTCTCCTAGGTCCTCGGTGCTCAGGGCCTTTACTGAACCACTCAAGAGGCTTGGGGGTACCTGTGAGAAATGTTTTCCTCCCAGCAAAAAAAATTCTTTGAAAACCTAAGGTTTGGAAGGAGAGAAGTCAGGAAAACTATGGTGGGAAGGACAGCAGTGCTGTGTGTGCTGTGGCAAGTGATAGCCCCTGTCACCAGCAGGACAGGGACATGCAGGTCAGAGACTGGCAGGCACCACAGAGGATGTCTCTGTGAGACAGACCTGCTGAGAGGGGCCAAGCTATAACCCATCCCCATTCAAATTACACCAGGGTTTTAAATTCTTCAGGTGTGCCCTCAAAGGATGATCCTTCAGGCAACATCTGGAAAAAGGCAAAATTATCCATTTTGTCCAGTGTTTCTGATCTGGTCTTGCTGCTCGAAGGAGGAGAGAAGGAGCAGTGTGATTTCGGGTGCCTGCCTTTATGGCACATGAGAAGATGGAGCTTGAGCCAAGGGGCAGCAGGGAAAATGAAGACCTAGAGGCTAATAGCAAACATTCCTTGAGCAGAGGTAGGTCTAGGCAGAGAACAGCTTTCTTTCTTTCTTTCATATAGAAAGGGAAGGAGCAAGAGCCACCTGTGTACCAAGAGGCGATGCTGTGGGCTGCAGATTTGGATGATCTGTCAGGAAAAGCTGATGGTTCCCTGGGCAGGGCTGGTTTTTGTTAACACCCCGCGAAAAACTTCACCTGCAGTACAGCCGGCCCCAGGGCAGTGACAGCAGGGCAGTGAGCAGCGCGTCGGGTGTGTGCACGGGGAGGAGGGAAGTGATAGGGAAGATGGAGAAGTCTGCAAACAGAAAAAGAAGGGACTTTTGCATTGTTCCTGGACACGGGCAGCATGCACAGCCTCCAGCGCAGCCAGGCGAGGGCAGCACAGACCGCTGCTTGCCCACAGCGGAGCAGGAGCAGAGCAGATCAGGAGGGGCAAGAGCAAGGAGCAGGTGCAGGAGAAGAAGAGCAGGAGGAGAAGAAGAGCAGGAGGAGGATGAGGTGGATCAGGAACAGCTCAGGAGGAGGAGGAGTAGTAGCCAACAAGAGGCTGCACACTTCAGGCAGAGCCAGCTCCTGCAAGCTGCTCTGCATCAAGCAAGGGCAGGCAGTAGCCCCCCAGATTTTCTGAATTAGCTATGAGTCTCTGAATGGAAGACATGAAACAGGGCAGCTCTAGCCTTGGTGACACAGACGGATGTGTTTGTGGGTACAAAGCAACCATACAGGTTCCTACTGCTCTCAGCAGAGTGAGGGTCCTGGGGCAGTGACCCTGCTGGACCTGGTGTTGCTACATCCTGTTGTAGAAGCCCTTTCCCTAATCAGGGCAGGTTGGTAGGAGAAGGCATCTTTCCCAGATAGGGGAGGCTGGGGCCAGCAGCTCCCACCCTGATGTGCTGCTCCTGTGCTGAGGCAGGAACAGCAGGTGCAGGAGGGGGGCTTAGTCTGGGCTCACATCTACCCTGTTCATCCATCCCTACCTGTCCCTGCTCTTCTGCCCTCTGCAGTGTTCAGGCAGCATCCCAGGCAGGATAAAAAGGAGGAACTGGGGATGACCAGAGTCCAGTCAGAACTCCCTCATCATCTTTGCCTCAGTTCCTCAATAGCTGCACTCCTAGGCAGGCTCCCTCGTCTGACCTGCTGAGGATCTGCTGTCCAGGTCTCACCTGAATCTTCTTCTCCAGCAGACCACTGCTTGCTCAGCTCGAGTGGAGCTGCTGCAATGCCTGCTGCTGGCTCGGGAAACTTTTTAGCTCTTTTCCCCATGGTGAGTGAAATGCAGTGGCCAGCCTGGCTGGGTGTGCACGTCACCAGCTGCCCACTGTCTGGCTTTGGGCACCCTGCTCATTCACTGGGAAAACAAAGATAGAAGTGGCAAAAGATATGAAAAAAAAGTTAAAAGAAATTAAACTTTTTGGGACCTGTGTGGGGATCCCTGGTCACCTGGAGTTTGCCCTGTGTGCCAACTGGCCACCTCCCTGCACCAAGCTGGCAACAGGGAATGGAAATGTGTCCATGTCAGCAGTGTGTCCATGCTGGCAGCACCTTGCAGTATCTGGGAGGAGGATCTGCTCAGCTCGCTGCCCATGGAGAGTCCCAGGGTGGGCAGAGAGGAGGATGCCCAGGGTGACAGAAATCTCTCTGGTGGAACACCAGCAAAGGTGTGGGAATCAGTCTGTGATGGAAAAGGTGAATAGAAGGAGGTGTGTGGGCTGTGAGCTGCCAGAGGGATGAGCAGGCAGTCAGGACTGTGAGTGGGAAGGGGGTCATTTTAGGGGGGGTCTTGCTGCTAATCTGGCAGGTATCCCTCATTGCAGACACCATTTGTTAGAGGCAGGAAGGCACAGGGTGAGTTTTCAACATTTCCCAACTCCAGAGTGTCTAGAGGGCATTCCTCCTAGGACAGGATCCCTGATGGGTGCTGTGAGTAGGCTAATTGCACCTCTGGGAGGGGAGAGACAAAACAGCAGGAGAAGGATACCTGCCAGGGCTATTCTTCTGCCCAGCCCAGCCAAATCAGCTCCCAACAGGTTGTGATGAGACAGAGTCTGCTTTGTGCAACTGCGTTTGTCAAATGGCACAAAAAAATGCAAAGACAATAAACCGGGGCATTGGTTGACATTGTCCTTGACTAAATTACCTGGAAACATTTGGGAGAGACCCACCCTCCCCAGTGTAACAGCATGCAATGATGCCACCAAGTGTCCTGTCCAAGAGGTACCCCTAAGCCAAGAACAGGGAAAGCTGCTTCCCCTTTGAAGAGCCAGCACACAGGGAGAGCATCCACCCAAGTGCTGCAGCTCACCTTGGCACCCGCCTGGGTTATAAAGTTATGTATAACTGCAATGTCTCCTTGCTGGATTTGACCTTCCTTTCTTTATTGTTCCTGGAAACATTCCCCCTCTTCAGAAAAAAAACAAAAAAGTGCTCTTGGGAATTTGAAGTACTGGAGGATACTGGCCTGTGTGAATCCGAACACGGTGGCACAGTGAATATCAGCCCATCCTGCTGTGCAGTGCAGATGGCAAATCAGCAGCCTCCCTGCTGGGATGTGCTGCAGTAATTACACAGCAGCTCCCACCCCAGCTGTTGGACCAAATGCAAGTGATCTTCACAGGCACAAGATTCAGGGGTGTCTCTGAGAGCTGCCAGCTTCAGAAGGCATCAGGAGTCTGAGAGAGCCATGTCTTGGTGCTGCAGACCATTCTTGGAGGGATGAGCTGGGAGCATAGCTATGGGACCATTTAGTTTTGCACTGGGATCTTTCTATTCTCTGCTTATTGACTTTTCTCAAACCCCTGCTCCACTGAAGCATAAAGTAGTGCTCCATCTTGCAAACATCTTCCTTGAAGCCCAAGGACATGGAGAGGAAGTCTTCTGCTACTGCCCCCGCCCTTAAGCTACAGCCTTTTCCATGGAAAACACTTCAGGGCAATGTGTGTGCAGGTTTCTCTGTAATCCAGCCATCCTGGTAATCCCATTAAAGCTGGAGTCATCACTCTCCAGCTCAGGCCTCTTGCCACCTGGCATAGCCTGATAACACGGTTCAGCTGTAGGGCTTGCCAGGCACCATGGAAAGGACATAGACCTGGGGCAAACATCTTCTTCTGAGCCAGGATTCTCAACTCCAGCATGCCTGAGGCTGGGAAGCTGAGGCCTCTCCTGGTTTCTTCTTCTAGGCAATTTGCAGATCATGACAACACCCAGGACAGTTTATTCTCAGCCATCCGATGCTTTCTTGCCTGAACCTACTCCTAAACTAGGGAGTGCTCAGCAAAACACACTTCTGGAGGAGAGTCCCCCAAGACTGTGAGCATCCATGGGATTTATCTCTGCAACTTATAAAAGTTTTACTACAAATCTTTTAGCCCAAGTGCTCCAAGAGCTTGCTCCATAAATTACTACCAAGCCAGGGATTAGGAGCACTAAAACAGACATACTTTGCAGCTAAAAATAAGACACTGCACAAGCTTGAAGATTTGCTCTGCCTGGAAGTTTTATTGCACCCAAACTGTATGAGATAATGCGCAGCAAAGAAACATTTAGTGGATCCATCTGCTTTTGGACATGTTCGCCTTTGCAATCACTCTGGAACGAGGCAATGAAACTGTGAAAGAAAGTGGAGTTAGATGGTGTTACCCAGTGCAGTAAAACTTTCTCCAGGCAAAGGGAATGGTGACTCTGCCCCCTCCCAGCGCTGCCCTTGCCACAGCCCTGGGACTGCAGCATCCCTGGTGCTCCAAGAACCTCAAGCTCTGGCAGTGTTTGGGGCTGCTCTCAAAGAAGTGAGTCCCACCAGCACAGCCCCAGCCCAGCTTTGGTGTCTAAGCCCAGCCAAGGGGCACATGGGCATGAGGTCCTGCTCCTTCCTCAAGGAGGGTTGTGGGTATGATCCCTTTACTCCCTTTCTTTTTCTGGAACATAAGATGTTTCATGGAACAAAGCAGTGGCCTGGGTTCTGCACAACATTCTCTAGCTGCAAATATAAACATTAAGCATTATCAAAGCAGACACTGACTGAGAAACTTGCTGTTCCTTCCAGAAAGTGCAGCTACTTAGAAAATACTTAGATGAAAGCAAAATTACAAGACAAAATATTAATTCTATCCTGGTCTAAACCAGGACATGAAAGCAGCAAGCGTCCTGACAGCTTTGCTGTAGCCAGATCCAGAGCAATGTGGCACTGTTGGACATCAGGTGGGGCAGTGTTGCCCCTGAGTCTGAAGGAGCCCCAGTGCTGAGCTGTGGTCATCCAGTGGGTCACATTGCCAGGACATGAGTATGCACCTGCTGCACAGCCCCATGCCCATCCTCATCCCATGTCTGAGTGCCACAAGCCATGGGGCAGGGGAGGAGGATGGGGCACCCTGCTCTGGAAGCTGCCTCTGCATGTGTGTGGGGATGGAGAAAAGGCAGGAGAGGGATTGTTGTGATAAATTCAGCAGCAAATGAAACTGCAGCTGCAGCCCCACTGAAGAAAGCTGCCAAATATGATATCAGTTCCTGGAGGATGTGAGCATCCTCTTGCATGAAAACTCAGTGGGCAGCAGAAAGAAAGGTGGCCCACATGGACCCAGGGACAGCCACCATGGTGCCCAACCACACAGCCACAACTCACAGAGCCCCACTGCTGCTGCATCAGGAATCTGCAGCCTCAGGTGGGCCCAGGTGGTCTTCAGGGCCATGACAAAAGGGCCAGCAATGGGAACATACCCCTTGCTGAAACTAAGCTGTGGCACTCAGCAAAGCCATCTGTTTCCGTCCTGCAGGTGCTGTGCTTCCCATTGCAATTTACTCTGCCTCCTATAATTTATTCATCCCAGGATGCAGGTTGTACATCTGCAGTATCATCACTGGAGACACCATTAGCTTGAAAATTTTATAAACCTCTGTGCAGGTGATAAGCTGTAAAGGTAAAGAGGATTATTGTGGCAGGAAAAAAAAAAAGGGGTATTTGCTCAGTGTTCATCTCACACCACACTCTGGGCAGCTGCGCAGGGAGATCAGCAGGTTGGTGTAAGCAAGTGAACTTCTGTCAGCTCCCACCCAGCTCTGACTCTCTCCCTGCAGAATCTGTGTGCTGGACAAGGGATGTACAAGTGTTTCCATGTCTTTCTCTCCTCTTACTTTCTTGGCTGCGCCTTTTTCTCAGGCCAATGACAAGAAGGGCTCCACATCCTGATGTTTGCAAGAGTATGCAACATATGCTAGTGACTGGTGAGGACCATCCTGAATCAGCTGCCTGCAGTTATTCTGGGTGCTCCAGGACTCTCCATGGAGCTGGAAAAGTGCCCACCCTGTAGATGCCCACCATCTGCAGTGTGCCAGGGACTCCCAACCTACAACCCCTTCCTGCAGTTCCCTCCTGCCTCTCTGCTTCTTGGCCAGAGCATGCAGCTGCAAAGGATGCCTCATGAAGAACCACAGCAATGACTTCCTGCTGGACAATTTCTTCTGGGCAGTTTCTGTGGATGCAGGCATGTAGCAAGGACTGTGCTTGCAAGGTTTGGTAGGGAAGCAGTCACAGGAGCCTTTGCTGGAGGTCCTGCAGCTCCTCCCATGAATTAAGAGCATGCGGATCACTCCTGGCAGCTGGAGGTCTCTCTGACAGCTGAGCCAGGGGGATAAATTCCCTCTCCCCAAGGATGATTTATGGGCCACTTGTGGGGAGTGATGAGTTGGAAGGGAGCAGGAGACAAGCTGCTTGGGGCATGGAGGAGTGAGAGGTGTCTGGGACCAGGGAGGGACACAGAGGAGATAGGGCTCCAAGGGAGCTCTGCAGCCTGCAGAGAGCATTCTCTGTCCATGTCACAGGTGAGAGCATGGATCTGGACCCAGCATTCCAAATTTCCCCCTGCATCTCCTGGCATACCTGCAGATCTCCTGCAGCCTGACACCTTGGACACTGTCATCTGTCTCCATGATATGGTCATGGCACAGGCAGGTGTGAGCACCAGGAAGAGCCTGACTGTGGGTCACGCTGGCATGAATCTATCCATCTTGTACATCTTCTTTTCCATGCTGGTTAATGGTGTCTCTCTGTCCAGCAGGCTATGACTGAATAATTTTACTTCCACCTGCCTTTTTGTGCACCTAGTCAATCCCCTATGCACTGGGTCACTGTCCTAAAAGGTTGGTTTATCCTACATTAATTAACTGCTTTACCACGTCCTGAGCCCTCATACAAGCTTTGCCAGAAATTGGTGGCAGTCTGAGTTCAAGCTTCAGCAGACATTTCTCAGCCTGTGCATCCCTTTCCACCCTACAGGCATCTGGGTTATCCTTCTAGAGCCACATTTGCCCAGAATGCTCTAGGACTAGCCTGGAAGAATGCAGGATTTAAATGCTCAGAGGAAGGGAATTCAGGAACCCTTGAGCAGCAGGAGGAGAATGAAGCATGAGGAAGTCTGCAAGACATACCAGCCTGTCTGGGACTGACCAGTTCCCAGCCTGTCCTGCTCTCCTGACATTGCCAGGTTGTCTTTTCCTTCCCCAAAGGACACATTCACTTTCCTGCTCCCCTGAGAATTCTGAAATGGCCCTAAGTAGGAGGACAGGTTCATTCTGCTGCCTGGCTCAAGTAGCCATTGTCTGCTGGAGTAGCTATGCCACAGGAATGAGTTAACTTTTTGGGGTGATACGGCTGTGAGCATAATCTTTCTCACATTTGCAGAGAAAATACTGTTGATGCCACACCAGGTCACCCTTCCTGTTCTCTTTCATTCTGTGGCATAGCACGTAATTAGGACCTTCTCCTGGTCTCCACAAAGCCTTGGCTTCTCTGGAATAGAGAGGGGATTTCTAGTAAGCCCTGGTCATCTTCTCCAGACCACAGTGTCTTTGAGGACTTTATGACCCTTAAGAAGCTGTGTGATGCTGTACTTGACTCCATAGGTGAGCTGGGTCAGAAAGGACAGCCCTGCACTGTCTATGCTGCTACCTACTGCCAGATATTGGAGACATGCACTGAACTGTGGGCACTGCCCAGGTGTGATGCAAAGGAAGAAACTTTGAGGGACATCATCTACTAGGGAGGGATGGAGCCAACCAGCTGAGCAGAGGTGGCTGAGGGAGACATCTTTTCCACAATGATGCCTTCTGGAATGTGAAGACCAATCAAGACTGCACTCAGTGTCCAATTCTGCCAGCCAAACTAGCTCTTTATTGCTCTTCTGCTGCCCTGGCCTTCTTCCTGCCATGCTGCACAACTTCCAGCTAGTGGTATGCCAGGAGAAAGTCTCCTCTAATTGCTCCTGACTTCAGACTGCTGCCAGGTAAACAGCATGGAAATTAGTGGAGACAAGTAAATAATTTGTAAACAATAATTTATTTATTACTTTCCCCTCCTCTTTCTGTGCAAGCAGATTGCAAGAATGCCTCAGAAGCACCAGCAATTTGCAGTGATTTCTCTTGTTAGGCATTTCCCACTCCCTATGAATAACTTATGAACAGATCAGAGTGAATATTAAAGGCCTGAAAATCCAGAGACTTTGGCTGCTGAGCCGAGCCAGTACTGATCCAGCTCCTTGAATAGACAAGATATCTAATGAAACAGTACTAAGTGGATTCACTGTGCTGTAATTAAAGGGTGCACACATTTGTCAGTCAATGGGTTGCCCATCAGGTGGAGCAGGCAGCCTGCAGCAAGGGGACTGAATGCCCCGAGGGGCACTGCAGGTCTGTGAATGTGATTTGGTTGTGAAGTGTTGGTGTTTGCTTCTTGGGGGTGATTTGTACTGTACTGTGCTCCTACCAAGCTGTTCATGGGAGGCAAACATGACCCAGCCCAGCTGGACTGGGTCAGTGCTAGAAGTTCACAGAGGAGCTTTCTGGACAGCCTCACACATCTATAAATTATCGAAGCATCAGTAGAAGGCACGCACGGAGGGTTTGAGCCCGAACCCACCGAGAGCACAAAGATGCTCTGACTTCAAAGAGTCCAAAACCAGGCTTGCACTTGTCTCGAGCCAGGTGCTCTATTTATCCACCTTCAAGCTTAGTCACCTGCTTTGTGTTATTATTATTATTTTTTTTTTTTTTTTTAAAGGATGATTATAATTCACTCAGGGAAAAGCTCCTAACCCCCTGCTTAACTCCTAAGGTAAGGACCTAGTTCAGTGCTACATGAAATGGAAGAGGTGGGCTATGGGCTGAAATCCCTTTTTTTCTTGCAAAACACCCTGTCAGCCCTGCACATGATGGTCCCCACGTCCCAGCCCCAGCCAGACCCAGTGTCCAGCAAGGGGGGCTGTGTCTGATCTTGGGTGTCTTTCCCAGTGCAGGTCTCAAATGCCTCCCCATGCTGGAGAAAGAGCAGGAACCCTCATGGCTGAGGACATGACCCTGACCTAAGGCACTTATCAGTTCCTTTCATGCCACCTGCCTGAGATGACAAGAGGGTGAGGGACTAGATGATCTCTCCACATCCTGCCTGTTTCCTTTGGTACAGTGTCCAGGAGGTCCTTGCTATGCCTTAAACCAGGGGCGAAGTCAACGTGAGCAACACGGCTACGGATCCCTGTACCCAAGCACTTGTAGTACCCCAGGGATGCCAGCAGTCATCTTCTGTCACCCAGAATGTCACGAGTCTCCTCTGAACAGCCTGTGGCACATCTATTGACATCCTGCTGGTCTTCCTGTGTCCCTGGGCATCACCGGGGAAGGCTGCCTGCAGGAACAGCATCTGCAAGGCAATGCAGTGGGCTCTGCAGCAGATGGAGGGGACCATTCCCACCACAGGGATGGATGGGGAGCTGCATGCAGCCTGAGGCCAGCCCCAGCTTCCCCTCACCCCATGCATCTGTAGTCTCTTCCCCTCTCTGTCAGCCCCCTGCACCTGCACTTTGAGGCAGAGAGGGATTTATTCTGCCCCAGGCGCTCGGTGCAAGGGGTCAGCCCTCATAAACCTCCCCAGCACTGGAGCCCAGGCCAGCTGCCTCTCTCACACCCATGGGGATGGACTCTGCATCCCTGGGTGGTTCTGCTGTCAGTGCCTGGGGCCATTCTCTGGACCAGCACCCAACCTGGTGGGTCCAGGACACCACGTGGTGGCAGGGATGGGGCTGGCTGCGCCCTGTCCCTGGCTCCCCTCCCCACACCAAGCACTCCGGGTAACCCCGGTCCGTGGGAGGCAGGGTGAAGTCATTCTGGTCCTCCAGCAAACCCTTCCAGCTGTCCGGAGCCAGCACAGATTGTGGGACGTGTCTGGTGACTGACGGGGCCTCAAATCCACATTTATGTGAGACGATATCAAGAGTTTTAATTTTTTTATGGGTTGGGGGAGGAGGAGTTTTCCAGGGCAGCTCGCAGGGGAGGCAGCAGTGCATGCACATGCGTGTGTGAGACACGTTTTGTCCCGTTGACCCCCAGCTGCAGGAGTCCTGTGTAGGTAAAACCAGCATCTCATCACCTCCAAGCAGCAGGGAGCAGCCAGGGAGAAGGTCAGACAATGGCTGTAGCAGAGATGCAGTGGCAGGGTTTGGAGCAGGCCTTCCAGACCAAATTGTCTGCTCAGCCCGTCTTGCACATCACCAAAGTCCCCTCTAGTCCCTGCCCATGGGATTGGTCTGGGTTCTTCAGCAGATGAATCTCTGGAAAGCTCTGTTGAGCTGGTCTACTCCTTCCCCAAAGGAGAGGCCACTTGACTGAGTGCCTGAGCGTGACTTCTCCAGCATCCAGAGCTTGGTGAGATGCTATAGCCATGCTCAATCTCACCAATCCTTCTTCCTTGGGAGAAGCTGTCCTCCTGCCCTGAAATCCCACGGGCAGTGTATGGTGGTTTCCACATGAGTACCTTCCCTGCAGATAGCCCTTTTTTCTGCAGATTTCTGCCCTGCTTAATCTGTACAAACCTTAGCTCCTAGACCTGCATAAAACTTCATCATGCTGTTAAGGTCAGAGACACCAATGCTTTTCAGCTGGACAGAAAGTTGTAAGGTCCAATGTCAGTCAAGAGCAAGGCAGAAAGTGAGTCAAGGTGGAACCTCAACACCTGCCCTGTGCTAGGTAGTATCCTACTGGGAAATTACCTGAATCAACTAGTAGGCTAGGAAATTCTGGAAGAAGGCACCTGCCTGCCACACATCCAGGGCCTGTTGTTGAGCCTGTTCCCAGGCCCATGTTGGTATCAGGTGACTTCTGAATGTGTAGAAGATGCCCATGGGGAACTGGTAGCCACGTTCCATCAATATCCCATGGCCAAGGCTGTGGGGTGGCCACCAAAATCACGTGTTTTTAGCCTTGACTGGTGTTACAAAGACTTGCAGTTAGTGCCTGGCTCCTTTGGTGGGAAGATCTTGTCCCTGCTTCCTGCAGACAGTGGGGATGGAGCAACCTCTCCCAGAACCATCCAGAGTGCCTGCGTGCAATGACTTTTACCCGGAAAGGAGGAGGGGGGGGCCGAGGCCTCTTTGTAACCCAATCTCGTCTGCATGGGCCCCTTTGTTGTTATTACATTTATTTATTGATCCCCCTTGGGAAAACCGTAGCAGTGCTGGACTTGCTGGGGCTTTATTAATGGGGGTGGGGGTGGGGGGGTGAGGGAAGGGGAGGGGAGGCCGAACAGAGCACTCAGACCATCTGTTCCCACCAAAGGGACGGAGCAACAATAGCCATGTTTATAAAACTCCTCTGCAACTCATTGTGTTTGCGAAAGGAGAGCTCCTACATCAAAGGCAGTTTCCGCTCCCGCTGCTTGGGGGCCCCTCCATCTTCTAACAGCCTGCAAGGATCACCACCCCCCTACCCCACCCCACCCCCATCTTGGTCCTCTCCCTACCCCCACAGCCACTGGCAACATGGTGAGGTGGTAGCTGTGTCACCCATGGGGGGACCGTGGAGGCTATGGGACACCCTGGATGGAGGGGACATGCTTATGTCTAATGGTCCAGATTGGGCTTTTCAAGGAGGGTTTCTCCTGCAAGAAATAAATCTGTATCATAAGGCAGTGGGTAGGGTTTAGCAGGCACTGGCTGGTGGGCAGGAGACTGGTTTTGTTTGGTCTGCTTGAACAGAAATGTTGATGAAGCTGCTTTGGTTTTGCTCAAATTTCAGATGGGGAAAAAGAAATAAAAAAAGGAAGAAAACCAAAAAAACAAGAAAAGGAGTGGGGTCTGGCCATGTCAAAACTGTCTGAAGGGGATTTTCATAATGAAACAACTGTGTTTGGCTTTGTTTTAGGCTTGTTTTAGATTATCTGTTACAATCAGACATGAAATAAAGACCCTCAAACAGCAACGAAATGTTTTGACTGAACCAATATGTTATTTTTTTCTTCCCAAACCTATCTTTATGGACAAGATGAGGGTTTAGTTCTGGCTCAAATCAAAGCTAAATGCCTTCTTGGCGACTTGGAGTTGTCAGCAATCTCCTGACCATGACCCAGCCCTGCGGCTGGGGCAGGGGCTGTTCTGGGGTGACTCTGCAGGCTGGAGGTTTGGGACGTGTTTGGGCTGTCACACATCCCCATCATGACACTGAATAATGGCCTTTCACCACCTGTGACTGTGGCTCCTCCTTCCCTGTCTGCTGGTGCTTTGATTTCGTGGCTGTCCTCATGAGGTGATTCACACACAAATCAGTGACTCTGCTGGGGTTTGTGTCCATCAGGTCTGAGGAACAGGGAAACCTCCCTGGGAATGTCCTGTCCCAGACCTGGACAAAACTGAGACCTCTGGAAGATCCTGACAGCCTGCAGGAAGGCAAGTTCCCCACCCAGCAGCACTTGGTCACCCCTGGGAATGGCTCCTCTCTGCATTAGCTGGCTTTACAGCAGCCTGGCAGGTGGGCAGGCACGATCTGTCTCATATCTTCAAACCACCCCTTCCATCCTGGAAAGGGAAAACCTTCCCAGAGGCTGTATGACACCTTCTTGGGAAGCAGCCTACTGGCTGTGTCCCCTCTTGGCCTGTCCTCCTCCAGGCTGCTGGAAGAGACCTGAGATCAGTCCCTTATCACTCCTGGCAGGGTGTGGGAAGCACACTGCTCTCTCCCAGCACTTAGCTTCCCCAGGAACTGTGCAGGAAAGAGGAAGAACAGCCCAGACTTCTGGGAGACACTTTCATTTCATGCTGAAGCCACTACTCCACTGCTCAGCCGCATGGCTCCATTAAGTCCCTCCCTGGCTGTCTTTTTTCCATCAATCACCCTGTCTCCACAAGCAGCCCAGACACCGGATCTGGGTTATAAATAAGACAATCAATCAGCAATGCTATTAGATAAACAGAGTGGCAGAAGCCAAATTAATGCTTGGCTTTTTCTTGAAAGGGAGGAAAAAAAGAAAAGAAAAAGAAAAAAAAAAGATTCAATTGCTTATTAGGGGACCCTGGTGTGGTCTTGTCTCTGTGCTGCAGCTGAGCTGGGTGGGCTGTGCTTGGCTGCTGTGTCTGCATGCAGGGGGTTTGGGGATGCTGTGAGCAGATAGTCCAAGTGGGTCAGCCTGGCCAGAGGAGGCAGGGGATTGGGACAAACTAAAGGTAGAGAGGGAGGCCACAACATAAGGAGGTGATGGGGAGCTGGGAAGTTGGTGGTGGGTGCTGCTCATCTGGCCATAGTGAGACTATGTGGGGTGAGGAGGTGTCAGAGCTGGCCTGGTGGGGAGAGAGGGCATGAGGTGTCTGGGGACCAGTGACACAGTGCCAGGGCAGAGGCTGAGACATTCAGGATGTACATGAGGAGAGTCACTGCTTTGAGGCTCTTCAAACAACAGACAGCCTCTTCTGGAGGGGCATTGAATCCTGATCTGGAGCTGTGAAGGAATAAGATGGTCCAAGATGTTACACTTTACTCAACCATCTGCCACCTCTTGCTGCTACAAGCCTCTGCCCTACAGCATCATGAGGATGTCCAGGGCTGTTGTTACCCACAGGGACCACACCTGCAGCTCTGTCTATTTCTCTGTATAATGGTAGCTGAATCACCCAAAGCTCCTGGGCTCCTTCCTGCACCGTTAAGTGTAGGTGGGAACATTTACTCATGGTGGGACCCTGATGCCTGAGCCCTCCTTCCTGCCACAGGAAAGAAAGTCCTGGAGGGAGGCTACAACCTGCCAAGGGAATCCAGTGTTAACATCTCTGTATGGGCAATGTAGGCATCTTCTGAACCCCATGGTTTGTGGTGGGCTCTTGTTTTATGCTGTATTAGGCACTATTTCAGATTGAGAACTGGGGAAGTCTGGACTCCTCCAAGTAAAGCTGACTCTGTTTGCATCCTCAGCTCTTTTGGATGCTGTTCTTCATGGTCTCACCCTGGGGATCAGCTTTCCACTGGCTCCTGCTGCTCTCACCTCCACCTCCCACCTCTCCCCATTGTTGTGATGGGGAAGGTCCCTTTAGGACCAGATCTACCTCTGAGCAAATACGCAGCAACTTTCCTCTGCCAGCTGGCTCAACAGAATCCACCTGGCATTTCCACCAGTCTCTACAGGATGCTCCTACGCTTGGGTCTGGCTCTGCAGCTATTGGTTTGCTTTATCAGCAGCTGACCCTGCCTTCACACCCCTCTGCCTCCCTGCTTTTACCCGGGAGTTTCTACTTCTCTGCCAGAGCTGAAACACACAGCACCATACCTGCTGCTCTACCAAAGTGTGGTGCCCCATTGGAGCTGTACAACCCAGTGCTCTCAGCATAATTGGTGATAAGATGCTTATTATCACTACAGGGCCCCAGGCTCCTTCTCTGGTGGAGACCTTCTCTGATGATTGGGTCAGGGAGGATGAGATCTATGCTGGCACCTGCCCCAGGGAAGGATGCAGGAGGTGCAGTGATTTGGACCCACTCTGCTGTTCAGCCCATTACTCAAGCAAGGAGGGCTTTCTACTTCCTATGAGACTTCATGGGCAGGAAATAGCTCCTGCTTTCCAGCCGCTCTTCTGATCCCTCTTGCAGAGCCTGGGGATTGCAGTGCAAGTCTGCTCTCACATCAGCAACAACCGAAAACAACACCTAGGGTGGGATTTACTGCCACATATGTGCTGGGAAGATGCAGGGACCTGTTGTGCCTGGCTGATGTATTGGATTTCTGGTTATGCGATGCACAGGTCTCTCTGAGCACTGTAATTCCCTCTTTCTTCCTGTATGGATTTATACTGCTAAGTGGATGGATTTTCTGCTTGGCAGGGATGCTCCCCATGGACCTTCCCCAGTTCGAAACATCTCTGCACATCTGTATGTAATATCACTGGAGCACTTCACGAGTGGGCTTTTTGGGCTTTTACAACACCCCTTGCTTTATGGACTGCTGCTTAATCTGGCCAGACACTGTGGAGGGGCTGATGAACAGCACCCCGGAGCTGGTGTCAGGCTGCCTGCCAACTCCAGGTGCTGGAGGGTGACACCTGCTATGTGTGAGAGCCACTACTTTTGGATGGCTTCTCACACAACTGCCCTAGGCAGCAGGAGCCCCTCTCCCTTTGTCCCTGAACTAGCTTGAGATGGACAAGGTTTCCTCTGCTTAATAACCTGACACAGTGTGCCTCTGGACCTGGCATGGAGATCCTGGTTGGAGATGAAGGGAATCTGTCTGTCTGAGATGCTTCCCCCAGGCAAGGGCTGGGCCTGACATTTTCATCTCTGCTAAGAGCTGTCCCTTCCCCCTACCCCGAAGAGCCATCTGCTATGGTAGATTACCCTGGCTTTTAGTGCTGTGAATCCATAATTAGTGCATAATTAATTACCATATGTTTTTAACACTAATGAAACATTAATAAATGATGGAGGCATGTTGTCTGGTAATGGAACATTAACCAGTGAACCAAGCCAGCACGTGGGAAAGTGATGCTGCCGGCACGGCCCAGCAGGAGGCAGGGCTGCCTCTGGTTGAACTCTCCTCTGATAAAAGCCTCAGCGTGGTTAAAATCACTGCAAGTGCCTGGTAGGAGCTAGCAGCCAGCTTGGTGCTTACTTGACGCCTTGAAGAACCTGGGTTGTGGCTACTTCACCTCTACCCACCCATCCATCCATCCATCCATCCATCCATCCATCCATCCACCATTCCACCCACCCACCCACTCATCTATCTATCTATCTCTCAGCTGGAAGACACTGTTGGGGCACTGGGCAGGCAATTTGTTAAAAAAAAAAAAACCCACCATTTTTTTCCCTGGTGATGATATCGTTAGATATATATCCAGCTTGATGATATCACTTCTCCAGATGGTGCTCACAGGCAAGGCACATGGGGAGAGGCCAGACCCTGACAGCACTCCCCTTCCCTGGATCCACATGAGCCCTGCCACAATGGAAGTTTAATTCAGAGCATCTGGGCCAGTGGCATTTTCCTAATGTGAAATTATTAATTAGACATGTAAAGTGCATTAATTGAGACTACGTGTCATCTCCAGCCTCCAGGATACAGCAAAGCATGGGATCCTCAAGGGCCTAGAATGGGGACATGCAGCATCACAGCTCAGGTGCCATAATGGGAGGTGACAACCATCCCTTCTGCATCACCAAGGGTCCTTAGGGGTGGGCATACACCCTTGGACCTCCTCAGGATGTCCCCAAAGCCAGTTTTTGGGTCCTCCCTCAACCCCTGGGGTGATGATGCTATGGGCTCCAGGTGTCTGTGTCCCCCTCACTGCGATCCCCACATCCTCACCATCAAAGCCAGCACCATGAGTGGGCAGCTGAACCCACCTGCTCCAGACAGAGGAGAAAGAATACCCAGAGCTGTCAGTTGTCATGAAATGATCATTTAATGAAGACGGTCTCTCCTGGTGTGTGTGCGCGTGTGTGCATTGTCTCTATGTGAGCTTGTTTTTATCCCCTCTATTAATTGTTGTTCTGTTTTTTCTTTTTCTTTTTCCTTTTTTTTTTTTTTTCCTTTTTTTTGTTTCATTTTTTTTTATATATATACATCTATAAAAAATTCAAATACAGCATGTCAACAGTTGGAATACTAGGACATAAGGTATTAAATACTGCGCTTGGGTCTGGACAGGGGCTGGATGAGGTGTCTTTACAAAACAGGGGTTGGGGCAGGAAGGGGAGGAGAGCAGAGCAGGCATGGGGACAGCAGCAGGGTACAGCAGGGGACAACAGCAGGGGACAGTTCTGCAGGACTCCAGCTCTAAAGGCAACAGCAGAGCTATTCTGCTGTTGTTGGAGAATGAGACAAAGACGTCAATGGGGGTGATTCCCTGTATCCAACACGGTTAAAAGTTTGGGGGTGACATGGGGACGGGGTTGGGGTGGTGAAGGCTCCTTAGAGGTACTGAGGGGTCGGGGAAGGCCATAGGGGCAGCTGTCCCAGGGGCTCAGCTAGGGGCAGGGGCTTTATCGGTGCTATCATTTGTTCCTATTTTTCCCCACTAAAAACCCTGCCAGCTCCCTGCTCCCCACCACACCTACAAAAGCCACCAGTTCTTTCCTCCACTGCTCCCCTTGGAGGGGACCCAAGACACACACCCCCACCCCCACCCCACGCTACCCCTCCATCTTCTCCACACGCTCAAAAAAAAGCTTGGTGGGAGCAAGTCCAGTCCTCAGGGACCCCCTCTGCTGAAAGTGGGGGTTACACAGCTGGGCACACCATTCCCCTCACCACCCCCACCACCCCCCATTTTCCTATCCCCTTTGTCGGTGCGCCGTCGTGCTCCCTGACAGGATGGGGCGGGCGGGCACTTCTTTGGCATGGGGGGGGGTTAAGCTGTATGAGCGGGGTCCTCAGCTGCAGCGCAGTGTCCGGGCTCTCTTCGCCTTGCTGGAGAAGGAAGGGGAAGGGGATGGGTGTGTGTGGGTGTGTGGGTGTGTGGGGAGGGGGGGACGACACAAGTACGTCTCCTCGCTTCGGGCTTGGGAGAGGATTTCCCAGCTCCCATGGGACGGCGGTGGCTCTGTCCTCCTCTGAAGCGATGGGGAGAAGCGTGATACATCCTCAACGTGTGCAAAATCCAAGAGATAGGAGACTCAGCCTGGGAGAGGGGTATGGTGGAGCCGGGGCTGGAGGGGCAAGGGGGGGACGTGGCGGCGGTGGGAAGGTGTCGGCGCTGGGCTGTGACGAACAGACGGATGGGGATCTGCAAGCAGGGAGGAAAGGGGTCACTGAGGGAACACACCAAGTATTTGGACTTTAACCAAAGGGAAATTCACTCTTTCCCAGAACTCAAACCCATCGCCTCCACCTCCTCCCTGCCCATCCACCCCCATCTGTTTGCCACTGCCTCTCTCTCCCATTGCCACCACTAACGTCATGGAGTCATGGAGATGGCACAGATGGAGGGAAGCAAAGGACCTTGTGCTGCTCCTTGGAGGAGGCACATCCTTTATCCCCCGAAAGTGAGAGAGGTGGCTGCTGCCAGGGGCAATTGCCCAGTCTTTGGGAAGTGTGGGTACAGTGAAAGGACAGAGTAAAACAACCCATGAGACAGCATCCCTGGCCTGGAGAGGAATGAGGCATGATGGGCGTCTCCAGGCTGTCAGATCCATTCTAAGCCACAGCAAGGACACTTTTGAGGTGCATCTTTGAATTTTCTGATCTCAGACAGTTTTTCTTCTGTCACTATGCAAAGGCTCTTGTGAAAAGGAGAGGAGAGGAGAGGAGAGGAGAGGAGAGGAGAGGAGAGGAGAGGAGAGGAGAGGAGAGGAGAGGAGAGGAGAGGAGAGGAGAGGAGAGGAGAGGAGAGGAGAGGAGAGGAGAGGAGAGGAGAGGAGAGGAGAGGAGAGGAGAGGAGAGGAGAGGAGAGGAGAGGAGAGGAGAGGAGAGGAGAGGAGAGGAGAGGAGAGGAGAAGACAGGACAGGACAGGACAAGAGAGAGCTGCTGAGAAGGAGGCATCAAAGACTGACCCTTTTGCAGGCTTTGTGGAATATTTTTTAAAAGCCATTTTTGAATTCTCCTCCAGAACACCCAAACTGGAAAAGCAATCAGTTTTGGTGAGTTAAAAAAAAAAAAAAAAAAAAAAAAAGCAAGAAACCCCCACATGGCTTATTTGCAATCTTCTTCACACACTGCCTGGTTAGAGCACCCCCTTCTCAACCATGCTGGAGCCCCTCAGGTCCCCATATCCCTGCCCCCTCCCAGCACCCCCATCGCATCTCTCACACCTTTCAGATACTCACTAAATATAGAGGACACCATAGGCAGCCAAGACCAGTCCAGCTGTCCAACTAACTGCCACGGCTCCACTGCCCACCACAGCCCCCTTGTCACAGATCTTGGTGGTGGGGGGTGGCATGAAAGAGGAGGTGCTAGCGCTTGTTGTCTCTGCAGGGAGGGAGGCAGATGGTGAGTTGGCTAAGAAGTCATGATGACATGGTCACAGGTGTTTATCAGAGAGCATCCCCTACCCAGGGAATGTCCTAGACCTTGCCCTGACTTCTGGGCCAGCTTTCAGGACTTGTCCTCCCCTGTACAGGACCAGATGGGTTGTCTCTCCCCAAGGAGGGGCTTGGTTGGGCAGTCAGGCTGTGGTAACTTCAGTCACATCCTAAGTTCCCCATGCCAGATAATCTGGGGAGGATGCTGGTGGACACAGGGGTTCTGGCTTGGCATCTTTCTGACTCCTGTGAGGTGTCATGGTGAGGCTCAGCCCTGAAGTCAGGGTGTCCCACATCAGTCCTGCATGGCTAGAGCTGGTATGCACAGGGATGTGTGTCTGAGGGACAGGCAGGCACAAGATGCTGTTGGAAGTGGTACTTGCATTTAGTGCCGTGCAGGACTGTGTAGCAGCAAATTTAAAACCCTGACACCAGCAAGGTGTGCCTGCACCCCTTGCAAGGGTTCACCCCTCTGGTGATGAGGGGCTGCAAAACCCCTGCTGCTGCCCAAACCCCCCAGGGGTTCTACTGCGTGCTGCTTCTGCATAGAGGAGGTGTCTTTGTGTCCACCCACCAGCAGTGTGAGGCTTGTACATACTGCATCCCCATGCAGGGACCATGGCCAGGACCTACAGAGACTCTGCAGAGCTCTGTTAGGACACGACTTGCACACATGAGCTGGGACCTGCATGCACAACTGCAATAGAGGTTGGAGGGTGGGGACACTGAGCATCCCCCCTCCTCACATGCACACCGAGCCAGCTGACATGCGTGGCATCAGCTAGAAGCCCAGTCACTGCCTGTCTGCACACCCCTGCCCCACCACCCCTGCCAGCCAGGGGAACCAGCACAGGGTCCTCTCCATCCCTTCTGGGAAGCGGAGGTCTGATAACGCCCATTTGGACACAGTCCCAGCTCCTTCCAAGAAACAGAGGATTGCTAACTTTGTGGCTTTTATTTCGATTTGGCATCGCTCCGAGCATTGTGAGGGTCGGAGGTGTGGAGGGGGTGGGACTGGAGAGGGAGATACGGGGGGAGGCACAGCAGTTCATGTAATAATAATAATAATAATAATAATAATAATAATAATAATAATAATAATAATAATAACCTCCCACCTTCATTGTCAGGCCCCAACCATCCTGGCAAGGAGGATGCTGGAGCCATGTGAGCTGAGTCAGCACCCCTCAGGCCACGGCTGCACCTGCTGCCAGTGCCACGAGTGGGGGTGAGGTGGCTGCAGACCCCCCATGTTCTGGGGGATTTTCCTTGGCTGGGGATGAATATTGGATGGAGCTGGACAGGGGAGACCCACAGCCAGGGGGATTCCTGTGCTTGCCCCTGCAGTAGGCACAGCCTGTTTGCACTGGAAGGTGTGTGTGTGGGGGGGTGGTGTTTCTCACCTGTGATCTGAGCCTCCGTGGTGAGGTGTTTGGGCTCCTCTGTCCAAGGAGTGGCATGGACAGCCACACTCCAGTCACTCCACGTGCCAATGTCATTGTCCTTGGCTGCCACCTGGATGATGTACTCCTTGCCAGCGTAGGCATCTGTGATGGTGTGTGATGTCCCATCCGACAGCTCAACCTGAGGGCAGGGGGGAGAAGGGGAGGTGGTCAGAGGATCCCCAGCATAAGGGAGTGTAAGACAATCTGGATGTTTAGTTCAGGCAGAGGATGATAGTGAGACTTCTGCAGCACTTTGGGAAGTTTTAGGCATCTTGGAAAGTTTGGGCTATGGTGCTTTGGGCAGAGGCATGAGCCCAGCACATGGATGCAGGTGGAGAATGCTCCAGCTGCAGCTAAGCCAAAGGTTTGGTGAAGATCCCATCCCGTCCTGTTCCAAATCTCACAATGCTGGAATGGAGCAGCTTCCTCTAGAGGTCACCAGAAACTAGCAGATGTGCAGGCAGGCTCTACAACAGGCAGCCCAGGGTAGTGGTGGAGTCACCAACCCTGGTGTTTAAAAGATGTGTAGATGTGGTGCTGAGGGACATGGTTTAGTGGTGATGTGGGCTAACAGTTGCACCTGGTGATCTGAAATATCTTTTCCAACCAAAACCATTCTATGATTCTTGTCAGGGTGGCTGGGAGCCAGACATCCAGGGCAGTGGGTAAGGAAGCTTTGCCTATCAATATGCCTCTGGCCACCCTGCTTCTGTTCCTACTGGCATAGCATCAGCTTGGATTGCATCCCTTGGACAAGGATCAAGCCTTGTCCACCCATCTTTCCTAGAAAAATTCCCTTAGTACTTTTGTCACCTCTGCCCAGGACAAGGGAGGCCCTTCCATTCCCCTGGAGAAGCAGCTACTGGTGCAGTGGTTTAGCTCCAGACAGTGTCCACACCTTCTGGGGATCTTGGATCCACTTACAGCTTGGCTTAGGAACATAGGGATGCAGGAGTCCATCCCCATCACACAGCCACCAGTGAGCAAACACACCTGACTGACAGAGGAGGAGGGCTCAGCACCCAAGTGGCCTTCCAGGGATGGAGCTGTGGTCCTGAAGACATGCAGGGGACCAGGACAGAAGAATATGACAGAGGCTGCATAGGACATTGCCCTCCAATCAGTCTCTGAAGCTGAAGGACCAAATTCATTCCCCCTGTGTGCTGCTTGTGTGTGCTTTGGGGGCTACAAAGGGCACCCCTTGTCCTTCCCCTGTGCCCCGTTTGACAAAAACGTCCTCCTCTCCAAGCATGTGTTGATAAAAAAGATGCTGGGGGCATGAAGGATGGTGCAGGTCTGACACAACCCATCTGTGGGTGCCAGTGCCCAGGCAGGGGCTCATGATGCAGCAGAATAACTGGCACTTCCATGGCTGGAGGGTCAGGCACAGGACCCCACCAACAACTGAGTTTTATTAAGAATTCAATCAAATGATAGGAGCAAGATGGAGCCAAAAAACTTCTGCCTGGGCCTTGACCACATCCTGAAGCCCAAAAGAGAGAAAAGCTTTGTCATCTGTGTGTCCAGGGGTATGTGGGACAATGCATCCGTGGGACAAGGCTGCCTTGCGGGGCAGGGGTGGTGGGCACATCATGGATGGATGTGACAGCTGGGCAGCAGCTCACATGGTTAAGCTCATCAATTCTCTGTTTGCAAGAGTATCTGAAAAGCAGGAATGCACCCTGAGGAAGATCCATCCCTTTTCTAGTCCCCCCAGCACAACACCCCAGAACAGATTTAACAAAAACTGGCACAAAAACTGAAGTGTGTGTTCCCAGAATTTTACATCCATCCTGGGGGATCACTGCCAGGGAGGGAGGCATTTTGATTTTGCTTCAGGTGAGAGCCTTTCCTTCCCTACATCTTCTCCCAGGCATGCATCCAGCCTGCTGTCTGGCTCAGAGGTCCCCTGGGCTCTGAGCTCCCAGCTGCACATGCTGCCCAGCCACAGCCCACAGGAGCCCCACATCTGTACAACATCTGGAGGCAGGCCCAGCCAGTGCCCTCCTACAGATGTCAGGGAGCAAAGGGCTTCCTGCCTCCCATGAGGAGTGAAGCTGCTACTAAAGAGGGGGGCAGTGTGGAGAAAAGTGTTACTGCAGATTTTGGGGGCTGAATGGGGGGAAGTTGAGTCCTGCTTCTCCTCACACCAATGGGGCCAGTGGGATGCAAACAGGGGATGCTGGTGGTTTCAGTGCAGGGATTTTGCCAAGCTGAGACATGCCTAAGCCCTAAACCACCATTAGCCAAAGCACTGGGACATCTGGTGACTGAGTTGACCCCTAAGATCCGGGGGATGCCTTTCTACCATGCTATGGGTCACACTATTGGATCTGACCTGTGGGCACAGGGGCAGCTACGCAGGTTGCCTGCCAATGGGCTCCAAGGCCAGAGCTTGGCATGGGGGGCAGATGAAACAAATGAGGTTCTTTGCAGGGTTTCCCTGAGTTTCCAGCAGACCAAAGAGGCTGAGAGCCAGCCCTGGGGTCACAGGTGCTGCCTCTTGACCAGATAATTGGTCACACAGAGCAGTGCTGCTTAGCAGCCTGTAGGTACCCATCACATTCTGTACTAGGGGACAGGCTGCTCCCATCCTGGGGCTGGTCACAGGCCATCCTGCAGGAAAAGAAGTTTGGAACATTTAACTTATGAGATAGCTGAGAATTGAAAATCTGTGGGGCCTGGGCAAAATGGAGAATGGGGAAAAGAAGATGAGGAGGATACCAGTCCCTGCTGCAGGACATGGCTGTGCATTCTCCAAGCTCTAGGGGGTCTTGGCTAAGAACTGTCCCACCAGCCCTACCAAGTTTCCTCCCTCTTCAGTCTGAGAACAAAACCTAAACTGGATCAGGGTCATCAGTGGAGATGGACTCTTGGCACCCACCACTGCACCAAGCAGACTGAGGAGACAACTGCTGCACCCTCTTCTCACAGGGACACATCTCTGTGGCCCAGGCACCAAGGGATGGGCAGGTAGGACAAGAGACCAGGCAGGTTATGAATTACATGGCCTGTGCAAAGCACCCCACTTGGCAGGGCATCTCCCTCCAGTTTTCTTCTACAGGGAGGCTGTGAAATGAAACCTTGCTGGGCGACCAGCCAGCTCCCTGAAAGCCTTGTGCTGAGACTGGGGCTGCCTTGGAACCAGGGAATGAGAACAGGGCTCAGAAAAATGCAGAAAAATGTTACCCAGCTTATGTGTGGGTCTCTCTAGGTCTTTTCAGCATAATCTGAGCACCCCCTGGCTGCTCTCTGAGCCCTGCAGCACACAGGCTGCAGTTAGCAAGCCCGGCTGAGATCTTGCTCGCCTGGTCAGGTTGCTGCTCCATCTGCAGCATTTTCTCCAGCCCAAAGAGCCCTCTTGGCTGAGCACTTTCCCTTGGGAGCAACTCCTGCCTCTCCCCAGACACAGCCAGCTTGCAGCTAAGTGTTTGCAGGTGGGATGTGTTAGGCGTAACAGGGTCAAGGGGGAGGATGTTCCCCCAGGATGCTGCCTGCAGCAGCTTCCTTGTAGGAGCTGGAAGGATGCTGCCCTAAGCTCCTTTTTAGACAGCAGAAAAAAAAAAGTCAGTCATAGGTGGCAGCATTCATCTCTCTCCACACATGCCATGCCTGCTTGCAGCACTTCTGAGCTGGGCAGCTGGGGGACACATCCAACATGAGCTGTGGTGGGTGAGAAAGTCCCCGTGGTGCCCGTGGCTCAGCACCAAAGTGCAGCAGCAGATGGGAAATCACACTGGGACTGGGTCCAACGGGACACAGACAGGGAGAGCCAGTGTGGGGGGACACTGGGGAGGTCATGGGGGGGAAGGGTGGGTGGATGGACACACAGCATCAAAAGCAGAAGGAGAAATTCCTTAATCCGTGTCCCCGCCACACAGAGACAAAAGTTGGAGAAAGGCTGCACATGGTAATTTTTTTGGCCCAGGGGGGTCTGTGTCTCACTGCCTGCCTTTGTGCACCTGCCAAAAGTCACTCTGTCTGGCTGTGAAGTGCTGCCCAGATTAATGAGGGCTCAGTAGCCAGTGCAATGCGGAGCTATTAGCATTGAAAAAAAAAAAGGAGAGAGAGAAATGAATAAAAGCCCTTAGCTCTTGAACCCAGTAATTCAGCTGCCAGCTTGCTGAGGACAGCGTGGGCTGGGATCTCATTCACTGCTGTGGCCACATACTCCCATCACTCTGCTTGGAAGTGTAATAGGGGTTGCCAGGGACAGTCCCAAACACCAGGATGAGCCCAGGGGCTGGTGCTAAATTGATGGAATGGGGACAGACACCCAGGGCAGGTGGAAGGGAGGATTTCCTGGTGCTCTGCTTTCCCCCGTCCAGTCCATGCTGGTCTTCCCTGCATGTGTGCTGGAGGTCTGGGGACACCCACAAGAGACATCCACACCATGGGGACATCCCTGTGTGCCCCTTGTCCCACTACCTGCCTGCAGAGGGGTGGCACTGCCTTGCAGTGCTTGGCACAGAAGGAGTTAAAGAAACCATTTCTCCTCTGGCTCCCCTCACTACCACTGTCCCCAGCCCACCCTGCCAGGGTGCCCTGGCAGTAAAAAAGGTCACTGTGCTCTGTTTCCACCTGAGCTCTGCTCTTAGTCCAACACGACCAGGTAGCAATTACAGGGTGATGCACAGGCAGGTCTGAAGCCCAGATGGCTTTTGGAAGCAGATGGGGAAGGGGGGTAAGAAAATGCTAACTGGCCCTGCCCCAGCAGCTGGGCTGAGGGCTGGTGTGTGTTGGAAGGAGGGGGAGGGTGAGAAGGGGGGGATCAGATGCCTGTCTCCCTGCATGCCACATGAAAATGTGTTTGCTGGCTCCCCTGTGGCGGCAGGGGCTCTGCTTTCCATTCCTTGACACCTTCTGCTCCCCAGCACAGCTCCTGATGTGGGAAGGGGGTGCTCCAACTGCTGGGAAGCTGGCAGTGCAGGGATGGGGGGGCTGCTCACCCCTCTGTCCCATGGCAGGGATGCTCCAGCTCTGTGCACACCAGGACAGAGCCCACACGTCTGTCCCCCATGTTGCATCAAGTCCAGATGCGTCTGCCTTCCCCAGAATAAAGGGAGCACCCCCCCACCCCCCAGCTATTGCAGGGGGAACATGGAAAGAAACTCCTCATAAGAGCACAGCCCAGGTCTGCCCTGCATCTCCCATCCTTGCCTCTCGGGTTCTCCCCAGGTTATAATGAGGGAAATGGGAACTGTGAGGGGGGGGAGGCTCAGTTTTGCAGCTTCTTTTCCCTGCAACAAGTGGCCAGATCCTGCTATGTGGCTGCAGTGAGTTGTACAGAGACTCGTGCTCCACAAGTTAGCTGCTGTTTCAGGTGCCTTCAGTCCCTGCAAACTGCAGGGAGATGTCAGCCAGGCTCCCACCTGCCCTGGGGAACCAGCTGAGCCAAAAGCAGGGGTAACCCCCAAGCAAGCCACCCCAGTGCTGGGAAGTGCAGCAGCATTGCTGCAAAGAGCCCCAGCAAGTCTCCCACAAGAAGATGTCGCCAGGAGGAAACAAAATGTAGAAATGTTTTGCTTTTTCCCTTTCAAAGCCACGTCTGGAGAGCATACAGGTCTGACATTCATTACTAATAAATGAGCCCCCATATACCTCCTCCTTCCGCAGTGCCGCAGGAATCAGCTGGGATAACCCCAGACAAAACTTTCTGCCCAGACTCTGGAATAACTAAAAGCTCTGTTAAAGTGAATGATCCCCCTAAGTAGTGGAGGAGCCCAGCAGAGCCTGAATTGTGGTCCTTGCTGTTTCCCCCCAGGAAAAGGCTGCAGTGCCACTGCTGCATGTAGCTCAGCCACGCTGTCAGTCTGGGAGGACAGGTTATCACAGGGCTCCTCTGCAGCCTGGGCTGTGTCACACCAGATGCAGCTGAACTTCTCCCTTATGGCTTAAAATAAAGAGCATCTTTGAATGCAGAGCTGTGAGCTCGTTAACAACAAGGCTCCTCTGGACGTGCTGTCCCCTCCTGCCAAGTAACAACTGGCAGAGCTCACTCCCTGCGGGGAGGATGGGATCAGGGATGCTCTGGTGCTCAGCACCAGCTCTGACCCTTCCTGGCACTGGCATGTTCAGCCCATGGATCCATTCACCATGATGATGCAGTGGGCTGGGGGGAAAGCAGGTGAATGCAGCTTGTGCAAGGGCATCACAGGGCATGGGCACCTGTCTGGTGTGGTCTCCTGCAGGCAGGGAAAGCTAAGCTTGCTGGTTCATCCTACCTGTGTGAAGGTGTGTGAGCATATAGATGAGCACAGGCACAGGGATGCATGCATGCGTGCTCTGATGCTCAGTGGTACCTTTGTACACCTGATCCTGTGGTGGTGGTGTTCAGTACTTTTAGCTCACTAGCAGTTCCCAAGGAGGCTAAGAACATCTAGACACTGCCAGCCAAGAGTCTTGAGCCCAATTCCATCCCTGGGGCTGCAGGGGGGGCATGGTAAGGGTGATTTGTGAGCATTTCCCACCTCCACCCTTCACCAAGGCAATCTCTGCTCTATCCCTGCCTGTCCCCCACCAAGCTGTGAGTGGCACTATTACAGCCTCAACATTTTATTCCCATCTATTAATTCTTTTTTTTTTCTCTCTTTCTTCCCCCCCCCCCCCCCCCCCCCCCCTTATTTTTTAATCACTGACTTAGCAGCCGGGATGGAAAGGGAGGGAAGTGCTGCAATAAAAGCTACCAGGCGTGAAGCTGTAACCCAGCTCACTCAGGGTGACCTCCCCAGCAAGGTTGTTTTCCAAAGAAGGGGAGTGCAGGCGAAGCAGCAGAGGCTTGGGTGGCAGGGAGGGGGGGAGGATGCAAACAGGCACAAAGAAGTGTGCCCGCTGCAAAGTGACATTGCCACTGTGCCGACAGGGACACAGCTGCAGTAGGTGCTGGCACTGATTGCCTTCCCCTTTCTCACATAGCACACACTTTTAGGCTATTTCAGGGTGCCTCAAGGCAGGAGAGTACAGAAACCTGTTAGACCAAAAAATGTTGCTTTGCCTTGGGGGATGAGCCTGAGCTCACCCTGGCAGCCCTCCCTGACACATGAGTGACAGTGACCATCCCAGAGGACCATGCCCTCCTCACAAGAGTGAGCCCAACTGGCAATACACTCAAATTGCTCATTTGCCCCCAAATCCCCATCATTTGCTAGGATCAGAGCTGCTCAGCAGCAGCAGAGGTGGCACAGATGCATCAAGGGCTCTGTGACCCCAGCTCCTCCTGTCCCAGGACAGTGGGAGCACCTCTGCTTGCTTTTCCAAAGAAGGACGTTTTCAGCCTTTGCAGACACTCACGGACGTGGCTCTAATGCTTCCAAAACAGAAGAGGAAGGAGAGAACCCAACCACATTATTAGCTTTAAATATCTCATGACCTTTTACTGCAAATCTCGAGATCTGAGGCGCAGCCCGCCTCACGGTTCGTTAACATTTCATGTTGTCAGCCCAGCCAATGGGTTCAATTAGACTTCACGATCTGCATCTGCAAATTGCTTGCAACCCACTGGAGGAAATCCTCCCTCGGTCTGGCTGCCAGCTCTGAAGCAGCTTAAGAAATACCTCCTGAGCCTTTGCCACATTCCTGGATGTGTGCTGAGCACGGTGGTGCTCAGCACACGAGATTTCCCTCCCAAGCACTGGCAAAAAGGGGAATTTCTGCTCCATCAGATGATAGGGTCTGGGAAGAAATCAGCTGCAAGACCTCCTCCTGGGCTCCCCAGAGATGCTCAGGGATGGTGCCTGGGCACTTGCCTGCATCTTGGGGTGAGCGTGTAGACGTGCTTGCAGGGAGATTGCATGTGTGAGTGTGGCGACTGCTGCTGCTGCGAGTTAACTGAAAGAGCCTGTAAAACCAGAAACAGGCTATTAGCAATCCATTAGGAAAGGGTATCCAGTTCCAGCCTAGGTAAGCCATTAGAGGAACATCTGAGAGCATTAGGAGAGCTCGCTTGGGGCCAGGATGGGGCTGTAAAACCGAAGAGGAAACCACGCTAATCTGGCTTGAATTACAAACTTAAAAGCAGGAGAAAAATAAAGGATGCCCTAAACATTTAATGTTTTATATTTAGGAGACAGAAGGGGAGATTCTGCCAAAAAGAGAGAATAAAAAAACCTGTTTGGGCTACAAATAGCCCATCTCTCTTCTGGAAGCAGAGAAGCCACCAGCCCCTCTTCCAGAAAGGGAGAAGTGTGACTTTAAAGTTGCTTGAGTTTTAGTGTGAGCTCAGTGCTGGTGGGGTGAAGGGGAATCAATGACAAGCAAGTGTGACACCATGTGCCAGGGCTGCATCCCCAGCAGCTGGGAAATGCCCATGCCCAGGCTTGAGGGAGCTTCTGGGAGGCAGCACAATGGTGCAGGGAGCATCCGGCACACGCCCCACTGCACGCTCACATGGAAACTCATCATCATCATCTCACCACAGTAATAATAATTCCCAGAGCACATCAATGTAATTCTCAGAGCAAACTGCAACTCTACAGCTGCTAAGCAGCCTGAGTGGAAAGGTGCTGCTGAGCAGGCAGGAAGGGATTGCAAATGGCATGCTGGGACCCAAACCCACCTTTGCAAATCACTGGGAAGGGGATGGAGGTGTTCCCTCAGCTTTGGGTCAGCCACAGATATTGCTTGATGCAGGGTGGAAGGCTGGGCACAGGATTGCCCAGCTCTCTCTGGGAGGGGAACTACATTTATGTCTATCCCACATGGTGGTGGTCTCAATAAGATCCACTACTCCTGCCATGGACAGCTTCATCTTCTGATGCCAAGGCCTGGCATTATTAAAATCCTGAAAGGAAGAGCCTGGGATAAAGCAGGAGCTGATTGAATCAGGCCCTAAGGTACTTGACAGCTCAACATCCATCTGATCCTATTAGTGCTCATTGGTTCCTGCCTGCAGAGGTGCCATGCACAAATCAGACCCTGCAAAGATAACAGGAGGCAGAGGGCAGAAAGCTGCTTCTTCTGCCAAGACATGCCATGTGTAAGCAGGTCCTGAATGGATATTCCTGGCCGTGGGGAGTCTCCAGTGCTTCCTTGTAGGTTTGCTTCCACAGGGATGCTGAGCTTCCTGCAGAGCTGCCAGGGGGGTGTCAGGAGACACTTAAACCCACATGGGTCGGTTGGCAGCTGTTGGGTTCAGTGAGGGGGACTTTGGGCACAGAGCAGTGTGCCAGAGCATGAGGGCTGCTGGTGGATGACTTCTCCTCTCTCTGGGTTCCCAAGCTGCCCTGTAGTCAGTAAGCAGGCTCTGTGCAATGGTGGCAGGAGACCTTCACCTTGTTAGGAATTAAAATACCCTCAGCCAAGAGTGGCACACATGACGGCTGCATCCTGTCTTGGGGCACTTATCCCTTTGAGGAGAGACCCAACACCACCACCACAGGACAAATTGGATGTCCAAGCAAGGCTCCTTCCCTCTTCTGCCCGGGTTTGGAGGAAGAGAGACACTCCCCAAAATGCCAACAAGAATAGGTCAAGCAAAGCAGAGCCATGGTGCCACCATGTTGGCATTGGCAGAGTTCATTTTTGGGTGCAAACTCCTGTATCTGCAGGGTGCTTGGCTGGGCTAAGCAGTCTGAGCTTGCCAAAGGGGGTCTGGTGTCAGAGCAGTTCTGGCTGCTGCAGAGTTGCCATCCCCTGCTGTTTGGGAGATGATTGAATCAGGCTTTGCAAATAATTCATCTGAATTATGAATAGTGGCAGTTTTCCTCAAATCATCCACAAATCTGATTTTTCATTGCCCAGCTGGTGGGGCAGAGAGTCAGAAAACAAGGCTGGTACCTCACTTGCTGAATGCTTCCACTTTCACATGAGCAAATTATTCTGCAAACACACTTCTCCACCTGGCAGTGAAGAGGGACATGTCTCATGCAAGGAGATATTGATTAAAATCAGTACCCAGGACTGCTGTGCCCTCCTAGGATGCTGGGATAGGAGCCCCTCCCAGTCCTCCTAGCACCCAGCATGAGGGCTGAGCCGTGAACTCTCTCTGCTGTTCAGGCTATCTTTAAACAGCAGAACTTGAGGTTTTACTGCCCTAGAACTACCTTCTCCAGCTAGGGTGGCTACTGATGTCACCAGTCCTTCCAAATATTTCCCACCATTGCTGCCTGCCCCCCCAGAAAAATGATGGTGAGGCCACACTGTCCCAGTGGAAGCCCTACTGTGAGGAGACTGGTGTGGCTTGACTCCACCTAATACCCCCAGTGATGGAGGGACTGGCCACTCCAAGGGTGTTGAGGTGGGAGGCAGCTCACTGGGTCCAGACCCCTGCATTTGCAGGGTGCTTGGCTGTATCACATGATGGCAGGGTGAAGATATCAGTTTTTCCCACAACCACTGCACAACTTGAAAAAAATTGGCATTCTGTTTCATTTTTCCCATTAATTCTTCCCCCTTTTTTTTCACAGCTTCTAAATTTTGAGCACTCCTCCCTGAAGTGGGAAAAAACCCCAAAATAACACAGCAAACTAATACACTTCTTTTTTATACCTTGGGCTGCCCCATGGATGCTCTCTTGTTTGCTGTGAAGGCAAAACAACAAGCAGCAAAACCCTCTCCCAACCCTCCTCTGATTCTCAAAGCTGTCAGGAAACTCTTCAATCTGAAACATGACCTGCAGCACAGCCTCATAAAAAAAAAATCCAACCAACACAAGAAAAGAAAAAGTTGCCAAGATATGGAAATCTTGCAGAGACAAAAGCAGTGCCTCCCATCCCCTCTCTTGGACATTTCTCTTCCCAGGGAGAGATGGCAGGAAAAAAACACCACTTGTCTGCAGGACACAGGTGCACTCCCCATGGACTGTTTGCTGCCTCCTATATGTCTTTGGGTTTTTTGGTGGGGGGTGCAATTCTTTATCAAGGAAAGCACTTAATTGGCTTCCTCCAGGCCTAGCTCTGTGCAGAGGGGATGCTCATGTCGGTGTTGCAGCACACCTCTCCTCAAGCAGATTGTTTTCCTGCAGAAGTTGAGGATGCAGGCAGCACACAGAGGGGGAAAAAAAAAAAAAAAAGCAAAAAAAAAAAGCCCATTTGTTATCTTTGTGCAGCTAACAAATGAAATCTGTCCTCTGGGTTTCCAAGGATTTCACTGACTATTTTTTTTTTTAAAGAAGCAAGAAATAAAAGTAAGAAATATGATAACATCACAGCAATCACTCCGTGACTATGCTCTGAGTTACAGCAAGCAATATTTTATCTTCAGTTCAAAATCTAAATGTGGCAGTGGCGTATTTAAATGTGGTGACATTTATACCTTAAATGCCTTTTACATCTTGTTGGCAGGTTTTATATAGAATATATGCATGGAAAGTAGACAGGGACTGTGGGTGAAAATGTGGAGTGGGGAGAGCCTGTGGAGGCATTTGTAGGCAGAATGTGAGTTAAAAGAAGAGAGAAGGGAGGAGAAATGGTGAAGGAGAAGCAGATCTTGTTTAGTTGCAAGTAAATAGGAATTTTTCAGGGTTCCTGACTACTTGTCCCTAGGGCATCTTGTCCCCAGCCATCAGCTTCCCCCACTCCCTCCCATCCCAGCCAGCTCAGCATCTCTTACGTGTTGCCACTGGTCCAGGATGAGGGGCCGATACCGCAGGAAGAACTTGAGTGGGAAAGACTCAGGATCCGGCCACGATGAAGGGTTTTGCCATGACACCTCAAGCCTCCGAGGATTATTGGGCACAGGTTTGGCCACCACGCTTTCTGGAGGGTCTGGTTTTACTGGAAGAGAAGAGGGTGCTTGGTAAAGCTTTGCGTGTGGTATCCTTCCCTACACCGCTTGGCACAGCTGGCTGGGATTTGCATCACATGCTTTCCAAGGGGAGCAGCCAAAATGCAGAACATCCTTTCTGAAAATTAATTAGATGCAAATCACTTCTTCTTGTCCAGGTCAATAGTATTGCTGTCCTGGCTCAAAATAAACATTGTCAGGGAGCTACCAGTGCTGGAGACACATGGACACCTGGCCAAGGCAGAGGCCATCCCCTCTCCTCAGGGCTACTTAGGTCAGGGTGTGAACACCACAAAGCCTAAATCCTGCACTTCCCTTGCATCTCCTGATTCCTGGGAGTCTGAACCACATTCAAGTTCTCTTACCTTGCAGTGATGTGGCAGAGTTTGGCCCTTGGGTTTAGGGCTGGGGTTTTGGGACATTTTATATGTCAAGGGTGAAGGATTGCTGCTACTTTTAAAGTGCTGGGAGCAAATTGCAGACAGACTGTGATGAATGGCATTGCCCACTGAAGTGAGCCTCACTCCTCACCATGAGTTTACTCAACTCTTGACATCTTGAACTACCAATCTGCAATATCAAAGCTGCAAAAAGTCTAGAGATTTTGGTATATCCATGCTTCCCCTTTTCCCATGGCCAGGAAGGAGCTCAGTGCACAGCTGTAACTGGGGTATAAGAGAGCTCCTGGTGCACATGAACAGCAATCCACACAAGTCCTCATGTCCTAGGAGGGTTCTTAGCCCCCTCCAAAGTCCACACGTCTGCCAATGGATCCCTCCTGGATTGAAAAAACTCTGGATTGAGTAATGGTCCTTTGGCTCTGACTACCTCAAGAAGCAGCTTCAGAAGGTGCCAACATCAAACTCCACTCCCAAGCATGGAGGAGGGAGGAAAGCTGGGGCTGTAGGGAGCAGCTCTGTGCCTAGCAGAGCTCCTGCCTTGCACTCAGAGGTCTCCTCCTGCTTGTGGATGTCAGGGCAGTGAAGTCCACACAGAGGACACTCCCCAGCCCTCCCTGGGAGAAGGAGGAAGTGATGCCAAATGAACTGCTCCCTCCTAGCCTTGCCTGCTGCCTGCAGTCCTGTCCTGTGCATGAAGGAGATCTCTCCCTCTGCTTGAAGATCTATGGGACCAGGCACTGATGTCTGCTGCAAGTGACATTGTGTGTGTTGCCATTCACTGCTATCTCCACTCCAGATTGGTGATGGCATCTCAGCAAGTGTCCCCAGAAAGAGGGGACACTGAACCACCTGAACAACCGCTGATTGCCCCTCTTAAGAGAAACCAGACCTTGATGCTTTCAAACCCTTTCTTGGCTGCTGGTGAAGCAGAGAGGGCCACTGAAAGGAAGAAAGAGCTCAGCCACCTTGGTGGGACCAGGAAAAAGCCCTGTTCCCCCTGAGATGCACCCCATCATCACCTCCCTCTCCCCAGCCCTCCTGCTCAGCACCCTCCTGCAATCCTCCTTTACTGTCATCTTTACCACCACCCCCACAGCCTCTCCTCATCCCAACACCTTCCCTCTGATGCAGTGGGTACAAGGAGGCCTTGGTAGCTTTCTCCATCCCCAGAGCACCCAGCATCCACAGGTTGCTCCCAGAGGAGGAGGAGGAGGAGGGGAGCAGCTAGTGAGCAAACACCCATGGGCCAGAACACAGTCGCTACATGTGACCTCCTGGCTCCCACTGACCCCTCTCTGTGTCAGGGTGGGATACTTTTCCACTTAGAGCTTTATCGTCAGCAGCAGGGATGACTTGCTGGGGCTGAGCTACTCCAGATGGCTATGCAGTTTCTCTGCTCTCTTCGAATCTCCAGGCTTGAGCTGGACATCAGTTTCCATCAGCAGGGACTTGGAGTCCAAACGCACACGGAAAAGTATAAATCCAGTGCTGGCTCTGCAGGCTCAGCTTGCAAAACAGAAGTCTGGCTGAACGAATGCAGATGACTCCAAACTGTGGCTCTGAAGTGAGGAAGTGGAGAGAAAAGCTCCGGGCTGGGGATGGATGAGGTGGAATATTCCTTGGGGTAATACAGGGAACCTGGCCCTGCTTTTTGACATGCCAGCCTGGAGACATGGCACAGCTTAAATGCAGTCGTCCAGGCAGGGCAAGTGTGCTTGGGAAGCAATGAGAAATGCCACTGTGGTGGGCTGAAGAATAGGAAAAAAAAAAAAAGTCACTGGATGCTGAGGTGGGAGCTACCTGCCTGTTTGGTGACCCCCAGTCCTACTCCTGTGGGTTGGGACTGTCTGTGGAGTGCAGGGTAGGGCTGCCTGGCTCTGACTGAGCATTACAGAGCCCAGACATCAAAAGGGGATGTGCCCCCAGCCCAGGCTAGTGAGCACAGCAGTGACAACCCCTCCAAAAAGCACAAAGCCAAAGTTGCTCCTGCCACATCCCTCAAAAAGTGGTGGGGATGCAAGAGCCAGGAAAGGGGATGGCAACTCCAGCAGCTGGTCCAGCAAGGACAGACCTACATCTTTAGGACAGACCTCACTGCACCATGCTCATCTGGGCAAACATCAGGGCTGGTACTGTAAGGGGCAGCTAAAGAGCAAGGGGACATGGGCTGTGCCCAGCTCCCTGATTTCTATGTGACCTTGAAGGGGTCCTTTACCCTCTGCAGGCTCCAGGGTCCCAGCTTGACACATGGGGACGAGTGCTTCTCCTTCCTCAGCCTTTGTCTGCCTCCATTTAGCCCACACATTGTGAGGAACTGGCTGCTGGGCTGCACATCAGTCAGCATAACAGAGCCCTGTCCTTGGTGAGGGCCTGGAGGCACTAATGTAATAAAAGCCATAATAGTAATAATAATAATAACGGACAATGGGCATTAGGCTGAGTACTGGTTAAGCAGCTACAAAACCAGATGTAATATTATCCCTTATCCAAAACATTCCCTGTGAAGGGCACATGGCTGGGAAGCAGCTCACAGCTCTTCCTTCCAATTTGGTTTTCAGCTGGTGCAGCCAAGCAAGGTCTTGGTGTGCAAAAAGAGATGCAGGGAGCAGCTTTTCTTAAAAGGTCTGCACACTCACACTTAGCTCTGAGTCTTTGGCTACCCGTTGCCCTTGACTACTGCAGGACACATCTTGAAATGAAGTCTGTGGTTCAGAAAGGCAGCTGAAACCAGCAGCATGGAGGGGCCCATCACCCATCCTGTCTCTCCAATGAGTGCTAAAATGGATCCCTTGTGGCTGTTAAATATCCCCTGGCATTTTCCACGAGCAGAGGGATATTAAACTCCATGTCTTAGCCAAATGTCAGTCTAGGTAATTTAATTCAGCCTCCCTAAGTAGTATGAATTGAACTGACCTTCTGCGTAAGCAACTGTATACCCATGTTCAGAGACTGTGAATTTTGCACAGACACAGGCATGTTTGTTCTCAAACAGCCCCTCTGAGATGCTCTGTGTCTTAATTGCCCCAGAGCTGCAGGATCAAAGAGTCTTCCCAAGGTCACACAAGGGATGGGTGGCAAGAGTGCAGAATGCATCCATGCCTGCAAGGTCCCATCCAAGGCTGCCTCCCTCCTTATGATGCTGTGTATCTTCTCCTGCTCATTTGTCCTGTCTCTTCACACAAGGAGAAATGTGCAGAGGCACATTGTGTTGCTGTGTGGCAGTGATGTCCCTGCTTTCCTGGAGGATCTGTGTGCCAGCTACCTAGTTCTCAGGGTGAAACACTAGTGAGGAAGGTGGAATTATGTCCTGGAGAGCAATAGATGTTCTGACTTCAGAGCCACCGGTCCTCACAAGGGAGGTGCACAGCTCCTGACACACCACCTCATGCCTCCCTAGTGATCAAGCCCTCTCTTCCTCAGCTCCTCCACCTCCTCTCCCACCTCCTCTTGCCTTGGGCTGGGGCCTTTATGTCTGCAGGGCTTTGCAGAACCTTGCCCTCCCCAGTCTCACGTCTACTATTATCAATACCTTTGCAGAAGCTGCAATCATGAAAACAATTTCCAGGAGTGAGATGGGGAGGAAGGCAGCCTGGATCTCCTAGTGATGAGAGGGGGGGCAGAGGGATGGAAAACCTTGTCCAGTCATCATTGAAAATGGAAATGCAGAACCACCCCTTTCAGCTGGCTGATAATCACCAGCATGACAAGACTGCCAACAAAGCAAAGGCTCTGGATAGCCAAAGAAAGTAAGTAGTCATTTTCTACTCAATTAGAGCCCATCTTCTGAGAAGCTGGGGAAGGGGTTTTCTGCTAAGGGCTCCAGGGAGGGAGGAAGGAGAGAGGAAGCAAAACCAAAGGAGGTCACTCATTCCCAGGAGGCTTTTTGTGTTTGCCCAGGCTGGGTGGGTGGCCTGACTCGAGTGGGTCCACTCCTGGCTCAGCCAGCACCAGGAGGGATTGCTGCTGGCTCTTTGTTGGCTCCAGGCTGCTCTGTGTCCCCAGCAGGACACAAGATCAGGGCTTCATGCTGGGGGTTTAACCTCTATGTAGAAGGTGTGGCAGTTTTATCTTGGCTAAGTGGAAAAAGAAGGCATACTCTGACTTCCCTGTTTTAGAAGCATCATCGCATTGTTGCTGGTTGATGCTGTCTCTCCATTTCAGCAGGATGCATGCATGTGTTGCAGTGATATTATGCAGTTTTTCCAATGAGCAGATGCAATGGTTTTGTCCTCAGCTACAGATTTAAGATGAGATTTTAGGCCAAATGACGGTGGCAGAGATCCCTGGGGGAACTTACTGGGTGCTAGATAACAAGGATATCCCTAACAAGGTAGAAGCATGGCCAAGAGAGTCATAACAGACACTGAAATTCAGAAGCTTATGCAAGGAGAACAGGCAACCAAATTGCCTGGCAAAATACTCCAACATGGTGCACTTGTTTTAATTGGAAACACCCGGACAGCCCAAGGAGAAGCTCCATTCAGAGTAGGTTGATCAGCGGCAGCTGAGTTCATCCTGTAATGACTCTGCTAAGCCTGTTGAGTGCCTGCTTGAGCACTCAATCATCACTGTGTCTGTGCTTCTTATGCACAGCAGCTGTATTAAATTCTGAGGTGGGTGATCTCATAGAAGGTGGAGATTTTAAAGTCACTGATACTGAAGTGTTTGTGGGAATGGGCTGGCTCTGGGGTGTAGGACACAGCCCTTCTCATGGGCATCAGCTCATTGTCCCTTCCCCAGATGTCACCTGGGAGAGTATTAGAGCATCTGCTCAGGGGTGCTGGGGGGGCTTCACCTCCCACCACAACTGCTGGGACATGGACAGAGGTCCTGCCTGCCCTGCTCTGGGTGCTCTTGCAATAGAAAGTAATATCACACCCACACTGATGGCAGGCCCAGGGCAACACTGGCCTCCCCTCACTGTTCCTCACACCCAGGCTGAGTTCAAATGGCTGAGCTGGATCTGGCTTGTGCTGGTGCTGGGGTGCCTGGGGCTTGCAGCTGGGTGTGCTTCCCAAGGGGGGGTTACTCTTGTGTGCTGGATGGAGGACCAGATGTTTGGGAATCCAGGCAGGGCATGGGTGGGATGCAGATGTTACAGTTTGATGCCCTGAACTCCTGCAGGAGGGAATGCAAGGAACTCAGAAAATGCAGCTTAATTGCTGCCCTGGGCCCCACAGGCTGGAGGTTACCTTCATTTTTAAGGAGTGTATCTTCCACAAACACAAGAATTTCCATTTAATGGCACCCTAGTGACTTAAACTCCACTGTTTGCCTGCTCAGCTCCTTGTCTTGCTATCAGTGTTTGCAACCCACCAACAAACAAAAGCTCTGGATATGGATGGTGGCTTCAGGGACATGGCAGGACAGTCTCTGCTCCAAAATAATTTCCCCACTCTGTTCATAGGTGGAGCTTTGTTTCTTGATTGATCTTTTCCAGGATTTGGGGTAGAAAGGGAAAATCCAGGGTAGTGGTGGAGCTCCTCTTCTTGTATGCTGGCACTTCCAGCTGCTCAGGACTGGCACATGCAGCACACTGAAGGCAAAGACTGGCTGCTGGCTGCACTTCAAGGATTCATTTATTTGTTTTTCTGGTCCAGTAATTGCCATGTGTACCCAGCAAATTGTTTTTCGACATGTTCCTAAACTCTGTTCTCTTCCATTTTTCCTGTTCTGTGAGGATGGACAGTGCTGTCACGGCACCAGCTGTAATCTGTCTTTGGCTGGAGGCAAAATCCCTGTGCCCAGCTCCCTGCTTTGCTGTGATTGGCACTGAATTGCCATGCTCATCCTTCACAGTTGGAGAAGCATCCACACACTGGGTCTGGACACGTTTGGGCAGCACCCCCATGGCAGAGTCAGTAGCATGGACACCCAGGCCCTTAGGGCTCCCTGCTCCCTCTTCCGCATTACAGCATCCATTGCCCAGCTGGGGCACTGAGGAGGTGCAGTGGGGGGATTAAGGGTTTTAGGAGCATGTTAGGTAAGGGCTGCTTGACAATGACTTCAGGAGGGCTTTATCCTGCCTAGGGATGGGGGCAAAAAATGACCTCCTCTGAGGAGACATTTTAATTTCTCTTCCAATCCTAATTCCCATGACTTTTCTTCCAGAACAAATACCAAACCTCTCTTTTAGACATATTCAGAGAAGCAAGCAGGGCAACACCACTTGAACCACACCAGTTTCACAGCCCTTTGCCCCAGTACATAGCAGCCACTTCCTCAGCCCCTCAGCAGGTAGGAACTGAGCAACCAGGGGAGACCTGGACCACTGGGGATGGGACCAGCCACAGCACCAGCCTACCAATGGGATCAGCATGGAAGCTGCCTGTGGCCATCATGCCCAGTTCCCCCAGCATGCTCAGGTGCTGGCACCAGTAAAGCAGGGCCAGGAGAATCAGGGGAGGCATGAGGAGGATGCCAATGGGGCTCAGACCCCAGCTCTATCTCATGCATGGGTAGGCAGAGGCTTCACTTGGAAAACCTGCCCCTTCCCTGGCTCCTTGTCAGAGCACACCAACCCCAACACCCTCTGGGAGAGGACAGTTGTTTCCGTGGAAGTTACCTATGGCGAACTCATCAAAGGTGAGAGTGGTGGAGTTTTTGCCCAGAGCATTCGTGACTGTCAGAGTCACCTTGTACTTCACCGTTGAGAAGAGCTGGAGGTATCTGATGTGACACCTGTTTTTGAGGAACACATCCTTCTCGCAGACCATCTCCCTCGTGCCATGTCTGGAAAGCAGGGGTAAGAAGAGCTGTTACTTACAGACCTGTGCTTGGGCTGGGGATGCACCCATGCCACTGCAGGCAGAAGGAGCAGTGTTATGTTCCCCAGTTCACCAGGCCCTGCTGCAGCCAAAGAAATGCTTTCCTCCTTACAGAGAATTTTGCAGGCTCATGTGTGAGACATTTCATCCCAAGCCTGCATGGAGAATGGGGTGGATGTCCTAACGCTGGTCCCAAGGGAAGCATGAGACCCTGCTGGGGTTGGCTCTGTCCCTCTGGTAAGAAGAACTTAGAGGAACTCCTTCCTGCTGGTAACACAACCCCCCAAAATCTAAGGCATGGCACCAGCCATGAGCTGTACCAGGTCTCAGTGATGGGGTGAGAGATGGTGCCATGCCATGCCCAGTTCTAGATGAGGGACATGCAGCAGAATGGAGCATGGCTGTGCCAAATGAACAGAAAAACAGTGGGCACTACCTCCACTGTGGACAAGGGGTGCATAGAGGATGGACTTAGGGGACATGGATAGGGAATCCGGGAGTTGGGGACTTTCCTCGACCCCCTCTGGAGAACTTGGAGCTTTCCTGGGACAAACTCACAATGCCAAGCATCCAGTTTGTATGCCCTGGGTGCATTGTCCCCAGGCCCATTTTTTGGACATTGATCCTATATGTTCAGCACAGGTCAGACCCTTCAGACACTTCAGGGCTGCTGAAGAGACTGACTAGGACCCGCTCCAGGCTGCAGGGACAAAATGTCTTGCTGCTCACTCCCCTGCCAGGCACTTACATGACAGAGATGTTGAAAGAGTTGGGGATGTAGGTAGGAGTGGACAGGTGCCAGCTGCAGTAGAAACCCTTTGGGTAGTTGTTGGACCGGCACATCAGCAGTGGTTCCTTTGGGGGGGCTGCCAGGGAAAAAGAAAGAACAATTAATTATCCACTGAGATGAGGTTATCACCAAGTTCTGAACCAGGAGGATGTCCCACCACTCTCAGCTGCTGCCATCTCAGAGTTTATCAGATGGGGCTACTCTGGGGCCCTGATCCTCTGTCTGCTGATGAGGTCCTCCATCAGACCTTCTCCCTTAGCAGCTCACCAGTCCTAATGTGAGAAAGTGTGGCAGGGGATGTTGGCAGGAGACAGGGAATTGGTCATCAAGGCTGCTACAGAGACATTGCTGGTGGGAGGAGGTGCTACTCTCTTGACCCCACTAAGCTACAGCCATAATGGCTTTCTCTGCCTGCCCTGGGGAGAGTTAAACTTCTTGTTGAGGGATGTTCCCCCAAAAGACCTGACACCCTCAAAGGGAGAAAGAAGGACCACTTATGACAGGATGAGGAGGAAAAACCTGAAATCAGCAGAGCAAATTCAGCTCTGGAGGAGGACTGATGGTATTAACACTTTCAGCAGCAGGCTAAAGCATCCTACCCCAGGGCCCTGCCTGCCAGGAGACAGAGAGGCTCTGGAGATGGGATGACAGCATTCAGAGGGAAGCAGCCTACCTCTGGCCACCTTATCTGAACTGACACCAAAGTCAACTCCTCTTGATATCGGGACATTTGCATTTAGCAGAGTTTGGCTCTAACTTTCTGCAGCACCTCAGAACAGTACTTTGCCATTCAATACATTTCCTGGGGTGGATGTGCACCAGGGTTCACTCAGAAAGGCTGTTTGAACCTGCTGTGGTCCCTCTTTCCCTTCCTTCATGTCCTCATCCCCACAGACACACCTGGGATATCCCAGGACACACTCTTATCTCCAAGCAGAGGTAAGAGACCTGTCAGCCTCAGTGCAAACTTCTCTGCTTCACTGTGGTCCTGGTGGCACTCCCTTCACACAGCTCACTGCCCTCTTCCTTGCTGCTGAGGCATGAGCCCTACTCCATCACATTAACAAAAATGAGATTGCAAGAGTTCAGGGAGCATCTCCAGGCTGGGAAACTCCTACTGAGGGCTGCAAGGGTAAATCACAGGTCCCACAGCACCCTGCACGCACCACACCTTGCTGTGGAGCAGCCCATACTGATGCTGGTGCAGGGAGGCATGCACCAACCTATCACTCCTCTGTGTGCCATGCTAGAAAAGTAAAGAATGCAATGATTTGACTAAGGGTGCACCAGTGAAGCCAGCAGCACCAGGAGGATGCCAAGACACCAATGCAAAATGGGACAACCCATTAGCAGCCATTTCTGTGCAAATCCCTGATGGGCATGCAGCCCCACAGAGATGCTGGTTTCCTGGAGGTCTTCTCACATGTAGCCCAGGCCTTGGGTGTGTAACACACTTGGGGATGGCCTTCACCTGCTCAGCTGTAGGGGGTGCCAGGGGTACAGGAGGGCCCTGGTGGGAAAACCCTGCCTGACCATGCATTCCTGAGAGGGAAAACCCAAATGGTTTGCCATATGCATGGACTGCTGGGGTGGGTATCTGGGATCCTGGCTTTGTGACGCACAGCAGAGCCCACGGGCTCAGAAAATAACAACGGGTTTTGCTAGAAAAGGTTTCTGGGGGGATGCCACAGGCTCCAGCTGCAGTACCATGCTGAAGAACCTGGTATGAAGCACTTGCTCAGAGCTTGCATGGAGCACTGGCAGCTCTGGGGCAGGGCTGGAGAGGGAGCAAACAGATGGGAAGAGAGCCAAGGGCGGCAGGAGCAAGGGAGAAGGAGGGGGATGGCAGGGAGGGGAGGCTGTGCTGGTACCAAGGCGTGTTCCTCCTAATAGCTATTTCAGCCTTCAGCTGGCAGACGAAGGCCAGAGCCTGGTTAATGAGCCTCCCAGCTAAATTATTCAAGCAGACCGTCCGCAGCCAAACAGAGTGCCTAATCGCAAGGCCAGAGGCAAAGGCCTGATCCTTGCTGCAGCTCCATACTCATCCTCCTGCTCGACGGCTCCTTAACCCCTTCCCTGCCCCGCAGCTGCCCCCCGGGGAGAGGCGGGGATCAACGCGGGGCAACATCGCCCTTCACAGGGGCCAGAGGGACGGGGGGAGGACGACGACACTACGCTCGGGGGCACCCGGCAGGTGTTTGGGAAGGGTGGAGGGGTTCAGGGGATTTAGGGATCGCCTTTGGGGTCCGAGCGGCCGCGTGGTGGCAGTGTGGGCTAACAGCACCCGCCTGGCACCCGGCAAGCCAGGCTGGTGCTGGAAATACTGCGGGGAGGGGAGAAGAGGAGGATGGGGATGCTGCCGTGAGTCTCTTGCCCTCTTGCTGCTTGCGCTCAGCTGCACGACACCAGGAGGCAGACCAGGCTTCAGTGAGCATCCCCAAAATCCTGCACGGTCCCTGCCCGGCGAGGAGGCTCTGCCCTACCTGTATACCCTCAGGCGCTGTGCTAGTGCTGAGCTGCATTTAGTCCACCTGAGCATTGAGACATCTCTCCGTTGTCTCTTTGATCACACTGGATCCGGCTTCTGGTGATCTATGCTAATTCCTCTGCTGAACTGGCTGGAGCGGGCTCATAGCTCCAGGTTTGCTTTGCCCGGGGAAACGGGGCTGCCCAAACTGCCTCCCACTTCCATCCTCACTCTGCAGCAGCCTTTGAAGATGTCCCATTTTCACACGTTTCAATGCCTCGACGATTCTGGCCTCCACTCCACGATCAGAGCTCCAAATCTAGCCCCTAGGCTCTGTGCCCACAGCATCTTCCATCTTTTATCCTCTGGTGCCTTTTAGCAAGCCAGAGGTAAAAGGAGAGCCAGGGGAAGATGGACAAAATTACTCTTCTATCTCTGCCAGCCTGCTGCCCTTGCTGCAGCTGAAGGGATGTTGCTGTATGAAGCCTGTCTTGGCCCAGGTATTGTCCTCCCTTTCAGGGCAGGAACAAGGTGTCTCATGGGGACAGTCCTACCACCCCCATCTCTCTGAAGAGACAGCATTTCCAGAGCCACAGGGATGTCAGAAAACGACCACACTTCCCACCCTGGTGGGCAGAAAGTCATGGGAAAGTCATGCAGAGTCACCCCATGGGAGATTGCAGGGCCAGTGCAACATGCCACTCAGGGCTGTGACCATGACACCATGTGGGTGACCGTGACCATGGCCATCAGGCCACAGAGGTCAGGGCTGCAAGCCCCTTCTCAGCTGCCATGGTGAGTTGGAAGGGCTGTCCTTGCCCACTCAGCCACAGAGTCTTCTCTGTGGAGAGATACTTCTCCAGTATCATGGCAGAGTCCCCATTTTCCTATGGGAGACGGTGGCTTGCAACCTCGTTCCTCTTCCCCTCCTCTCCCAGGAAAGGCACTCACCAGCACAGCTCATCCTGCCCATCAAAGGCTCTTAAAGAGAGCAAATAAAATTGCAGGCTCCAATCGATCTGGCGCTCAGTAATGCTGTCTTTGGAGGTGGGCCAGCCGGTCAGGCCGACAGAGAGAGCAAGAAAGGCAGCGGAGGAAAACAAAGCCATCAAGGGAGCATTAAAGGTTTTTTCTGCTCTAGGGCTTCAGGCAGTGCCTCTGGGTGTGGGTGTCCTGCCCCACCTCCCCCCTCTCCCTCAGCCCATGTCCAGCTCTCAGAACTTGCAAGGTGCCAAAACCAGCCCGAGCAACATGTTGCCCCAGCACAGGCACTTCTCTCCATGCTCCTGCATGCAGCCTCCCTAATCCTGGCAAATATTTACTTCCCTGTCGCCTCATGCAGCTGCTGAACTCTGTAAAGGCAGAGATCCTTTCCTTTTTCTGCAAACAGAGCCTGCCCTCTCTAATCTGTCTATTAACCTCTCGCATGGCAGGAAGCCACTTCTCCCACACACTCTGCTGATGTCCTCTCTGCAAACCCAGTGTCTCTAATGCCCAGCTGTGGCTGCTTCCCAGTGGTTCAGGCTGCAAATGGCCTGGATGCAAAAGCCCAGGGCAAGAGGATAAAAGGGCTGAGCCAAGGCCAGGCACATCCCACTTGGGCACGCTGCTTGCAGGGTGTGTGATGCTCCAGCAAAATTAGGAGCTGCAGCAGCCACTGACAGGATCATCATCTCTGCAGACTCCACAGAGGACAGGTGGCGGGGATTAGGTGGGCTTTCCCACCACATGATGCCCCAAGCTTTGCATCCATTTAACCACTGTCTCTGGATTGTTGGAAATAGCTGTTGCTTGACCAAGGAGAGCACAAGTGCTCCTCAAGGATGAAACAGCTCTGAATGCCTTAGCACAGACGTAGATTTTTTTCTCTCTCCCCATCTCAAAGCCTAGTTGTCCTTGTACCCTGAGTCCCGCTGTGCAGGGGAAAAGTGTGACCAATCCATTTTAGAAAACACTAAAAATGATCTACAGTAGCTTTTCCTAGCCGTGCTAGGTCATGAGATAATGGATATTAAAATTGTGGCATTTTTATATATAGAAAAGTTATTTTAGGTCATTTTAGAGGTTTCTGAAATGGATCAGTTATAATTTTCCTCTCCTGCTGAGGGCTGAATGTACTAAAGACAACTTGCTCCACAGGTGGAGGCATACAAGAAGTAGTACCAATAAAAGTTTTAAGAAGCCTCTCAAGCACTTCTGTAGGAGGTATCTCTCCTGGTGCACTTAGAGCACATTCAGGATTGTTGGGGCTTACTGACCCTATAGTGTCCCTGTGGGGTCACCTGCATAACTCATCATCCCCATCTAGGGTCAGCAGAGCATCCAGGGTCCATGAGAGCAGAGTGTGCTTGTGATAGAACTACACACAGCCCATGGTGTAGGAACTCCTTGCTGACAACCCCAGCACCTATGCTGTTTGGCCACCAGACTCCCACCATTAGCATCCCCGACTCTCCCCAGTGCCCATGATCACTGCCTCACCTCTTGCCTGTGCCTAAAATGCCCTCTGCATCTTTACCTGATGAATTTTGCACATCACAGCCATGACCTTGCAGGCAGTGGGTATGTGCCAGTAAGCCAAAAGGCAACCAAGTGACAGAAAGCAAACTGCAGAGGCTGGAGGGCACAGAGGGGACTCACTGGGTGGGTGAGGTGCCAGTGCCAAGCATGCAGGCACATGTGCACAAGAGCATCCTAACCCCACACATCTGTGCAGCCACATAACCAGGTGCTTTGTTATGGGCACACTGGCTGCATTAGTTACCTAGTGCTGCTTTTCTGGAATTGTCTGTTTACAGCAGGCTGGTAGAACACAGTAAACAAAATTATTATTTATATGAATAAATCATATTTATACTGCCCAGTGGACCAGGGGAGCATCTGCCTGCCATGTACCACCTGTGCTGGAGTGCAGCACAGCTGAGGCTGGGGTCAGTCCCTTCCATAACTCCAGATACTGGGATGCAGCTGTGTTTTGCTGCTGGAGAAAAGGATGGAGGTGAAGCTCTGATTTTGCACTGTTACCCATTCTCCAGGGTGTTCTTGGGTAAGAGTGAAGATGAGGAGGGTTGCAGAGGACAGTGTCAGGGTGTTATGGAGGCAGGTGACACTCCCTTTCATTGGGGTTCATTTGGAACATTATGTTCATAAGCACCACTTCTTCAAAAAGGATTAAGAAAGTCCTTAAAAAAATGCAGAAACATTCGTGTGAGAGAGACCTAGAGAGCTGAGGGATACAGGGACTCAGGGCAAGATGGGCTTGTCCCTCAGTGGCTTGCTGAGACAACTGGAACAAGCAACAGGGGACAGGGTTTAGCTCACTTTCAGTCAGTCTAAGCCACCCTAACCTTAGCAATTAACATTTTTAGGGGGACGTTCCTCTCACTTGAAATTAGACAGTGAAGACTTATCTTTCTGGAGCATGAGCTATCCCAGATGAACACCAGAGATAGCCACATTCAGCCAGCACCTAGCCCAGACTCAGCACCCTCATGCTGCAGTATCTCACTGGGAGCTCCTGAAAGGGGACAGGGAGACCTGCAGCTGTCCCCCAGTCCTGCTGCCAACTCCCCAGCCTCAAAGAGCATGCATTTATTCCCCACAAGGATCCTAAGAAAAAAGTGGACTCAGCAAAAGATAAATTTCTTAAAGACCCTATTTTACACTGATTAGGGCTCATAAACCAAGCTATGGATTTTCTCATTTCCCGTGCAGAAAATACAGTGTGTGTGTTGAGAGGCGGTGCTGTAAATTTTTGGATGAGGAATTACTTATTGAAAAGAGAGAGCTCAGAGCCCTGTGGTGCAAGATCCTAGCCCTAAAAGCTGCCTAACCACAGGACAGCATGATAACAGGCTCACCAGAGCTGTCTCCAGTCTGCACTATGCTACTCAAGGCACAGCAGAGATGCTCTTCAAACCTGACAGCTCTCAAGCCTTAAAAAAATTAGCAAGCCTGGTTAAACAGCGAGAGGAAAGAGCAAGAGGAAAAGAGCTCTGGACAACAGTAGCATGGGGTGGAGTGGCCAGCTGGCATGGCAGCCCTCTCCAGAGATGATCACCAAGGTGTGGGATGCTGCTGGAAGCTGATTTAGATGGGTGAAGCATCCCGCACTCACACCAGATCCCCTTGCAGACACTCCCCAGCAGTGCTGCCCCAGGACAATGCCCACACAGCTCCTTGGAGATCCCCCCTAGCACTCTGGGCATCCCAAACCCAACTGTGATCCTGCAGGTGTCCCTGTGGGCTGGGATGCTGGGCTGGGACCCACAAGGCAGTTAGGGATGGTGGGTGCTTCACTCAGGACCCCTCCATGACAGAGCCCCTCCTAACCTCCCCACCCCCCCCATTGCAAACCCAAGAGCAGCCTCGCTCCAAAACAGTATTAAATATTGAACAAAAAGAAAGCAAACCCGTTATCTGGGATAATTGGGAGTAAATAAAACATTCAACCAAACCGAGTGCAGCTGTTTCTACTTGGAGCCGGCACAACAGCAGGGAAGCCAGCTCAGCTACTCCACGTCCTCGTTACGGCAGCTGATTATTGTTTTGTGTATAACAGTAGCAGGGCCAGCCCTGGAGCGAGTCCGGGACTCGCCGTGCTGGGAGCGGCACACGGGGAGGGGCACACCAGCCAGGATGGACACGGCGGGAGCCACAGGCACGGGAAGCCCTTTTAAAAGCACTGGGGGTTTGCTCTCCAGCCCGGGGAGTTCACGGCGAGGCCGGCTTTCCTCCCCCAACACCTCTGCGAAGGGATTTGCATGTAACATAAACTGTTTCAGAGCCAGGTCACCGGTTCACACATAGCCCCGGGCAGTAATGACCAAACCTCCTTCCTAGCTGCTCTGGGATCAAGCGTGCTGGGCCTCCATCCAGCTCCTGGAGACCTGAAGAGCATTTTGGGGTAAGAGAATGTGCAGCTCCCCGGGGAAGGTGACTGCAAACCAAGATAAGGGAGGCTACAGGGACAGAGAGTGCATCCCTGCCCACAGCTTGGGGCTGGAGCATCCCGGGGTACCAGCTGCAGTGACCAGCTGGTGGGGAAGGGGCTCCAGCTCCTGTCGGGACAGCAAGGGGCTGATGTGCTCTTTGCTTTGACAGGGAGCCCTGGGGCTTTCCAGCACTGGGACCTGGGGAGTAAAGCTTGATGCCCCCACAGCTTCCCCCCAAATGCTGAGCCCAATGCCTCTAAAATGTCCGGGAAGGATGTGGGGCATGGATTGCATGGGGTCCCTGCTAAAATAGTTTCTGCTTCCAGGGGCTCCCTCTCCTGGAAGTGGTGCTGGATGCACCATGCCAAGGTAACACAGGGGGGAAATGCTTCCTTGCATCCACATGGGTCCCCTCAGCACCTGCTCCTCTACCCAAGGAGCTGTAGACAGTACATGCAGGAACACAGGGCAACCTCAGTCTCCAAAGAGAACTAGCTGACTCCTTTGTTTCCCCTGGGCAAAAGGCTTGATCAGAATAACCCCAAATTGCTCTGAAGCATTGTTTTCTACCATGCCTGGCTGTGGGGCTACACACAGCCCCGGAGTCCAAATCTCTGCAGAGCCCTGGAAATCACCTCCAGGAATTCAGCTGGAAAAGCAGCCAGCAGGAGAGAGAGGGCACATGCCTGTCTGCTGTGAGGGCAGGACAGTGCCTTCCCTGGCTCAGAGGTGCAGGGACATGAGGGGTGATGTTGAGGGCTCCCCAGCAGGTATTGGGGAATGTGAGGATCTGTGCCATGGACAGCTCCCTGTCTCCATGCCTGTGGAATTTGTAGCAGGAGCCTCAGCAACCTCACCTCCCTCTTTTCTCAGGCACAAAACTGTTTGCATCATCTACCCCATGCAATGCCCCTGCCCCCTTCATCACCTTATTTAAAGGCTGCAAGAAAACAATTCACTCGCCCAGCCTTTCCAGATGGAGAAGACATGGAAAATGCCAGGTGCACTCAGACACAACTGGGACCATCAGCAGCAGTGTATCCTCAGTAAAGCTGTCCCACCAGAACTAGAAACTGTATATTTATCCAGAAAGAGCCTCTGGAGGGAAGCTACAAGCACTTTGTCATGTACAGAGCAACAAGCTAGCCAGGAATATTACCAGCTATCACTCCCACTGGGGGAGTGTGAGCTGCCTCTAACAACCAGCAGCTCTCCAAAAATGCCTTGTATCCAGGCTGGATACATCCCCTGCACTGTTCTGCTCCTCTCCTCACTGCTCTCCATGCTACCCTTGTGATGGGTTACTTGAGACAAAGAGGTCTCTTGCCCTATGGGGAATGGAGAGAAAGAAGTAAGAGATTTCTGGCTCTCTGGAGTACAGAAAGAGGTATTTTTGGACTTCTCCTCTCCTTCCTGGGCAGGAGGAGGAGGTGATAGGAGTGGTTTAGCCTGGAGAGGCTGGAAAATTAGGCAGAGAGAAACCCCATGAGGTACAACAAGGGCAAGTGTAGGGTACTGCACCTAGTGAGGAACAACCCCATGCACTGGTACAGGTTAGGGGCTGAGCTGCTAGGAAGGATCTCTGATGGAAAGGACCTGATGGACAACTGGCTGACCATGAGCCAGCGATGTGCCCTTGTGACCAAGAAGGACAGTGGCATCCTGGGGTGCATCAAGAAGGACAGTGGCAAGCAGGTTAAGAGAGGTTGTTCTTCCCATCTGCTCTGCCTTGCTGAGGCCACCTCCAGAACACTGCATCCAATTCTGGGTTCCCCAGCACATGAAGAACAAGGAACTACTGGAGAGAGTCTAGCACAGAGCCACTAAGATGATTAGGGGATGGAGTATCTGACACCTGAGGAAAGGTTGTGGGAGGTTGGGTCTGTTCATCCAGAGGAAGAGGAGACTGAGGGGGGAATCTCATCAATGCTTAAAGATATCTATAGGGAGGCTGTCAGGAGGATGGGGCCAGACTCTTTTCAGTTGTGTCCAGTGACAGGAGGAGGATCAGTGGTCATAACTGGAACAAGGAGGTTCAACTGAAACCTAAAGAACATCTTTACTGTGATGTAGCAGGGCACTGGGACAGGCTGCCCAGAGAGGTGGTGGAGTCTCTGTATCTGGAGACGTTCCGAGCCAGCCTGGATGTGATCCTGTGCAGCCTGCTCTAGGTGAACCTGTTCTGGCAGAGGGGTTGGACCAGGTGACCTCTAGAGATCCCTTCTAACCTCTAACATTCTGTGATGCTGTGATTCTGTTACTAACCAGACATACCTCCCATTCACTTTCTTCTTCCACTGGTGCTGGCTATTGCAGGAAAAGCTCCTTTCATTCAGCACTTAGGAAAACCTCTTTACTCCCTTGGTTTAGTAGAGGAAATGCTGCAGGCTGTGCTCCCATCCCATTACAAGGCAGAGCCCACAGTGCCCAGCATACAAGTGGCTGCTGCACCTGGGATTCAGATTTCAGAACAGGGGATCTGAAAGTGTGCAGGTACCCCCCAACACCTCCTGCCCAAAGGGTGTCTGCACAGGCAGCAGAGCCACCTGCTCAATCTCAAGTGCTTGGCCATCCAGATTGTATGCAGGTTTGCTCAGGCAGAGTCAACATACCCTGGTAACCAATCCACACCATCTTCTGCCCTTCTGCCTTGCACTGCTGCTCTCCTGGAGAGATGTTACACTGCCCCGTGGGGCTGATCTGCAGCCTGTGCCTGTCCCTCAGTCCCAGGGACCATGCAGCCCTTCATGTACAAGAGCTCTCTGGCCACTGCAGTGCTGGTGGCTTTGCTCAGCTTTATGCCACTGGCACAGTCCTGTAGGGAAACCAGTTGCAGGCACCTTGTGAAAACTGTGTGAGGTCCCCTGAGAGATGCCAGAGCTGGCTGTAGAGAGCTGACACAGGACCAGAAGGAGCCTCATAATGCTTATTTCTCTGCTGTTCCTACCCTGAATCCATGTGAGTCCCTGCCCAGAAGCCAGGCTCCTCATCATCTCTAGTGAAGCCACCTGGCCCATCCCACACATGCTTCTGTATAAAATATCTTGGAAAATCACAGCACTGACTCTGATGGAGATGGGGCTGACACAGACACCCTAGGCAGTGTCTCTGGTTCCTGGTGCTCTTCAGGATGCCTAGGGATGATGATAGCTCACTAATGACATGCATGGGGGAAGATGCTCAATTTGTCCCAGAAAATGAGGTCTCCTCTCCAGTCCTTAGCTGCCAGCTCTCTGTCTATGAGAAAATACCCATCAGGGAAGTGAGCCAGGCTCTTCTCAATGATGTCCAATGACAGGACAAGGAGTCTCTGCAGCTCACCCAAAGAGTGTGCTTTAAGAAGGTATAACCCAGAAGACTGGCACTTCTGGAAGGGTGGGATGAGATACCAGCTCATCTAACACCACTGAGTGACACCACTGTTCTCTTTATGGATGCTTTTTTCTTATCCTCAGGCTTGAATTGGGCCCCGGCCTCATTCTAATTTTAGGGCAATGATGTCCTTGGGATGTAAGTTACACAACTCCAGAGTTGGAAGTAATAGCTGCATCTTTAACTCAGCTGACTTCATGGGAGGTCCCATTATTCAGCCCATCTGTAAAGAAATGGAGCTTAAAAAAACCTCTTTGCTTTATGAAAATAACATTCATCTTCCTCAAACCCTGGCTCCATGCTTAAGTCCCCACAGGTGGCAGTGAGCAAACCCTGTGGGATGCTCCTCAAGTCCAGGGCCTGGGGAGATCACACAGTTTGAGCAGCTCAGGGAGCCCCTTCCCACCCATGTGAGAACCCACAATTTGCTGAATGAACTGTGAAGCACAAACCTTCTCACAGTGGCCATTTTCACCCACTCTAATTATCACCTGTAAAATGTTTGCAAAGTTATTTTCATTTTCTGCCTTCCTTGCTCCCCCCCCCCAGCTCCACTCTGCAGTGAGCACCTCACTAAATTCCCTTAATCTCCCCTTTAGGTCATACACTGTCTTCTAATCCTTTAATCAATTTTCCTCTGGGCTCCCTGTAATTTCTCAGTGGCCTTTTAATAACAAAACCCCCAGAAGTGAACACAATTTTCCTGAGTGCATCGGCACCAGATCAGTGTCAAGAGCAGTATCATTGCTGTCCTTGCCCAGGCAGCAATAACCAGGATGCTCAGCATATCCTGTCCCACCTCATGAAGCACAGCAGCTTCTCACACATCCTCTGATTTCCTTCCAACAAAGCACAAATAACAAGCAGTTATTCTTATAGAAAATACTGTTATATATTTTAATTATTTCCTGATAGGACTGGTGGGAACCTCCAGCACAGAGCTCCCCTGGGGAGGGCAACCCTCTGGCAAATGCCAAGCACCAGAGCTAGGGACTGAGCTGTCACCCAGTGCTCCCCAAATCTCTTTTGGGCAGGGAGAGGGTAGCATGGTACCAGGACAGTCACTGGGCACAGGTGATTGGGTCATTGCTGCTTTTTTGGGAAAGGCACTGCACTGTGTATGCAGAGACACTGCCCAGCACAGAAGGAGCCTCTTGAAACACCTGAGTCAGAGGGAAGAAGAGGGCACAGTATCCAGATAACCCATCAGTGGTCTTATTCCTGGCTGGGTTGTGGTCACTGCAAGAGGCTCAGTGCCAATTCTAGGAGTTTGGTAGGCAAGCCCTGGGCTGTTCTTTCTTCCTCTTTCTAACCCACTCTAAGGTGAAGAAGTCCTGGACTCTCAATAAATCATCACAAGGGCTCCAGGGTAGGTCAGGGGGTATTTGATAGGATTTCAGCAGACCTGAAGCACTATTTCAGGAGAAAAGGGGGAAATATTCTACAGCTTTGGAGAGAAACGTTATTAGAGTCACTGAAAGATTTTTTCATCCTCTCTGAAGCAATGTGCAGAAAATTGCAGGAGAAGAGCAAGCTCCATGATCCTAACTGTGCCAGCAGCAGCAGAATGCTGCAGGGGCCTGGTTCACATGAACCCCACTGCCCTTTCAGGAACCAGGAGCACACTACTGGTGCATGCACTGCAAATGCCTCCAGCAACACAGAAGTGTTTCCCCTAGGCACACACAGATGGCTCAGTGTGCTGATGCTCAAGTGCCATGATGCTGCCAAACTTTCTGACCTTTCCAGCAGTGAGGTGGGGATGAACTTGCTCATGATTCAGCACAGGAAGATGTGGGATTTGTCTGCAAAAGGGAGATGCTGGAGGCACAGCTTGGTACCTGACTCATGCCCAGGAAGTTGTTCACAGGCATTTTTGGAGAGCAGTTCCCTTAAATGCACCAATCCCTTTACGGCAGAGCAGCTCAGCCACAGCCTGGGAAAATGATACACAAATGACTTCTGACTGAGGTCAGAAGACAGACACACATCTTGGTGGCTGTCTCTCCTGCTTTCTGCACTTATATGGGCCAGAAAGACAAAAAATGGGCAAGGACGTGGAGAGCAGATGCGCAGTCTTTGTTTCTTCTTCCCATCCCAATACTTTACTTGGACCCTTGGGGAAATCTGTAGCTGCAGTGCAGCCCTCACTGTGAGCCAAATGGGTTACAAATGTATTGGCACATGTTGTGTCATCTGAAGCGGTTAATAGGATACATTTTCTGAGGAAAGGGAAAAAAAAAGAAAAGGAAGAAGAGGAGGGGGATGCTTAAATCTGCAAAACAAACACCCATCACCCCTTCTGATGCACTAAGCCCACAGCAATAGATTAGATATGAAAGGTTAGTCTGGAGCAATACTCTGCAAGGACTTCTCAAAACAATGCAGCTGGATTCAGATGTCAAACCAAAATTCTTAACACTTAATACCTTCAAAGCCTGTATGAAGAATGGATGAGATGCTGGCCCCGTCGGGGTTATCTGGAGATTTGTCCCTGATTTCACCAACAGACCCATTAACACAATAATTCCTGCTGCGCCGGGAGAGGGCAGGTGACCTCCCTGCCTGGTGGCACCTGTGTCATGCCCTGGCTCTGACATGTTGCAAGAGTTGCTGTCCTATGTGGCACTTGCTGAAGATCTTGGGAGAAATTATAAATGGGATAAAAGCACCGTGTGCCAGCTTGCAGCCAGGGCCATGGGGGTACGAAGCAGCCAAGGGATGATCAGTGAAGGGTGGAGAGGCAGACTGGGGACGTCTTCTAAATCTCTCAGCCCTGCATGCATCTCCCCACATGTCCCTGAGAACCAAGGTGCTCAGTCCACCTCTGCCTGCATGTGAGCATCATCAGGCTCAGCACCCATGGGTGGCTGAGCTGTCCAAGCTCACGGACCCTGGCTCAGCCCCAGGCAGTGCAGGGAGACCCCTCCTCACCCGCCTGCTTCCCTGCAGCCCAAGCAGATGTTCTGGGTCCTGTATCCCAGGCTTGATTTATTACTGGACATGACTTCTGGAGTTTGTCAGAGGCACCCACTCCCCCTCCCCTGGCTTTCCCCACACCCTTCCCATTTTGTTTTACGTTCACTTTGTGGTCTCCCCACCATAGCTTGCAATAAACAGAAACTCATTTCCAGTATAAACAACTGCACACTCTGCTCCAGTGAGTTGTACGACCGTACTTTTCCTGTTCCCCACCCCTGCCTGCTTTGGGTCTGGGAAAATGGTCTCTTCCTTCTGTTTTTTTTCACCCCCCACCCTCCTGGCTCTGTGCCATTTCTTAATTTATTTTTTTTTCCTGAGATTTATAATGTGGGGCCAGAGTGGTCTATCCCACTGCACATCACCTATGTGCTATTAAAAGTAACTCTACCAACAGATCTCAGTAAGAAAATACACCTGAAATCCCACAGAGCTGGAGATGGAAGGAAGGCTCTGCCTGAGCTGCTTGGGGTTTATACCCAAACGGGGATGTTGGCTCCAGCACAGCCAAAACCCTCCCAAGGTGCAGGATGACTCTCAAGGCATTAAACACAGCAGGATTTAGAGAGTCATAGGCTCAGCTCCTGTGCACTAATGCATGGGGCCAAGCCAGTGCTGGAGCAGCTTCCAGGTGGCTATTGGGATAACAAAGCCATTAGAAGCCCTGCACTGCTCATAATCCAGAGGCATACACTTCCATAACAGTGCTATACTGGGGGGATGCTAATGGTGTCCCCATAGGGGTCATGCCTGGGCAATCACTGGGACCTGCCCAGGCCTCCTTGTGGCTGCAGAGACCTTTCCCCATGTGGCTGTTAACAAAACTACTTTGTTAACAAAATGCCAGGCCCAGAACCTGGTTCTGCTCAAGAAAGCACAAGCTGGTGCTTGTTCACCTCCTCTAGCTGCCTCCCCCTAGTAATGGAGGCATGCGGGGCAGACCCTGCTCTCCCCTAGACCAGAGTCAGGAGGGATAGCAGTGGGATCAGCACAACCTGATGGGAATTAAGCCAAGGGAGTGAGGCTTTGCAGGAAGGCCAGGGAGAGCTGCATAGATTCACCTCTTGAAAGGGCTGATTGCCTTTGTCTGCCTTTGAACACCTATAAGGAGGTGGCTGGTCCAAACAGGCTCTCTCTGCTCCTGCTGTGTTCAAGGGGGACAGAAAGGCAAATAAGGAGAGCAAATCACCAGATGGCATTCAAATCTTCCTAGTAAATAGGATACACAACTGTTCATAGGGTTTTCAAGGCTGGGCAGGGAGTGCAGCCAATGCCCTTGTGTTAGAAAACACATTCACTTTGCAAAAATGATGCCTCTAAAATGCCCTTGTCACTCAGAATGGGCACAATGTGCAAAGCCATGGTGGTCTGTGGCTCTTGACTCAACCATCCCCATCCTTCCCCTGCCAGTGTGAACCCAAGCAGACTCAGCCAGAGCCACACTGATTTAATCAAGAAAGCAGGTGAGCATTCTTGACACATGGGTTATTAAACCCTGAGAGAGCATGGCAAAGGCTTCTGTGGATTCCCTGCCATTGGAAGCATTTAAATTGAGGCTGAATGCTTCCCTAGCAGATCTGCTGCCCTTCAAAGGGGAATCCATTCAGGGCAGTGCTCTGACAGTGGCCATGCAGCAGGATAAGTCATGGCAGCAGCTCCCATCTCCCTCACATCCCACATCAGAGGGATGGATACCTCACAGGATGCACACATTTATCTCTGCCCATGCCATGAGGGCACTGGAGTCAATCACCTCACAGTGTCTGGGGACAAGGCTGCTTGTTCAGTCACAGCTCTGTAGCTGCAGTTTTATTCCCTTTTACCCTCTCTCTGGGATCACCAGTGGTTAGGAGTTAGTCACTTAATTTCAGGCAAGAAGCTGGTCATAGGAGCCAATCTTATTTTGGTTTGGTTTAGGTTTTTTGCTGTGGTTTTTGTTTGTTTGTTGTTTTAACATCTTTTTCCTTTTAATTTTTGTTATTGTTGTTTTTTAGGTTTTTTGGGTTTTTTTCTAGGAGATTAAGAGAAGAAATGAGGTGGGTTAGCAGAAATCTGAACCCTAATGTTGTGGCTGTGGAGTATCCCAGCACTGCAAAATGGTCTGCCAGAGAGCTGGAAATATTCCACTCTGCTGTGGATGCTGCCTGATTCCAGGCTCATGGTACAGCTGGCTGAGACTCACTGATAGCAGGCCTTGTGCAGCCCCAGAAAGATGGATTTTGTCTGCTTGTGCAGCATCTTTGTTAGTTGTGCCCCATTTGACATCTCCCATGAAATGTCCACTCTGAGGGGGGTGCAGAGCACTGGGGCACTGGAAGGCTGTGAAGCATTGGCAGCACTGCACTGGGAACTCCACGTCTGCAAGAAGGTCTCAGGAAGATTTGAAAAAAAGAACCCTCACACATCTGAGGATTTTAAACATGAATAACTGTGCAAAGCCTGAGCGCAAGCAGAGACTGAGATGCCACGGTGTGAAAGCCCCCACAAAGTGGTGGACACAGATCCCAGAATGTTCCCACTCCTAGCAGTGTCAAAATTTGCAGCTATATCAAGCAGGTGGCTTTTCCCACCTTCTCTGGTCCTCAGAGATGCCAACCAGGTCTGTAACTCTCCAGAGATAACCCAGTGAGAACGATGCAGGCTGAACTATGAAGAGAGGCTGAGGGAGCTGGGGGTGTTCAGCCTGGAGAAGAGGAGGCTCAGGGGAGACCTCATCACTCTCTACAACTCCCTGAAAGGAGGTTGGAGCCAAGTGGGGGTTGGTCTCTTTTCCCAGACGACTTTCAACAAGACAAGAGGGCATGGTCTTAAGTTGTCCCAGGGGAAGTTTAGGTTAGATATTAGAAAGAATTTCTTTACAGAGAGGGTGATCAAGCATTGGAATGGGCTGCCCAGTGAAGTGGTGGACTCTCCGTCCCTGGAGATATTTAAAAAGAGACTGGATGTGGCACTCAGTGCCATGGTCTAGCAACTGCTCCGGTGGGTCAAGGGTTGGACTTGATGATCTCTGAGGCCCCTTCCAACCCAGCCAATTCTATAACTGCTGTCTCCATTCCCCCACTGTAATGCATGAGTGCACTGGCTTGAGCCTTGCACATGACACACGTGCTAGACACAAGTACCAGACTGCTGTCAGGCCCCAGGGAAGCTGTGTCCTCGATGAGGGAGCTACAACAGGTGGTTTAAATTCCCTTGAGCAGGAAGGCACTCAGTGCCAGAGGCCTTGTAATGAGAAACTGCCTTGGTATCTCCCATGCTGTCTGTGCTGCAGGTCCCGCAGATGGTCTGCCCATCACATTTATGTGAAAGATGAAGGGCATGGGAGGTTTCCTCTGCAGAACACCTGTTTCCCATGGAAGGGCAATGATAGGGAGGAAAAACTCATTTAGAGAAATGCATAAACCATAAACTACAAGCAGAAAAATCCCTCGAGTGGAGAAACCCTTCTGTTATATGTTGAGACTCATTTTTTTTCTGGGTGGCTTGGCTACTATCTTGCATCCCATCTCCATTTGCTGATGGCATGGCACAACACCATAACGTGATGGGAGCAGTGGGTGTTGCAGGTGGCTGTACCACGGCACCAGAGTTACAGCTGGAGACAGGGAACTGCACGGGCCTGCCGGAGCCACTAATAGCAAATCCATAGCGATGGATTAACTGTCTGTGGAGATTTCTGGCAGCATTTTATCACTGAAACTTCACCCCACTGAAAAAGGTGCTCATGGTATGGCCAAGAGATTGCTCTCCCTTCCCACAGATGACCAGCTGAAGCTGTCCAGAGCGGCTGGAGTGCCTTGGTCTTTGCTTTGTCCACTCACACCAAGCATCCTCGGTGCAGTTAATCACCCCAAGTGTTGAGGATGGAGACAGCTGAGGCCACTGAAGCCTGGAGGAGTTTGCTGACCCTGTGGAAGGAATGCAGCTGACTCACAACATGGGAATCTAATCTCCATCCGGCCCCTGGACTGTCTGAGATCATGGATATCCATCTCCTGCCACTGTGGCTCCTAGCAGTGCTGCAAATGTCCAGCTCACCCTTGAGGGTCATGGCAGGATGAACCTCTGACCTCCCTGCAGTGATGCTCGTCAGGCATCCCTGGTGCACTCCCTGTGCCCCTGTCCCTGCCCACTAAGGAGCATGAGCAGTGGTCCTGTCTCTTTACAGCATTGTATTTGCAGGTGGGAAATATTCCAAGTGTTCCAGCCAGCACTGGAGGTCTGCTGCCTCTGACCCTCCTCCAAGTGACTCACAGGATCCTGTTAGAGCTTTCATTATGGTGATTTTTAGTTAAATCAACATCTTCCATGTTACCCTTGAAGTGCTCACTACTAATATTCTCTGATCTTCCCAGGATGCCTTCAGCAGTGCAGATTTGCTTTGCTCTGCACAGAGCTATGAGCTCTCAACACTCCTTTTCCTTTGCAAGTCCACCTCTGTCTAAGCCATGATGACACTTCTGCCCTGGGTGTAATTCAACTCCCCTGTTGGTCAACAACACCTGAGAGATTCCTAGCTGCTATTTAAGTTTCCAGTCACAGTGATGGGCAGATAAAACCCTGAAAAATCTCATTTCCAAAGACTTTTTTCAAATGCATGTCCCAGGTGAAAACTGATAAAGTAAATCCCCAGGTATCTGCGTTGAATAGCAGGTTTCAGGTCCAGCATGTGGATTCTGAATCCCACCCCTGCAATAATCTTCATTCCTATCTGCACATTCGGCCCCTCCATTTTAGGCCATGGAATTGCTTGTGCATCCCAAGGAAGAGCAGACATCTCTTGGTCTGGCATTTCTCAGTGCTGAGCATGGAAGAAGTCTGGTTGCCTGCACCAGGAAAAAGGAGCAGGGGGAACCCCCAGGCACGATGTGCTCCTTCTAACCAAGCAGTGCACAAACACACGCCTTGGTTTCCTGACATCTGATTTACAAGATAAAACCAACCCTATTCCACCTGAGCAAGTATGAGCTGTTTCCTGCCAAGAGCTAAAAGGCTTGGTGGATCTTTCCTGGGTACAAGTGTGGCTCAGCCAGACAGCCACAGGGTGACAGTCACAAGGCTGGGGACCTGCAGTTGTGAGGCCTGGCACCCAAGGCAGGCAGAGATGCAGCCCCATGGGGATGTGCTGCAAAGCACCACTCTGGGGATGCTGCAGGCCCTCGTGGGAACAGCCTCCTGAAAAAATGTACCAGCCACCATCTCACCTTCTACCTCTGCCCCAGATATGCTCTTCCCAAATCCCTCCCCCAAGGCTGTAAAAGCCAAAACCAACAGAGGATAAAGTGAGGCATAAACACACATCACTGCAATGGCAGATCAGCATGTTACGGATTTCCCATGTCAAAATAATGGATCAAAACTCGTGCTGCTGCCCAGGCTCCAGAAGGGCACACGCTCCTGCCCATGGATTATGTTCGACGAAACCAAGTTAGTAGCATTTTTATCTGTCAATTAGGAACCATGAAACAGTTATTAAATAGAGTCAGAACCCTCCTTGCTGCTCTCTTGGGCAGTGCAGGAGACACATAACAGCCCGTAATGAAGCATTAAGCAGCAGCAGTTTTGTTTCTGTTAGGATTGGAAATGATAAGCCAGTGAGGCATGGTCGGATGGGGGGAGCAGGTCCCCGGCTCAATAGCCACATATTGGCAGTTGCTACAGGGAAGATCAAGACTGAAAATTCAGCCCCTTGCCCTGAAGAAAGTGTCTGCAAGACTGCCATCTCACTACATCTGCTTACTGGGGGAGAAGTTGAGGGCCTGAATTTAATTATCTGCTTTTCCTGATGCAGCTCTGGGTGATTACTGTGGAGCCAGAAGGGCCTTCGGCTGTGTACAGAGATGTTATCCCAGCCCGGAGGAGAAAAAAGGGCTGGTTTGAAAAAGCTTTAAGAGACAGAGACTGGATTCTATGCAGGGATGGAGATAAGACAGATGCAATTCACTTCTGGAGGTCAACAGAGGCCAGGAGGTGCTGCTGCTGCACTCCCACCACATACAAGATGATCTAAGGCATCTTTCAGTATGTTGGGGAAGCTTGGTGCTGAAGCTTTCCTCCAGGCCAGGCTGGGAAGTCAACATACATTCAGGGCCTCTCTGCTGAGAATTTGGCACAGGGTAAGGCCAAATCTGGGGCAGAATGGTGGCAATCCTGCAGGGAGGACGGTCCCAGGAAAGGAGGAGGAGGAAAGCACCATCCTAGAATAGCGAGGTGCAGCAGCACCTGGTCCCAGTGCCAATGGTCACATTTATCCCTGACTCCAACTCCCACCTTGTGCCTCAGAACTTGGAAAACCCCTGCTCTGTCCTGGCAGCACTGCACCCATGCCAGTCCCAGGGTGCCCAGAGACGTTGCTTACCCATCTACAGGACCTGACCCATCCCCTCCCCAGCACACCCACAGTCAGCAGCTCTTTGCAGCTAAGGGGTCACCCAAACAGGGAGGGAGCAAGCCATCCTCTCTACACCTTGCCCCTGTGAACACCAGGGACCTGGCTATGCCAAAGGGTTTCACACATTTATAGAGGTTTTGCAGCTTGCTTGCTCTCAATGGAAATGGAAATTTTTTTTTTCTTTATGGTATTTTTAAATGGGAGGTTGAGCATCCATTGCTTTTTCCTTTTGGAGGCCTCTGCATTCATTTTCATTAAAACTTCATCAAATTAAAACAAAACGAGCAAAATCTTGAACACCAGCACTTAATTCTCTAACTTCCTGGAGTGACCAGGGTGACCAGGAGGGAAGGCTGTGGTGAGAAGCACATCACTATCCAGTGCACCAACATCAGGACAGGAGGTAAGAAGTAACCCAAGTGGTTGTCCCCACTTTAGGTTGAGGAGGATGCAAATTTAGGGCCAAGTGAATCCCAGGGTCACAGAATCACAGAATGTAAGTGGTTGGAAGGGACCTCTGGAGATCATCCACTCCAACCCTGGTTCCAGCATTCCCAAAAAGCACCTACCATGTTCATCTGCCTGGGGACCTTGGCTTTCACAGCCCCACAGCAGCAGGATGCTGCCCTCACTGCACATCTCCAGCACACAGAGGCCCCAAGCTACTCCTCAGGCCTGATCAGCCTCAGCTTCCAGAAAGTAGCCACATGGCAAATTAAGGCTGGAGCCTGATGCCAGTGCCACAGAGCTGCTCAGCCAAGAGAAAAAAACAGGGTAGGGATGCATGTGGGAATACTCATCAGGGCAGAACCTTTGCAGCAGCAGAGAAAAGGCTCACCAGACACCTCCATCTCAGCATGAGCATCCTCCAGCTAGCAGGATGAACTGCTGCTTGACTGGCTCTTCCATACCTGCTCCATGCCTTGGAGGCATAGAGGGGGTGAGAGGAGGGAAGGCAACCTTCCTCCTGCATCTCTCTTGATTCCCTAAAATTTGCCAGAACAAACTTGCAGGGATTAGCACTGGCCACATCCTGGTGAGAACAATATTAAGGGATTATGCGATTATAAATACCATTTATGCCGAAAGGAATAACTCTAATTCTTATCTGATTGTCTACAGATGTCAGCAATCAAAGAGCCTCTTTCATGCAAAGCAGGGAGTGCTGCTGCTGGAGCAGTAGGTGGACGGGACTTGGCACCGTCCAAGCAACAAGAGAGCCAGCTCCTCCTGCCGATACGCACCCTGGATTGCATCTGGCAGCAGCTTAGGCATGCAGACAGGGTTAGCTCCCTTCGTGGGGAAAACCTGCCCAGAAAGAGCCGGGCACTGGGGCTGAGTCCCATTTACCAGGCTGCCCCCCATGTACAAGCTCCCCCATGCCTGCTGCAAGCAGGGTGGAGAGCCCCAGGCAGTGAGTGCTGCTTTGCCAATGAGCAACACCAGCCTGAAACCCCACATCTGCAGCTCAGTTGCAAGCCCACCATCGCCCATGTGCTACCCCAGCCCACCAATTCTTCCTGGGAAGCCCCTCCCCGTGCAACCTCAGCACCTTCAGATGAGAACACGGTACCATGACCTGCAGGGTGCATGACATCCCCTGAGTGATGCATTGCTCAGGGAGGGATCCGACATCTTCAAAAAGAGACAAACTAACCCAGGCTCACCCCAAACCAGCGTGCTGTCCCTCTGCACCCTCAGGGCCTGCCTTACACCGGGTCAGAGGGGCTGGAGGAGGAGTTTCCAGCCCCGTGCCGTGGCCTCTCCAGGGCTGGTGGAGCACTTTGTGTCAGCTCGCAGGGGGAGGGTTGGGGAGTTGGGGTGCAGCTCCTAATGGGGTGGTCTGAGTGGTTCTGCCTGGCCATTAAGGGAGGTAAGTGCTTCTGGTGCTCTGTGCCAAGCTCCCGCCTGCATGCTGGAGGCAGAGGTTTGCAGGGAGGTCCCCACCACTGTTCTGTGGCATATAATCTCCAGATGGCTCCCCTGTCAATCCCCTCCTTCAGAGGCTGGTGGCAGGCACTTTCTCTTTCAGGGTAATGTCTCTCTTTCCTGTCTCCCTTCCCTTTCTTCAGCCCTGAGACATCTCATTCAATTTTGGTCCATTTTGCTTTTGTGCCATTTTTTCCATTCTTGCCTTCCCTGTGCCTTACAGGCACTTCCAGTGCTATGTCACCCCTTGGCTCCTCTTGGCCAGGAGCAGGGTGCAATGCTGAGGCATGAGGAAACTGGGACAGAGCAAGGTGAGGAGCTGTGTTCCTCCTCAGCTCTGCAGTGCTGCTGCCCACCAACCCCTTCCCACACACTTTGCTCCAGAGTAAGCATTCACAGCTGCCCCCCAGCACCTTGCTTTACTTCCCTGCACTGGAGAGGGAGGATGGCTGGATGAGACATTGAAAAGCCACCATTGTCCCCATTCCATCACTGTCCCACAGCATCCCTACACAGGTTTGGCCTAACTCAGTGTAGACTCAGTGAGGACCGCTCTGCTATTCCTCCCCTTCCTCATTTTGTTTCTTACAAACCCCACCCTCCTGCTGCCTTTCGGGCCAGGTATGAACACCAAGTATCACAGCAGATGCAAGTGGCAAGGGTCAGTCCCCTCCTATCTGGGGACACACAGGATCCTCTGAATGCCCCACAGCCTGCTGTGCTGCAGAGTTGTCCCTGCAGCTCTGCTCTGCACCACCAGGCACCCGAGTCACATTTTATCCAGTGAATGGAACAGCCATGGTGAAGCTGAGCCTGCAAGGGAGGGATATGCCCCTTCCTTGACTCAATGACTTGAAGGCCACAGGAGAAAATTAGTTCATCTCACCTGACCTCCTGCCTTGCACAGGCCATTACATCCCTCTGTTACCCCTCTACTGAGCCCAATAACTCCTGTTTGACTGAATCATCATTCAGAGAGGCAGCCAGCCTTGCTCGGCAGATAACAAGTGACAGAGGAGCTGCCGCTGCTTTTGGCAGTTTGTTCCAATGCTTAATCATTTTTTCTATTAAAAATATGACCCTCATTTCTAATTTCAACCTGTCTGTGCTCTGCTTCCAGTCATTGGCTCTGGTTATGTCTTTGCTTGCTGGTTTAGTACCCAGTGTCTTCTCCTTTTTGAGGTAATTACCAACAGGAGCCAGGGCATCTTTCCAACTCCTTTTGAAGTCACTGAACAGACTATTTTAAACCTGTCCCCTTACAGCACCCCCCTCCACCTCCTTTACATCCTTCTGCACTTTCCATGTTTTTCCAAGGTCCTTCTCAAATTACTCCTCCCATGATATCCTGGGACCAATCTGCAAAGAGGTAAAATTGCCTCCTCATCAGACATTCACAGCATGCCATAGAGCTGGCTCAATCTCATCTCTGAAAACCCCAGAATTGTCTTTTTGGACATCCTGGCACCCTCCTGCAGGAGGGATAATCTGTGCTCTCTGCAATTCTGTTTTGGGGGTTGTTTTTTTTTTTTTTCCCATCATAATTGAGCCCTGGAGGTGCAGGGCAGCACAGAACTCACACCATCACCAGCCCTAGCAGCTGCTCTGCTCTCCCCAAGTGAGAATCATCCCCAAGGTTTGCCTCTGATCCACCAATAGCTTGGGGACAGGGAAGCAAGGGAAGGGAATACAGGAAAATGACTCCTGCACTGACTATGTTTCACAGCAGTTTTGTGAGCCCTTTAATGCCTGTGGAAAAGCCCACTACTCTTTTTCACTTCTGAACAAAACCCTCAGCATCCTCTGCGGGCTGATGCAGCAGCTTCCCCATGCCCCTGCTAGCTGTGCTGCTATGGCAAAAACTACACCCATGAACACTTCCTTGCTGGATAAAAACACGAGTGGTGTTTTCCCTCCTGAGTCTCTGGGGGTGATGGGAGTGTTGTTGGTGTGCTTACATGGCTCCAGCAACACAGGCCTACTTTGTCAAAGCCACTTGTCACCACCAGCACTCACATCAAGGAGAGGCCCGGTGCTCTCACGCAGTCCCCAAGCCAGCAGCATTTTTCCACCCACTTTACATTCATGTGAATGGCACGAGTGGCCCTGGGGCCAGCAACTCTCTCTTCTTGAGGAGAAGTACAGGGATGTGATTTTGGAACTTACTTCACCGCTTATGTCCGATGTGGCAGGTCAGCTCTAGGTATGGGAACTTCCCCGCTCCCTAAGCTTCACAGCTCTGTCCCCCAGATGCTGACCCTGCAGGAGATGCTGCAGGGAGGAGAGGGGAAGCAGAGTAAACCCACATACCAGACAGCTAAGCCAGCTCTGGATAGCCTGGCCAGGCAGCAGGAGGAGGTGAAGGAGGGATGGGAGGAAGGGCTAGATGATGGAGGCTGTGGAATTGGCCTGCCTGTGATGCTTCTGTGCCTGCTGACTGGGAGCTGCCCTGCTCCACAGTGTGATGCAGAGGCCACCCAGTCCTGTGTGGTCAGAGTGTGCTGTTACCCTGGGGTGGGCTGCAGGTGGGTCAGAACCCTGGGGTGTGTGTGGGACAACCATACACACCGCAGTTGGGAAGCCAGGTTAGGTGAAGAGGACACTGAATCACCAGTCTGGTCTCTAAGCCCGGTTATGTGGCTTTGGAAAATCATTCACCTTAGTGCCTTAGTTTCTACTTCTCTCTTTTCATTTAGGCTCTGAGCCTCCTGCTTCCCACCGAGCTGGAGTGGGAAGCTTGCAGGGAGGTGACAGGGGCTGTTCTGTGTCCCCAGCATGGCACTGGAGTCCAGGTCCCTGGGTTTCAGTGGGGGAAAGGGAGAAAGAAGCAGATGGGGCCAAAGAACATTTGTAGAGGACATCTGTACCTGCCTGGTGTCTCAGGGAAGTCAAGCATGGATGGAAAGGATACTCCCTGAAGACCAAAGGCAGTAAGCAGAGACAAATCCAGCACTGGAGGACTGAGCATGAAGAAAGCAATCAGGAGCCATAGGTGTGCCTACAAAAGCTGGAGACCCTCCATGCCAGGATCCACTCATTGCAGAGACACATTCAGATCCATTGCACAACACCTTCCAAGCACCAGAACCGCCCACTGGGCCATGCAACCACACTGTGCTACATGTAGGGATGCTTCAGCAAGATGCAGAGGGATGGAGAGGAAGATTGTGGTGCCCCAGAGCACTGGCACCCACATGGACAAACCTGCATGGGAACCTTTCTGCCCAGCACCCTGCACTCCATGCTTAGATAAATGCTTGATCAGCATTGGATGGTTTGGGTTCTTATTTCACTGCAGGGGTGGCTCTGGAAACACAAACTGCTCTGGGCACTTCTCTTGGAGCCCTCAGTGTTTCCCACCATTAGAGGCAGGCATTCAGCAAGGCAGCTGTTCCCAAAAAAAGTGAACAGCACCATGCGACCTCCAAAAACAACAACAGACAATGAGTCCCAGCCCATCCATCATACATACAACGTGTCTCAAAGCTCCAGCCTGCACAGGGTTGAGTCCCCGGGTGGCCCCCTGTGTCCCCAGGGACTGGCTCAGACTTTGGTCAGGTTGCACAGCATCCAGAAAATAACTTGTCAGTCCCCTGTCTGAGAGAATAGGGCATATCCACCTTTGACACCTAACAACCCAAACTGTGTAAGGTTGCTCATCATGGAGCATGCACTGAGCTGGGGTGTGCTCAGCACAGTCACACACACTATGAGGCTTTGGTGAGGAAACCATTCAGAGCTGGGAGCACTCAGAACAAGGCAATCCCAATGCAAGCAAAAAACTACAGCACCAAGATCTCGGCTTCGGCTCATGATTTCTCTATGGAAATCAACATGGACTCATTCCTGGCCCGTATAGATGGACAGCACATCCATCTCCTCTACTTAAATGCCTGATCTCAGCCACATAGCAAAATCAAACTCTTCCTGTGGAACTGACTCTGTTCCTGCCCTGGTTTCATGGCTGCTTTGTCCTTGGCATCTCTCATTTGGGGAAACTGCAGCAGTGGGAGCCACTGCTGGGCCCTCCTGCACGAGGTTCTAAACACTGGGCTCTGGCTCTTCACATCCCCAGAGCCAGACCAAATTTCCCCATGCTGATGGCACTGCAGATTGTAATTTCTCACCTGTTTTTGACAAACACTTCATGCCCCTCTCCCTCCTCTGCACCACCATCAACCCAGTCTGCCCAGTCCGGTACCTGGTGAGCCAGTGGTAAGAGGGATGAACAGCCTGCCCTTAGCCATATCCATGCTCAGCAGGCTGTGCATGGCTCCCGTTGGTGCAGGAAAGACCATTCTGGAGAGAAAACAAGAAGCCATCACCCTAGGGATGGTATCATAAACCATTTTAATAAGGCATTTTGCTCCCTCTCCCCACCATCCAACACATGTCTTGTTTAGTTGGCAGCAAGCGATAAAGACCCCCAGGGAGCAGAGGAGGGGGAGAAAAGGGACATCTGTTTAAAGCATTTCTACTGCATGGCTCTCTCAGGCTATTTCTATCTCTTCTTGTCAAAATTTATCAACTGCGTAATTGTTTAAACAGCATTAGAGTGCTTGGAGCAAGAGCAACTGGAAATTGTCCTGCAGTTGCCTCTGGTACTGATGCTGACAGCTCGGGAGGGGACTGGGGAGGAAAGTGATCCATCGGGCATGGGAACCCTCTGACTCCTTTTCCGGGGAAGAGACACTGGCCAGTTCATCCTAACAGGAGGAAAATCACCTCACTTCATTCCCAGTGCCCTTCCCTACTTTTCAGACCCAAGACTGTCCTCCTGCTCCTCTCCTCCTCACCTTGCCCTGCAGTTAGCACACATTTACTCTGCTAAATTATTTACAGAAGATGCACCAGCTTGGGAAACCACATCTAATGACAGTTTCTTTCATTCTGAAGTACACTGGATCCTGCCCTGACCCTGCTGAGACCTTGGCCAGGACCTTATCACCTGCCCAGGCCCTGATGCTATTCCTAGATCCACTGGTGATTTTGGATAGGGATGGAGAAGCATTGAGAGCTGAGAAAAGATAAGAATTTGTTGCTGCTTGCCATCTCAGGAGGTGGGGCTGCAGAGAACTTGCACCATGGGGTCTTCTCACCCTGTGAGGGACTATTTGGCCTGGGCCCCTCTAAACATGAGAACCTGTGTCTGGTGACAGCTGTGCCCTGTGCTGGTGACAGTGATGCGGCTTCTTCTTCCAGAATAATTTTACTTTCTTAAGTGCCACAGCCATGTGTAGCCATGGGTAGAGAGTCAAAAACAGCACCCACATGTGGAGCATCGATGCCTTTGCTCCCTTCGATGCCTTTGCTCCCTGCCCCAGAGATGCGGTGACCAGAGGTGGCCACATCCCATCCCACCCCAGCCCTCCCCTTCCAGAGCCCTCAAAGCCAAGGATCCACTGCCGGCGGGTGGCAGGAAGCTTGCACCAAATATTTTGACAAGGGACACTTAGGAGCAGCCGAGACAAAAATCTTGCTGGTTCAGAGGCCAGTGCAAACAGAGCACCACTGCCACCAGCCCGTGTCCCCTCCATTTCCCCTGAACCCCTCCACCCCCCTCCTCACCCCCCTGCATCCACAGTCCCAGCCTGCAGCCAAGGAAGCTTTGTCCTGCCAGCCCCAGGCATTCCTAATTCCCAGCAGTGAGAAGCAAGAGTTGTGAGAAGCTATTTAGACTGGATTTGAGCTGCTTTAATTAGGGGGCTGTTTTTGTCATGTTAAAGAGGATAAACAAACCTCAGGAGAGTGAGAGGAGGCTGTGCTGTCATCTGACAGGGACATGGGATGCTGGTGAGGCATTAAGCCCTGAGCACCCTGCTAGGCAAAGATGGGGAGGGTTTCCCAATCAAGCTGCCAAGCCCCAGAGCTTATTTTCCCCTTCTCCAGCTCAGCAGTTGCTAGAAAGGGTAGGGGGACAGTATCAGGGTGCTGCTTTGCCATATCCCATGAGCTTGTCCCCAGCCCTGGTGTAGGAAGGGATGCACAGGGAACTTTGTGGCTTGTTTCACATCTGTCTCCAAAGCCCAGGACCCACATCATGTGCTTGCTAAGGGGGTCTTTGCACCTGGGAGCACTCTCTCTCTCTGATATATGCTCCATCTTTTGGCTTTTGTTGGTCACTGTCAACCCCAGGACTCCCCCACCTCTTCCCTGGGGAGTGGGCTGGCAAGGGTGTGACCACCTTCTCTGCTCCTTGGTGCCCTCGTGCCATACATGCTCTCTTTTGCCATGACTCAAGGAAAGCTATGAGCTTTGCACCGCACCAACTCAGAATGAATGCATCAGTAGGATGACGTTTGGGGTCACATCCCTTCAGGTACCCGTGCGGAGCCACCATGGGACCCCACACACACGTGGGCCACTTCACGGGCACCCTCTTTTCTTTGGCAGGGGTTCCGTGGGCTGCAGCATCATCAAGTCCAGGGCAGAGCCATCAGCAGTGTTGTCCCACACTGTGGCACCTACTCAATGCCACGTGCCACTCTGCTTGCCACGTGCTCCCCGCTGCTCCCAGCTCCTCGTGTGAAGCAGGGGGGAGCCTCAAGGATGGAAGAGGGGATATTTTTATTGTTTCTGACACCAGCTGCCCCAGATTATCATATTTTACGTTGTGAGCCAAAGAAGCATCAGTCTGCTATGCTGCAGCTGGGCAGGCTGCCCAGCCCAGTGAGGGGAGGGAATGGAGGGATGCAGTGAGGTGCGGGTGTGTGCACGGGTGGGTGTGAGCGTGTGAGTGTATGCAAGGCACAGGACACAGCTCCATTCAGCCCTTCCCACAGGGGCACGTCAGCGTACATCCCACTGGTCGGGGCAGAAAGGTCACCCACTGCCTGCAAACATGTTTGTTTTTTCTAGTTCAGCTCTTAATTTGATTAGGACTGATTGTATTTGGGAGCATGGTGGGGGTTTTTGAGTGGGTGGCTTTGATTTGGTTTGGGTTTTGGTTTTTGGTTTTGTTTTTTTTTTGGCCACCTCCTTAAAAAGCAGGGATGGCAATTTGCATATTGTTACCCAGCATGCCTTTCCCACTCCCAGCCACATCAAGACCTGAAATCTGGGCATAGGCAGCAAAGTTTGACTGTTGAGTTTTCCCAGCAGTGAACAAATAGCTCATCACAGAAAGGCAGCGATTGGAGAGCACGCATGTCTCGTGAAACAAAGCTGAATTTTGATGAAAGAGGCACTCCTGCAACCTGGCTGACCCTGTTTGCAATTGTCCTTTCCCACAATTTACAAGAACTGGGGTGCTATGCTTGACCATGAAGCCCCCTGAGAACCATTGGACCTACCCAGCCCCCAGGACTGCGGGCATGTGGGGAAAGACATCAACCAAATCCACAGAAATAAAGCTTTGGGCAGCATCTTCCAATGCTGGAACATCAGCAACCATATGCTTAAATTTATTAGCTCCATCTCTGCTATAGGTTTGGTCCAAGTTAAGGTAGGAGCCCCAAGCATTGCTTGGGCACAGCCTTGTGCTGTGGCACAGCCCTCCTTTCATGGGGCTGAGGACATTTGGAGGATGAGAGGTACGAATCACAGGGGCGGGTGCTGCTCCCTGCCAGCTGATCCTGGTGCCAGGGAACAGTCACAGTCATGTTTAACTTGCTGCTCTAGAAATAGCCTCAGTTTACATGGCTGCGGAAAGGGATTGGATAAGTTCATAGGGGAAAAATCCATCAAAAGGGCTTTTTAAAAAAAAAACAACCCACAAACAAAACAAAACAAAAAAAACCCCCAAGACCTGCGTCACAGATCGCTGGACACGAGCAGGGAAATAACTGCACACGCTGACCCCAAGACCATTCTTCTCCATCAGCATCTGAACCACCAGCAGAAGCACTGGCCTGACTGGCTACACACTGCTTGCAGGCAGAGGAATCCCCAACTGCTGGCTGTTGGAGCCAGCAAAATTTCTGTTTTTCCAGACTGGAATGTCAGCAGTGTCCTCCTGCAGTTTTCTCCTCAAAACCAAGCAGGCAGCCACAGGTCACCAGCACTGCCACCCTCCCATGCTTAGCCTTTGTCCATCATGGGATGCACATTCCTGCCCCAGTGCTACATCCCTCTCCTGGGAAGCCTGAGGTGAACATGTCACATGCAGAGCTTGTTACCATCTCCTTTTTTGTTTGTTTGTTTTTTGTATTTTTTTTTACCTTGGATGAGTGAAAAACAGTTATAGAAGCAACAAAAAAGAAGATGCAAACTGAAGTCCAACCCTGCAGTTGCAGCTGGAGCCCAGCTGGGAGGAAAGGGACTTTTAAGGCAGAGAAAAGGGAGGCTCTGATTATTTATTAGTGGCCGATGTTTGATCGTTTGCTAATCAGGCCAGAGAACACACTTGGGCTCTCCCGGCCTCCCCGCTCACATGTGGTTCCTGTTGCTTTGCCCCTTCCCCCCTCCTCTCTGGTTTTGCTTTGTTTGTTTTTCTGTTAATTTGGTTGTTTTTCCATGTAGTTTTCTGTCAAACCGCATGTTTTTTCCCCTTTCTCTCGCCAGCCGCTGCAGTGACAGACACAGAGGCAGGATTCCAGCCCGGAGCCACATGCCCTCTGCCAGGGTCTGTCCGCCCATCACCTTGGAGGCAGCGATGCCCTCGGGGCAGGGCTTGGGTTTGCACCTGGCTACGAGCCCCTTTGCCACCACTGCGACGCAGGGGGGAACTCTGCTGCCTGCACCCTGACCTGTGTCCCTGCTGCTGGAGGGGATTTTGCTGCATTTTCTCTCCCACGCAGACCCCATCCTTGCCCACATCCCAGCCCAGCGTGCAGCAGCACAGCCGGCAGCAGTCAGGCATCCCCGAGGGAAGGCAAGGGGAGGGTGAAAGGAGAGGTGCTAAACGGGCAGAGCTGCCAGGTCAGGAGGAAGATAAGCGGGTTAGAAAGGGACTGAGGGATGGGAGCAGAAGGAGAGATGCCCGCCCTGGCTGCCTCCCTCCCTCCCCTCTTTGCACACAAGGCCTCCCTGCTCCCATGTGCGCTCTCTGGCTTCTGGCAGCCTTTCCGCCGCGCGTTTCCACTCCTCTCTGGCCCATTAGCAGTATTTTTATAACATTCTGTAATGTATGGAGCTGTGTGCCAAACCTCAAGAGCGCATTATTTCCCAGCGTCTTTGTTAAATCCATCCCTGGGCCCTCTGGCCACGCTTTTCCAAATGCAGAGCTGTGGCTCTCTCGGGGGCAGCCAGGAGCCCTGCACCATGCTCCTGGTACCCAGAGCTTTCTGCCTCCTGCCTGCTTCTGGTACTCAGTGCTGGGTTCAGTCCAGGGATACCTGGCCAGCAAAAGCCCTGGCCCCCATTGCTTGCTGCTTCTGGCTGCACTCAGGCATCTGCTGCTCTCCAGGCTTCAGGGTGGATGGTCCACTGGAGATAAACACAGAGCATCCTGGCTCCTCTCCTGTGCTTCACCCCATGCTCATCTGCCTCAAAAAAAAAAAAAAAAAAAAAAAAAAAAAAAAAAAAAAAGGGGAGGCAGAGCAACGCAGAGCTGCTCAGAGTCTCCTGGAAGAAGCTGCTCTGGAGTAGTACTATCTTCCCCTGGGGTGGCTAGTGCTTTGGATGCTTCATAGCCCAAAGGAGTGTGATCTGGGAGACTTAGGGATATGCAGGCCTGTGGGCTCTTCCTCCTCTCCTAGGTGGGCTCTCCATCCCTGATAACTCCATCCCATCCATCTCAGAATGCACACAGTTCCTACTGAAGGCACACTGGTGTCCCCATCCCTGCAGGGGGCAAGACAGCCTGGTTACCCCCAGTCATGTGCACCCTCATGGGTGACACTCCTGGATATGTCACCTGTGATGTGGACCTGGGTGCTACAACACAAGAACCATCTGAGCTACCAGTGTCCTCCTGCCTGTATGCTGACATGCATTGATGAGACACCATTGTGCTTCTCTATGCAGCATCCTGGCCCCTCCAGCATGAAACCATCACTCCAGAAATCCTGTTGTCCCTCTGCAGCCACTGGAAGGCCCCACCAGAGCTCGCTGCTCCTTCTGGGCCAGAGACATTATGGGAAACACCACCAAGGTCTGTAGGCCAATGCCAAAGCTCCTCCATCCCACCCAGCAGCTCCCCTTTCAGCACAATCTGATCCCCTTTAGCCACTTTCTAAGCCACGTTCCAGCTCTTGTACTAATCCACATTTTCTCTGGTTTAACTCATAATTTCCCATGTGGCATCATAGCAAATACTTCACTGAAGTCAAGACAGATTACATCGACCACGTTTCTGGGCTTAGGAAATCAGTTCCCTTATCAAAAGGAGCTATCAGGTTAATCTGGTGTGATATATCGCTGGCAAGTCCCCCTTACATTTTTCTCCCATTTTCCATTTGTCTCCGTGTCTTTAACCCCTCCCCCTTCCATGCACACGCTGCAGCCCTGCTGTGCTGTGGGGTCAGGCTGCCTGATTGGGATTTTTCCTTCATTCACACATTGCCTTGCCCCACAACCCTGGGTGCCACCAATGATCCTTCAGTCACTAATGAGCCTTCCTAATGAATAGGAGTGTCCTCACCTGGAGATGAGGTGCCTCCCAAGCCTTCAGTGCATCATTTCCTTTGGAGGTGCCTCCAGGTTTTATCCTTCTTCTCTCCTGGCCTGTGCTGCCCTTGCTCTCAGCATTGCTGCTCAGACTGGGCTCTGCCAAGCTTACCTTTAATCTCCCTTGAAATCAGGCTGCAGAGCCAGCTCCTCTTTTCTCTCCTCATTTGCTCCATATTTATATGGCTTACCCCCCCTTTTCATTTCCTCTGCAAGGTCTTGCTCAGCTTGACTTCTGGCAGGTCTCCCTTTTTGCCTGTGCTCGCTGACCCCCATGATGGAGCTCACTTTGCTAACTGACACCCTTTCCTGGTTCTTGCTGCTTCTCTGCTCCCTCCCCACATCCTTCCTGCAACATTTTCTGCCCATGGAGTGCCCCTGCCTCACCTGGGGGGGACACATTCCAGGTACCATCATTAATTTAATGAGATCCCCAGAACTTCTCTTGCACACAGTTCCCAGCCCTGCTCTCTCCAGCTGCCATAATCTTTCTTGTTGCCCCAATAAGTAAGAGGGGAAAGCACAGGCACAGGCCTGTTTTCATTTAACTTCCCATGCAATTGAAATGAAATGAGTCTGAGACCCCTCAAATCCCAGGTTTGGGCTCCCAGCACATTCAGCTGTAGCAGGGATACTACCACAAGGCTGTGCTGCAAACTTCCATGAGCCACCTATCTCCATCTCCACCCCCATTCTCATCTCCACCTCCACCACCATCCTCAGGCTCACATCCACATCCATCACCATTCCCTCTTGGGATAGTCCCAAAACTGCTTCTCTGCAGCGGCTTCTGCACGTCCAGGGAATCACTCATGCCCCACAGAGGCAGGAAAGTTGGGGGATGTGGTGCAGGAAGGGGGTGAAAGTGCTGGGAAAAGAGACCTTGAGGAAAAGATTAAATTAAAATCCAGGCAATTAAATTAATTACCACTACAAGCGTCTCACCTGATTAGTTCCTTGCATGCTTAATTGCATTAACAACATTGTGCATTTGCTTATTTACTTGTCACCCTCTCTCCTGGGGCTGGAGGCCCCTGCAGTGTTTGACCAGGTTCCTCATCTGCCTGGTGCTCAACAGGTCTGTGAGCTGCCAGCAAATGGGAACACGTGGTAACAGGAAACAGCAGGATTTGGGCTCTAACGCTGGGAAATTCCCACGGGTCCCTGAGAGGACTGACAGGGATTACTATTAGTGAGGTGCTTAGCAGATGGAAGAGCCATTGCAAAGTCACTGAGGTGCCACAGCTGCAGAGGAGGCTGCAGACCCCTCCCTGGTTCCCTTTTTTCCTTCAGATCTGGGCCACAGACCCCCAGGCACTGGCACAGCCTGTGACCTCCCCCCAGATGGACTTGGTGAGCTCATGCCCAAGTAGAGGAGCTGCACAGCTTCCTCCTGCTGCTGCCTGCTCTGCACTCAGCTCCTCCTGTCCCTGCCTCCCAACAAACCGTGAACACCTCCGCACCCTGAGAGGACCCTGACTCATTTGCCTCTGCCTTTTTTTCTGACATCTACTTGCTGCTGTACCCCCTGCCCTGTGCTCATTGTTCCTCTCTTTTCTGCTTCTCACGTTGCCTTAGGATAAGAGAAAATGGACTCAAGTTGCACCAGGGGAGGTTTAGATTGGTTATTAGGAAAAACAGTTTTATGGAAAGAGTGGTAAAACACAGGCTGCCCAGGGAAGTGGTGGAGTCACTGTCCCTGGAGGTGTTCAAAAAACACATGGACATAGCACTTAAGGACATGGTTTAGATTGCATGGTGGTGTTGGGTTGATGGTTGGACATGATCTTAGAGGTCCTTTCCAACCTTAATGATTCTATAATTCCTCCTGGGCCCATGTGCCAAGATCACTGCCAACAGACCCTAAACCATGAGCTGGACACCGTGCAGCATCCCTGAAACCTGGAATTCTTCAGTCTGATCTAGAGGTTCAGTGAGCCACTCCTGATGGGTTTGCAGGGCTTACACAGGCCATGGGTGGTCCTCCTGGGGCCTTCTGCTGCTATACTATGATCTAGGATGCAAATGCCACTCTGTCTCTGACACAGGAAGGTGAGAGAAAGAGCAGAGAAAGGCTCTGTTATGTTGTCCAGACCTGGTAGCATTAAGTCCACCTACACAACACTGGTGGGGCTCACAGCTGGTGCCTCACAGCATCCTCCATAGCAGTTACCATCCCACAGCCCAGACACTCACTGCTGCTGGCTGCAGCACCCATGCTGCCAAACACAGCTGCTATCAGCAGTACAAACACAGCAGCCCACCCCCCCACCCAGCACACTGCTGCTATCAGCTCTCAGCATCCTGTGAGGTACAGCACAACTCGTATCTCCCTCCCCACGACCTGTCAATCAGAGCATCTCGTGTTGAAGATACCCAAAATCCTGGGGGACGTGCACCATCTCCTCCAGCACAGCTGCACAAAAGGGCTCTGCACACACACGGCAACTGCCACCACCTTTTGGCTGCTCCTCTGGCCTGTGGAGATGGTGGTCGTGGCACTAGTCTGGATGGAGAAGTATCTCTTCCCAAATTGTTCCCAGGTAAACATTTAAGCTATGAGCTTTGATGACATATTTGGGTCAGGAGAGCCTGATTCCAGCTTCACTGTGGAGAGCTGGTATATGGTGGGATGCAACAGGCAACCATACCTACAGGCAGCACAGGGACTGGCATGGCAGGAGAAGTCTGTGAGAGGTCAGTTTAGGAGCACAGAGGTCCCCCTCAGTGCCCACAGCAGGGTACTCACTTCCAACCCTTAGGTAGGTCTGGTATTTGAGGTGCCAGGAGGAGCCTTCGTAGCAGGAGTACTGGCCACTCTGTGTCAGGTTGACATTCTTCAGGATCAGGTAGGACCCGTTCAGGTGGGACTCATCGAAGTCAGTACCATTGGCCGTCCAGGTCACAGCTGCATCCCAGTCCATGGAGCCACACTTCATGGTCACATCTGCACCTACCCGCTCATACTGGATGTGGCTGTCTGTGGGGAGGAAGAGGAGAAAAACAGATGAGCTTAGAGCCCTGTGGGCAGGGCTGCCTTGGTTCACATGTAAAGGAAGCAAGGGAAGGACTGGAGCATGAACTGACAGTGGGATGGTGTCCACGGAAACTTATTTTCTCCTCTTGGATCTGAAAATCATTTATTTTAACCTCAGATCTGAGTGAATCAGCTGGAAAACACCATGGAATCAGGATTCATGGACCACCTTCATCTCACAAGATGTTTTCCTTCAACCTTTACCTCGGAGAAGACATGTCAGGGCTGCACCAGCCCAATACCCCACAGCACAGACAGGTGCTCACACCAGTGAGTCATTGCTACTCTTACATCTGTGTGGCTTGTTGCAGGGTACAAACCAAACACACACATCAGAAATTCCCAGTAGAGAGGTGACAGTGCCCCAAGACCCAGGAAACCAGGAAACTCAAGTTATTTACTAGTGGAGATGGGAAGCAGTCAGCTGTCCTGGGAATCATGTGGGAGGATCTCAACCCAACTGTGCCCTGGAAAGGGGCAGCTGCTTGGTTCATTCTATGCTGTTTTGTCTCTCTGCCTGGCTTTTCTGCTCTCTCTATAATAACATGTTGCCTTGCCAAGCTGTTTGATTTAGTATCTTGTGAGTGGGGCAATACAGCTCATTGGGTACTAGCTGCCTAACTGAATTTTCTCAGGTTTCTGGACAGGAGCTCAAGCTGGCAGTCATTAATGATCCTTAGCAACTGAATCTTTCCTTTGTTGCTACACTGGCTGTTCTGAGCTCCATGCAGCAGGAATAAAGCAGTGCACTTGTGTGTGAGGGTGGGCATGACATGGGGTGAAGCAGGACAGGTGGATGAGTGGAGGATGAGGTTCCTTCAGGGCTTCATCAAGCCTTGGTGCACTGAGACAGGGGTTTCAGTTCTCAGAATAGCCCTGGGTTTCAAAAACACATTTGATGAGGTGCCTCCCAAGGAAACCAAGCAGCCCTGACACACAAAAAAACTCCTTGCAAGGATTTATAGCAGCTAAAGGTCAGGAGACCAAAGGTGAGAACAAGCCCTCAGGCGTGGCAGTGGAAGACGTCACCACTGAAGTTCAACAGAGGTGAGAGCTGGATCAGAGCTGCCCAACACCCTCATAACTCACAGAGAAAAGGGGGTGAAGGCAGTGAGAGGAGACAGTGTGCTGCTAAGGCTGTCAGGGCAGCCAAAGTGCAGCTGGGTGCAAAAGCATTGCAGGAGGAAATCAAGGTACAGACCCACCAGGCAGTAACACTGGGTCAATAAATGCACAGGGATGCACAGAGGGAAAATGCAACCTTGCTGCCCCTATTTACTCATGGCTCCAAATGAGCCATGGAAACGTATCTTGGAATCATCACACTCACTTCCCCGAGAATACCAGCACAGTGGTGACCAAAAACTCAAATCCAATGCTAGGATCTATTCAGAGAAAGGCTGAGGAAAAAAAAAAAAAAGGAAAAAGGAAAGCGCTGTACCCTAAAAGCTATGCACAAATCTGTCCCCATGCCATTAGGAGCTGTGTTTCAGTTCAGCTGAAAACAGAGCAGAGAAAGGAAATGGGAAAAGCAAAGGATGGCAACAGCCCTCATATAAGGATGGCTGAACAGAGTCCATCCCTTTATCTGTAAAAGGAGACAATGGAGAGGAGATGTGAGAGACACCTACGCGGTGATGAGTGACCTGGAGAGGACAATTAGAGAAGGACAGCTTGCTCTTTCCCCTAATAAAATAAGGGGCAGCAAATTAAAGCAAGCAAAAAATAAGGGGCTATTTTTGTTAGTTTGTTTTGTTTCAAAAAGCCTGATTGTATCACAGAAACCCATGTCTATCACACACTGTGGACGTCAACATCTGGGGGGGAATAGTGCTTAAATGAACCCATAACAGAAGGCACCATCCAGGGTGGGAAAACACTGAGCTGACTAGTGAGCCCCACAAGGCTGCAGCCAGCTGATTGTGGGGAGGGAAGGGAGAAGACTCCCCCTGCTTGCCCTGCTCTTTACTCCTTCTCCAGACATCACCTCCTGGGTCCTGTTGATAGGTGGGACCAGATGGGCATGATCCAGCCATTCCTTGTGTGAAAGCCCACAGCCCAAGCCCATCTGCAAAGGAGAGCACCTCAGGGTCAAGCTGGTCCTGAAGGAATCCCTGGTAGGTCTCAGTCCTCCTGCAGATGGTCTGTCAGGACACCTGCTTCTGACAGGGAAAGAGAACCTTCGGGGATGCTAACCCTGCTAGGAAAGAGATTGCTAAGGTCAGATGGAAATGGATTGTAGTAAGATGCTGATGAGATGCCTCAGGATCATCTCAAACTCTAGCCAAGCTTTGTGAAACTGCACTGATTATAACAGTGTGTTTCAGGTGCCTTAGAAAAAGCTTAGTGCTTATATTGACAGGCAGAAAGAGAGCATTTAAGCTGAGGGATCTGCGTGAGGAGGGGTAGCTGGAACAAGGCCCAGATAGACAGGCAGAGAGACAGAAGTGTGGCAGGAGATGGACAGATGAATGAGTGCATGCATTCACAGACAAATGGACATCCGTGTGGGTGGGCACAGATGGGATGGAGGGAAGTGTATGAAAATGAAAGGATGGATGACTGCACAAGCAGATGGATGGTTGGGTGGGCATATATGGGGGTTCAGAGATGTATAAAAAGATGGAGGGATAAGTGTAGAAAAAGCTGGCTGGTTGGCTGCATATGTGGATGGAGGGATGGATTGAGAGGTGGGTGCAGAGGGAGGGAGAGATGGAAGGACCAGTGGATGGCAGTGGTGTTGGGTGGATGGTTGCCTGTTCAAATAGCTGTGGAAATGGATGGATGGATGGATGGATGGATGAACAGAGGACTAGGCAAATGGATGAATGGATTGCTGCAGATACAGAGCTGAAGTAAGAGTCCCACCATCTTACTCCATTTCTCCTCTATTTTCTCCTACTGCATAAGATAAAGACATTTTATTTTCCCCCCTTCTGCTGGCTCCCAACAAGCTGTTGACTCTTCTGGCTTTACACTTAGTGATCTGCTCAGCAGACACACTGGAGATGCTGCAACACCCATGAGCCTAGTGTAGAAAACAGCCCAGTGCAGCAATGGTCTCACAGATTTGCCTTCCTTGCCTGGATTCTGGATCCCTGGGTTCCTAGCTCCAGGGAAGGTATCAGAGTTGGGGAAAGCTCCTGGGTGAGAGCTTGTCTGTAGCTGCTGCCAGCAGGACTAAGCTGGGAAGAGGGAAAAGGGAATTATTTCCTATTTGTCCTTAAACCCAATGCAAACATGCTGGCACTCATTCAGAAGGGCTGAGGGAGCCATTCCTGGAAGACAGGTCTTTGAAAGCAATGCTTCTTTCCAAGGCAATGATTTAAGGCCCCTGACAAAGGAAAAACCCAAAGCACAGCTTCAGAGGAGGTGTTTCTCCCAGATGGGCTTGCAGAGGCTCTCACTGCAGCTGAGCCACGTCCTCATGTCCCTCCTGCCCCATGTCAGGTGCAGGACCCCCTCCCAACCATGATGCCCTGTGAACACATGGCAGATCCTTCGGGGGGGGGGAGGGGGGGGCATTTTCATGTTGTGGATCATCCCCATCTCCTCCAACACTGGAACAGCCCTGCCTTGTGCTGTGGGCACCAGCTCTGATTTAGGATGGGGATGGGCAAGGGTGACCAGAGCATTCATTTGGAGTCTCTGCTTCCTGCAGGCTGGACATGGGCAAGACCAACCAGAGCCCAACCAGAGCCTTGAGCAGGGACTGGAGGGAGGTTTGTCCACCCTCCTGGTTATCATATCACTGGTAACACATGTGATCAGTGACCAAGGTGGTGCCTCTGATGGACACTGGTTCATGGCACAGGCAGAATGAGAGCCAGCTGCCAGAGGTTGCAGGTCAGAAGGTTCAAGTTGTTGGACACAGAGGAAAATTTATTCTCCAGGAGGGTGGTGCAGCACTCAGACACACAGGGATGCAGATTTCTCTTCTTGGAGGTTGTCAGGGTTTTGTTGACAAAGCCATGGCTGTTCTGGTCTACTGCTGAGGACAGTCCTTTTCTGAGTGGGACACTGGATCCCTCCAGAGACCCCTTCCCGTCAGTAAAGGCTAGGTCACTGACTAGAAGTGATACTTAGAGATGCTGCCCTCCCCCTACACTGCCCTGCTTCTCCAAAGTCTGATGCTTTTTGAGTTGGGTGACAGCACAAGGATGAAGCACACATTGATGGAGAGGCTGTGCTCCTTCACCCCAACCAGCAGCATGCCTCTGAGCATCCATCCCCACCAAGATCCACATTGTCTGCTGCAGCATAGCACACCAGCCAGGCACAGCATGGCTTTCAACAGTCTCAGAGCAGGAGAGAAGCCATACTGATGACAAACAAGGGCAGAAATTACAGCTTTACCTACAGGGAAGACAGGACCCCCTGGTGGGACAGATACACACAGCTCCCAGACTTGAGCCAGTTTGGTGAAATGAGCTGAGTGTTGCTTTGCTGCTCTCCTAGAGGAGACAACGTGATGGTTTGATCTGTGCAACACAATGGGGACCAAAGGGACAGTGGTTCAGTGGAGACACATGGAGGGAAGATGAGATGAAGCATCTGAGATGCAGGGCCCATAGGAATATGTTTGATGCTTCCCAAGCACAGCCTGCTCAAATGGAGCTCCTCAACAGAAAGGTCATCTTCCTTTTCCTTCTTAGTACATCTTGACTTACATCAAGACTGCAAGAGTAGCAACACAGGGACAACCTGCAAACCTGTGGGCCCTGCTGGGAAGGGACAAAACTCCTCCTGGGACCCTTCCTCTCCACTGTCTGCTCTCCTTCTGTTCCCATGAAGGCTCCCATCCTGCTAGCATAGGCAGCTGCCAGTGCAAGCGTGCTGTGAGCACTGCCCCGTGCAGCACACATGGAGCCGTGCCACGGACATGGAATCTGTGCCCAGATGCCTGAGGGGTCTTTGGAACAGCAAGCAGAGGAAGCAGAGGAGATAGTTTTCATTCCCAGCACCGGTGCTCACCGCAGCCCCCCAGAGGGGCTCTTTGTGCCAGGATGTGTTGCGAGCCAACTCCCAGCACATGCTTGCAGAGGCCAAACCTGTCCTTGCTGTGACAGCAATTTGCAGGAGGAGGGGGCCAAGTGCTCCACTGGAGTCCTCTGCCCAAACACACTGCAGGCTGGCTGCTGGTGTAAGCAGACTGGGGGCAGACACAAGCGGTCTTCTCCTCTGCAGGATGCACAGCCCCTTTTGCAGATGGGGAAACTGAGGCAGTGAGAAGTGACACATCCTGACACATCCCTTCCCTTCCCCAGCAAGACCTGGGACACTTCTGTAGCAGGACAGAGAATTAAACACGTAACAAAGGGGCATTCACATCACCCACACTGTCCTCAATACCTCCCTCCCAGAGCAAAGCAACTACCCATGAATAATCATCTCAGTGGCTAATTAGCTCTCTGTGTACCTATTAATGAATTATACATTTAATATTTACTCAGTGCAGAGGCTGTGCCGAGAGCTTTCTAAGCAGATAAACCAGTGAGGTCTTGCACCCTGCAACCTCCTGCGGTAAATGAAATTAATAAGCCCACAGGAGATGAATGGGGAAACCCTGCGTATGGGGAGAATGAGGGGGAAGAGCACAGGAGGGGAGAAGGAGAATGGTGATGCCCACCTAGGCTGGCCACCACATCAGGAGCCAGCAGTGCCTCTGCTCAGCTCTGCCCAAGGCCACCCCTTCTCTTTGCAGCAATATCTCATGTGCTGATGCTTGGGAGGAGGTGGCTTGGCCATGTCTGTCATCCTTCCTGCATGGAGGACATTCCTGGCTGTTGGGTCTGTGTCTCACAGACTGATGGCACAACCCAGGGCTTCTTTCTTTCTCCTGCTGGCTGGCATGAGCACCACCAGCCATACACAAGCTGCAGCCTCACAGCTCTGAGGTCTTCCCTTCTGGAGTTGAAACAGCCTCTGGCACTGGATAGGGTTTCCCTACACCAGCGTCCTTGGAGAACACCTCATCCTTGATCTCACGTCTATTCCCTCTTGTGCTGCTTGGTCTTTGCACAGCTTTTGTTGCCAGCAGAAACCTTCCCTTCAAGGAGAAGGAATTTCTTGTTTAAGAGAGCAGATCTTCCACAAGTGATTTAAAACCAGATACATCTTTGTAAGGAAACAGGCATAATCGAGTGTCATCAGTGTAGCCAAAGATAAGGACTGTTCCAAGTTAATTTTGTCCATTATTGGAGAATTGCAGCAGGAGGAGCCGGCATTTGTTTGCGATACTTGGGTAAACCCCTGGAGTCAGCAGCTTTGCTCTCTTGACAAGAAAAAACAATTAGCAAGAAACTTTAATTAAGAGATAACACATGGGTGCTCAAGGACTTGCACTCAATCACTCCATGATAGCCTGAAAGCAGACCTGGGCTTACTTAAGGGTATTGTAAGGGAGGCACCTTCCCTTCTGATGTGGTCAACTCAGGGCAAGTTCCAAGGATAGGAGGACCTCTTCTTTTGGCCTGAATGTGACCACAAAACAGCCTCCCATAGGGGCAACAAGGTGTAAAAGCCCCGCAAAAGCCCTCCTCCAGCTTTTCAGATGCCTTACCTCCCACCACTGCTTTGCAGCTGAGCACACCTCCCTCTGCAGCTGCCCCCAGACCCACCCTGGGATGTCTATTGTGGGGTCAAAAGGACCTCTGTGGGGGCAGCCACAACTTCCCTGGGCAACCTGTAAGAATTTGTTCCTAATATGTAATAAAAATCTACTCTCTTTCAGCTTAAAGCTGTTCCCTCTTGTCCTATCACTCTATGGCCTTGTAAAAAGTCACACCCCAGCTTTCCTGTAGCCCCTTCAATTACTGAAAGGTTTTGTAAGGTCTCCCTGGAGCCTCCTCTCCTCCAGGCTGAACAACCCCTACTATTTCAGCCTGTCTTCATAGGAGAGGTGCTCCAGCCCTCAGATCATCTTCATAGCCTCCTCTGGACTCACTCCAACAGCTCCGTGTCTTGGCCTTTGGTTTTTTTTCCAGCAGACTTTGATCTCAGGGAGGGGACCTGACCTCATGTGTTGATCTCTTTTCCAGCAGGAGGTCTTGGTAAAACCATCACTTGGATTGACCTATGTCTTTTGGTCCAAAAATGCCTGTGTTCTGGGACTCCAAGTGCTCTCCTTGCTGAGACAGACCGAGTTATGACATCATTTTCCTCTGAAAGGAAAAAGGAAGGTTGGAGGGAACCTTGCCCTCCTGACTTCATTGCAAAACCAATCTGAGATGACTTGTCCTGATGGGGAGCAGTCATTGGTGAAGCAGCAACTCCTCCAACCCCCTGCACCTACACCGTGGCCACCACAATGTGTGGGGTTGTGTGATATGGAGGCAAAGCTGTTGAAGAACAAGGGGCAGATGAATGGCACCAATGGGAACCAGCACATTGCAGAAAAATCCCACTGATGCCCTCCAAGCTGGGCTCACTTAAGCCCTCTCCCTTGGCTGCCAGGTGCCTGGACTTGGCACTGCAGATTAATTAAAGGCTTGTTTTCTGGCCCTGCTTTTTTCATGCAGACAGAACAAATAACTTTAGGCCACAAAAAAGTGCTTAAGTCAGGCTTTTCAATGCTGTTTAGCTAGAAATCAATAAGATCTGAAATTAGGCACCCAAATCACAGTTGTAAACACAAGAAAAGCTCATTGTGGTCCAAAAGCAGCATGAAGACCCCTGTATCTGATGTGCTATGGGGATGGGAGCAGAGCTGGGTAGGGAATTCAGGGTGCCTTTCATCTCACTGAACACAACCTACCTTGTAGGGCCGTTCACATATCATACACCCACACATCCCTGTTTGCCAGTGCCCACATGCCTGTCCCCAGATAACAGCCTCCCCCTGCCTGGGTACATCAGGAGTGATCACCATTTGTTCACATAACAATCTGGATCCCACTTTGACCCACTCAGGGCTGTGGATGAGCATCAGGCGCTGTGCAGTATTTTAGAATTTAAAAAAAAAAAATTATTTATATTTAAGTTTTATTAGCATAAAATTATGGAAGTCAGAGGCGTAAAAGACCTGTTGGGTCCTACTCAGTCCATCCTCCTTCTGCCAAGACAGTATTGGTCCCTGCAGCATATTTACTATTTCTCTGGTCTAATTTTACATACTGTACAATCTGTGCAGTGCCAAGTTACGATCCCTGTGTGAGAAGCAGAGCTCTCAATTTCCAGGCTCTTGGGTGTGTAAAATCACAACCGCGATGTTAAATTAACGTGGTTTTTTTTTTTTTTTCCCTTGCATTTAATCATTTAATAGCTCTAAAATTCAGCCCCTCAGGCTCTTTCTGCCTGTCTGTTGGCTTGGGTTTTGCCTGCTGTAGGCCAGTGGCTTGTTGCTTACAGATGTAATGCTCACACCCCTGGGTGGACCGGCAGCAGCTGGGCTTGAAGCTGAGACCGCTGCAACTAAACACATTAACTTCTGCAGCCTGAGGACAGAAAAACTCCTGCAATTCCTTAACCATAGGTACAGAGGATTCACCCTCCTCCTTATGACCCAGTCCCAATAAGGTGGAGGTGCAGGGCACACTGCTTCTGTGCCAGGACTCAAACACATCACCCAGGCTAGGTTTAAAATACAAAAAGCATGGGTGCCACCTGAAGCACTGGAGTATTCCTAGGGATGTCCTGTGCACAGGAACTCCAAACAAAAACACCAATACTTTTTCCTCCACCCCTGCATCCATTAGAATTAGATCCCAGGACTTACTTCTTCCCAAGAGAGAGATTTTTGTCCCCTGCACCAACACTAGGACATCTATTGATACACGTGGCTACAGGATAACAGAGGAACTGAGTTGCTGCCAGTGTGGCACAGTGAACAGAGGGTAGGAAGAGTAGAGAAAATGGAAAGTATTTTCCCAAGTAATTTTTTTTTTTACTCTGTCACCATCACACACTTTTCCAAGTAGCACTTGCACTTCTGAAGCCTGGTGATGATTTCAAAGCAATGTTAATAATAAAGCAACTCTGCCCATCAGGGGCTGTATTAATAACTAAGCCAAAGCCTTAGGGTTTGCCTCAATAATAAGGAGATATTACATTTGCATTTCACGCCTTTCCCTCTGAAGGACCCTCAAGCAAAACCAAGCCTGGAAACAACCACCACTGGAACTGTGCTGAGCTGTGGCACATCTGTGCAGCTGCAGCCTGACAGTCACCCAGCATCTGCTGGGTGTGTGTATTTTCACCCTGGGGTGAAAGATGGCAACATATCAGACCCCTGGCACACTGGGAAGAATGTTACCTCCACAAGAGATAGCAAGACAAATCCCTGAATGTAGCTAAAGAAGCATTGCAGATCACACCAGGACCTCAGGACAGAATTCCTGGTTCTCAAGCAGAGCTTGGATGCAGGCTCCAGCCAGGGGATGAATGAGGCTGGGTTTCTCATTACAGGCTGGCAGGTCTGTGGGCCATGGATGACACCATGATAGTATTATGGCCCCCAAACAGTTTCTGGGCAACTCAGAGGACACACCTACAAGACAGCAGGAAACTACAAGCACGAGATGCTTTGGGTCATAAGTAGAGAGGCTTTGCATGCCTTGTGCAGGTGCACACACATCAGCCTAAAAAGCACAACGCAGAAGCTCCAGCAGTGATCATACCACCTCTGAAAAGCAAGCCTGAAGGTGAGGATGATGATCTGGGACCTTTCAGCTGGGTTTCCCATTCCCAGCAGCAGCAGCAGAGTGCTTTCAGAGGAGGGAGCAGGCAGCTCTGAGGGTTGTGAGCTTCTCCTGCCTGGCCCCGCTCTCTTCTTGGTGCCTTGAAGTGTCCAGCACCCTTTCCAAAGCCTCTCAAGAAGAAGCTCTTCCTTAAGTAGCAGAGGATTTCCAACTAGCATCATGCAGTGGCTGCTGTCCAAGGCCCCTGGGTTCACAATGCATAAAACGTAACAACCACACTGTGATTTCTATTTGATGATGGCTGCTTTTTCTCTTCTGGAAACATCCCCTCCTCCAGTGAGCCTTTCTTGCTTCTCTACTCACTTCTGTTCCCTCTCTGTTCTGCTTTTATTGTCATGCTTCTGACTGAACTCTCAGAGAGCAGCACTGCTCCCAGGCTCTGTGAAATGGGAGCTCAGGCAGCATTCTGAGAGCATCTCCTAACCTCCAATTACTGAGGCTGCTGTGTCAGAGACCCCTGAAGCTGGTGTTTGTTTTTTGCTTGCTTTTTTTTTTGTTTTTAATTTTGTTTGTTTGTTTGCTTGCTTTTTGTTGTTTGGTTAGTTGGTTTGTTGTTTTTTTTTCCCAGTGTCTAAAACTACAATTATGTTCACTGACTGAAAAACAAAAACATGACTAGCTCTCTGGAGAGCTACTGGGTTTGAAGCAGATTTCAGGCAAGCATATTTTCTCCAAGTAAGACTACACAGAAGCTCACCACATCCAGAGCTCCCATTATCTGAAGGCACTACTGAATTACAAATATTATCAGCACAAGAGATACTTGAATTCTGGAATTTCTGTAAAACGTTTTGATTTTAGGCTCTGAAGTGTTTAAAGGACTTGAGAAAATATCTTTGGCTCCAAGTCAGCAAAGCACTTAGGCAAGCCCTTAACTTTCAGCATGTGTTTAAGTACCTTGCTGACTTGGGGCTTTTAACTTTAGCAAAGAGAAAGCGAAGAGGAAAGAAAAGCCAAAGAAAAAAGTTCTGGTGTGTGTGGAAATCTCCAGGCAAGCCAAAATAATATGGGAATCTCTTATGGGGAGTAAGAAAACAAAAAAATAATAGCTATTTGCTATAAAATTAAACACTAGAGGAGGCTTTCTGGAGGGGGGAGAAACATTCCCAGAACAAATGGAGTATTTCAATGTAGTTTAATGCCAGCTTCACTCTCCTGCCTTTTCAGCATGCTGGAATTATTTATTGCTGAAACAAAACAAACAAAACAAAACAAAACCAATGACTTAAAAACTGCTTACCCCTTCCACTTCCAGACTAAGAATGATGGGAGAGAGAAAAATCTTGGCTTCTGCAGTGAAAAAACATCTCTGAAATGAGTCGGCTGTGAGAGGCTGTTTCCATCAGGAAGGAGGAAGAGGAGAAGGGATGAGAGACTGAATGGTAGTAAGGAGGAGGAGGAAATTGCCCATGGGCAGTAGCCTGCTAACAACAGCACGCACTGTCTTTGGGTGGAGGACTAGAAAAGCAAGTCCCTAAGAAGAGAAAATCAGTGGACATCTATGCATGCATGCATGGGAAGCAGCTACAGGCAGCAAGCAGTGCTTCCCCTACCTCCAGCTTGAGGCCAGGAGTAGAAAGGAAACCAAAGCAAAGCAAAAAGAGGATCATCTGCAGCCCAAGCAGGGAGAGTGGCTGCAGGAGATGGGTGGCAGGGAAAGTGGCTGCCTTCATAGGGATGGGGCTCTGACTCCTCCAGCCTCCTCTGCAGCTCCCCACCAGTCTGGCACAGCTGGGGCAAGCTCAGGATGATATAAAGTTCTTCCATAAATTCTTCTTTAAAGAGAAAAAAATACAACAACAACAACAATAAAAAGAATCAAACAAACCAGCAGAGGGTTCTTTCAGAAGGAAACCCAAGGATTTCATGGCTTTCAGGTTTTTTTGCAAAATGGCCCCACTGTGTTATAAAAAAGGCTTTGCAGTTTGTTTTTTTTTTTTTCTTGTTCTATTTGGAGAGGCTGGGACGGGGGAGAAGCAGGGTGGTGGAGAGGGTGTCAGTTTAAAGTGGCAAGCCTAACTTTTTAGAACTGTGTTCCTAACTATTTGGAAAATACCAAAAAAACATACTAGAGCTCTTCTCCTTGTATCAAAACTTTTTTTTTTCCAACCCTGACAGAGAAATATGATTTTGTAAAACATTCAGATGCTGATGGGACCTCATTTTCCAATAGAAAATGGCTGGCCCCTGAGGATTTTCCCTGTCAGCTTTGCTTGGGTTAGATTGGCAGTGAGCACTTCGCTTCCTGACAGAGATGCCCTTCAGGGGGAGCTGGGAGTCCAGGCACAGGGGAAAGGAGCAGCTCTTCCCCATCACTCACACTCCTGCACTGCTTTCAGTCCTCTGCGGACAGGGACCTTGTTACCCACTGCTCTGTGCTAGCACCCAGCACTTGTCTAAACAAGCTGACAACTTAAACAGATGAAACAAACAAGGGGAGCATCATTCTCCCTGTCCTAGAGATGAAGTCCCCAAAGCAACTGACAAAAATGGACCCAAAGGGTGCTCAGGTTATTTGCATCAGAGCTAGGGTCTGATTGTCCCCCTCCCTTGTGATCTTGTGCCACCTGATACATGGACACGAGGGCTTGGTTGGGCTCTCCTGATACTGCTGAAATACAAACACTCAAAGCACAGAATTCATTTGGGATGGCATTCTCTTTATCCATCCTGAACCTCTGTACACCACACAGGATGCCAGCACACGAATGCTGCAGTGGTGGCTTCTTGGGCTGTAAGATGGTTGCTGTGGCATACACACAGCTCCTCCTGAAGCAGCAAAGCAAAAAGCCTTTCATAAATACCAGTTATGCTAAAAAAATAAAATCTCCACGGGGCTAGGCAAGTTAAGAAAAATGGCTCAAACTGACTAGAGGAAGGAAAACACAATTAAATCAGTTAACAGCCCATATCCACTAATCCCTCATGCTACCATGCTTGACTTGAATGCCTGCTAACACCCACCTCCAAGCCCTGACACTGCTTTTCCCATCACCCTGGCAAGGTATCCATGCACATGTGTTGTGCATGAAAGGAAGCCCAGCAGAGCCCAGGGCAGTCAGAGCACCAACTGCAACCTCCTGGTCATGGGCTGTGTGTGGAAAAGCTTGGGAGGTACTGGCTCAGGACACAGCATGAATTAAAGACAGTCAACATTTGCAGGATGGCTCACTATTTACATGACTCACGGATATGTCTGAAGCATCATACACCACACTAAAAAAAGCTATGATGTGGCTTTTGCTGTAGGTAATTCTCTCTATGTGGTCTTGACTCTGGATCTGTGATTTAGGGCAAGATGAAAAATATAACAGGATTAAATCTGCCTGCCTAAATCCTGACATTTTACTTTGGGGTTTACATCCCGAAGTCCTACTCATAGATCAACAGAAAGATTCCTGCAGCCATGGAGCTGTCAGGAAAAAAAACCTGCAGAAATATGAAGAAAGACTTGCATAAGGCATGCAAAACCCCATGGACTTGCAGAACTCAGTAGGAAAGGCATGTCCAGACTGCAGCAAGATGGACAACTTCATGTGGAGGGATGGATGGTTTATCAGCACAGAGAAAAGCTGACCACTGGGTGTCTTGCTCAGATAGACTCCTCCATTCTTGGGTGACTGATACACCCCCACAAACTTATTGGGGGATAAGACCCATCCCACCTTCTAAGCAGACCTTGATGGGTGAGGGGTTGCAAGGTTGCTGCTGTGTTTGGATGAGGAAGCTGGGAGCAAAGAGAGTGAATCCCAGTTTGATGGATGAAACTCTTGGATGGACCCTGTGTTAAACTTGCTGGCACACAGGAGAGATAAGCCGTACCTTTAATGAGGCTAAGTCAAGCTAAGCCAATGCCAAGAACCAGAAAAAGTTTGGTTGTGTTTTTGGTTTTGTGTTTTTTGTTTATTTGTTTGGTTTTGTTTTTTGGTTGGTTGGTTGTTTTGTTGGTTTTTTTGTTGTTGTTGGGTTTCGGGTTTTTTTTTTTATCAGAACCCTGGAAAAACTTCTATTTCAAAATGACAGTTTCTGAAGTCTCACGTCCTTTATTATTCCCCCAGGGTGTTCCTTTCTGTCTCACACTGCCACTGCAGCAGCTTTGTAACTTCTGAAGCATGAGGACTGGCAGTGTGAAAATGGCCACAGTGATTATATTGCAACACTTCACTGCTTCCCTGAGCTGCAGTTCCCTCCTTCACTCTTGGAAGTGAAGTACAATCAATGCTAATTAATTAAGGGCCAGAACCTGTCAACCATGGTCATAGAGTTCAGTGCCATTTCTTGAATTTCAGGGCTCACTCTCCATGAAAACAAGGATCAGTCCCCAGCAACTTGGGCTGAAAAAAGCAGAAACTCATCCCAGTAGGAATGGGTGCAGAGAAAGAACACAAGCATCCTCCAGGGGCAAGGAGGAACAATACCCTTTCTCCTATCACCCAATGGCCTATGATCTGTGATGCTGGGAACAGAGAAAGTCAAGGGCTGGGTGTAAGCTGGGAGGCACCAGTGGCAACTCAAGCTCCTGAGCTGCCCTTCTCTTATGCCACAGGGATCCTAATCTGAAGACAAAAAAAGACAAGCGTATGGGCCAATTGCCCTGTGCTTCCCACCATGAAGGTAAAATTGATTTTCAAGTCTGTTGAGCAATGGAACCTGGATGTGACCACCAGTCAGATGCCTCGCTGCCTCCCAGGTGATGCTACATCCCCTCCCAGCTCAGCGGCCCCTTCCCACTCCTGAGCAATGCCACTGGATTCCCATGCTTTGTTCCAAGCCCCTCCCAGCAGCTGGTACAGCTTGTGGCAGGTCTCCAGGCTCACAGTTCCGGACGTACACGGAAGCTTTACATGAAAAAATGCAGGGAGAGAAGCAGACAGAGACATTACATTCTGGATTTAATACACACTCACTCCTTTGTGCCTCAGTTTCTCATATGCACAGCATGCACTCAGCTGGAGTAACCACACCATGGTGCAGCCAACCCACAGATGCAGCAGAGTCCAACCTGCCAAGGCTTGTGGCTTGGATGGAGTCAGAAGCTCTCTGTGACTCATCCAGCAAAGTCTCAAGTTCATGGCTACGGTTGGAGACTCCCTTTGCAATCACTCTGGGCTCAGCTTTCTGTCCCCTCCCTGAAAGTGGGTTTGCACATAAACAATGCCAGTGGTGAGTGGGGCTTGCCTGCCTGCCTGGAGTACAGCTACACGGATGTGGGGCTACCAGGGCTGGTCTCCAACAGCAGAGTCCTGGCCACATGTTCTGCACAATGCCAGTTTGCAGTGGCCACTGCTGTGATGAGCCTGCCTTCCTGCTGCTCACAGCAGGACTGGGACCCTGGTCCTTCTCTGTAGCTCTGTTACCTCCATAAGGGATGCTCAGCACCACTGCCTCAGCTCTATTTCAGATTAGATCTTGGAGGTAGCAGGTGTGGACCCCTGTGAGCAGAGTACAGAGCGGGACCTATCTCCACAAGTGCATTCAGGCACAGTAAAACATTAATTCCCCACCAGCAGAGCTGTGTAACCCAGCAGCATGCCCAATGGCTGGACACTAGAAATGCATGCACACACATTCACACCTCGTTACACCTTAGGAAATTCAGCAGGAATCACACATGACACTGCAGCTCATGCATCCAGGTCAGCTCCTTAATGTGATGGTGCTGGCTCTCTTCTGCCAGCAAAGCATCTCTTGGCTAGAAGAGGTCCTCCAGGCTTCCGGCCTTGCAAGTCAGTGTTTTTCAGCATCAGTTCTGCAAACCCCTGGTGGCTTTGCAACACCCCTGAATGGGTTCACTAAGAAAAGCCCATCTACTGCCAGATGCCTTAAATCCACCAACAGGGATCTGCACTGGTGAAAGTTTTCAGGATTTGCAAGCTCAAAAACTGTGTTGAACCAGGCGTGAAGGGCAGCTCATGGCTCTGCCAGCCATGTGCATCCTGAAGTCAGGGTCCACCCCATCCATTGAGATTTTGCACCAGGAGGGGTATGTGCCTTGCCCAGGGCTGTGGGACAGGGACTCACCCTGCACACAGGTGCAATGCAGCTGTGCAAGGAAAAATTTTTAGGCCCTTACCCTTGTCTCTTGGGCAGAGATGAAGGGTGTTTCATCCTCACATTGTGAATCACTGTGACAAAGCCCCTTCCCCAACACCAGACATCCCAGTATGGCTCCAGACAGAGGAATGACTTTGCAAGGAGACTCCAGACTCCTCTGCTTTGATTAATGCCTGGTGGCAGCTGAGCCTAAATAACAATGTTTGCCAGCAAATCCTACACCAAGAGATCAACGGTCCAGATGCTGGACTAACACTGCTGTAACCCCTCCTGCCTCTGTCACTGTTGATTGCTGTGCAGTTCCACTTCTCCACCTGACTGGCCTCCCTGAAGTGCTCCTTAAAAGACAACACACATTGCTTTCCCTCTTTGCAATGAGTCTGTCACAACCCCCCCTCAATCCACCTTATTCTCCTTTTCCTTTTAATATGCCAGAATCATATTGTCCTCTCTGTGTGGATCACCTCCATTTAGGGCTGCCCAAGACTGCTTATCCTGAAAGATGCTCTCTTCACCCACAGGACAGACTGCACATCTTCCAAGGGTATTTTTCTGATTATTTTTAACTCTCCATCATCTCCCAGTAAGATTAGGAATCTGAGTATTAGTTATTTCCCTTTGCACAGATGCAGTGTCTTCCCAGAGAAATCAAACTCCACAAGGACCTTGATAAAAAAGGTCTGTTCATGTTGTGTCCTAGCATGCTCTTGAGCATGCTTCATTGTTCTACTCCCACCCTAGGAAATCCTCTCCCCAGGATGCAGAGATGATGACATTGGATCCCAAGTGTCTTGCTGTGCTCCCATTATCCAGGGCTTTGCTTGGTCATAAACATCTTATATGTGGCCTGAAGACAGCAGCAAGTGATTCACACTGTGTCCAACACTAATGATGTATGCTCAGGACCTTGACATCTCAGCTCAGGCCTTGCCTGTCATTTTGGTCCTGGGGTCTGTCACACACAGCCATGTTGACATGCTCTGGGGATGATTTGCAGAACCCTCTGCTAAGGTCAGAGGGGCTCCTGCAAGCAGTGCTTGAAGCTGCAGCACTTTACACTTTGCCCTTTCAGCCTGACCAAAGATGCGTTTTGCAGTCCCAGGACAGCCTACAGTGCAGGGCATCAGACACTGGAAACCCTTCAAAGGGGATAAATAATGACTGGCACCTTCAGTCCATGTTCAGCAGGACATATACCACTGAACTGGCTGGTGGGGACCAGGCTGCTTTGGAAATATGAGATGGCTGTCTCCATGGGATGGCCAGTTGTGACTTCCATGGCAAGACCCTTCCAAGTTTTTAGAGGCTAACTGAAGCCAAACCTCTGAAGCACTAAAGGTTTCCACTCCAACTGCCACTGTTTTTTATGAACTATTCTATTTCTAGAAGCCCTTGAAAATGCAACAATAGGCATAAAAAAACATGAGGTGTATCCCACAGATAAGGATGGCTTCCTCCCTTGACAAAAGGAGCTGAGTGTTAGGACAGGACATGATCCTTCTGCATCAGCCAGAGCTGACATGAAAAGTCCACAGCTATTGCCCATGTGCTGAGCTGTGTCTCAACTCTTTGGGTCTGAAAATTAGTGGAAATTAAATTCTGGCTTCCACCAGCACATGTGAGTCCCCAGCTGCTATGGCAATGCTTTGATTTACCAGGAGCTGTTGATAGAAGAGGCAATGAAGATTATTATTTATCCAAACTCTTCCCTCCTGCCTCTCCCTATGATCTGGGCTGCTCCAGCAGAGGCTTCAGCAAGGATTTGTCAGCAAGGACCCAGCTGGCTCACACAGATACCCCATCAGCCAAGCACTGCTCCCTGTCCCATGTTGAACCCTCTTGGCTTCCACATCAGCAGGTCCCTTGTCCTCTCCCTGCGTCACAGCAGCTTTACTGCTGCCACCAGTGAGCCTAAAGCTTTCTCCAGAGCTGAAGGCTCCCCACTGAAAGCTCTGAGTGCCTGGGTGGACTGTAAACGCCCTTCCTCCTCTTCCATTTCTTGTCAGTATGTTTAATAAAGTCAAAGAGACTACTGAGACACAGTTTTCCTTGCTGCTGGCAGAACTAATGAATCCTGTCAGGCTGTGATCCTCTCAGTGGTTTCTTCTTCTCACCACAGATATGAACTATTTCCACCACTTTTGTGGAATTGCAGACTGACTTGTCCAAAACTTGCCAGATCCAGGCTCTTAGTCTTGAGACAACTTTTTTTTTTTCCATTTTGAAACCTTTTGCAGCTTTGTAACCTGGTTTGCAGCTGATAAGAGGATTAATATTTTTCTTAGCCTGCCAGGTATTGCCCAGATTGTCTAGATTTTCTTCCAAGCTCTTGGATGCCCATGTGGGCCAGGGGAGAGATCTCCACTTTGCCCCAGAACCTTATCTTTGTTGGCTCCATTTCAAATAACTTCTTCTATTCCCAGAAAAGAAGAAATTCAGTGTAAGTGCCTCCAGGCAGACTAGCATAGCAAAACCAGGTAGCATCTTTGCAATGCTCTTTGCACATCTCCAGACTTCAGTCGCTTGCAAAGAAGAGCAGGTCTTCCAAGCCCTGTGACACTGAGCTGTGCTCCCCCTCCCCTAAGCATCAGTCTTTCTATTTTTCTTCCTGTCCTTTTCTCTTCCCCACCTGCACTTTAAGAGCATCTGACAGCACTCTGCACAACAGGACACCAATCTCAAGCTGACCTGCAGCTCTTTTCCAAGCACAGCCCCTAGGTGAGTGCTGAGAGCTCTCTGCTCCCTGTCTGATAGACACAAGCCTACCTGTTCTCCCACAGTGCTCCTCAGCAAGACAGGTCACCTTGCTCTGTGCTCCCACAGCTTGCTGCCATGAAAAATTACTGGATTGTGCATGGAAATCAACTCTCTCTATTTCCCAGAGCCCAGGCAGGAGAAGTGAGGCTGGGATGTGTTCCCCTTGGGGCTATCCTGGACCACCAGCCAGACCCCTGGAGGATGCTTGGCTCTGGGATCTCCAGGGCAATGAGAGAGTGGTCAAGGAAGCACAGGCACTAAAAATAGGCTGTCTGTGGTAGGGGCTGACCACATTTATTAGCAAGCCTGTGCTCTGGATGACCACAAGGTCAGCCTCAGAGTGCTTGGCCATAATTCACTCTGTGTCTGGGCAGGAAATCTACTTCAGCTCAGAGGGACGTCCAGTAATAGAAAGAGATGTTCCAGGACCTGGGGCTATTTTTGCTGTTTTCTTTTACTTTGCAGGCAGTTTCAGGAGATGCATCTTGTGCTGGGAGAATTTAAAAAAAATAAAAAAGCACCAGGCTCAGTGGGACAGAGAGTGGGGTAGGAAGGAAACAGGGAGATGGAAGTTTGTGATTGTTTGGGTCTGGGGTTCTTCTCATCAGACAGACTCACCTTTACCACATAGGGCAGGGAAGCAGCAGAGAGAGATAAGAGCAGCAAGGGGAATACCCGACCTTTATGGGCTCTTAAATGCCCTGAAAACATGCAGCAGAGTTTAGTGGGTTGCAGCTGGGGTGAGCTGCTGTCCCTGCTGCCCCCCTGCAACTGTAGGCTGGCAGGGAAGTTGAGGATGCAACTGGACAACCACCATGGCAATGAATGTCCAAGTGTGGCAGGGATGGACCATCCTTACAAAAGGCATCTGGGGGACATAAGGATTCTGCAACCTAAGTTACATCCAGGCTGTTCCTCTGGACAGAATGGAGTGGGCTGGTGGATCAGCCCCCAGCTGATGCAGCAACGCTACTGGTATGATGCTGGTCCCCAGCAGATGGCTGTGAGCTGGGGCTACTTGAGCCCTGGGAAGTATTTAGCAAGCCACAGGAAGCAAACAGTGGACACATACCCTAGCACAGGAACCTTTAGAATGATTCAAGCAGGCTCCCTCTGGTGAAGAAGCTTGAATCCTAAATGCTGCACATATGGCACTGTGTGTCCATGTCCTTGTGAGTCAGGTTGACTCATCCACCAGGCACACAAATTACCTATAAAACTGAGGTGATTCCTGGGGTGTCCAGAAGTGCTGCTTTGACAGAGATGCTACCATCCTGTGGTGTCCACACCTTTGGCAATACCCTCCCCAAAGCCCTGGTGTTTGTGTCTTTTCCCTCTTGCAGCTCCAAAGCAGGAGTACTGACTCATGACATGGCCTGGGGCTGAGGTGTTCCAGGCACAGCTGGCTCCTTCAGATGATGTGAACTCCACCATGACCTAAGCCCAGTCAGCCTGAGGACAGGCTGAGCTAAGCCCCGTGACTTTGGCTGTGCTGAGTAAAGCCTGATCACATCCTTCCAATACCCAGACACATCCTGTTATTGACCCACCACCATGCTTCAGTTCTGTCCCTCCAAACTCTCCGTGAAGCAAATCTGAAGAGCATTTTGGCTTCAAGGAGGCTTTCAAAAAGCAAGGCATGCAGGGACTGGTGCACCAAACCTTGCTTCCTAAGCTGAGAGAAGTCCTCTAAATGCTCCAAAACCAGCTCCCAGGTTGAAGAGGGATGCAGTTTAGAGCAAGGCTGGTGTTTCACCCAGCTGTGTACTGAAAGCATCCAGAGTTATAACAGAATGGATTAAAACATGTAATTGCTAATGGGGAATTAATTGCTAATGGGGAATAATTATTGCAGGAGGGTGTTCCATGTAGGCCCTCAGGGATCTGTTCTTGGCCCATGGCTAATAACTCAGTTTATCAATTATCTTGAAGGCAACATAAAACTGTTGCTGGAAAACTTTGCCAGCAGCAAAAAGCCTGATGTATATAATGGAAAGGATGAGCCCATCACATGCAGAGCTCTGGAGCTGTTAATATACTATACTTCCCTGGGCAAGAGCATGTGCTTTTTACAGCTAAACATAAACTGTATATCTATCTCCAGCAGAGGAATGTAGGTCAGACTCAGAAAGCAAGGCTGCATTCTGAGGAGGTCAGTGCCCATAGTGCCTTGGCAGGAGACACGCACAGGTGAAGTGCCAGTGTGCTGGGATGACAGCAAAACTGCTGGGATGAGAGCAAAACTTGGCCTGAGATAAAAGGCAGTGTCATAAGTAGTGGGAAGGTGCTATGTAATAAGAAGACAGTTTTCTCCTGCGCTGGCCCCAGCCTGAGCATGAGGAGCCTCTGTGTGAAGGATGCACCAGCTCCAGCCTCCTGGTTGGACACTTGGTGCACACACGTGGTCCCTCTGACCTTGCCTCCCCCCAGCGAGTACCCGCACCCAGGCAATTACAAAAATATCAAAGCACTCTTTTGCACACACATCTGGCCCTGGGGAAAACAAAAAAAAAACCCTGACAGATGTTACTGATGTCGTTTAGTGCATGACTGAAAGGTGCTTCAGTAGTGCCTGGTGAGGAGTGGAGAGGAGAGGAGCAAGGAAGGAAGAAAGAAGAAAGAAGAAAGAGGAAAGAGGAAAGAGAAAAGAGAGTGGACCTTCTGTAAGTCTGGTGGGAGAGACTACTGCTGCAGTGCTGCCTTAGGTCAGACAGGTATCTTCCCTGTGCACCCGTGGGCACAAGAAGAAGCCTGGTGACCCAGGTAGCCCATCTCATCACCTGAATCCAGGCATTTTATCCAAACAACATCTGCACAACAACCAAAACCCACTGATGCCTCCAAACAAACCACTTGTTTCTGCAGGTGTTTGCAAACCATCTCCTACACAGAAGACTCAAATAACACTCCCCAAAGCAAAGCAACTTAGTTTAATTATGCCAGGCGTGTGCCCTAGGGACTTGTATGGGCTGATTGATGCAGGAGGAGGGAGGGTCTGGAAGGAGCTGGTTGCATCCCTGACAGACAGCAGAAGCCATAAGGAGAAGGTTGGACAATGCAGGGAGGGGAGAGAGGGACATAGCTACAGTCGGTTTCTCTTCGAAAAGCCAATTTGCATGGCTTTGCTGTGCATTTTGAAGGCTGTTTATCGGTCTGGGCTTTGTCTTAGCTGAAATGTGGGCAGCATTTCTAACGAGGAGTATGCAAACTGGAGCTCCCTGGAGGCTTTGCAGCAGAACCGATTGCGAAAGATTAGCGCCAGGGCTTAAGAGACCAAGAGAGAAGTGAAAGTAATGAAACAAAATCTCTTTCTTTTCCTCAGCTGAGGAATGATGAAGGCTAATTGCTTGTTGCTGGTGTGAAAGAAAGAAGATAGCAGCTTCTGTACCCATCAATAAATTAAGTCCAGCATGTGGCATCTGAAACACATTCATTTCCAAAGACATTTATCTCTTTGTCTCCTCTCCTGGGTGAAAACATAACTATTGTTTAAACATGAGTTAATTCAGCAAGGTGAGAATCAATAAAGCAGAATGACTCCTCTCTTAAAAGCAGAGAAATCTCAATCTCAGATAGATGTGGCTGTACCTGTGGCAGAACTGACGGATGGGGAAGATGTTTTGGTTGTGGCAGGAACCAGGGGAAGCAGAGCTCCTTCTTCCCAGCACTGTTGTAGCCCTTGAGTCTATTTGGAGCAGCTAAATGCAGCCATGGGCAGTCATGGCAATGAACAGAAAGAGAAATCACCCATGTACGTATTCTTTATGGCCTGACATGAGTTTAGGCACCTCCACATGGACATGTTTCCCAGATGAGGCGCTTTGGCAAAGCCTCAGGGCTTATGCTGTGGCTTCTCCCTTTCCTCTGAGAGTTCCCAAGTCCTGCTATGAAGAGGGTCTCTGCATGGCAGGGACCCCCACCAGCACTGCTCTCCCACAAGAAAGACCCCAGCCAACCAAAAGTGGGAGGGTTGCAGCAGGCAGCGTTACTTCTGTGCTCTGCTGAGTTTCCCCCACCACCTTCTTTTGCTCCTAAATAAATCGTCAGCAACCACTGCCCGGAGGAGGAAACACGGGAATGAAAGCTGAGCTGCCTGCCATACAGGGAGGGCACCGGACTCTGCTGCATGGTCTCCAGACAGTTCTGCCTCCTCTTTTCTCCTGTTTCTTCTTGCATCTCCTGTCCCATCCCTCTGAGCTGGCTTCGAGCTCGGGAGATGGGGACAGCCCCCAGCTGCTTGGGGCCATGCCCATCACTGGAGGCAGGCTGATGCCCACCCAGCAGCCCCACCTGAAGCTGGTTTATTTACTTTCAGTGCTTCCCCACACACTGGGAAGAGACAGCCCCAGACGACCTGCTCAGCGAGTCTGCCAGGAGAGTGAAACACCACCCTACACCAACCTACCCCGTCAAACCTCATCTCTTTTCATCCCACCTTCTAATTTTATTCAGTGCACCCTGCTTTCTTTCTTTCTTTCTTTCTTTCTTTCTTTCTTTCTTTCTTTCTTTCTTTCTTTCTTTCTTTCTTTCTTTCTTTCTTTCTTTCTTTCTTTCTTTCTTTCTTTCTTTCTTTCTTTCTTTCTTTCTTTCTTTCTTTCTTTCTTTCTTTCTTTCTTTCTTTCTTTCTTTCTTTCTTTCTTTCTTTCTCTCTTTCTTTCTCTCTTTCTCTCTTTCTCTCTCTTCTCTCTTTCTCTCTTTCTCTCTTTCTCTCTTTCTCTCTTTCTCTCTTTCTCTCTTTCTCTCTTTCTCTCTCTTTCTCTTTCTTTCTCTCTTTTTTTCTCTCTTTTATTTCTCTCTTTTTTTTTTTTTTTTCTTTTTTCCTTTTTTTTCCATTTTTTTTTTTTTGTTTGTTTGTTTATTTGGTTAGTTGGTTGGGGGTTTTTTTTGGTTTTTCTTTGTTTTGTTTTGTTTTGTTTTGTTTTGTTTTTTTAAATTCAGGAGCATTGCCGTGGCCATGGGAAACCACCCCGAGCAGCTGCCCCGGCAGGGCTGGGGAAGGAGGAGGGTTCAGTGCAGCGGCAGCAGCGATCTCACGCACCCACCCACCCCAGGGATGCCTCTGGAGCTTTACAGAGCCACCTGGTGCCAGGAGCTGGGCCACAACGGGTTGGTTGGTTTAAAACCAGCAGAAGGATTATCTGTGAGCACATCGTGCCACCACCAGCTGCCAGCAGCATTCAGAAGCACCTATGGCTGCCCCATAACACCAGAACCCATGGTAAGGTGGGCTGGAAGAAATCCCCGTTCAATGGCTTGTGCTATTCCGGGGGTGATGGCCCAACCTGAGAAACCAGGAATGTTTCTCCTGGGGGGTGGCATCCCCTGCCTGCAGCCAAGCATCCTGCCCTATCCCCATGTCCCTCCAGTGGAGCTGACACAAGGGTCTGTGCCATGTCCCACCCTGAAACAGCCACTTTCGCTGTCCCCTTCCCCTCCCCACTGCAGGACAGCCAAAACCCATTACCCAGCACAGGAGTGTCACCCTCCAAGCATGCCAACAAGGGCTGTCCTGAGCCATAACTCTTTTTCCACTGCAGAGCACCCACCTCTATGGGTAGGTAAAAGTGATGGTGCCCAGTGGCTTGGTGCATGTGCAACCTGCCACAGATGCAAAGCAAGGGAGCTCTGCAGCAAGTGGGAGGGAGGGCACACAACTCTGCTGACCTCTGAGCCCCTCCACTCCCTGCCCAGCTATGGGGAGCTCTTTCCTCCCAGAGAAATGGAGCTTTTGCTCTCCCACCTCCAAGCAGAAGGACCGTAGTTGAGCAGAAGAGGGGTTAACACACGAGCAGCCTCACCTCTGCTGAGCCCCGATGCTGCTTTTATTAATTCATGTGGCACTTTGGAGGATGCTCCAGTAATCACCAGGGTGCACGTGAGAGCCAGGAGTGGGTGGCTGGCCTCCCTGCACCGTGCTCATGCTCACTTAACAGCTTGTCACATCCTCCTCACTCAAGTATTCAGTGCTAATGCATCTCTTAAAGTGCTTCATGAGCTATTAAAGTCGAGTGTGCCTCAAGTGCATGATAAATGGACTCTATGCCAGCGTCTTCCCCCCCGCCGGCTCCACCCAGTCCCTGCCACTAGTGGGATTAATCCATCTGCCCACCACATTCCCACCGTGCTTTCCCAGCCTGAGGGCTTGGCTGGTGAGAGATGAGCCTGGGGGTTGGCTGGTAAGGGGAGGCTGCAGCTGGGCATGGGGTGAGCTCTGAGGAAATGGGGGGGGGGGAGGATGGAGGATGCCTCTCTTGGGTCTGCAATGGGGGAGGTGCTCCTCGACCTCACCTGCATGTGTGCAGCCTCTCCAAGCCAGGCATGGCAGGGTGGACAGAAGACCTGTTGCTCTGAAGGCCCTCCCCAGAGCACCACCTCTGTGTTTCAGAGAGCTGCCCAGGAGGGACACATGGTGTCTCTGGGGAATGAATTGTGGACAGTCCTGGAACTGCCCCTCTAGTCTTCCTCTGGCTCTTATAACCAATTTCTGCTGCTGTCCCCCTCTCCTTTTTACATTCCCTAGCACAGAGCAGTCTCTCTGGCTCCTGCAGGTGGGACAGCCCTGTCCCTCTCCATGCACCCCCTTCAGATGCTGTTGAACCACTTAAGTCTCATCAGCTTTGATTTGGATGCCCCAAACAGCTTCGTTATGATGCAAACAGGCCAGGAAAAGAGGAGAGGCACCAAGACCCGGAGGCTATGTTGCCAAATCCCTGAATCCTGTTGGGTCATGGAGCAGAAGGTGACTATCACCTGCCCAGGGTTCTTGCTAGGACTGTGCTCTCTGTTCCACAATTGCTGCCAGTGGCAAAATATGTGACCCTGCTGGTCAAAATATGGGACCCTGGCATTTGTTTCTCTGTCTAGACAACATGTTTCAAGTGTGCGCACCCCTGAATTAGCTGACACTTTTTTGTTTTGTGCATATCACTGACAGACAGATCTGGATTGCTGCCCTTGCAACATGGAAGGGAGCAGCATGGTGAACCCAGAGGATTCTCTGGCATCCTTGACACTGGGTCCTTCAAGGCATCCTAACCAGCAGTCCTGAAAGCACAGCGGGACCCAGTGGCATTTCTTTGCAGAAAGCATCACAAACTGTAAGCAACACACAGCTCTGCACCCAAATGTTTCAAGCAGGTGCCCTGGGAAGGTGCTGGAAATGCTCCTCCAGCACCACTCAGCAAGCTCCCTCTGTGTCTGGAGAGTGGATGTCCCCACATAAAGGGGACAAGCCACTGAACCCCAGCTGCTTTGTTTCTAAGCAAGGAAAGCTGTCAGCTTCCAGAAATGTGAACCCACCCAGACGTATTTGGGGGAGCTCAGTGGTGTGCTCTGTCTGGCTTTGTCAGTCCTGCAGAGCTTATGAATGCACAGATGTCCTTACCAGACTTAATCAGAAAATTTCTTCTCTACAGTCAACTGAAAGCAACTTCAGCCAGGCTGACTGCCAGGAAAACCAGTGAATTTTGGAGGTCCTCCATTTTTTCCCACTTTTGCAGGCTGCCTTAGGTGACCCCACAGTCAGACCCAACCCATCACCCTGTAGCCTTCCTGCTCCTGCCTGGACCCAGGATCAGTGGTGTTTCTAAAACTTCATTTCTCCAAAGCCATCACTAAGGTAATCCCCAAATCCTCAGCTAACCTAGAAAAGCAGGAGCTAGTGGTGGGCACAGGTAGGTGGTGTCAGTGGGGACAAAGTCACCCCAAGGAGGTGAAAGCAGGGTGAGGCACCTATAATGATCATGGGGTAGCGTGCTGGGGCTTGGGGCTGCCAGGCTGCCACTTCTTCCCCATCCCTTCATGGGCAGGTTGCACAGGGCAGTGTGGAGAAAAGGAGGATGAAGGGATGGGAAGTAGTACCCTGGCTATAGAGGCACCCTGGGACATGCTGGAGGTGGAGAGGGTGAAGGGGAAAACATTGAGAAATGCAGTGTCAGGCAAATCTGGAGAGTACACTCAGCTTGCCCCAGGAAAGAGGCCAGAGGAGTGGCACCCACACTTTTTGGGACCCCCCAATGTAGAAGAGGTGGGAAGAGACTTACCCTGCTGGCTGTGTCTCTGAGCATAAACCACGACCACCGCGGCGAGCACCACGCAGCAGGCTGATAGGACAGAGTTAGCCATCTGTGGAAGCAAACACAGGCAGGAGCAGTCAGGGTTTGTACCCAAGAGACCTCACAAGCAGAGTGCCAAGAGCCAGCTCCTCCTGGGCAGCCAAAGGGTGTGATGGGAAAGCAAAGAGATGGCAACGAAGCGAGACTTCATCTCATCTATGGGGGAGTTTGCTGCAAAATGAGGCGTTTTGCACCAGCATGTTTCACTGCTCAATGGCCTGTGGCACTTTTCCATGGGAGCTGCCAGCACAACCAGGTGCCTGGAGGCAATGATATGCCTTGCACAAATGCTGTGTTTTCCTCGTCTCAGTTCCAGCCTTTCACTTTAGAAAGTCAAACTCTAGTGATGGGCTCTCCTTTGCAGCTGCAGCATCACCCTAGCAGTAGACATTGCTTGCAAGTGGGCTGCAGAGGTTCTTTTTAAGAGATGGGAGCACACTCAGGCACTTCTCAGCAGCAGCCAGTGTTCCTCAGGATGTGGAAAATGCCTGTCTGCAGCACAGGCAGCTGCTGCTGCTGCTCTGGTGTGGCCCTTCCTGGCCCTAGTGCTTAGGCACTGTGCTTTTTGCCAGCCCAGTGCTACAGTAGAAGCAGCATTTCTGGGTATGCCAAGGACAGCATAATCCTCATTGGTGTTTCTGTAGTGACCAACATGTGCTGTGTGCTGCCTCAGCCACCTGCCACCAACACCCTGATGGGCCATGGTTGGCCCCCATCTCCCTGAGTTGTGAGAGGAGCAGAGGCTGCTCCATCCCAGTGTCATTCCATGAGCATGACGATGCTGGGGTGCAGAGGGGAGGACAGCTTTGAAGGCAGGGGCTTGGAGGCGTGCTGGGCTTAAGGGAACATCCTCCTTGCACCAACAAACCTCCCCAGAACTAGACAAATGGCAGCAGCTATGGGAAGTATGCCCTGCACAGCCCTGCCAGGCTTGGAGATGCTCAAGCTCTCCTCTTCTTCTATCCAGGACTGGCAGAGGAAACTGGATCTGGGAGGTTGCTGCTGGGGACAGCAATGGGGATGCTGGCCCACCCACCAAGAGGTAAACAGCACCATGCCTGAAAAGCAAATTACACCTTCAAAACCATTGAAACCTCTCTAATCTCCAGCACTGTATCAGTAACACACGGAGGATTGCTTTTTAATCTAGAACGTGAGTATGGGCTCATTAGCCAGATGGCATCCATTTAAACCTAAATAAACAGGGAGAGATATCAGCCAGAGAAAAAAAAACAAACCACCAAAACATATTCCACTACCCAACATGGCCTGTGCAGGAGCCCAGATGGCCCCAGGTTTGGAGAAGGACACAAGCCTTTACATGGCTGGAGGGGTGGGCAAGCAAGCCCAGGAAGGATGTAATGATCAGATTTTGGGGTGCAGCTTGGTCTGAAATGCATCTCAGGGGCAGAGATGCTGGAGGCACAGGGGCCCTGAAAACAGGGAGTCAGGAGACAGGCAGAAATGAGACTCATGGCCTCACTGAGGAATTTCCATCACTGGGTTTGGGCAGTGAGGGCTGGTTGTGAGAGTCAGCCCTGGTACATTTGTGCTGGCAGAGCACATCATACCAGCCCCAGAGCCTGCTCCCAGCCCTCCTAGGTCACCTTCAGCAAAGGGGTATCGCCACCTCCCTGTGCCTCAGTTTCCCTGCCTGTAAAACAGAGCTTATGAAGGTGACCTTCCCTTGAAAGCTCTGGGGGAAGAGTACTATGAGCTAATTACTACATCGTTATCATTCACTCTGCCTCTTCTCTTCTGTTCCTCTTTTCCCTGTGCTCTCTGCTCTTCATCCTGTTTGTCCCCATCGTGCCTGCAGTGCAGGTCCCTTGCTGCCACCCTGCCTGCATGCTGGCTGCCATTGTAAGTGGCAGGTTATGGACCAGATGATGGCCTGAACCCAAAGCAGATGACAGTGCCACATCTTGGGGCAGTGCTGACACGCAGGGCCACGAGCAGCTTGGGAGCTGTCCCTGCCGACCCAAATTCACTTTTTGCTGAATATTTCCCCCCTACAGCCCTGGAAGTTGGTGGGTGGCAGCAGGGATTGAATTGCATGAGGGAGGGAGCCCCTGCAGCACTGCAGCCCAGGTATCCCTGGGCAGCACAGCCATCCCATCTCTGGGAACAGTGGCAATCAGACGATGCAGGACAGGAGACCCTCCAGCCCTCCCAGCAATTAGCCATCTCTTTGAAGATGTAGGTGTAAATATCATCACCAAACATCACGCTCTACCTCATGGTCCTACAAGGGAGCAAAGCCACTCACTCTTTCCTGCTGCTCCTGATCTCAGCAGTCAGTAAAATAATTGCTGCTCCTCCTGCCCACCTCCCTCATGTGAGGCAAGACTCATGCAGAGACAAGCACCAGAGTTATGTGGCAAGGAATGATTCCTGCCCCAAAGCACTGGCAGTCTCAAGGGTGATGATGTTTGGTTACAGGTGGAAAACCAGAGACAGAGGAGGGACCAGGTCAAGGTACCCAGGGACTCTCTGGCATGGCCAGGACATAGGCAGGAGCTACCAGCGCCAGCACAAACTTCTCACTGCTTGGCTACCTTCACCCTCCAAAACCTCATTTCTTTTTGGACAAGGACCCTGCCCCAAGGCAGGAGCTGGAATTATTTCAGTGTGAAAAATCTAGCCAGAAAACCAAGTTTTTCTCACTTGAATCACAATTTCCCATGCAGTATTTTCTTTGTTTGCTTGCTTTGCCCAAAGCCGTGTTGATTATTTTCCTTTTTTCCAAGCACATAACAAAAACCTCCACAACTTCTGCAGATGCCTCTAATGCAAATTTCCATTTGCTGCATTGGCTCATTTAATGTTTTCTCCATGAGAAGCCAGCACTCTGGCATGGGGGTGCATGGGCCAGCAAGCAGCAGCTCACCAGCCATGCAGCTCCCAGGGCTGTGTCCCCACTCCTTCAGGCACCAGTTGAAAGGTGACAGTGGGGAACTGCATTTAATACACAGAAGACTCAATCTTTTGTTGAAGAGGCTGGACAATATTTGCTTTTTCCCCTGTCCTGAATAATTCCTTGGTGGCAGAGAGGAAAAAGAAGTCTAAGCAGGAGCAAGGGGAGGTGAGAAGACTCGAGATGTGCTGGCCAAGCACTTCTGGAGCTGGAGCCACATCCAGTAGCCTTCCTTCCTTGCTGTTCCTATCTTCTTGTGTTGGGAGAGAACAACTTGTCAGTCCTTCCTTGCTTTGTCTTCTGCATCAAAGACAATGGGACATCTTAGAATTAAACAACTCAAGGTGGATATGAACATGATCTTCTCTGGCAGCTCTTGGTCTAAACCAAATACATTTCCAGCCCCGTTTTTCCTCAGTTGGATCAGGCTACATGTAAGCAGGATCTGTGGCCAGATCTACGTGCAGGTAAGCCCATAGGCTGTCCCTGCACGCAGGATTGAAGGGCCACACAACAACGTGATGTTAGCTGCTGTGGCATGGTAAGGTAAGGACAGGGGTGAGGACAGTCTGGAGATGGGCAGCAAGACCAAAGAGGTATCTACAGATCCAAGTGGAAAGTAAGATGCCACCATCTGCTGAGGAGTCTCAGTGTCCTCTTCTGAGCACAGAGGGAGGTGGATCCTTTTAGAGGGAGACTGAGATGCTTGCTGACAACGTGGTACTACCAGGTGAGAGCTATCTAGAAATGGCAGCTCAGGGCAGGCTGTCCCTGGCTGGTGAGGGACATGGGCTGCATCCAAGCCTCCCCCTACAGCAACTATCACCTACAGCAACAACAAATAAGTAAGACTCCATTCTGGAAGGGAGGGTTCCTGGAAAAAAAAAACAACAAAAAAACAAAAACCCAACAACAACAAAAGATACTTTCAAAACCTAGCGGTTTTTCACAACGTTTCTGTTGGCCAATTCCCCACCAGCTGCTGTTACAGGGCCTGAAGTTGTTACCTGGGGGAGTAAAACTCTCTGTTAATTTGTTTCTTCTTCATCAGCCCTGCTGAGAGGCTTCCAAAGGAGCCCTGCAGAGCCTGCCCTGCATACCCTGACTGCAGGCACTACAGTACACCTGTACTTCAGGCATAGACAGCACTGTACACCTGTACCACAGATGCTGACTGTAGACACAGTGGCACATCCATCCTGAGAAAGAGGTCACAGCCTGCGTGTGGCTGTATTCCCACTGCAGTGTCCCTGTGCTGGAGGCACCCACATCAGACATCCCCTGGTCCCCAGCCCCACAGGAACACCCTTACCAAAGCCACCTTGAGTGCTCAGCTTGCCCAGAGACCCTGCCACAGCCTTCCCCCAGCTCCAGGGACCTGGGGTTCCTCCAGGGAGATGCCACCTCTCCTGCAAGGCAGCACAACTGCTGGGACCGGTGGTGAGGTGGAGCAGTGGGCAGGACACCCTTCATCCCTGCTTCCTGCTCGTGGGCAGCCCTGGGAGCAGCCCTTGGGCACCCAGAATCACTGGGTGCCATCTTCTCCCTGGCAGCAAGGCGAGGGGAAGAAGAAATAGCTGTTGATCGGTGTATGCCCTAAAACCTCCTGGCCTCACGATGCCCCATCTGTGCCCCCATCACTTTGCTACATAAGAGGAGGAGAGAAAAGAGGGGCTTTGTCATCTCCCTAGGATGTGCTGTCAGAAAGCCTTAACCTGCAGAGCCAGAGCCCCTGCTGCTTGAAAGGCCTTCTTAAATCTAATTTAGCCCCCCCACTGTCAACAGGGCAATTAGCACTGACCCCCCGGAGCATGAGCACCACAGGGGTGACTGGGGACAGATGAAATTAATTCACTCGTGGCTCTTGCAGGCTGCAACTTTCCTCCTTCCACCTCCTCCCTTTCCAGAGATGCCAACTGAGAGGATACTCTGGAGGAAGGAGCCCCACACAGCAGAGTCCCCCCATGACTGTGCCTCTGCTGGTCCAGCAAGTGCTGCAGACCCCTGGAAGGCTCTACAGACCCTTCTGCCCTCATGGTCTAGGAGAGATGGACAGAAGGTGGAGGGATGGCCCTCAAAAAATTTCACAGCTGCTTTGGTTAAAGACCCCTGAAGGTAGCCAGGCTTGCAGGGCTCTTGGCTCCAGGGCATATGACATAGCCAGGAGCTGCTCCATCCATGGGTGTTGATGGTAGGATGTCTCAGTGAAAAAAGCAGTGACCAAAGCTGCTCCATATGCCCATGGGGATGAGGCAAGAGGCTCTCCTGGAGAGAGCAACAGCCCATCTGAAATCAGAGCTGCTTCCCAGGAGGTACTGCAGGGCACCAGCAGGAGCTGGGATGGTTAGCAGAGGAACAAGCAACCCATGTAATGTCTCAGGCTGTTTGGGAACCTTCCTGACCAGCAAGCTGCCTCCCAACACAGGTAATTTCTTGCTCATGTAGACCACAGTGATGTTTTCTTGCTGGGTCTGGAGGATCTGGGAAGACCAGCAGGACCCTGAGATCAACCAGGAGCAAGGTCCTCATGGTGCAGCTGCAGGGGCTCAGGTATTTATCCTCCAGGACCAAGATGGTCTCCCTCTCCTCTCCTCTCCTCTCCTCTCCTCTCCTCTCCTCTCCTCTCCTCTCCTCTCCTCTCCTCTCCTCTCCTCTCCTCTCCTCTCCTCTCCTCTCCTCTCCTCTCCTCTCCTCTCCTCTCCTCTCCCCCCACGCCTTCCAGCTCCTCCAAATTGACCAAGCAAACCCTAAGGCATCGGGGCACTGCAGCCCACAAGCTCTCCCTGGCAGGACAAGGAACACATGCAAGGGTGCTATGGTATGCCTCCTACATGGCCCAAGGACAGGCAGTGTCCATTCCATCCTCCCTCTGTGGGCCATGTCAGGAGAGAATCATTCAGGTGGATCCCTGGGAACTTCTCCAGCAACCCTGCCTACTACAGCCTCGGGTGCCATGGCCATCATGGGGCAATGCTGCTGCTGCTGTTGGTCCCCTCTCCCTGCTCAGGCCCTTGAAGAGGGGCATTTCCCACAGCCCACACCTGTCCTCACAACCAGCATCACATTAACTAACCCTTCTGCAAGTGGAAGGCAGCAATCCAAGCCCAGCCATCTGCTTCAGTGGTGATAAAAGCCAGTGCAAAGCACGGCATACTAATAAGCATCACACATCTTGGAAACTGGCATCAGGAGAAAGCACGTCAGGGCTGGAGGGGACCTGAATCCCCATGGTGGAGGTTGCAGAGAAACACTGCCCTAAGCCTGTTCCTCAAGGACACCTGAGACACCAGGGTAAGGAATTCAGTTGGGCCACTGTACTGAAGCCACACTCCTCCACACCCCACATCCACCCAGACAGCCTCTGAGATGGAGTAAAGTGTGGACCAATGATGGAAAATGCCATTTTCAACCCCTTTTAACTCATCTTTCTTCCATGCTGAGTATTTTCCAGCTCCCTGCAGAGACAGATTGCAGGAATCAATAGAATGTTGTCTTCTATTAAAGAAGTGACAAAGCTGGTGTTTGTTTTGTAGTTTTTGTTTGGGTTTGTTGTTTGGTTTTTTTTTTTTTTTTTGGTTTGGTTTGTTTGTGGTTTTTTGTTTGTTTTTGTTTTGTTTGTTTGGTTTGGTTTTTTTTTCTGGAGCCTGCATTCAAGTGGTACCTTGGGTCATTTTTTTCTGTAGATGCTTCCCCCTGTAGCATGGAGCTGATGGCACCATCCCGGTGACAGACAGAGAAGATGAGACAGAGGAGGGACATAGGAGATGGGAGATCCTTGTGGCTCAGGTGTTACCCAGTGCTCATCCAGGGAAGCTGGAGGAAACACCCAAAACATGCACATTTGGGGGCAGATCCTGCTCACTCCATCTCTCCAGTCTGTGATTCCTGCTAGATTCTTGGTGTCGCATTGAATTTTGGCACTTCAGTTCCAAGTCCCCACTCACAAAAACAGGTTATTAACAAAGGAGAACCCATACCAAAATGTATATGGAAAAACAAACTCCCATCCACCAGCAAACAGCCCCAAATGTTTTATAAAGGTCGTGCTGCCTCACTCCAGGTTCAGCTGGTGATTTCTAGGGAAGTGCTTGCAACATTTCTTATTTTTGTCAGCAGGGCTGAATTGCCCTTCAAACCCTCCTGGATTTTACTCACAGCCCTACTTTTCACCTTGGGGAGAATCTGTGGCCAGGCTGCTTTATGAACTCCCCATATTTGGCCATGGGAGCTCTGACATCCCCCTCAATGGCACATGGGGACACAGTGACAAAGGGGAGTGGCTTAAAATATGAAGACTGCATCTCTTAGTAGCCCCAAATTGCTCCTCTGGAGGTCTGTTTTCTGCAGCACCTATACAAGGGCATGGGCATGGGTCTGAGTTTGCTGGTGCTGAGTTACCCCAATGGCTCCATGCTGGAGAGGTGAAGGGCACTGTGTTGCTGCAGAGCACAAGGGAAAGGGGGTGCCACTGGGGCACCCTGCAGCCCACAGGACCCCTTCCCCCAGTGCAGGCAGGACCATGCTGGCATGGTCCGAGAAAACATGCTGGTGGTGATGTCCTCAAGCCAGGGAGAGCCACTGCTCAGTCCCAAATCAACAAACACAGCCAAGGGCTGGGTCTGTGGCGTTGCTGCTCAGGGAGCAGAGCAGGTTTGCTTTTTATTCTTGTACTAAGACAGATCCAGAGGAGGATGAGAGCCTGGAGCCTGTGTTGCCAGGGGTTCTGGGACACGAGCAGGGCTGGAGTGACAAGCAAGGAAGAAGCCTTGGCAGCCTGTCTTGCCCAGGGAGAGAATAAGACACTGGTTTAGCAGCTGGGAGCGTAACAGAGGCAGCAACCAGTTATACAGAGCTTGCTGGGCATTTTAATTTTGTCTTGTTCATTTGTTTGGGCTTTTTTTCTTAAGAGCTTGGCACGGATGAAGCCACTCCGATGGCTCTGATGCTGCTTCCCCAGAGACTCCCAGAGATGATTTGATTTGATTTGTTTTGTTTTGCTTTGTTTCTCCCTTACGCCTGCAGCACCAGCCAGCAGGAGCACAAGGGTGTGCAGGGTCCAGGCAGCCCCTGGGATCCATGGAAAACACTGGGCACTGCTGGTGGTAGGCAGGTGATCAGGATGGTGGGGACTGTGTGCTTCCCACTGTTGTCTGCTTTCTGTCCTTCCTCATCCAGGTCCCATGGGGCACACTGGGATCCCTTCTTGGCAACCCAACCACCCAACCCAGGAGTTCCCTCCAGCTCTTGGCATGAGGGTCCCCTTCCCAGCACCACAGGGGACAGCAAGTGACATGGGAGAACATCAGGAAGGTCCAAGGACCACTGGTCTGGCCTGACTGTGAGCCTACAGCCCACTACCTCTCACCCACAGCTCCATGGGGTGCAAAGGGTCTCCTGGACCTTGACCAGATGGGGTGCCCTGAAGAAGGAATGCTGCTGCAAGTGGGTGAGCTGGACTAAAGGCACTCCACCACCTGCCTGCATGCTCTCCAAGCTGCTCTACATACATCTGCTCACAAAATGCATACAGCTGCATTGTAGCTACCCCCAGCCCTGCCCCACTGTGCCCTTTGTGAGGCTCCTGCCTCTCTGCACCCCAGCTCACCCCACCTCTGCTGCCTCTGGCCTCCCTCAGATAACCAGCAGGTTTTGCAGGGGAGATTGACACATTGGGTCATGCCTGATGGTGTTGTGCTTGTCAGTTTGCATGAGCACCATGCATGTGTCCAGCTTCAAACACCCTTGGAGCACAAAAATTCACAAATGATGAAATAGGATGGTGTCCTAGACAGTGGTCTCTGCAATGCCTTCACAACACCAACCAGCCTGAGGGCACCAGACTATAAGCAAGTCCACCCCAGGCAGCCAGAACAAGTGTGACAGTGGGGACATTTGTCCTGCACTTAGATACGAGTTGCCCCTTGCCACACGCCCCATCATATGGATGCTGCCCAGAGGTTGTGCAGAGGAAAGGACAGGCTCAAGAGAAACACTGCCCATCCTGCAGCCAGATGGGGTTTGGTGCTCTATGTTTCTCCCAGTCCCATCCAGTTTCCCCACCCACTCCTGGTTTTTGTAAGCAGGCAACCAAGGACACTGCAAGTGGTGAGCTTGGGGAAACTGAAGCATAGGACTGCCCTGTGATGCCCCAAGGACAAGAGAGGAGAGTGGCAACATACGGAGGGCCTAATCCTCCCCTTCGGCTGGGACAGCTCATGCTGACACCAGTGGTGCTGGAGGGGGTTTGATTTGGAGATGTGCCACAGAGCCTGGTGACAGTGATGGGCCCTGGGCTGGCAGTGTGACCAGGGTGATGTGCCTGCACGTTCCTGCTTGCAAACGCCCGTCCCGGAATAGAAGGGATGGGGGAGGGAAGTGGCACTTTTTTTCCCCAACCCCCGGGATGGCCCCACTGGCACCTTGAGCCTTGCCACATGCCAGCAGCTGTCTTGCTGTCATCACTGCCTGGGTTTGCAGCAGGACCTCACTGACCCCAGCATCCCCCTCATGCTATAGCCTGGCATCACCTGGACAGAGCTGGGGAAGGGGAAAAAGCAGCTGAGAGAATCTGAAGCCAGGGGTCTCTTCCCGACCAGCACTGCTGATATGGACTGAGGTGCAGCTCACCTGATCTCCAACTGGTACCTCTTTGGGGGGCTGCAGCCTGGAGCTGGGAAAGTACAGAGGACACCTCGAAACCCCCCAGGAACCGTCACCCTCCCTGGGGTCCTGCCCCATCCCCATAGATGGTGTGTGCTGAGAGGGAGCAGAGGATGAGGAGGAAGGAATGGAGTTGGCCCGAGGCAGCTGTGATGAAATAAAAGGCAAGAAAGTCTCTCACCCAAAACTACAGGAAAATTTAATTATCAAGGACAAAACACCATCTGTTTGTGTGGACTGTGACCTCCCGCTGGCCCCTGGCTTTAACAGCTCTTAAATTAGCATGTTTGTTAGGGGGTACTGGTTGTCTGACATCAGGGAAGCAATTCCTGCAGGGTGAGGAGGAGGATGGAGTGGCTGCACACCCAGACGTGTGCTGGGGAGGCACGGTGGGCTCAGTGGTGATGGGGAAAACAAAAGCCCCCGGTGGAAACACGGATGCCCTGTAGGCATTACCCTGGCTAGCAGCAATGGGCTCTGGCAAGCCCAGCATCCCTGTGTGCTGCCACTGGCAGGTGAACCACAGAGCTGAGACTGTGGTTTCCAAAAAAGAAAGAACCAACAAGTTGTATGCTTGGAGGAAGGTTTTGCTACTCAAAGGCAGCAGAATTAAATGAATACTCAATATAGAAGAAATCGCATTAAAATCCAATTTGTTTCCAGCCCTGCAAAGGAGGGAAGATTCATACACTGGTACTAAGCCTGGAAGCAGATTCAACTTCCAAGTAATATCAAATTGCACAGATCCTTTCCTTTTCATAGTTTATGTGGTATAGTATTCAAGGTAGAGACTTGAACACCTTCCTACCTACCAATACTGGCTGCTGCCAGCAGAAAACAGTCTGAAACCAATCTGGCTATTTAGAAGAAAAACAACTCAGCTGGAAGAGGTTCCACTTTAAAAGATCCCAGCACCTTTTTTCTCCACCACCTGAGTTTTACTCTGCAATCTCTGCTCTGCTCCCAAGTACCACAGCTGATGTAGAGGAGGCTGGAGGCAAGGGCAGCTGATGCCAGAATTACTCCTCTGCAGTATTTGTTCCCAGTCAGCTGTCAAGGACAAGTGCTAAACACTCAGGCAAGTGGCCACTGTGACTTGCCATGAGGACTACTAGCACCCAAGGAGGATGGATCCAAGCAGAAATTCATACAATTCTAGGGGCTATGGCATCAGAGGTGACCATGCTGCCAGACCCTAGGAGCACACAGGAAGGTCCATGATGATTCTCCTGCCTGGCACCATGCTCTATACCACTGCTGGTGTACATCACCCTGCCCCACCATCCAGGCTCTTAGTGGATACTCCAGGTTCTCCTACCCTCCCAGTTCACAGAACCAGCATCTATCTCCCACTCCCATGACCCTGACAGGTCAGCTCCTTTCCAACTCCATGTTCATGTGCTTAAAAATATCAAGAGGGTTTGTGCCAGTTCTTTACATGAAAGTGAGTGTTAGATCTTATCCTGTGCATCTGCCCGTCCCCGAGTTCCTTTCCCTCCAATCCTCCTGTCACTTTCACCCCCAGAACCGTGCCAAGTCGTTGCTCCTTCATGCCTTTGGAGGCAAAACAACTGGGATATGAAGAACAGCACAAGCAACACCATCTGCCTTGCTTGGAAGTCCTCTTGCCCACCTATACACCAGTGATCCCAATCCTGGGAAGCTGGTGCTCCTCAACACTCCTGCCCAGGGTTCATCCCTTCCCTCTCCTGGGAGCCAGGCAGCAGGCAGGGACCAGGTTGTCCCTGTCCATGGCTGGGCAGATGCCGACCGTGTGTGTGCTTTTATCTCAGAACTCTTCCAGCAAGCTCCAGGGCTGAAGGGGGAAAAAAAAACAGCAGCCAAGAGCATTCGTGGAGTCCCTGGTGGCCTTCAGCCCCTTCCCAAACTCTGGCTCAACTCCATCCACAGGGGCAAGACTCAGTTTAGAGGAAGGCTTGTTATTTAATTAGAAAATATTCATCAACATTTTAAAATAAAATAATAACAATAATAAAGTGTCAGCCAGCTGGGGCTGTGAAAGCTGGGGTGTTTTGGCTCCCGACTGAAAACTTTGATAGAGAAGCTCTTTGGAAAACACCATAGAAAATACTTAATTTCTCCCAAGGCCTGCATATGGGGCTCATCACTCACGCATATTGCACAGGAATATTCATGTGCTCTGGCCTCCTGCTACAGGATGATGAGGGTTTGCTGGTGCAACATGTGAGAGGGGCTCCTTCCCTTCTGTTTTATTTTTTTTTCTCCTCTGGAAGAGGAAAACACTGTATTTCATTTTGAATCCCCAAATATTCCTCAACGGCTGAACAAAGAAAGAGCTGAGCCAAAGTTGAGTCTACTTGTACTCATCAGCTTCATTTGCTTACTGCAGAGTAAAGCCACAGATGAGCAGCAAACATGAGGAAACATGTTTCTGCCCTTGGTTTTTCTCCTTTCTGGTTGCCTGAGTGGGTAGCCATGATGCCTGGACAGAAAGCAGGAGACCGAATTTCACCTCCCTGACACCGCAGAAGATTTCAGTTCAAACCCCAGCTCTCCAGCCTGGGGATCTGGCATTTGGGCTGAGAGATTTTCTGCAGCAAGCCAATGAGCTGTTTTGGAATCTTTTTACCCTCTCCCCCAAGGATGTTCACCTCCAGCAAACACTCCCTTTCTTCCTGTAAGTCCCCCTCTCCACTAGGCTCTGCCTCCAGCCCTGCAGCCTCATCAGGCTGCCTGACCTTCTTTAACCTTTTCTAAAGGGTTTGTGCTCCCCAGCCCTAGCTGCACCCCTTGTTCCCATCATCCTTATGAACTGCTCTCTGCAACTCCAGCATCTCCCAGCACAGGATGAAACCACCCTTGCTGGAGCAGATGCTGCCCAGCCTCAAAAAAAGTTTCCTCTTGGCAGGCAAAAACTCAGAGCACTAGTTAGGAGAAGTTCTGGCAAAGGAGAGGGAGTAGGAAAAGAATCTGAGTTTGGTATCTCTGTGGTTGAAGTGAAGATGACAGCAGCTTGGGGAGAGGAAATGGCTCCCACCAGGGTTACCAAGGAACCTCTGAGCAGAGCAGAGCACTTGAGCAGCGGTCAAACCAACACACACCATGTATTAATAAAAAAATCTACTGAGTCTTCTTAAGAGAAATAATTTCCTAAATAACTGTGCACATGCACATGCACACATGTACTTTATGAATTTTGGCTTTTTTTATTTGGCAACGTTTCCCAACCAGATGAGATATTTGATGTCAGGTAGATTACTAGGCAGGGTCTGCAAGATTCCCTGTGGAAAAAATTTCAAGGAAAGAAATAAAAAGAAGTCTTCAAACCACATTTAGAGCATTGTACTCAGTCCTGGGGCTTCAGTAGGAGACAGGTATTGTTGATCTACAGCAAGTTCAGTAAAGTGCCATCAGGGTGGTGATGAGGTTCAGGTACATGGGCATGAGGACAGGTGGAGAAAACAGCTTGTTCAGCCCAGAGAAGGGATAGTTTCAGTGGCACAGTAACCTGGCAGTGCCTGCTGGGAGGTTACTGAGATGATGGAGACAAACATTTACCCCCAGAGTGGGAAAATGAGAGAGAACAGGAGCTGCAACAGCAGAGGTTCAGGCTTGCCATAAGGAAGATGTTTTTCTGTCACAGCCTCCAGCTGGAAGAGGCACCAAATCAAGGTGCAGGATCCCCATCCCTCGAGGTTTTTACGACGCAGATAGGCAAACTAAACTAGTCTGAACTCAGTATTCACCTTGCTTGGCACAGAAGGCTTGACTAGAGAGATGGATCTATGACCACACCATTGCTGGGAAGAATCAAACACAAAATTGTCCTCCAAATTCAGAGGTGTGGAACAGCTCAGCCCCGCACTCCATTCAAACACACTGGAAAGCAAAATCCGCTTAAACAAATCTCTCCATCTCTCTGCTTGGAGCAGGATGGAGACCACGGGCTTGAAAGACACCAGGGCCAGACCCTCCACTCAGCCCATCCCCATCGATGAAGCAGAGGCTGAGGAGGTGGCTGCCTTCCCCTTTCCCAAACCTCCCTTGTGTGGGGACTGACTCGCACGACACTGGTAAGTGATTAATGAGCGGCCAAGCCCGTCAGCACGCAGGCTGCGTGCATGGGTGCTTGCGTGTGTGCTCCTCGAGACTTGGCGGGGAAGGGAGCTGGGGGGGGAGAGCGCTGACAAGCAGATGATTAATTGAAATGCAAGGGGGAGGAAAAAAAACGTCCGCTAAAACTATCAGGCGGCGCGAGCATGGGAAAGAAACTTGGAGATGCTGTCCCCATCCCGGCTCCGCACGCATCGCGCCTCCCAGCTTGCCAGTCCCTTCCTGGCTTTTATTTTTGCAGGTGCAATTTCATATTTGAAAATAACCATGCTGCACACTCACGTATCTTTTTTTTTTTTTTTTTTTTCTCCCCATCCCCTGGCTCGTTGCATGTGGAAACAGCAGTGATGGGAGAGCAAACCTCCCAGTCTGAGGTGGGCGGCAGCAATGAAATATCCAAGCACTCATTATCCCATGCCCCTGGGTGAAGGTGCCTGCAGCCTGGGCTCTCCACAACTCTTGTACCACCTGCAGCTTCCAAGTGGTGCAGGCTTGAAAACACACAGAAATTTACCTTTCTATACTAAAATTATAATATGAAAATAAAATACTAGTGATTGGAAGAAGGGTAATGGCAAGAGCCAGCAATGTGCACTTGCAGTCCAGAAAGCCAACCATACCCTTGTCTTCATCAAAAGAAGTGGCCAGCAGGGCAAGGGAAGGAGGATTCTGCCTCTCTAGTCAACTCTGGTGAGCCCTTCCTGACAGTGCTATGTCCAGTTCTGGACTCCCAGCACAGGAAGAACATGGAGCTGTTGGAGTGAGTCCAGAGGAGGCCACAAAGATGATCAGAGGGCTGGAGCACCTCTGCTACGGAGACAGGCTGAGAGAGTCTGGGCTGTTCAGCCTGGAGAAAGAAGACTCTGCTGAGACCTTCCTTCTCTTTGTAGCCCTTCCAGTACCTGGATGGGCTACAGGAAAGCTGGGGAGAAACTTTTTACAAAGGATAATGGTTTCAAACTAGAAGAGGGGAGACTTAGGTTAGACATTAGGAAGAAAATCTTTAGTGTGAGGGTGGTAAGACACTGGCACAGGTTGCCCAGGGAGGCTGTGGATGGCCCATCCCTGGAACTGGCTGGCTGGGGCTTGGAGAAACCTGGAGGTCTCTCTTCCTGGGCAAAGGGGCCTGGAACTAGATGATCTTTAATGTTTCTTCCAACCCAAACCTTGATGTGATTCTATGAAAATAAGAAAGGCTGAAAGCTCAAGTCTGGCTCACCTCTGAAACATTGCCTGGACTCTGTAAATTATATCCCAAGCACTGGAGCTGGTGCAACTGCATCACCAGCAAAGATGAAAAGCAGCTTCAGTTCTTCATCAGGGGCAAATGGGCTCAGCTTAGGTCACCAGACAAATAGCTGGGAGTTGCAAAGTGGTACAAACTGTTTTCTTGTGCTACTGTTGGGGAAAAGCACAGGGCAATGGGAGGGGGGATATCTTAGGTGGAGGTCTGAAGGACCCAGCAATGGGATTTTTTGTATGGCCAAGGTCAAGGCTAGCATTACAGCAACTCCTGCCTCTAGTTCCTCTGGGAAGGATGACCAAAGGAAAGACCAAATGGTCTTACCATGGACAGGAGAGGGTCTTAAATGTCAAAGCTTGGAAGGTCAGGGATGTGATCCTGCTGGTGGCATCTGATGACAGCAGAGATGACAAACCCGAGCTTCTTGCCTGTGCGTGCTGAGCAAGCACCGAGTGAGTGAGGTTTTACAAAGCCTGGCAGGAAGATGATTTACACTGGGGTAAAACAGGACCCAAACCTGGGCTGCTGGAGCGTGGTTATTATCAGCTTTCACTCAACAAGCTGATCCCCAGCCAAGACAACCAGCTTGGAAAATTACCATGGTATGTTGTTCAGCACTTTGCTGCTCAGGTAACGAGCGGAGCTCTAGGCGATTGCATCGGAAGGCTTCACGAACCTCTTGTACCATTGACATGGTTTAACAGACTGCTGTTTATGAGACAGAGCAGTATTTAAAAGACACATTTCTCTCAGAGCTGCACATAAAATTTGATAGCTAAATAGCTGTAAATGCTACTGAAGTCTGACAACTCGAAAAGGAATAGAGGGTCTGTCATGCAGAGTATCCACCAATACATCCGGCCCCGCAGAGCCAGCGAGACTTCCAGTCTCATAAAACCTTTTTTATATTGGAAGTGAGAATTTGTGCAGCGCATATGAGCTCTCTTTTATTGGGCTGGTGTGATGCTGAGAAAATGCAGTTAAAGTTGTACAAGTCCTCCTTGGAGCACTATTGGGGCTTATAAATCAAAAGCTTTATCCTGTAACAGGTTTACTAAATAAACCTTCTTTAATTCAGGCTCACACTGAGTGGCAGGAGATTGCAGAGGGAGCAGGTGCCTTCACTTGATGCTGCCCCTTCACACCAGTGGAGTGGGGCCAGCCCCTGGAGAGAAGGGCTCTGGCCCATCTCCCTGCTCTCAGGGCCAAAAAGAGCATCCCAACAACAGGGCACCCTCCAGAACCTGGCACGGCTGTCCTTTTGCCCAGCATGAGGGTTTTATCCTTAAAGAACATCCATGGCCTCCCACAATGCTCCCAGTTTGGAGTCCCAGCCCAGATGCTGCCCTGAACCTGGTCCAGACCCCCATGCCTATGCAGCTGATTCAGAGAGGTCCCATGAGCATCCCAGGCTGGAAGGACCACAGACCCACCTTTGGCACCCAGTGGAAATGGAGTATTTCCGAACCTTTACAAAGGCCTTGAGTGCTACAGTTGGGGAGGAATATTTGGGCCAGCTCTCTTATCCCCCAAAGACTCCTACATCTCCACTCTACAGCTGCATTAATTATTTCATCTTAGTCTGGCTTCCTCGTTAAGCTAACCTAGACGGCTGGCGGCTGAGTGACAGAGAGCTAGTCTGCAAGAATCCAAGCCAGCAGCATTGGAAGCCATAGGCTTGATGTGATTTACTCAGACTAATATTACACATATCTCAAACACGCAATCTTTAGAGGACCTGAGGCTGCCAGGCAGAGGGAAGAAAGCCCACGCAGAACCAGCAGCCCAGCATCCGGACCGAGCCTGGTTATTGGCACCTCACCCCACACTTGGCCAGGAGGGTCAGGCTTGACTGTGGGAGCAATTCCCTCACAGATGCCTTGGAGTCACAGTGAGCAGAAAGCCCTGACACTCCTGCCAGTGGACCAGAGTGTGACATAGAACATCTGTGTCAAAGCAAAGGCTGGGAAGCTCGACTCCTCCAGCACTGGTCATGGGACAGCCCCTTCACCCCACTGATGTGGCTGTGAGTTCAGCTAATTTTGGCCTTGGGCTCCCCTTGGGATGTCTGGCTTTTGTGGGCTGTAAGAATGACGCTTCGGGGCATTACGCAGATCCCCCTTTTCCAATACTGCCAAATCCAAGGCTTTTGTGTGAATCCACTGTGTTTTGCCGTCGCTGCAAACAAGTGTATAGAAATATAAGACTGCAGCCCCTTAGAAACCTCCAGGGAAAATTCAAAGCAATGAAGAAATATGAGTTGTTTTTCCATGAACCCATTAAAAAAAAAAGAAAAGAAAAGAAAAGAAAAGAAAAGGAATAAAAAACAAAACTGAAAAGCCCCACATTACTTTTGAGCCTGGTTTTGCCAGCAGTACAGGTCTTTTTCCCACAGTCTAAGGAATCAACACATTTTCAAATCACTCCTGATTATGGTATTGAATATCAGAAAACAATTGCCTTTCATTCAGCAGCTGCTTTGGGACACTGAGGGAATAGGCAGGCAGTCTAAACTTAGCAAAATACAATGAAAGGCTTTGATGCATTTAAAAACTAGTTGCAAGGATTGAAAAGGGAAGGGAGAGGTCTGCAAGGGGTCTGTGAAAAGAGCAGGATTTCTGGGTGCCAGCATCCTTCCACATCACATCCCTGCTCCATTCCTCTGGCTCCTTGGAAAAAGGCAGGATGTGTCCTCAGTTCCCCAGGAAAATTGCAATGTCTCCCAATTTACTCACCTTCCTCCTTTCCAGCACGTGGATGCCCCCAACCTCTCTGTGCTGCCAGTGGGGAGTGGGCAGCTCTGAAATTAAACCCAGCAGCTTGGTGCCTTAAGAAACCAAACAGAGGGAATAGCAACAGGGCATGGAGGATTTGCTGAAGTGAGTATGCCCTGAAGCACTGGAAGGAGAAAAGCCCTGGGCTCCTACAGGCTTGTGCTGTTTAACCTCCCTGTTACCCAGCAGTAGCTCCAACCTCCTCCTGATCAACCTCTGTCACCTGCCTCAGCAAGGGGACCCAAACCCAAGATCTTCCTTGAAACAAAATCATAGACTCAGCCACTGACTCTGGTGGCTTTCTCTGTCTATTGCACCCAGCCAGTGGGATGGTGAACCTTCTCCAGGGAAGGCTGACAGCCTAGCAGACCACAAAAAAAAGGCACCAAAATAAACGGGAAATGGGGCAGCCAAACCCAGATGGTATTGGCACTCAGGTTGGGTTGTGTAGTCCATCAGCCCTGGTTGAACATCCTGAATAATGCTCCTGAGCAAGAGATCAGTGCCGGGCACCTTGACACCATCCTATCTGACACCATCTTGTCTGCCCCTGGTTCCTACCTGGCCCCTTTAGAGCCATAGAAAAGCCTTAATGCCACCAGGTAAGCAAAGAGCCAGGACCACTGGGATTCTAACAGAGACAAACAGCCTCTCTCCTTCCTCCCAGATTGCAAGCAGATGTGTGCTTAAATTACCTGCTGCTGACTGTGGAGCTTAGCAAAGCACCATGGTCTAGGAGCAGAATGATGAAAAAATGTGTGAAACAAGGGAGGAGAGGATTAGCGGGAATTCAGCTGGCTCTGGGAGGGCAAAGCATCACCATTGCAGAAAACAAACGTCACTTCCATTGCAAGAGGTGCACTTGTAACAGCAGGAACAAGGGAAACTTTGACTTGGCTAAAGGAAACCAATGAAATTAAGAAAGCCTGGGGAAAGGCTGCGTGGTTGGGTCAGAGCTCCTCTAAGGGAATTGCCCACAGCCCACAACATGCTACAGGAGTGGTCCTGGTTGCATTGCATGGCCTTGGCTTTCTCCTTCAATGAAAATGCTCAAGCCTCTGCACACCACTGCCTGCAAGGCTCACACATCCTGGCTCCAGACAGCTCTGAACTGCTTGACCCAGCTGCTGCCAGTGCTGGCTCTTGTGGTGGGCTGAATGAATTCACCCATCTCATTCATGGGTTTCCCCAGTGATACCATGGGAAGGTCACCAGCAACCCCCATAACAAGGACTGTGCAGACACCCAGGGCCTGTCTTGGTGGTGCTAATAATGATGCCAGCAGGGGAAAAAGCCTGGAGAAAGGGACACATACTGTGCTAGCTCACCATGATGAGTGGGGCAGATGGGACACCAGGGGCTCTGCACCACCTCAGAGCCAGCTTGCACCCACGCTGGTGACAGGCTCCCCTCATGGGAGGCTGCCCAAAGCCTGAGGCATGTATTTGCATCAAGTGTCAGGCTCCAAGAAGTGCCTCCTTGCACAGATGGGATGCATATGAGCCCAGATGCTGCATTTCTACCACACCATCAGGGGCAGCAGCTTGTTGCGAAGAATCCTCAATCTCTGGAAGAACATCCAATGGGGTTCTTCCATATCCCAGCAGCATCCTGTGCAGCAGGACAGCCTTTTGCAAGCTGAGCCATACAAATGAAGCCCAACCTGCTCCCCTTCCCCCTCGCTGCTCTTGGCTTGCTCTCTGCAGGTCACACGTGGCGTCCCACTTCCCGGCACAGCTCCGCCGACTGGAGCAAAGAGCAGATTCAGACCCCAAATTGCAGATTAGTGTGTTGGGTTCATGCACGGGAAACAAAAGATCGGAAATCTCTGAAGTGCACAGCTGGAATCCACACCCCGACCATGTTTTTGTGAGATATCACGTACATTTTTAAAAGCTATCTAGAGAGGGCTCTGCTTTAAAACAGCCTGGAGGCTGCTGTACTGACACCACTGCCTGTCATGCTGACCAGGACCTTCAATTGTCTTCTGTCCCCCACAGGCCATGAGCATCTGTAGCCTTTAGCCTTGGGTTATGAAATTATTTAAGGAAAGGATTAAATGTCCTTCTCTGTGTTTGTTCAGCACCAGCTGTGGAGGGAGGGTGGGAAGGGAAGAAATCACTCTGGGATATTATGTGCCAACACCCCAAAATTATGGTTTCCAGAAACTCTGGGGTTTCTCTCTCCATCATATTTATGGCCTCACAAGGTCTCTTTAAGGGGAAAGACCACAAAAAGCCGTAAGATGCTCACAATATATGTTGAAGAACAGGGGCCAAAAAAGCATTCACCTCCCCACTCATACTGTGTTTTCTTCTTCTTTCAAAGCTGTCACAACAGCAATTATACTTTTATGGAATGCCAGACTATGAGGTCTTTCCCTGCCCCATTCCACATACCAGGATTCTGGGCTAAAAGTCACAGAAGGTGAGATCAAATATCTTTACAAGATACCTACCTACCTTGTTCCTTGACACTGCTGGTCTACAAGGACACCCCTAACATGCTGCAGGACAAGGTTTTATTCCCCTTAGGGCTTCATTTCTGCCCCTCTTCCCCATCTCTCATGCTGCCTGGTTTGCAGGTTGTTCTCTTATCTTGGCTCTGTGGGACATTTGCTTCACATTAATTCATAGTCCATGAGCCCTTCCTGACTGCGTGGCCAGCTGGGAACGACTGATGAGCCCTCCCTACACCTCCTCCTTCCCTGGGCTCCTCTGCCTCAAAATGCCATTTACAATAATCTTGCAGCAAATATGTTCTCCAGGACAACAGAGCTCTCTGTCCATTCAAATTCACCTCAGCAAGGTAGCAGCTTCTCCATTCCCTCTATCACCTTTCTATGGACCATGGGAATTGACACGAGACGCTGCATTTCCAATTGAAACAATTATCGTAAAAGCACAGTTTGAAATTAAAAGGTCCAGCCCAGTGACCACAACCAGCTTCCCTAGAGAGAGAGCATTCTGGGGACTTCCCTGGTGTTTATGCTTTAGGACTGCAGAGAAGGTGCAGTGTGGTGTGAGGGTCCAGCAGATACTGTGCTCAATGCACACACCATGCTGGGACACTGAGCAGGACACAACACGCCAGGTGGAAGAGCAGTTTCCCAGCCTTACAATTAATTCATGGGCAGCAATATCCAGTGGTATAGCTGGAGGCCCACCTCAACACGGGGAAGAACCAAGCCAAGATGACCTGGGGCAGCAAAACTGGGAGCAAATCCCCACCTCCAGCAAATGTAGGGCCGATGATGAGAGGATCGTGAGTCATCAAACAGAGGTGTCTGCTTCTTCCAGCACACATGTGGAGCTATTCTCACCTGAGATCAGTTTTTGGAAAAGCTAGAGAGCACATGCTGTTCCAAGCCAAACTTGCCTGGGTCACTCTCCCAGGCAGGGAGTTATCTCTGGGTTTATTAATGGGGAAAACCACTGGGCTCACATGCTCACAGGCTCCAGCTCAGCAGCATCTTGGTGAGAGAAGCAGGGAAGGAGAAGCAACAACACCTGCTCTTCTCCTCCTAAAGTTAAAAAAAAAGATCAAAAAAGGAGCAAGACCTTTGCCCACAGCCAGGGATGCCCAGCACCATCCAGACGGCTCTGAGCTGGGGCTGCCCTCCCTCCTGTGCTGAGATGGGAAACCCATTAAATGCTGCAAGAAACAAAGCCTCTGCTGCTCCTCCCTAGGGGCACTTTCACAGTCAACTTGAGGAAATTGTTCCTGATATCCAGCCTAAATTTCCCTTTGCTGATTTTCAGTTCAGCGGCGCAAAGGTGGGAGCTTTAATGAGACAAGCGGGGCCGCTGGAGGGGAAGGAGCTGTCAGTTTGAGCACAGCAATGCACAGAGCTGTGGTTTGAGAGGAGCTGCTATTGAGAAAAGCCCAGAATCCTACAAACTTGGGATGGAAAAGGTCGACTAACTTTCCCAATGGACTAACATAAGATTGTTCTCCCCATTTTTTTAATGCTTCTCCCAGTCCAGCTATTTGATTGGGACCAGAGCTCTGCAAAAATATGACAGGATTAGGGTTTTTTGTTTGTTGGGGTATTTTTTTCTTTCTTTTTTTTTTTTTTTTTTTTTTTTTTTTTTTTTTTTAGGAATTCCTGCATGTGGAATAAAATCTTGGGTTTTATGGAGACATATTCTTGTTTCAAGATTTTTGCCGGCTTGCCTCCTAGACAGATCTTATGTCTTAAAAAATCCACCAGAATCTACCAGCTTGTATTTGAAAATAAAAGTGCTTCTGGGGAGAGAAATCTGACACACAACTGCAGACAGTGAATTTTGGGGATACAGGTTCTGCTCAGCAAGGTGTCACCTGCCTCAGACACTTCCTCAGAGGAGCCCAGCATGATGCTGTACTGCAAACTGGCACAAGGAGAAGTTTGCTGGATGTGAAACCAATGTCATTCTAAGCTATTTTTCCCCATTTCATCTGAGGAAAAGTCTTTTAATCAGTAGGTTAGACACTGCAGTGCTCTCAAGAGCATGCCCAAGACATGGGCATGGGCAGAGCATGATAGAGAATCACAGAACAGTTTTGGGTTGGGAAGGACTTCAAAGATCATCCAGTTCCAACTCCCTTGCAATACGCAGGGACACCTCCCACTAGACCAGGTTGCTCCAAGCCCCATCCAACCTGGCCTTGAACATGTCCAGGAATGGGGCAGCCATAACCTCTCTGAACAACCTTTGTCAGTGTCTCACCACCCCCACAGGAAAGAATTTCTTCCTAATACCTAATATAAATCTAGCCTCTGACAGTTTGAAACTGTTCCCCCTTGTTCTACCACTACACACCCTTACAAAGAGCATCTATTTCTTTGAGCAACTAGGACATCACACCATAAAAATTCAGCTTGAAACATGTGCATCAGCAAGCAGAGAAGCAGTGGTTCTGCCCAGGAGTACTGGGCCCCTCTGTATTACTCACCCAAAAAAACCACTATGCAGCCCTGAACCCCCAGAACAGGTTGCCTGGTTTGTGGCTGCTCTGTGCTGGGGAAAATGAAGCTCCCAGTCTGTGCTGCACTGATGCTGCTGGACCCCTTTGTCCATGGACACCCATTGGGCATGGAAATGGAAGACACAGGAGCTAGACCATGCAAAGCTAACCCATCCCTGGGTGATGTTTGCTTTAAATACACACCATTTTCTTAAATGTCAGATGGCTGCAGAACAGTGTTTTTCTGCTCTACTTTTACAGGTTTGCAAAGCTAAAGTGGCTGTGCCCTCCCTAGAAATGTCAGGCTCTGCTTTCCTGAGGACCCACCATTGGTCAGGTTTCAACAGCAGAAAGAAGAGGAGGGGGTATTCAGCTGAGGGAGTGGGTTGTGTGGGCAGGTGTTGCTGCAATGAGCCCTCCCTCTCCTTGCAACCATGCGAGGTCAGAGAGGTGCAGTGCATCCCCTAAAAGCAGCACCCAACCTCCCGTGCAGGAAAGAGGACTGGTGGCTGCAGGCAGCCCTCCCTGGCACTAGCACCAGGTTTTGTAAGCTTGGCACAGGCAATGATGATGTGCAGAGATGCCCTGTAATAAATTGCAAATGTGCAGCCCTGGGATTTCCCCATTGTCACCCTGGCAGTGCCCTTTGGCGTCACAGCAATAGCTGTTACCCCAGGCAGGGTAAGGCTTAAGCACACAGGATGCAAATCTTTAATAAGAGATCAATCCCACTAAATTTAAAAATCCAATTCCAAATCTCCTCCTTTTGTTGCCATGTGTAACAGCAGGACAGGGCTGAGCAGAGGGGAATGAAATAGAGGTTTTCTTCATCTCCTTCCTAAACACCAGGCGAGGGAGCGCACTGCACGGTACATTGCAAATTTAGGATGTGGCAAGACACCAACTGCATTTTATGTGTTGCAAAACCACCTCCTCTGTGGCAGCTGAGATTTCAAAGCATAAGTGCCGACCTTGGTAATATATTTTACATATTGAGTCACTGCCAATTCTAGAAGTAACAGGGGAAAAGGGCTGGGATTTCAAAGATTTTAATGCATGGATGGATTCACTAAGAACTGGGACAGCCCCAGCTGCCAGCCCAGCCCTCCAGCCCTCTGCCACTGTTCATTATGGGCAAACGCAAAACTGAAGTGATCCAAGGTGATGTAAAGTCCTGGTATGCCAGACTGAGCAAGAGAAGGATAAAGATTTGAATGAGGATGAGGCACAGACTTCCATCATGCCCCCTGTGTAGTCCTAAGGGTTATGAGTGTGGCTGATTGGGTGATTGCTTTTTACTACCCACCTCTAAGGGAGGACACTTTAAACAGGCCAGCTCTTTTTTTTTTTTTTTTCCCCCTTATGGAAAAAATCAGGGCAGGTTCATGCCCTTTGCCTATGAAGGCAAAAAACTCAAAAACAAGGGAAAAGGAGAGAAAGGACTCAGCAAAGAGCCTTTTGCACCAGTGGGAGCAAGCTAGATGGGCAGATGGATGGGGAAACAAAGAATCCTTCTCACACATGACATCTCACACCGTCTGGTCTCTTCATATTGACCCCCAGCCTAAAGGTTTGCACCCTTGAGACACTTTACTAGGTACATAATTCAATTCCTCAACCCTCCTCTTCTCCCAGCAAGGGAATAGCTGCCTCTGATAGCCCTGATTTGCTAAATAAAACACTCCTTGAAGGCTCTCTGCAATAACATTTGCACAGAAAATTGACATTCTTCCTCCTCCCATCAGCCCCAATGCTGTTTGTTTGTGAGTTAATAACCTGGACGCTTGGCTGAGCTATTGATCCCTTCTCAGTACAATCATTTTTTGGGTCCAAAATACACAAAAAAACTAAAAGAATGAGCTAGTGATGGCAAAATTAACTCAGTGCTTGTGTGTGGCCACATGGCACTGGTGTTGCAGGGGGGACTTGGGTCCTTCCCAGATGCACATGATGTCTTCTGCAGATGCAACCGTGTAAGGCTGGATTTATTCTTCCACCCCTCTTCATTGTTAAGAAAGCAGTGTGGTGGCTTGCAGGTGGACGTTCAGCTTTCATTACCCAAAATTAACACTTAACTTTAAATGTTCAGCACCTGGATAGGGCTTTGGAGCAGAATAGATCATCCACAGAGGTGGATGACCCAGGCTGGAGATCTCCAGCAGCAGTAGCAGATGGATACTATCATCTTCAGCTATAGGAAGGGCAGTGTTTCAGAGCCTCAACTCCCCAGCTGAAGGAGAGAGGGCAACACCCTATCAGCCCTGGCATCCAGGACATGATGTACTTTGGTTTACTGTTATTATAAAGAAGACCTGGTCTGCCAGAGGCACAGCAAAGCTCCAGGTTTCATCCATTCCATTCTGCCACAACTCACCTGGGAGCAGATCTCCCCTGATACTGCTGCAATGAAACCTGATGAAAGGAAACAAATAAGGTCTCTCCAATGCCCTTGTCTTGTCCTCCTTAACTGCTCCTGTTAAAGCAGGGCATAGCACCAGCTGTCCCAGGGGAATCCCTGCCTGTGCCAACTTTGTATTTTTACTCTGCAATCTGCTCACGTGCCTCTGCCTAACTGTTCTTCAGATTGCTCTTTTCAGAAGAGATTTTCATGGCAAACAATCAGTTTTTCCCAAGTTGCATTTTTTTTTTCCTCCAAAGCCTTTGATGTCTGGGAAAATAACAGGCAACCTCAACACACGGCTGAGCATCAGGCGAGAGCTGGGAAGCACTAAGCGGAAATGCATGTAGTTGTCTGGGTCAAAAACCATTTCCTTTGTTAAATGATTATTATTGTTCCAAGAGGATTTCAGTGGGAATTGAGGGTGCTTAGATAGATGGATTCACAGGTTTGCTGAGCTTCTATAAGGGTCTCTATATCCTCCAACATAATTCTACATCATAACTTCCAACACCAATAACTCTTCTATGACTCCCAACAGATATTCTTGTGCCTTCCAAAGCAATAACTTCTCAATGAACTCCAGACCTGCCAAATCGACTGTTTTTCCCCTGTGGACGCCTGCTTTTTGGCCCTTCTCACCACCCCCCTGGGAATCCTGACCCATTTACCTCTCCTCCTGGTTCCAAGCTCAGTGCAAGGGGAGATGAGATCAGAAAGTGATCTGCTTCGGACGTCAACAAATAGCTCTGGCACTAAAAGCTTTCAGTCATCTCTCATTTTCCTGACTGCTCTCAGCAGCTGAGGATCCAGCTCTGGACCTGCTCACACCAGGCATCCTTTGGAGCAAACCTTCCTCTATCACACACCACTCTCTCTCACATGGCTCATTTCTTCTCACTCATACCTGAGCATTGTTAAGAGTGTGTTGTAGGTCTCCCCTGGAGAAATTGCATAGGTTATTCACTGAGGCTAGAGAACAAACATTTAAATAAGAAATAAATTGCAATGCATTTCTTGGGTAACCAGTCCTCCCAGTTCAGCCATAAGAGCAGTGAGCCAGGCACAGCGGCACAGAGCTGCTACCTCTCTGTGCACTTGATCTTAACGACGTGTTAATTAAGCTAAGGTTAGAGCTGCTCGTTACTTTATTATTTTTGGTTCTATCACAATAATGTTCAGCCACCTCTACCAGGAACAGGCTCCCCCCCTCCCTCTCCTTTTAAGTCACAAATTATTTCAAGATCTGGTAAAAATAAGTGCACACAAGCAGGCTCTGCTCTTTTCCAGGGGATTTTGTTCTGTGAGGGAAGAAAGGTTTCAACAGTGTGTTTGAATCAAAAATGAACATATGCAAGAAGGGAAGCATTATATGCATCAACAATCACTCTTTTTTGTTGAAAGGTTTCCTTTTAAACAAAGAAAAGATCCAAAAGACTAACCTCAGAGAACTGGGTGCTCTGTACAGAGTCAGTTCATGCTGTAGAGTGAATACTGAGCAAGCTACAAGGCTGCCCAAAGGAGGACAGAGGAAGGATAAACGAGTTGGCTTGGTTTTCAGGTTGGCTCTTCAGTTGCTGTTCTACTCACTGACCTGCAAACTCCTCCAGCCACTGGGGCCAAGGGTGGCTGGACACCTCTCAGGTCATCCCCACCCCACATACACAAAAAAAAGCAAGCAGAGCTTCTGCTCCTGAATAAGTAACCAAGTTTTAAAAGATGACACTAAATCTGCTCATCAGCATGTTAAAGAAGTGTGTCCTGGTGTAGGTCTCCCCATGAAAGGCTGCCTTTATATGGGTGCAGTGAGCTGCCAGTTCTCATCAGACCCATAGCGAGACACCACAGGTACAGCCCTGCCTTATCCCTCCTGGGCAGCGAGTACAGAGGATGCCAGAACTGGGTAGCAGCAGCTCTGAAAACCATCCCAGTCTGAAATCAAATGGAGTCCAGGAAGGAGAGGAAGATGGGGGATGCCACAGAGGCAATTTGAGCTCCTACGCTTGACCCCAGGTGGGATGCAGGTGCCCATCCTCAGGGAATGATGCTGCTGCCCTGAGAAACTGGAGAAGTATTTCTTATCTCCAGCCAGGGGGAAAAGAGCAAAAAAAAACCTCTCAGGATCTTTGCAAGAGTGTCCAGTGCTTCTAACAGAGTGTGGGACTTCTATCCTCTGTGGGCTGCCAGCTTCTCCTTACAGGTATCCTTCAGTGTCCACATGGAGACAAGCCAAGGAGTCCCACTGGGAGCACAGGACTGTGAATGACCTGAGTTTCTAAATGATGCTGTCATACTATCCAGTTATTAGGAAACAATGAAGCTGATGATGGACCTCAGGACCACCGTGGAAAAATGTGAAAATGAGACACCTGCTCAGAGCAAAGCCCACTTTTTGCAACCCAACATCATGCCTTTTGTTGAATGGGAACCAGGACTTGTTTTCACCTGGTTTTCAAGAAAAATCACACTATGCTGTTTCTGGGTGCTTCCAAAAACTGCTCAAAAATATCATTAGGAAAGAAAAGCTCTAAAAACTCTAAGAGTTTCCCTGCCCTGTCCTGAAATCATCACTTCCCTTCACATTCCTAGCTGCTATCCCCATTGGGAAAGAGCTGGTTCTGATCCCCAAAATTAACCCTTTCCTTGAGAAAATCTCCATATAGAAAAAAACCCCAAAATCTTTCTGGGGGATAACCCATGGGAAATAGGCTTCAGAAATGCTCAGCAGTACTTACATTGTTAATGGAGCAGAAACAGCCCCAAGAACCAAGGCAAGAACAGACTTCTTTAGGGAGCACAGGGTCTCCTAAGGCAGCAAGTCTCATTAGCTCTAGTTTTCCAAAGGGGTCTCCCAGCACAGGGCAGGCAGCACACAGCAGTGACTTACTTGTGGGCTCTGGCATCCAGGCTTTGAGCAGGAAGGCACTGCACAACTGCACTGGTTATCTGCTGAACATCTGCCTCTCCCCTACCACTGCTGGAGGAGCCCTGCTTCATAGGCAGGGATTAGTGATGGAAAAAATTTTCTTGACTGCATGATTTTGCACAGGAGGCTGGGGGGAAAAGTCTTGCAGACTCCCTGGAAGGGAAGTGTTTTAGGGTGAATCTCTAGAACAAAAGAGAGGGATTTGTGGATCACACCAGAGACCTTGCCAGAGGTAAGTGGCAGGTGCCTGCCCTGCTATGGGCTGCAGGATTTATCCCTTTGCTGCAAATGGAGGAGGAGCAGGAGATGTGCTCCCATGGTCCCACCCCCACTGGTGTGGGTAGGATGAGCCCCTCGGGTGGGAAGAGCTCAAGCAGGGCTTTAGCCAGGGCACCCAGCCTGCTCCTCTGGCAGCAGGCTTTAAGCAGAGGTCATCTGCCAAAAACATCAGTCCATGGGTGGCTTTCCAAGGACCGCTGCATTTTCCCAGGATGAAGGAGGATTCCCAAATTTTCTTGCAGTCCCAAAATTTACAGCCTCTGTGGACAAATCACTCAAAATAAACTTCAAGGAGGAGGGAAAGGAGACTGGGCTTTAGATTTACAGCCTTCCCAGGTGGGGATGGAAAATGGCTTAATGCCCATGTACCATTGGCATTAAGGGGAAAAAATACTTTGACTGGTCTGCTTCTCCCTGCCTCAAAGGCTAGAAAAGGCAAAAAAAACTGTAAGACTTCCACTTGTGGTGTCGTACCTAGGGAAGGGTATGAATCCCTCCTGATGTCTTGGTGGGATATGGTTCTCTTCCTCCATAGCCAGAAAGAGAGGAAGCAATGCAAGGGACAAAGGACAGGCTCTTGGCATAAATTGGTCCCTAATAAATCAAAGAGTCTCCTTTCTGGACAGGCAATGGAAGGAACATGGAACCTCAGGCAATAGAACTGGGTGTTGTGAATACATCCCTCATCCCAGGTGACAGTCACCACCCATGTTAAGGAAGTTTGTGGAAAACTGTGCGCAGAAAGCCTGACAGAAGCCTAAAATACAAACCAGTGGTGAAGACAGGCAAATATCCTGCTGTTTAATTAGCACAAATGTCTTGTGATCTCTGATTTTATTATTTTTTTTTTAACTTCAAGACCACCAGGGGACAGAAACTTGCACCGTAACACAAACAAAATATCCCCTAAAATCAACTGGTGCTTTTGGCCAAGCTGAAATGGTTGAGATTTCCAAATATGGCCCACGGGAACATCAGCCCAGGCATTCTCAGTAAGCACGTCAGAGCCTAAACCATCTCCCAAGAATAAAATCCTTCAGTCCAGTATGACAAAAGAGACATTGCATGACAGTCTCTATGGCACAAGCGTGCAAACTAAGCAATCAATCAAACAACCAATACCCTAGAAAACAGCAGCACATGGTGCACATTTTACTAGCACTGGGCTAGCAGAGCTGACCTGTAGTTGCCTCCTATCACATGGCAGCTGTTCTGTTCCATTCTCCACCAACATCACAGCAAGAGGGTTTTCGTTTTTTTGGCTTTGGCCTTTTTATTCAAGTTTGGGGAGCAGGACCCTTTCTTGGAGAGAATACAGGTATCCAGTAAAAGCATTTGTTTTGGACTCGGCTGCTATATAAATCACTGGTTATTCTGTGGGGATGTGACAGAGCAAAAAATGAGATGTAAAATTTGCCAGACAGAGAGAAACGAACTGAAATTGTTGCCGTCTCTCCTGGGTCAGGGAGGGATTCCTGTCTCAAAGGTTCAGGATTGCATGTGTGCCTCCAGCTTCACATAAAGACATCCCCCAGGGCAAAAGGAGAAGGAAGACTATTTAAAACCTCCCATGACTTCTTATCTTCCATCTTTTCAACTTGCTTCAAAGAGGACATCATTGCTGCCCGTGCATGAACTGAAACCCCAGGAGGTGATTTTTGCATCCCTGACACTGGGGCTGAGCATCTGCTCAGCACCCAGAGGCCCAGATATGTTTGCAAACAGATCAGGCAAATGGCTGTGTGTTTGTAAGTGTATTTTAAAAATCAGATCCTGTTGGCAGGCAACTCTCAGACAGCAAGTGGGGCCAAATCCTATGAATAAATTGCTTGGAGCGAGTAGTTTGATGTGCCATTATTCATAACTAATGCAGTCCTAGTAAACAGAAAATGGAGGCCAAATCTGCCTGTATAGACACCAATGACCTCATCTGTTTTCATCCTATTTACTGGACGAAATAAGAATGGAAGAGAGCTACCACCATCCTCAAAAAGGAGAAATGGAAGTTTTGGAGGAATAAATAATCCCAACCGCTCCAAGGTGAGGTGGGAGTCGGGGGAGTGGGAACAAGAACTGAATTCTGAGTCACAAGAGAAATCTGGTCCCAGTGGTGCAAAGACCTCTCCCACCTCCAAGCAGCTCTTGCTCAGAGTTACAGAGTCCAAGAGGAAAGCTGGAGGCAGTGGAGGGGGCATGGCTCCTATGGGGCACCCACCCGAAGGCAGGTGCTATTCTCCAGTTTCCCAGCATCTTGAAGCAGGACATGCAGAGTTTTTCAGGAGCAGGCAACCTGCAGTGCACTTCCCAGCTTCTCTATAATGAAGTTAGAAGCAAAACAAAGAAAAAATACACCCAGGGAAGTGGAGAGGGAGGCAACAGGTTGTTTGTCCACCCAGCACAGCAATCACAGGCTGCCCTGTGCAACCATCAGCAAGCTGGTCAAAGCGAACACAAGACAGAACTCTTGCAGCACTCCCGCAGCAAAACCCAGCAGAAGTCACTGCCAGGGAATGTTGTATGAGCAAAAAAACATCCTGATGGCTGAAGGGAGGGGACTTTCAAGAAGCACAAGTCTGCTGACGCCAAGGCAGCTGCCAGAGCAGCAGCTGCTTGCAAGAAGCCATGAGGCTACAAACCAGAGCACAAACATGCTATTTTTACTGTGATTCTTGTGTTCTTTAAAAATCACATTTATTTCAATTTGGGCAACATGTAGGAAAATTGTGATCATGGCTATGATCACTCTTTCCTTGCTCTGTTTCCCAAATAATGCAAATTTTAAAGGCATTTTAGCTGTAAGCTGTTTCCATCACATAGAGACACACTCAGTGCCTTCAGAATTTACCTTAGGGAAAACCAGAGCCATTGACCTAAAGACTGCCACATTCATCTTGAACAGAAAGGGAAATACTTATGAAAATGACAAAGAAAATTTATTATGCCGCTTAAAAGTTACAGCCCATTAAAAAAATTGTCCTGATTTTAATCTTTTCAATATAAATACTATTCTTTCATCAATAAGCTCAAAATATAAGCTAACCACAAAACCCTTTGGAAAAAAGAAACATAAAAATTATATCTTTACACATTAATAATATCTATTGATCTAACTGTAAGCATAGGTCCTTGTACATATTTTTACCATATCACACATCAATAATACTCTAGGCTTTTTTCATATTAAATTATGATATTCTCATGAAACTGAAGTCCTAAGCATTTCCTTAAAAAGACCCTTGCCATTTAAATGCACAAGGATTGCATTTCAAAGTATGAACACTGACATTGTATTTGCTTATGCAGACTGGCATTAACCATTCACAAAGCGAGTTGTAGACATGCCAGAAAACAGAAATACTTTTATTTTTAATGAAAGCAATGTTATTTTCTCTGTCTCCTTTCACTATTGCCTTCTTCATGTCTCTGAACCTGAATTTATCAAGCTGCCAAAGCATCTCGGACCAAGGGCAGCACTGCCAGCTCAGTGTTTTGGAAAAAGCTTAGAACACTATAATCTGTTTATTAATGCTTTGAAGAGGGCTGAGCAACAAGAAGGAAAAACTGGCAGATGACAATATTATTTAGGCTAATCAAGAGTATGATGGATAGGGGAGACCTTCAAAGAGAACAGCAGTGCCAGGCAGTGAGGAAGCCCAGTGTGGTGATAAATGCAAGGCATAGCAAGCTGCAAGGGAGATTCTGAACTAATCACACACAGTGCTGCAGTCTAAATTATCTGAAAACAGCCAGCAGAGTGATGTCAGCCTTCATTCTGTGGCCAGGGATAAAGTTAGGTGATACATGAAGATTCAGGATTATAAAATACATAACAGTGTAAATCAATGGTATGCCCTGACCTGGATCAGTCCTGGATATCCTGCATGTGTGTGTGTATATATATATATTTATATATATATATAAATACACACACACACATATATATACACACACATATATACAGGACAGAGGAAAAGGGCTTATGTTCAGAGCTGGGCAGTAAAAGTGGTGAGATGCAGAGAAAGAGCTGAGTGTGAGACTGAGAAGTCTGAGATTTTGATTTACAAAGGAGGTGGGAAAACAGGAAGGGGAAGGAGGTGCAGTGAGCAGTGCAAGACAGTCAGCAAATGCTCTGTGATTATGGCAAGGGCAGAAGAACAGTCCACAAAACTGAAAAGGAAACTTGAATCTGCTTTATTTGCTCACAGGTAGGACCCAAAACAGCAGCAGCTCCTGGGCTGTGCTGCCTCTGAGCATCCTGCAGACATCCAACATAAGTTAAGAGCATGAGTTAAATGCTTTAATATCTAAGACTTGCAGTTGCCTGGTGTCAGTGGTGAGTAGAGGAAGAAGGAAGGGCTGTGCCTGGGAAAAGAGCACCATGGCCAGGGAAATGCCACCATGGTCAGCTTGAGTTCTTAAGGACAAAAACCTCATCCATCCAAGAAAATAAGACCTGTTTCCCACAGGAGGCTGCTCCTGGCTAGACACAGCCAAGGTTCAACCCATGCACTGCAGCAAGTAGGCTTTCCCTGCACCTACTTCACATATTTAATGACCTGGGTTCTCTCTGTCTGCACATCTCCCTCAACCCCTGATGAGGAGAACCCCTTCCAACACATACTATGAATGAGATGTCCACATGGCTCTTCAGGGAAGCTGCTCAGGGTGGGGAAACTGAGGCAGGGCACCCAACTTCCTTGACACCGTTAGGTTGCTCCTCAACACCATGCTCCCAGACATCCTAAAACCACAGTTGCCCAGGGGTGGATGGTTGGAGACAAATCCTCGTGCATCTCTCCATCTCTCCCCTCCCCATTTTTCTGAGGTCCAGTTATTTCCCAGCTGATGAACACATTACCACCTCATTCGGCAACGCCTCGGAGGCGCTCACGTTTCAGGCCCCGGTGAGAAAAAGATGAAGTATGAAAATCTCTTTCCTTTCCAATCCAGTCCTCCCAGCACCGGCCAAGGAGCAAACACACAACGCCTCGGAAAACACACAAAAAACACCGGACGCGAGAGGCTGCGCCGAAGTCGCACTATATGCAGGTGTCAGGGAAAAAGGTCTCCTGTCTCCCACGCCAGGCTGCTATCTCCATCCCACAAAGCCTTCCTGTGTGGGGTTGATACCTGGAAAGGACCCTCTCCCTCCACTGGCTTGTTGGCAACCTGAGCCATGCAGAGAAGCAGCAGAGGCTGTATCCAGCCATGCCCATCAACACCAAAAAAGTATCTGCAGATCTTACCAAGTTTTGGAGGCTACAAATACATCCATGCTAACACGAAGAGCTGTGCATATAAGTCCCTGCCAAGATTTCATCTCCTTGTTCAGCTACACTGGGGGCATTTTTATCCGAGGTATCACTGGGGAAAGCACAGTCTCCTTTCCCAGCCCTTGAAGCTGCAGGAATGGGAGAAAGGCACTAGGACAAGTCAGAAGCTAAGCACTTCCCCAAGTATCTCCTGGGGACATCTCTTTCTGCAAACAACTGGTTTTTTTTGTTTTTTTTTGTTTTTTTTTGGTTTTTTTTGTTTTTTTTTTTCTTCAAAGAGGGTGCAGCATGTTAAAGCCTGTGAGACACACCAGGAGCTCATCCTGCTTTTATGGCCAGCAGTTCTGGAGACCCCATTTGGGATATTAATCAAGAAAAAGCAAGATAAGCATTCATGGGGATGATGGAGAGAATGTCCAGTCCTGCTCCAGGAGAAGGAAAAACAGAAGACAATCTTCACCTTCATTCAAAAGCCTTGGGAAAAGATGTCAACTCCACCAGCACCTCAGGCCAGCAAAGACTGATGATCCTCAGAAAAGGCTGAGTCCCTTCCCTTAAAGCCTTTTTGGGAAATGAAGGCACGTATAGCAGTTATGGCACTGCTCCTCCCTCCAAAACCCCCATAACCTCAAGCAGAGCTAAAAGCCCCTCAGCTCCCATCCATTCTGTTTTTTCACCCTGTAAATAGAAACTGATCACACCAAACCTCTGCATGATTTTGTGGAAAGCTCAAAAGAAAATGGGACAGAGGTTTGTTTAGCTGTGACAGCCCGGTCCTGCCTCTTTGACTTTTGCTCCAAACCAGTGAACTGCACAACATTTGAACTTTTGTTTAGACAGACAAGCCTGTGTATTTAGAAATCCTTGAAACTCATCCATCTGCAAAGACAGCAACTCTCAATAATGCAAAGCTCCAGCCAGGGATGCTGAGCTCAGCAGATCTCTCTACAACTGATTCCTATTAAAGTAAAAAATTACAATGCAAGCGTCTATTAGACAATCCAAGCCTGACATAAAAAAGGAATTAAAAAAACATAATTGGTTTGTGTCAGCCATCTTTATAGACCACTGAGGAGCTCAGGGAAGGCACCGGCATACCCACTCTCCATCACCTGCCCAGTGCCCAAGCCCACCCAGAGCAAAGTACCCTCCACCACACCTGGGACCATCCTGGCACAGCCTTCCTGGTGAGGCTCTTAAACACCTGTAGGGAAATCAAACCATCTGGACATCACCAAACCTATCAGTTTGGACATTCACCCACCTTTGCTATGAGAATCAGCTCTGTGGGCACCCAGACTGAACTGCCCTTGCAGTGTTTTACACTCCAGGTTTATTACCCCAGGGACAGGAGGCCAGTTTCCTGGGGAGATTTTTGCTCCCCTGTAAGCTCACAGGCTTTTTGTGTTTTCTCTTTTCCAGTCTCAGTGCTCCCAAACCACAGCCTGGGTGATGTGGGACATACTCAGGTCTTTGGCTGGCTCGCCCACCACCAGCATCAAAAAAAGCACTAAGAAACTCATCATAGTTGATGGGTGCAGCCATACACCACCACTGGTCCTGGTCCCACTGAGCACGTTCCATAAGGTACGAGGCTATCAGGACCAAAATAAAACCACAATCATCCTAATCAAGAGCCTAAATACAAGCTAAGGGCAGAGCAAGCAGGACAGCCTCCCCCTGGGATTTCCTCAGCTGGGACTAGAGTGTGAGATGTTCTGAGGAGACCCTGCCAGCCCCGTGTCTCCTCTCCTCTGGCACGCCTGGCAGCAGCAGCAGCAGCACACTGAGCTCCCTCCTCACCCCCCAAAGCCTAAACCAACAGATTATCACATTAACACTGCAAATGTTTAATTTCCTGCTCCAATTACATCGGTTTTGCAGCAGGAGAGGCAGGAGAGGGGAACAAATGACAACAAGCCAGGTGTTTCCAAATAAACCCAGAGTGACTCTGAGACCACCAGGTTTCCCCCTCCATTCTCTGGCCAGGGATGGGGGGCTGGTGCTCACACAAGTGAGGTGGCTGGGTGTAGGCATGGGAGCCACCTGAGTGCAAACCTCTGGGGCCTGTGGCTCAGTTGTTCTCCATCCAGCTGCTAAAATGAAAAGGTCCTTTTGTTCGGCACCTCCGTCGATCGCCACAGGGCTGCAGAAACATTTGCTGCACCGCAAGAAAAACAAGGCAGCTGATGTTTACCGAGCCAAACGGTACCCTGCTGCAGAGAGGGGCTGGTGGGAAACATCGAGGAGAGAAGGGGGGTGGGGTAGGAGGAGGATAAAAGGAGCGGGAGTAGGGAGGGGAGGGCACGGGAGTGGAGAAGAAAAAGGTGGAGACATCAGAAGTACAGAGGGGACCTGAGGGAGAGGGAAGGAGAGAGCACAAGAAAGAGGGGAAAATAGTGGGGAGAAAGTGAGGGCATGAAGAAGGAAAGAGGGAACATCAAGGAGGAGAAAAGTGCTCAGGAAACTTCAGGGTCCAGAGAAACAGCCTCCACCTGGCCACTCTTATCTGCCACATCCATAAGGGTAGCTCAACCCTCCCCAGGGGAGATGTGGAGTGAAAAAGATATCCCAGAACAGGCACTTTGCAGGGCAGCAAGTCCAACACTGAGATGCTCACAACGTGTATTGAAAAAACAATCCCATCCCCAAGCCTGAATGCCCTGCCGGCTGCTTGCAGGGAAGAGCAGGTCTCCAGAACTCAAACCCCCATGGAAAAAGCACAATGATATCTCAGTACCATTCCAGTGCTCCAGGCTGGGGTCGGGGGCAGGGGGAGGTGACGTCCCCCCCTCGCCTTCTTCCTCCTCTTCCCTGGCCTCGGCTGGGCTTGGGCAGGGTATCCCTGGTGCCCGCAGAGCCGAGGATGCTTTTCCTCCCCCCGTGCCCTTCCCGGAGGCCACCCGCAGCTGCCGCTATTTATATCCGTCGGGGCGTGTGCTCCGCACCGAGCTCACCCCGGCGGGCGGGGAAGGAGGGGAAGAAAAAAAGGATCGACCTTGGGGTTGGGGCCAAGAATAGCCGCCAGCGGCTAGAAATAGCTAGTGCCATGTATCAGCCTGGTTCTTCGAGAGCCGCTGGATCGGAGCATGGTGTTTCCAAGATTTCAGACCCGGCCAGGATAGGATTGATTTCTCCTTCGGACTCACGTTCTGCCCCACAAGACACCCCCTCCTCTCCCCCCCTCTCCCTCCCGTCCCAACCCAAGTGCTGCTCTCCAGCTCCAAAAAAGCTGCTCGGGTGGACGGAGCAGGTGGGAAGGGGCAAGAAAGCAATCCAGCGGCTGGGAGGGGATGAGTGACCTCTGGAAAATGTGCTGGAAAAGCAAGGGAGGCAGGTTGCAAGGAGGGACGGGTTTCAGCACCTGCTGCCTCGAAGCCTGATGCTGACCTGGGAAGGGGCGACGCAGGGGAGCAGATTCCAGAGGATTTTGGCAGAGCACAGTGATCAGCCTGTAGCTCGATGACTCCTTTGGGTGCCTGCGAGAATCTCAGCACATGTGGACAGTGTGCAAGGCATGGAGACCATCACACGTGAGCCTCTCTGCACCCAAGGAGGCTGTGAGCAGAGGCAACAGACTCCTCACCCTGGGCATGCAAAGCTTGGGCATTGTGCCATGGAATCACAGACTGGTTTGGGTTGGGACGTACCTTAAGATCATCTACTTCCAACCCTTCTGCCATGGGCAGGGACACCTCCCACTAAACCAGGGTGCTCCAATCCCCATTCAACCTGGCCTTGAACACCTCCAGGGATGGGGCAGCCACAGCTTCCCTTGGCAACCCAGGCCAGGCCTCACCATCTTCATAGTGAAGAATTTCTTCTGAATATCCAATCTAAATCTACCCTCTTTTAGTTTGAAACTGTTCCCTCTCGTCCTACCACTACACACCCTTTAAAAAGTCCCTCCCCAGCTTTCCTGTAGCCCCTTTAGGCACTGGAAGGTGCTATAAATGAAGAAGCCTTGTCTTCTCCAGGCAGAACAACCCCATCTGTCCCAGCCTGTCTCCTTAGGAGAGGTGCTACAGCCCTCTGATCATGTTCTTGGCCTCCTCTGGACTCCCTCCAACAGCTCCATGTCCTTCTTGTATTGGGAGGTTCCAAAGGTTTCCACACTGTACTGCAGGTGGGATCTCAAGAGAGAGAACAGAGTAGAGAGGAAGAACTACCTCCCTCAACCATTCCTCCTCATATGCACATGTGAACATGGGTGTCCTTGTCACATGCAAACAAAAATCCTGCTGCACATCCCCACATCCAGCCCCCATGCAAAGGACTTCTCCCAGCTGAACCTGCCTACAAATGTTCTGGACCCCAGCACATCTCCCCCACCCACCTTACTCCATGCTTGGTTCTGCCAGAGCTGCCTGCCCTGAGGAAGGACTGGATGCTGCCCCAGGTCAGAACTGTGGCTGAACCCTTCTCACCAGGATCACTGATGGTGACAAGTCTGGTACGAGACAGTAAAGATGTCCTAATCCTGATGCCTCCAGCACCAGCCCCAAAAGCCCAGATACTGCCAGAGGCAAAATTTAGTGATTAACCCTCAAGCACCACCTCCAGGGACCAGTGCTTGGGCAGATAAGTAGAAGATGAAGGCAGACACGGGAGCACAGTGGTGGCTGTGCAGAAGGCTGACAGCACAGCGTGGGCAGTCCCAGCCCACCAGCTCCCTGGCCTGCAAAGGAAACCACCTCAATCTCCCTGCAGAGAGGAGATTCTCATTCTCTACTGACCAAGAGGGGGTTTCAGTAACTCACCTCTCAACCTCCCTGTGTACTACCCTCCCTGAAGTGATTCTCAGCCATCTCCAGGGTGCTGACGGAGGGAATCTGGTGTGGATTCAAGGGCTAGAACCCCTTTCCTCCTCCCTCATCCACATCACCTCCCAGGAGAAACGCAACTCATCCCTTCTGCAAGGTCTCCTTGCACAGCCACTGCTTGCCTGTGTTCCGTGCCTGCAGGACCCTCAGCCTGAGCAGTGCTGAACAGATGACCTGCAGGAAGAACCATTGCTGGGATTTTTTTCCATGGAGTTTTGAGCCCATTTAGAAATCCAGGGCCCACCTGGTCTTGCCCTCCAGCTGGATTATCACAGCAGATACCCACAAAAAAGCACAGCTGAAAGCTAAACAAGCAAAGCCAAACCAGCTCCATGTGCTTCCCAAGAGCTCTGGAGCATGCTGTGAGCACTGTCCATCAGATCACAATGCAGCAAATACCCCCAGTGACAGCTGGGAAGAATATCCCACTCAGTGCTCCACAAAGAGCCTCCCTTTCCTTGATGCTATTTTCCCCAGCCCTTTGCTATGTGTGGGTATCAGTGCTGACATTGGCTTTGTCAACACACCTTTGAGAAGCCAGGCAAGGTGAAGTTGGGCAGGGATGGAAGGCAGCTGGGGAAGTGTCTCAGACCAGGCAGATGAACAGCATTGGGCAGGTCTCCCTGGGTGGCATCAGGTTGTGCTCTCATAGCCAGGGAGTGAAGACAGGGCCAAAGAAGGCAGAGAGAAAAACAAAACAAAGTGTTGAGTACAAAACATGTGGCGCTGATCCAGACCTTCCCACCGCCTGCAAAAATACATGGGCATGGAGGTATTTCAGGGGTGGGTAGGGTTGTACAGGGCTAGTGGACACTGTTCCCTAGAGTGGTTCCGATTACTCCCAGCTGTCCCCTCCTCCCAAACCGACCCGGGAACAGCAGCACATCCTTGAAGTTTCTCCTGTTTGCAATACACCTCCACTCTAGGACCATGTGAGCCCAAGACCCCAGGGAGCAAAGGTTTGACAGCATCAAGGTACAGGAAAGCTGCAACCCAGCAGGGCCAGGACAAGAGCAGGGAGGTTTGTGCGCTCACATCTGGGACAGAACCAGCCCTGGGGAGCCCGTGGAGGTCACCTCATCATCCCCCGCATGCAAAGTCAGCCTCTGATCCCTGGGTGGGTCTTTTCGTTTTTGCTTTTCATCTAACAAGCTCCTCTCCAGCCTTGTAAGGCGAGTCCCCACGGTGCCCAAATAAGCAGAGTATTTTTGGCTGCTCTCCCTGCAGCCTCAAGCTGGCCTTTGGGAAACGCATACCCTGCAGACCTCCATGCCCTGGTAATTGAAGAGGCTGCCACTCCTCCGGGCCAGAAAAAGGATTACAAGACACGCTTAAGGGCTTGAATTCATAACCTTCAGCCTCCCCCCGAGCTCGTGTCCTTCCCGCCTGAGTTGCAGCAGCAGCACCGCTAGCCGGCAGCACTGCCGGCACCTCCATCCTGAGCATCCGAAAGGGCACGGCCAGCCTTTGGGCTTCAAGCTGGGGCAGAGCATGACATCCCTCTGGGCTGCTCGCAATTAACTGCTTTTGAGGCTGCAAGGTGACAAATGACTATAATTTAACAAATAGACTTTATCTTAAAACGACCGCCTTACCGAACACCTATTGATTCCTGCTCTCCCTCTGGAGAACTTTGCAATTAAGTTGTCACATCCCTAATGCCCATGTAAAAATGAGTCAGCTCCAGCATCTCCCAGAAAACCTTGGCCTTGCAAGACTACAAGACCCTGCTGGTGAGTTTCCTTTTTACTCCTGAATTACCCCAGAGATGAAATCTCTCTCGGTGGCAGACAACAGAGGTTTTATCTGCATCTCTCTGGCTGACACACAGCTTGTGTTTTGCCCATCCTCTTCCAAACTGCCCATGCTTTTGCACAAAAGCCAGGAGAGAGGGCAGGAGGAGAAGAAAGGCAGGGCACTCAGGAGAGTGAAGATCCAGTCTTTGGGATTTTCTCTAGCTGATGAGAGTGTTAAAGCTTTTGCAGAGCTGATCTCTGGCTGCTGGGGAGTGCTACAGAGAAGGGGTGCAGTTGGTGGCACCCATCACCCCAAGGGCCTGGCAGAAGGATGTTGTGGGATCCCCTTGTCCCATGAGCCCTCTTTGCCCCACTGGGAGTCCTCCTGGCCTGGGACACATGCTAAATAGCCTTAAATGCATCACATCAGCACACTGTGCCTCACTTTCCCCATTGCCATAAACAAGCTGAGTGCTGGTGACACCTTTGCAAAAGAGGAACAGCATCATAGGCCAGTATAACATGATGTGCTTGCAAGAGAGCACGTGTGGGGGTTGCTTTCCTGAAAGTAGGTGAAGTGAGTATGAAAACTGCTTTTTTACCCCTCAAGAGGCCGATTAAGCTGCTGTTTTTAATAGCCAGGCTGGGACTGTCACCATGACACAACTATGCTGTTGTAGCTGGCAGCAGCCCCAGTGGAGCAGCCCAGAGGTCTGCAGGCTCAGCCAGGGCTCCTGTGCCCCCCAGAAACCCATGGAGAAGCCAAGGGGATATGAAGCAAAGGAGAAAAAACCCTGGGCACGCACAGTAGCACCATGGAATCAGGATTCAGTTCTAGGACAGCCTGAAAATCCGGAGGTTTTGCATTTCCAGCTCCCCTGCCCAGCTCAGGGGGGGTGATTTCCACCCAGCTGCCATCCACCGGGAGACAGAGGAGCAAAGTGGAAAGTCAGGACTGAGAAAAACAGCAGCAGGGGGAACAAGTCACAAGAGAGACTGTATTGCCAGAGATTAGGAAAGAGATCTTTGAGATTTAACAGAGATTGGGGAGCTAGACTTAATTACACGCCACGCACTCCGGCAGCAAGCCACCAGCTGCCGTTCCTTTCACCGATGCAGTGTATAGATTTGATAATCACTGCCACGTACCAGGGATAATCTTCCCCTTGCCATCTCTTGGAGCTTTTACTGCTGTACAGGGAGTTGCAGCTGGCTCTGCAGAGAGCTCTGCACCCATGAGCAGAGCCAAGAGGTTTTAGGAGTGCAGATGGGTACATCCAGATGGGTGCTCAGCCCCGCTGCAAGGGTGCATAGGGGTGGTGCTGGGCTGGGCAGAGTGCTTGGCCATCCCAGGGTCTCCTTGCAGGAGAATCCCACCCCAAAACCTCCTTTCAAGGGAGTATTTGGTCCTCTTCCCTCGTGAAGCCAGTGTAATTTATTGACAGTGTTCCCTTGAGGCAAGCAGGAGACACTAAGCAGATGCATGAGAAAGGCTCTGCAAAGCATAATAAAGACAAGAGAAAAAGCCACGCTCATAAAACACTGAGTTAATACAGAGCACCGGGGTGCCATGGCTCACTTCTCTGCCCAAAAGGATGCAGCTGGAGCTCAGTGTTGCCATCATTTTACCTGTGACATGAAACCTGGCCATCTCTTGCCTGTTCCTGGGAGGATGAAGTGTCCCCCATGCCCCAAGCAGCAAGGGCTGGGTCCCCACCGGTGCTGCAGGGAGGGCAGTGGGAGGCGTGGAGTGGCGAGCCCCCCCTTATCCCCAGCTCCCATCCTCTCTGGAACGTCAATCAGGCACCTGCCAGCACGGCCAATTCACTTCCATTTGGAAAATTAAAGAAACAAAATGAATCGTTTGCTTAATTTGAAAGGGTGGCAGGAAGCAAAGACGCCTTGGGCCTGTGCCAGTGCACAGAGGTCTGCTGCTGCTATCTTGATCACAAAGGGAAACATCAGCCTCTTCCCCTCCTCTGCTTGCTGCCCCACACAGCCCCTCCCCAGGGGCTGCAAGGGCTCCCAGTTTTTTCCCAGTCTGTTCCCACCCATCCCTGTGCTCCAAAACTGGGTAGGGGTGGGCAAGCAGGTGTTCAGAGCAGTGATTTCCGGCCCAGACCACACTGGAAGATGCAAGGGACCAGCTGGTCCCCAGGAATGCTGTCCCAGCACCAGCTGGGAGGGTAAACCAGGCAGGACTGCTCAGTATCACTGCCTCCTCATGGGCACCTGGGCTTTGGGCTGTGCACCTTTGGGTGCTGGTCTGCCACAACACAAGATGGGAAGGTGAAAGCAAAGGTGGTTGTGACCATGATAGAGATGTGCACAGCAAGGGCTCCCCAGACTTAATTCTTTCTACATCTGTATGGGCTAAGGTCTAGAAGTTACTCCTCCCTGGTTTTCCTGTTTTGGGGGACAGTACAGGCATTCCTTGTTATTGCTTTCTGCCTAAGTTCCTCTCAGCTCTGGGGCAAACTTCTGCTCACAGGAACTTGGCCTCACCTGCAGCTCAAGAGACCATAGGATCTGCTCTTGCTTTGTCCCTGAGCAGGAGCCACTGAGAGAGTACCCTGCCCTCCAGCCAGCTCTCTGAGATGGGACTAAGGCCCGGGCTGTGTCCTTCCCCCTCCCCAATGTGTCTTCCTCTCTCGCAAGACACAAAAATCATCTCTCATTGCTTTTTTCCTCTTCCCGTCTGTCCCCCCACGCCCCTTGAACCAAGGCGAATCCCCAGATCCCACCTCTTTCCTGCCAAAAACACGTGCACCTGCGGAGCAGCTGGTGCCAGCATCCCAAGCACAGCCAAGCACAACAAACGGGCTAAAGAGCCCTCACTGTACAGAGACCAGCTTACAAAAACAACCGTATTTCACCCAAACTCTATTAAACTGTCCTGGGTTATTGCTCCATTTCCTTTCCCACCACTGAGGATCAAATGAGATTTCTGTGGCTACACAGAGATGCTCACACATCTTCCCTTCAGCTGCCCCTTCTGTGCTCCTCACAGGGCAAAACACGCCGTGAGGTGGCACAGCTTTGCATGCAAATAACTTCCCCTCAGTGATGACTTTTTCACATTGGGAAAAATACAACCAGGAGCACTTTCCCATGCACCCAACGGGGCAACTAAACCCTTTGCAAGAGCCCAAGCAAGTTCTGCAAGCGAGGTCTCCTTGCAAAGCCCAAACCACTGACTTGCACACACTTTAAAGTCCAGAGGGACCAGTGTGATACCAACCTACCAGCACAGCCCTGCTGTGTCCCAACACTTTTCACCCAAGGGTATCTGCAAGCTCCAACCCTCCTCTTTGTGCAACAAGTAATGCAAAGAGGCATTAAGCAAAAAACATTGCACTGCTCTCTTCCCCTTCTCTGTGAACATCCCTTTTGTTTCAGGCTCCGGGAGTTTGCTTGGTAGACTTGAAAACCAGCTGCAGACTAGACTCCTTGTTTACAAGTTAGAGGACTTAAAAGCCATGCAGGAGATGTGGGGTGTGGGTTCCATTGATTTCACAAGTTTTACATATCTAAGCCTCAGCCATCAGTTTCTGACAAAAAAAGGGGCTCACTTCAAAGCAACAAAATATGCAAACAAGCAACAAGAAAAATGAACTTCACTTCCACAGGCTTTTCAAAATAGAAGTATCTGAAATGCCACAATTCTTGCAGGCACTCAGAGGGGCTTTGCAAATAGATAAGGGTATTTGGAAATGAAAATCATGAAGACTTCCACTGACTGTCTTGTCCCACACTATCTGCACATACACACATCTACCCTGACTCAGCCGTCAGCGGTGTCTGGAGAGGAAATGCAGAGGAAAAGTCCAAGAAGTTTAATGAACTGTCACAGCTTAACAAACTAATCCCTGCTTATGCTCACCTCATCCCAAATGAGAGGCTGGGAAAAAAACAAGTGTGCAACATAAGGCAGTTATCTCTTATCTGTTCCACTGCTCTGTACGGGCAGATGATTGAGCAGGGACTCCTGCGTCACGGCGAGGCACCGCTTGCTCCTCTGCAGCACATGGCCAGAATGGAGCAAATACCTCACATTAATTTCCCATGAAAATTTTGCATGTGTTTTCCAGCAGTACTCCAGCTAAAGATAAGAAAGCTGTGCATGGGAGCAGTACAGCTTGCAAAATGTTCATGGAAAGACATCTTTGAACTTGGACAGGAACATGCATTTAGCGGACTGGTTGCAGAGAGCCAGTCCTTGTCCTGGTGTCAGTCATCCATGACACCAGAGATGCCCTCTACCACGAGCAGGACCACAATAGAGTGAGACAACGTGGAGGCAGAGCAAAAGGACAAGAAGGGAGAGGTGTTTTACTCCTGCTTGCATGGAGCCCCAGAAAGACTTTGCAAAGATTTTGGGAAGAATGCTGTGTTCCCAGAAAAAGATAAAGCAGGAGACACCAGTGTATCAGCTGCCCTCCTTGGAGTTCTAGGGAGCCCTTTACTGAGGTATCAACAGGCTTTACCTTTCCCATCTCCCTTATAAATGCACACATGAATGTGCAGGAGCTCCTGGTCCCAAAAATCCTTCCTGCTAAATGAACTGCTTGCTGGCAGTTCCATGCCTGGAACAGAAAGGAAAGAAATTCATCATATGAAATGCCAACTGCTCCTGACCAGCAGCTCTGATCTTCCTAAAAGCCAGTGCCTGAACACAGCATCATATTCTCATAATGTGAGAAGTGTTTCAGATATGACTGCAGAACAGCTGGTACCACACTGGAAATGACCATGGTGTCACTGGGACACAGGTTTAGGTGAGCAAAAAAGCCTGGGTGCAGATGTTAAGTCAGCTGGCAAACCTGTATCTCAGCAAGAAGGTGGTATTTGCTTGGGGTTTTTTGTTTTGTTTGGGGTTTGGTTTTTGGGTTGTTTTGGTTTTTTTTTTTTTTTTTTTTTTTTTTGGTGTGTTTTTTTGGTTGGTTGGTTGGTTTGGGTTTTTTTGGTTTTGTTTGTTTGTTGATTTTTTGCTTGGTTGGTTTTTTTAATCTATGTAATGCTTTGTTGATATTGCAAAGAAAATATTGGTTCCAGCTGACACTGGCTTACTATAAGGTAGTGGAAATACAAGATAAAGTGCCAATCTGTCTCACAGGGGTGGCATTTTGTCTTCCATTTCTGTACAATTTTCTAGGAATAGGTTAAAAATTTTCAAGAAAAACTGCAGTGCACAAAACAGCAAAAAAGCCAGGAGCTGGGGGGTGGTCCACAAGGGAGTGGAGGGGAGGTAGAAAATTAGGTCTTACAGCACAGACTTGTTTTTCATGTCTTGTCCAAGGAGGCATCCAGTGGCTTTGGCTGAGACCCCTATTAACACAACACCCAAAAGAAATTACTCTCTGCAGGAAAACAAACGGGGCATCAGGATCTGCAGCCAAACACTTATGTCTCACAGAGGGAGAGAGGAAAGAGCAAGAGGAAATGAAAAACAAATCCCAGAGCCAGGGATGTGCGGAGGGGCGGCTGCGGTGCGGTGCTGTCTCTGTCAGCAGAGTGGGCTCTGCAGGGGATGGGATTAAGCACTCACATCCAGTGGAGCAGACATGTCTCTTGTGAGGGCAGGGGTAAAGGGGAAGCTGCTTTTACCCCAAGGGTTGCATGGTTGACTGAAGCACTGGTGGGAGCTGGAGATGATAAACATGATTGTGGTCTCCATGGCTGGGCTCTGCTGGCCAGGCTCCCTCTTAGAGGAGACAAGACTCTGCCATGGGATGATGCCCACCTCGTTTTGTGCAGCCATCCCAGGAAGAGCAAAAGGAATGCACACAGAGGAAGAAAGGGAAAAGGGAGTGGCGAGATGTAGGCATTAAAATGTGAATTGGAGGAGATGGCTGCATATGTATTTTTAAGCCTGCCCAGGTGGGATGACACAAGTAACTAGGACCCTGCACACCATTAGTACATCACTTATTAATCTCCCATTAATGAGAGGACTGCAGATAGTGGAGTCTCCTCTTCTGCCACTACAATATTTTTCAGCAATTCCTCCTTCCCTCCCATTTTATTCCAAGAAATCACTCCAAAAGCTAGCAATGGAGAACTCTGGTTTAATTTACCTTTTTCTTTCCACTGAACTTTAAAAGAAACAAAACCAAGCAGAAGCAGCTCCACAGCAAGTTTCAATCTAGTTCTTTCTCCACACAAGAACTGCTGCACACTGATGAAAACTGAGTCCCTTTGGAAATTGACATGTAGCTTCTCCGTCCATCTTTACCCACAAAAGATTATCCAAGCCTACAGTCAGATTTATTCTAGGCAGATTATTTGCAAATCATTTGAGTCCAAGCACCCTAAAACACAATATTCCACTCCTATTATTTGCTAAAGAGCTTCAGTGGACCAGCAAATTGCCCACAAAAGAATCTGATTTTCACCCAAAACCTCTGCCACTGACTGCCTCTCACGCTGGGACCAAGGCACCTGAAGAATAATTCTGCACTGCTGTGGCAAATAACAACACCTACTGCTAATATATATATGCTGCAAGGCATGAGTATCTGTACTGCTCTTTTCTGGTTTCAGAGATACAACTTGCTTTCTGGGTTCAGTAATAGTTTCAGCAAAAACATGGTCACAGTTTTGGAAGAAGCAAGCAATTCATTACTTTGCTATTTATAAAACTTTAAAAATACATGTACAAACATAAAAACATCACCTCCCCCTGCTCCTACAGATACCACCATATTTGATCAGACCTCATAAAAACCAGATGCTATCTTGGAAACCAACTTCCTTGTGAAAATAAACTGCTGGTAGTAAATCCCAGGGCAAGCACGGGCAGCTGCCCCAGCGTGTTGTCTGCCCGTGGCTTGCCACTTTGCAGAGTCTCAGGACAGCTAGGATAGTGTTAAAGCTCTCTGGAAAGAAGGAAGAAAATGGGAGAATCCATAAAAAACTCTCAGCGACCGCTAGCAGGGAGCTGAGCTTGGTGTGTGGGTTTCAGGGCGATGCAGAGGCAGCCAAAGAAATTAAAAAAAAAAAAAAAAAAAAAAAGTAATAAATAAATAAATAAAAAAACAACAACCCACAACCCACGGATGTCAGCAGGTTGTCAGTGTCTCGAAGGCACTGCCATAAAATCCTCACGCAGCCAAGGGCTTGCTGGTCGGCGGGAGGGCTGGCAAGAAAAGAAAACAACGCGCCGGGTGACAGCAGAGGCTCCGTGCAGGGAGGCTGTCAGCGCCCGGAGGTGGTGGGGAGCCTTCTGCTCCACCAGCCCAGGCTCCAGCAAACCCCGGTGGAGCGTTCGAGTAGGAAGAGAAGGAGTCACATGTGGTCTCCCAAGCGCGTGGGGCTGCTTCCCCATGGGCACGGAGTGCCGGTGGTCTCGCAGGAAGACTGGAGCTGGTCGCATCACGCAGCCATCAGCCATCAGCAAACAGCACCAGTGGGGTATGGAAGGTCAGCCCCGGTGTTCAGATGCCAGGCGAAGCTCTCCGACAAGAAATGAAAATGGGCTGAGAGCAGAGGGATGACTGTCCCAGATATTCGGTGCAAGGAAGGACGTGGAGTTCTTGGAGCGGGCACAGCCACCCACAGCTGTGCAAACAACCCTGCTGAGAAGGTGACTTACCTTGGCCACCGGCCGAGATCGGAGACTCCCGCGCCTCCAGGAAGCCTTTTTCCCTTGCCCAAAGATGGGACAAGTGACGTTGAGGGCTGTTTCCCAGCGGGAAGCTGCAGTCTCACAGACTGGTGCATTGAACGAGCTGGTTTGGGTAAGGACCCAGCACTGAGAACCACTGTCCGCCTGACCCAGCCCAGCACATACCAGTTGCTCCTGTTTTCATTTATCCTTGCAACTGAGGCAAGTTCCTCTGCCAGCTAAAAAAGCAGTGACAGTGACTGCAGGTGAGAGGCTTGCTGTGTTGCTTGGGTCTCATCCCTCACCACAGCATCCCCCCAGCATTGCAGCCCACAAGGGTTTCTGCATCCAGTTAGGATGGGCAGGAGAAATCGTATCACAGAATCATGGAATGGCTTAAGTTGGAAGGGACCTTAAAGATCATCTACTCCAACCTCTCTGCCATGGGCAGAGATGCCTCTCACCCAGACAAGGTTGCTCAAAGCCTCATCCAACCTGGCCTTGAACATCCCCAGGGAGGGGGCAGCCACAGCTTCTCTGGGCAGTCTGTTCCAGAGTCTCACCACCCTGGTACTGAAGAACTTCTTCCTAAGATCCAGCCTAAACCTGTTCTCCTTCAGTTCAAAACCATTTCCCCTTGTTCTATCACTGGACACTTATGAAAAGTCCCTCTCCAGCCCTCCTGGTAGGTTCCCTTCAGGTACTGGAAGACTGCTGTAAGGTCCCTCTGGAGTGTTCCTTTCTCCAGGCTGAACAGTCCCAGCTCCCTCAGCCTCCCCTTTTAGCAGAGGTGCCCCAGCCCATGAGTAATTTTTGTGACCCTTCTCTAGACTCGTTCCAACAGATCTCTGTCTTTCTTATGGTGGGGACACCAGAAATGGATGCAGTATTTGAGGCAGTGTGAGGGGGAGAAGCACCTCTCTTAATCTGCTGGCCATGCTCCTCTTGATGCATCGTAGGATACTGTTGGCCTTTTGAGCTCTATGAGCACACTGCTGGCTCATGCTGAGCATCTTGTCAGCCAACACCTCCAAGTCCTTCTCTTCAAGGCTACTCTCTACCCACTGTGTACCCAATTTGCAAATGCAAGGCTCTGATCCAGGAAGGATTCACATACTGATCTGTGAATATTCCTGTTCCCTATCACCAAGAGGAAACTAACTTCAGATGGTGAGAGAGGGTGGAAGGGAGAATGATCCACAGAGATCCTGGGGGCATCGGATGCCTGCGGATGAGCTGGCTGGACACTGAACAGGAAAAAGCCATGTGAGAGCCTGGACATGACCGCAATGTTGGTAGGTCCCAAGATCCTCCCCAAAAGACTTCCTCTGGTGCTTTCAGTCAGGAGAGGAAGAAAAAGGACTGGCCAGTGATTCAGGATGTCCAGGCCATATTCCTGGCTCCACAGCTGCTTCCCAGTCTTGCTTCAGAGGTGCAGAGCTGAGGAAGGGTGAAAGTACTCCTAGCTCTGCCATCCCCACTTCCAAACACAAGGAAAAATACTATTTTTTTTTTCCTATTTTGCCTCCCCAGACTACCCATGACAGGCAATAGACGAAGTTTCTACAATAAATAAAGATGGAAGGGTTTTTAATTGCACAATTCCATGTATTTTCCAGAGATGGAATTGAAGAAAGAGGGGGCACCCAATGTGATCTCTAAATTTTTGTTTCCCTAGGCTCCTTCAGCCTGCTTGCTCCCAATCCTTTGTGGTACTGCAACCAGCTTTTATTTTTGGAAAAATAAACCAGAACAAATGGCAATAAACACAGGCAGGCTGAGAAGGAAAACCACTGGGAATGCTCCAGATCCTGTCGGGGATCTCCTGAGACTGCTGAAACCCTGGAGCCCATTCCTCCACAGTGTGAGATGCAGACAGTGGTGGGAGGTGCGGACCTTTGTGGAGGATGTGGACAACAGTGGGAGATGTGGATAGTGATGGGAGATGTGGACAGTGGTGACAGCCTCACTGAGTGACCTTCCAGCCCTGCTCAGGGAGCAGTTTGCCCAGCCCCAGCTGGTAAGGAGCTCTCCCCAAGCTTCTGGGCTTGGTGTGATTTCTCACTGCATGCAGCTATTGGATCGAAATGGGGAGAGGGGATAAAGAGGGGATAAAGGGGATAAGCAGAGCAGCCCCAGCAATGAGGCCACAGGGTATCATAGCTTGATCCTGGGGAGCCTGGTCTGGTGGCAGCAGAAGCCACCATCTCCAGTGGGCTGAGTGGGTGGGGACTTCCCAACATCTCTAGGAGGGCAGGGAAGTGCTGTGCTGTACAACAGCCATGGATGAATTCAGGTTTTTCAGAGTTAGGACCAGATACACTGTTGAAAAAGCACTGCTTAATCCAGAGCAAGTCAGCACCCAAAGCCATGATAAATCCTATTGCTCTGAGGGTACTCGTATCACACAACTATGTCTATCATATTTTTCTATGTGTCAGCTTCAAGAACCCTCTAATCCCTGCTAGCTCCTACTGACAGGGACTGACAATCTCAGGCAAATAACACCAATTGAAAAAAAACAGAGGAAACATTCAAGGTAATCAGAAAAATAAAAGTGAGAGAGGGAAGAAGACCCTGTGACACACTAGTTCTTCCCTGCCACTGGAAGCACCATCTTGAAATGATTCAACAACCAAGCCATCACACAAAACCCCAGATACAAACACACCAACTTCTTTATGCAAAGTCCTTCTACTAGATTTGACCACATCTTCCAGTCAAAAAGCACACTAGATGATCTGCTGAAGATGGTGGAAACAAAAAAAAACAACCAACCAAAAAAAAAACAAAAAAACAAAAAAACAAAAAACAAACAAACAAAAAAAAAAAAAACAAAAAAAACCAAAACCAAAAACAAACAAACAAAAAAACCCACAAAAAACCAAACAATCAACCAACCAACCAGACAAAAAAAACAACAACAAAAAAACCAAACAAAACCCAAGAATACCAACCCTTTCCTCAGATGAAAACCTTACCACAGGGACAAAGCTAACCCACAAAACCAACACAACAGCCATGCAGAAGAGAACAGGCAGACTAAAGAACAATCAAAAAATGATACTCTTAGGATGGGCTTCAAGAAATGGATCTGACAACTCATGTTTTATATCAAAGCCAGGAATTGTCTCTTAATTCTGCGTTGCTCTACCCTGGTGCCACATCTTCATAGGACCATTTCGGAATTATAACAGCCCCAAAAGTCACTCCCTACCCCAGGAACCTCCAAAACTATCCCTGAGCTGCAAAAGATCATACAGTGCCCTCTGTGGGACCACTCCATTCAGCTTTACCACTTCCAAGAAGGTGACCTGCCAGCTGGGTGCTGGCAGAGTCACCTGAATCTATTTTTAACACCAAACAAGCACAAAAAAATCACCCCTCAAAACCAGCCCTTATTGTAGAAGAGCAGAGGGTTAAAGTCCCAATTACAGAATTGGAAACACAGTTACCCAAGAGAAAAATAAACCAATAACAAAAAACCCCAAAAACACAATTCCAGATTATATTTAACACTCAAATTCCTCCTTAATTGCTCCAGTGTCTCAGCCACTTTGCAGGGGAGGAGTGGGGACTCGCAAATTAGCTCCCCCCAGGGCTGCTTCCCCCTGGGGAGCTTTCCCAATTTACATTCCCATTGTGTTCTTTAATTAGTACATTCCTACAGCTTTTCTGAGAGTCCCAACACTTCCAGGGCTGTGACAGTACTTTATAAATAATAAGTCAGAGGGAATATTCACTGTACCCTGCTTCATTCCTCCCAGTGTCCCAGTTGGTGGCTTGCAGCTTTTGTAGAGACCACACATGGTCTAGAGCAGCCCACCACCACCAGCCCCAGAGGTGGCCTTTGGTGAGGACCTCAGCCATACTCCTTCTGCTTTTTCTTCCCACCTTGCAAGCCTCCTATTTGAGGTCCTGCTTCCTGGATGGGCTTCTTCCAGGTGAAACATTTAGACTTGGCATCCCCATGATGTGGTCCCCATGCTGGTGAGAAAGGCTGGGAGAACACCTCAGGTGAAGATCCCTGAAGTCATTTGGCTGTTCAGTGGCTGTAAGGGGGAGAGTCCTGTGGGCAGGACTCTGCCCACATGCATCAGTGGCTCAGCAGGCCACTTTGTTTGTAACTTGGGCCAGAGCCATCCCAACCTCAGCATCACCAAGCAATACCCACAAGCACAGAGCATGCTGCTCCTCTGTACCAGGATCTGGGCAATGCCCTTCAGTTTATGATTTCTGGCACCCTGAGGATGCGTGAACTACTTCCTTGGGAATCAAAATAGAAGGGAAATTCATTTATTCTGCAGCACATCAGTCAGGGCTTGTAGAAATGAGGGCTGGGCAAAGCCCAGGACCCTTCACCAACAGAAGCAGTGGGAAGGCCTCCAGCACTTTCAGCCACACAAAGGTGTCACCCACAATTCCCTACCAAAAAAATTGGGAAAAAAAGAAAACCTTAAGTAAAGGAAAGATAGCCCATCACAGCTACACATCAGAGACTCCAACTCAACATTTTCCCAAGTCTCATTAGGGATGATTTATGAAGGCTGACACCGTGGTTAACCCCTGACCATGTCCCCACTGCTTGCAGGGCATTTCACTGCCTGACCTGGACAGTCCAGCAAAAATATGCAGGGGGAATGATTGAGTTTTTATGTCCCCTGTTAGCAAAATTAGGTGTTTTGAAGGAGACCCATTGGATCATCTCACCTGCAGCAACCTTCATCTGCCCTGGCCCGTGGGATGAGTCCTGCAGGCAGCAGTGCTGCTCTCACCATGTGCTTTGCATGCACACACGTGGCACGGCTTGGCAGAGGTGGCAGGCACTCATAACCCACTGTTTGCAACCCCATCTGGTTCTGACACATCCATTATTCAAAGGCATTTGGCAAAGACCTTGGGCAACTCATTTGCAGAGTCCGGGTCAGTTCACAAAGCTCATGAATCCCTAAACTATTCGCTAGTCATGCCCGTAGCCAAGCTGTGAATAGGTTTTTGGCACATTTGAAAGGACCTAGTGTTTTCTGAAAACACCTGCCTTCTGAGGCTGCAAAAGCTCACATATTTCCATTCCTGTTTAAGATGCAGATCTAGCCCTCACAGAGGTGGAAATAAGATGAAAACTTGACTTGTCTGCAAGTATAGATACCAAGAGCAGCCCTTGCCTTTTTAAGCAATCTCATGGAAGATCAAGTGACCATCAATCCCCTTGATGGATTCAGGGCCTCTGAGCCAAGGTGAAAGGCTCACTTCACCCTTCTCTCCCCACTCAGAGATGAAAATGGGGCAGAGCAGAAGTAGATTCTGGTATGGGACCTTTCTCAGTCCTGCCCAGTCCTTTTCATCCCACTTACTATGAGAGGGGAGCGAAAGGATGCAACCAGCAGCCTCTGCTTTCAGACCAGCCCCATCCCCAGAGTCATACCCTGGAACCCCAGGCATTGTCAGCCTCAGGACTGTACTTGTGGTCCTACAGCTTCCTCATCATGGTAACACCCCAGCCAGAGCCCCATCAGTGACATGGAAAAACCACACTCAGCACCTTTATCTCCAGTCAGCTCATACTGTACTCTCCCCTCCATCAACCCACTGGGGCAGAGGCACATTGCAAAGCAGCTGTGTTAGGGTCTGCTGTCTTGGATGTGCAAAGATGCAGTAAGTTTTTCCTCTCCATCCCCACAACTAAGGCTCTGGTCTTCTGCTCCCCAGCTGCCTTTCTCAATGCAAAGCCCCACTGAGGTTTGCTCCACCAGTGGGTAACCCATGCCCATCACAAATGGCAGTTCAGGAGGCTCTCTGAGATCAGGCAGCATCACACACCGGCTCAGAGTAGTAGCAGGAGGCACAGGAAGGGGAATATGAGATGGGGTTTGCTCAGAGACAGCTCCAGTGCTTTTGGCAGTACTCGAGGGTATTTGTTTTGAAGCTGTGTTTACATGCCTTTGATCAGACGTGTTTAACTTTTCTGGTTAGTGACAGCAGCAAAACAAGTTTGATACTAGGATAATGAAACCCATTGTGTGCCTGTATGTGTAAACGGCTTTAACAAGGCTGGCACATCAGTAACTCAAACTGGGGGCGGTGGAGGGGGACACAAAGACAGGGAGACACATCATGATGATGCAAAAAAAGTTAAATATATTTTAAAAAATATAAGGACTAATCCGGCAACAACAGGTCAATCTCAGCTGCCGGAGCAGTCCAAGTGGAGTCTGACCTGAGCCTGATGCAGAAGTGAAACTCCCTCCAGCATCATGGGGAGCTTTTCCTTAGCAGCTAAAGAGGGCAGGAGTATGAGGGCTTGCTCGCAGCAGCATCCCAGGTGAGGAGCAGCCCATGCCTACTCCAGCCCCTGAAACTCTCCAAAAGCTCACAAAAATCAGTGCTATTTTTTGACAAATGCTGGCATCAGACCAGAGAACAAAAAGGAAAGATAGCTCTCAGAAATGCTCCTAAAATAGCTGCTCTCCAAAATGCCACAGAACACCTGGCACAATTACCAAGGACATACTTGCATATGTTTAGACCAACTGGACCACTAAACATCCCAACATCGTTTCAAGCCTCACAAGGCAATGAAAGCTCTCTCCCAGCATGACAGGGAGATGCAGAGCACTGCCGGCATCCTTGCAGCATGTCCGAGAGGACACAGGAGCCACGCACACGGTTGTGATCTGGGAAACATTTCCAGGTGCTGCAACGTGAACAGATGCACGTCAAAACCACTAAAGCAGTCCCTGGCATGGGGTGAAGCCTCCCCACAGATTGCTGGCTGCTCCCACGGAGTGGTTTGGATGCAATGATCCTATTTTGGAGGTTAAGGGGGATGTGGAGTAGTGCGGATGCTCCAGCTCCTGCTGCAGAGCAAATCCAAGCATGTTTAATTTACTAGTGCAAGTGCCAGCAGAGAGACTTTATGATACAGTCCCACTCTGACCATGCTTCAAGATGAGACATGCCACTACCTCTCCATTCTTAGCACAATAAATGAGCAGAGCACGTTGGCACAAGAGGTTTCCTAATGGCACACCACCTTACTATGCAACCTGTCAAACAGACACAGCCTTAAGCAGTGGATCTTAGTTGGCAATAGAGGGGGAAGTGAATACTCAGCTGTGATAAATATTTAACGTGCTTTTAGTCCTGAAGAAGTGTAGCACTGAGGCCATCATCCTGTAAGTGAAAACCAAGGCTGATTAATGGGGGAATGTACTCCCATTTATGGGAGGTTAGGATCAATCCCAATTCTCAGCTATTTGTTGAATCTTTAATGCTCTTTTTCAAGAGCAGAGTTCCTTGGTGAAGGGCAGCATCCTAATAAGGCTGCTTTAACGGCATGGATGTTAAGGGGGTATAAATAAAAGCCCCCTGTGAAAAATAATTAAGTGAAAAAGGAAGATTTCATGTGGTCACTGCATTTGCCTGGCTTGGAAAAAAAAACCAAACCAGTTCTGAGGTCTTCACTCTCCTTTGGAAGATGTGTTTTCCTCTTTCAGAGCTTGTTGTGCCATCTCAAAGCTGAGCCCACAGTTACCCCCCAGACTCTCCTCCCTGCCTGCCCACAGACAAGCCACTGTTTAGGGGAGGGGGTAGAGCAGGTACCAGCCCAACAGCTATATTGGATCTTTCCACATCCTTCACTCCATCTGGAAAGGCCTCCACCTCCTTCCACATCTTGGCCCTCTTCTCAGACCCACAGTTTCACCATCTTGTGCTCTACCTTTTTCCTCTTCAAGCAAGGTGGTCCCATACCACCTGCCATCTCGCCAGATCAGACAAATCCCCTGCCTCTGCAGCTATACCAGCACAAACCATATTCCCTCTTGTGCTCTCAAACACTCCCCCTTCACTTCTCTTTCCTCCACAGACTTAACTGACAGCATGCATGCATTTCCCAGTGGAGTATCAAGGAGACTGTCCCTTGTTATCCTTTTCAAGTCTTCCAACACAACACCCTCCTGTGAGCCACTGCTCTAGTGCTTTCTTCCCCAAAGAAATTCCCTTTTGCTTTTCTGCCTCATCAGCCAGCAGAAATAACCCTTGCTGCCTGCAAACAAAACTCTCTACATCTCAGCCTGACAGTCATCTCTCGGCTACTGACAAGCAGAAAAAATGACCACAGACATGAGCCTTGTAATGAAGATTAAGATTCTTGCCTCCTCTCTCCATCTGCCTGTGCCTTTCCATCTGCATTATGCCTTCTGTTGCTTCTTTCCTGGATGTAAAGATCAACCTCCTTCCCAGCCATGCTGTTCCCATGGTCAGCACCCTGCACTGTGGACAAAGAGGTCAATGGAGGCATGAAGGAGTGTGGACCAAAAGTGAGCCAGGAAAGGTGACTGCAAGAGGCAGAGATGGAAGGAGTACATTTGTGGCCAAGGAGGTCAGAGATGCTGGAGCCAAGCACAGGCTCCCATGAAGGATTAGGTTTGGTGCCTCTTCGCTGAGCTGTTCCAGCTCCATCAAACCATCAGCTAAAGATGGTTGCCTGAGCTAAGAATGAGCTCTGGCTTGCTCCTGGGTGACAACTGGGATAAGAAGGCAATGTCACCCTCAAGCAGGAGCATAGAGCTCCCCTGGGCCCCAGAGCCTTTCCTTTTCCCTCCATCCTGCAAAGGGACCAACCTTAAAAATCCTTCCTCTTCACTGACCCGCTGAGATAGTCCTTAGAGGCTTCCCAAAAATGAGTCTGACCCCAAAACAGGCAGCATGGCTGGATAAGCTTCCTCCAGGGCTGAGAGTGCACAGCCCAGTGCCTTCCTACTCCCATCCCCAAGGCTGGACCACTCCTCACCGACCACACACCAGAATCTATCAGCACCTCTCCCCTAGCAAGCTACCTCCACCATAACTCATAACTGTCTCTCCTCATCCACCATTGTTAACAGGGACTGGGAACACAAATCACCTTCACTGCAGATTAATCTGCACAGTGCCCTCAGTGCCAGACATCTGTCCATTCCCTGTGACAGGCCTCAAACATGCTTCCCTCTGCTGCCACAAAAATTCCAGGGAGATACTGTGAGGCAGGCACCTCTGTCTAACCTTAGGAAGCTGGCCCAGGCCCTCAAACTACCACCAAAACAACAAGGAAGCAGAAGTATTCTGCTGTGCTGCTGGAAGCTGGCAGAGACAGAAGCTGCTTTGCAACCTGCTGGCATTAGGGAAAAGCTCAGGACAGCATCAGCATCTCAAGGGGGTCAGCATTACACTTGATGCCTTGCCTTACCCCCTGCCCAGCAGCAGGGACACATTCACCACGTGGCAATGCCAAGCATAAGAAGGATGGTCCCATCTCAGGGAAGGCACAGCCAAGCCCTAGTTTGCAGCCAGACTGCCCAGGTGCTCTGGCTCCTTGCCCCAAACCAGGAGACCCTTTGGCAGAGCCACACGCTGAGGAAAATGATGCCTGTGCGAGCATTAGAGACAGGGCTGCTTTTGTTTACAGGCCACTGGCAATGGTGCCGTGCATCCCGCATCCTCCCCCAGCCAGGAGCAAGCTCCAAGAAAGGAAATTACACGAGCCAGAAGGTTTGATGGAATGAGCCCATTGGGCGGCTTGAAGATAGCTATTAATGGAGAGCTTTCTCTAATTGCTTTTGTATAATCTGGGGCTGCTAGGCGGAACTGGGTAATAAATGAAATCCAATTACATTTTCTCTCAGTATTTATTTTATTAAGTAGAATTCATCAGCTGATGAAGGGCCCCTCGAGGTAATGGCTCATGACCTAGTGTAAGGCACTTCTTTTATTATTATTTTCCCAACTTGAGGAAGCAGATAATTCAGTGCCCCAGTAAATGCAGACTTCTCCCCCTGCATGGTGAGAAGAGTGACAGGTCCCAGGGCAGAGGGGATCTCTGCAGGGTGTGCCAGCACCCACACTGTGATCCCAAGCAGGATCCCTACTCCGACTGCAGGAGCCCTAAAGAGCACATTAAGTGATCGAACCTCAGCTTCAGAGTGCCAGCCAAAATGGAGATGGATCTGCAGCACACATCTTACGTGGTGTGTTCCAAAGGGATGCAGCAGGGATTGGTCCAGCTGAGGACACAGGAGGAATCAGCCTCAAGTCCACACCACTCCCTTGCAAGCTGCAGGTTTTGGTGCTGGCACTGCTTGCCTAGGATGACCTCCACTTTGAGGGGCTCACAGACTTCAAGCCTAGTGGAGGACTAGGACTAAAGAGGTTGTGAACACCAGCAACTACAATTCATCAGACCCAGCCCTCTGCTCCAGCACACCCATGATGTCCAGCTTTGTGTTGCTCTGCAACACGGCACCTCAACCACCATTCAATGGGGGCTTGAGACCCAGTTTCTGGTGGGACAAACCCAGTTCCTTCCATGAATGCTGTGCAGTGAGGCTACTAGAAACACTGGTAGTCCCCAAAGGGACCCAGCCATATCTCACGGCACTGTTCCGAGGACACCCTGTGCAGGCAAGGCATGACAGGGATGCTGGTGCTGGCACCACTGCAGAAGGGACTCAGCTGCCAAACTGGATTTGCTGGAAGCTGTGGCACTGCTGGAGCACAGATCCCAGGCCTGTGCACAAAAGTCCCCTCTTTGGGATGCAGGAGGCAACAAAAACCATCCTGGGTTGGGAGGGGTTGCTCCAAGTGCACTCATCTGAGCTCCAGCACACATCCCTGTGGAGCAGGGGGTGGCCATCATGGAGGAAGCCCTTTCCTCCTCCTCCTCTCCACACCAGAAAGCAGCAATGAGGCTGGAGTTTTCTGGATCACAGGATCCAGAGCAGGACCACTGCCTGTTTGCGGGAGCCCATAGTCCCTTCAGTGTGAGCAAACAAGATAACTTGGGGATCTTGCATCTGGCTTCTGGGCTTTTCACTACCCCTCTTTTCCCATCCAGATACTGACTGATATTCACCCCTTCTTCCCAAACCCAGTGCAGACAGCCACAGCTCACCCAGCTTTCACTGCCATCTTGTCATACAAGCAATTTATCACCTGCCAGTGAGCACTCGTTACAGACAACAGACTCCAGTGTCCACTAATTAATGGGAAATACTTAGAGAGGCATTGCACACAGGCACAAATCTGTCTGAGTAGTTTCCTGTGGCATCTACCATGGCTGTATCCACATGCTTCAAGAGCAAGCACAGGCTCCAGGAGACACGGCAGAGGTTGCGAGCAGCAGCCAGGCTCAAAACAAAGAGGAATCAACACTACAGGGGGAAAAAAAAACATCCTGGCAGGTGATGGAGTAGGATGATTTTATTCCTCTAATTACTAAGAAACTACTTATTCTAAGGGTTCAGAAAAAGGATGATTGTTCAAAAAACAGGGTCAGTCAAACTGTGTCCCAGAGTTGCTGAGGCTTTGGGGTGAAGGTTATTCCCACAGGACACCTCTAAAGGGACCACACACTCTTCTGCTGCAGAAACAGCTAATGCTTTCCCAAGCCTTGCGTGGCTGCAATCCCCTCCCCAAGCCTTCCACATGTCCACCACGGCAGGGTGAGACCAATCTCCTGGGGTGAGAGCAAACCCAGGGGTGTGAGGGCTGTGCCTCTGTAGCCTCCCATGACCCAGTCCTCATCTGAGCGGCACTGAATGGATGCCCACCAGTGGCTGAGCCTCCACACCCCCGGGTGAACTAAAAATAGGTGATGTATGGGTTTGCTGGAGAGTTACTGATGGGTTTCAGAAGTGACACTTTTTGCTGCTCCACTGCCAGAGCCAGCCACAGAGGGCAAGGAAAAAATGGTTTCAAGAGAGATCTGCCATAAATCAGCTGGATTTTTGATTTGGGAAGAAAACATAAAGCAAGTTTCAAAGACCTAAACATTGTGTCAAAAATAAGTGCTTGATCTTTTTCACAAGTGAGCTTTCACTTTCTTCTGCTGAGGCTATTGATCAAGCACAACACAGAAACAAGCTACTCCTATTGATGCAGAACTATTTTTCACCAAATGAGCCATTCATATGAAATCTTTTGCCTTTTCTCTGTGACTCGAGAAGCTACGTGCTCACGACAGCCCAGGATTTATGCTCACATGAGCCTTTGTGACTAACAGACAGACTAGATTCATAGTGAAATGCATCATCAATAAATCACTCAATCACTTCTCCTGCCCCCAGCACAGGGCTGAAGTCTCAAGTAACTACTCAGCACTTTGTCAACCTTTACTCCAGCAAAGTCTGGGTAAGAGACCTCAGGATTTAGCCTATTGATTGCTTACCGTTGTTTGTGATGCCCTGCATGAGTTAGACATGCTCCCTTCAAGCAAGATTAAATACCTGGCTTATGGCATTGGGATTCAAGGGAAATTATCTTTTATAAGCACAGGAAGAGACAAGTCAAATTGCCTTGTGAAACGGTCCATCACGGTGCAAGGGTGACCCCAACCCCCTCCCCATCTTTCTGCCAGGGAGGGTGGAGGTGCTGGCTCTTCCTCGGGCTGATGTAGCAAGCCCCAGGGCTGTGCTACATTTCTGTATTTAAACGCAATCTCGGCTGTGGCTCCAGCGCCTCTGAGGCTCTCTGTTCCTCCGGTAGCGTTTTGTTTCAAGAACAATGGAGTGACAGGTCCCTGTGCAGCTTTGAGCAGCATCCCCAGCTCAAAGGCAGCCTTAATACCTCCGCCAATCTCCAGCCTTTCAGTTTTCACATTCGTTTGAAGTTAAGCTGATCTAACTTGGGTGAGTGGGCGCAGACAGAGTCACTCAACCAAAGCCAAAGCATGTCACAGCAGGGATGCTGCAGACCTGGGCAGCAAAGCAGAGACCCCTGCACTCAGGGACCGGAGCCTACACCCCCTGCCCCCACATGCCAACATCCATAGTCAATGTATTACTATAGATGGACATAATTATTATCCTGTCCCCCCTGAAGAACAATCCTGAGACGTTTCCTTCCAGGCCATAAAGCAAGGAAATACAGCAACAATTTGCAAGGCAAAACACCTCTTATTAACCCCCTGGATGCAGCCTACCCAGCCTCAGCAGCTCCTTCCTTCTGCCTAAGGAGGCAGAAAAATTGATGCCACTAGCATTCAGCCTCCAGATCCAAGTCTGACGTCCAAAGTATGCTAGGAGATGACCTGACTATCTCTGCAGCACATAGGCAGAGCACTGAAAGCCAATCTGAGAAAATAAGGCTGCAAATAAATTTCCCACAGGAATTCTGATGCTCCAGGGATTTGCCCAGAGTGGCCCCAACTCCAGCACTGCTGGTGCTGCAGTTAGGATGACAACAAGACTTCAGCCAGTCGAAGATGAGAGTCTGCTGCTCCCTACCTCTGAGGAGATGGATCTGTCTGCTTTGTATGGCAGAAGCTGCTTCAGGGTTTTACTGATTACTGGTGTGGAGAGAAGCACGGCCTCTCCCACCACCTCCCTATGCATCCCTACCATAGCATGAATGCAGCTAAGCATGAAGAGTGCTTGGAAGGAAGAAAAAGTCTCACTTCTCCATACTAACACTACCAAACATTCTGAAAAAACCTTCAGCAACTAAAAACATGCAATTTACCCAGCAAAAAAAAAAAATCCAAGAAGCCTGCAGAAGCACCTGGCAACTTTGGGGGTGACAGGTGAGAAGGAACATCAAGGATTTACAGCATCCCAACTCAGACCACCAGCCACTCTCCTGACACCACGGCATGCCTATGCACCAGAAATGGGCACATGGATTCCCAGGCTTTACCCACACACCCCCCTGTAAGGCAAGCTGATTTCCAAGGCTTGTTCTCCTTCTATCCTTGCTTTAAGAGTTTCTGCCTGGTGCCCAGCCTCACCCTCTCCTCTGGGTATTTTTCCTGCTGCTGTTTGTCCCTGTCCTTTACAGCTCTGCTTGCTGTCACTCAGGTAACCTTGCCTAGTAGGTAATTTGTGGCAAAGAGGTGTCACTGTGGGGAAGAAATACAGCATCACAGTGACATATAAATCTCTGGTACATTAATTGTGCTGGCCCCCACATACATGCCCCTCTTTTTCAATGTAGAGTGCAACAATTTAGGGCAAGAGGAATAAAAAAGAGCTGGTAATATGTGATCTTGCTGAAGGGCAGCACTGAGACACTCTGCTTAGGGGCTGTAATAAATGGTGTGTGCTGTAAATTGCCCTAGAGACTTGGGGCCTCAGTAGAGGCTTCCTAGTGCTATCCAGAGCTTAAAAAGAGTTATCCTAAAAGGAAAAACAATACAATAGACATTGCTAAGTGATGCCATCAGTGCTGCAGTCTCCCTCCCCTACAAACAGCCTCATTGGTGCTGGGCAAACACAACCCTGGGAACACCATGGCCATGGAAGGGGTCTAGGTGTGTGCAGCTGAGCTCCTCTTCCTACCCAGATGTAGGTGTCCCTCCATCACAGCTGAACATCTCTTCCAGCAGACTCCCACCAGCAGCCACTCTCCTTGGGCACTAAGAGCAACCACAGGGAGAGGCAGGTCTGAACTTTTCTGCCACTGCAGTGGGTCCCTGCTGCATCATATTGCCTGCCTCACGTTCCCATGGCTCAGAGCCAGGACCCAGCAGGGCAGGTCCCACACCAGGCAAACACACCCCATGTTTGTGTCCCTGCAGCCCCCAGCTCTACTGCAGAGAACATTGGGCATCCATCACCACAGTCTTCACAGCAGCTGTGACACCATCCAAAACAGTTTTGGAGGGAGTACAGTCCCTCTTGCTGTTATTTTTTTTTTTTTTCAATTGTAATACAATGCTTGCCTCCATTAGACTCCTCATTTACTGTATGATCATCTTGGTCATACTGCAGCTCACCATCCCTATAAAGCCACCTCCAGCACTACTGCTGCCTTTTTTCCAACCCACAGCTCCTGTGCCAGACCTATCAAAAAGTCACTCTTCCACACCCACAGTCTGCAGCACTTCGGGGTCTCATCCACAACCTATCAAGCAGGACAGATAGAAGCCTTGCACTCGAGCTTTCTCCTGACAATGACATTTTTCTTGACATCTACGTCCCACCTGAGCAGTTAAATAACACTCCTGTGAATATAAACAAGTGGTAAAAAGTGCATTCACTAGACAGAGAGCTTGGGGAAGTGTCTTCACCCGCTTAAAGCCCATATGTGGTTTTGTAACAAAGGTATTTGCTTCCTGTCTTGCCCACTCGTTAGAGGAATGTATGAGCAAAGCTAAGCAGCACCCTGGAGACAGACTAAAACCAAGCAGAGAGCAAGGGATGCTCAGCATACTCTGCAGGAGCTGGGCAGATGAGCACATTATCAACACCCTTGGGAGAAGAAATCTCCTTTCTCCCAAGCTCAGGAATGGCATACATCCAGAAGCCATCATGCAACCATCCTGCACCTGATCAGGAGGATGTATCAAAAAACAAAAAAACCCCAAAAAGCAACCAAAAAAACCAAACAAAAAGCCACCGCAACAACAAAAAACAAAACAAAAAACCCCACCCAAAACTAAACAAAAAAACCACAAAACCCAAAAAAAACCCAGGTCTCACTTCCCAAGCCTGCCCACACACAGCTCTTTCACTCCTGCAGCCACAATACACTGAAGCCTGGAAAAAACCCCAGACACTTCTTTGTGAAATCTCCAGCCCACTGCCATGGTGTGGTGGAAAGCTTGGGCACAGGGACACCCACCCCGTGTCAGCTTGAGTCCTGGCAGGCAGTGAGCCCCTCATCAGCCAGCTGCCTGCTCTAGCAGCAAAGGGCCCAACAGCACACTGGGCTGCCAGAACCAACAGCACAGAAAGCACTCTTTGGACCACTCCTCTTTTGGAGATACAGCTTGTTGGAGTCCAAATACAAGACACCTGTTGATTAACCAGGGGAAATGCAGCAGGGGCCACTGAGATAGCCAAGGGAGCTGCTGGGAAGACTGAGCCAGGCTCTTTGCAGCAACACATCAAGAGGATGAGTGATAGCAGGCGTGAGTTGATAGAAGGTGTCCCCCCTGAAGGAGAAACTTCCACTACAACTCTACCACTTCACACCAGGAACTTAACCTGCAGTTGCTTGCCTGTTTCACCCCACCTTTTCCACCATCCTCTCAAAAATCAAATGCTCACTGAAGACCTGTGTGCACATACACAGCAAGACCTGTGATAACTTGGCCTGAGGAACCACTACAAATATGGACTTGGCGATTCAAATGTCAGTGATAACGTTTGATGAAGGAAGAAAACGCATGAGACACAACGTGCCAGTGGCCACAGGTTGCTGGATGGGAAGTTTACTTGGGGACAGTGTGACAAACCTCTCTGCTGGCAGGGTGGCACAGCAGGTACCCCAGGAGATCAGGTTTTCCATGCTTAAGCTGTGAACAATCAGCTGAACTGCTACACTGCACCGGTGGCAGCTCTGCTCTGGAGAACTCCAAGTCTATGAAGATCCAAGCAGAAGATGAGATATTGTTGTCTTGGTGACTGATTCCACAAGAACCTGCAAGAACCCTCAGCTGCTTCAGTGCTCCCACCTAAAAAGCAAGTCCTCCTTCCTCAGAGGAAGAACAAAGCCCACCTAGAATCAGCACCATGGTGGGCTGTGCCTGGAGAGGGTGGACTCACCTAATCAGAAGGTAGAACAGGCTTCTTCAGACTCCAACATCACTGAACACTCAAAAACTGAATAACCCAGTGACAGCAGGAGAAGTTTGGCAAGGCATCTGTCTGTCTATGAATAGAGCTGAACCGTGTGTCCTTATCACAGGGCTTTGGTGCACTTGGGGCGAGGATTTTTTTCGCCTTTGCCACCAAGTCCCAGGCACCACAGATAATGGGTTTGAATCGATCCAGCTCAACTATTACTAAACTTCCTACCACTGTGGCAGAATACCAGCCTCAAAGAGGACAAGGGAACATGTGTCTGTTCAGAGCCAACCACAAGAAGCAGACAGAAAATTGCTTTAGACTTTAAAAAAAAAACCAAGCAAACAAAAAACCCCCAAAAAACAACACAGGTGCTTTTGGGAGATTTGTAGATCAATCTACTTCTATTTTAGAGGTCTAAGAAAGTCAACAGAAACAAGATATATCATTGCTGTACAAGAAGCTGAGAAGTTGTATTTCTGTTTATGCCACTACCAGTACTCCAACCATGGGCTCATTCTCCTGCTGCTCCCTGCCACACAGTCCCACATCCCTACTTCACTGGCAGCAAAGTCAAAGGAAGAGGTTCCCTCCACTGTTGCAGTTCACTAGCCTGTTGATTTTTCCAGGACAGCTTAGACCTGGCTGGGGTCTGAAATAGCCTCCGAGTGTCACCACCACACCTCACACCTTGCTTGCAAGCAGCAGCTCATGTCCTCAGCTCTCTGTGTGTGGAGGCTCAGCACGTAAGTTCACTTGAGTCTCTTGGGATGCTCCAGACAGTGCTGAGATCCCTTGTGATCCATTGCTCATGCAGAACTAAGGACACCCAGGGCAGCAGCCTGCCCTCAGCAAACTCACCCCCAGCCATGTGACAAGACAGTCCCCTCCTGCAGATTAGTCTGCCAGACACCCACCATGCCTGTCCTCAGAGAGGCAGGGATACCCTCACAATCCCTCTCCCCACTCAGTTGCACCGCAGAGCACTACAAAGCAGATTCAGAATTTTTCTGCCTCTTCTTTATTACTATGAAGTAAGCTTCATGACATGCCTTATCAAACCAGAACCTAAATCACACCTGCTCCTCCCTAGATCCTGCATAATGTGCCAGCCATTAAAAATGCAATTAGACTACATTTACAAATCTGTCAGGGGCTCTTGTCAGCCAGTCATCACTCATGGACAGGACCACTCACCTCCCTCCGGTGGAATCCATCCCAACAAGCCACCAGGAAGCGGATCCCACTGGAACCAGCCACATCCATTTCCCACAAAAAGCATCTCCTCTCTTCCACCCTCTGCCTCAGAGGGGTTAGGATAACGTGTATCTGGACTCAAAAAGTGTTGGCTTGGGTCCCTGATGAGCAAGCAAAGCCCCTGTGCTGTGGGATGCTCAGCTCCAGTCACCCTCTTGCCCCACAGCACAGCCAGGCACAGAAACACAGGTCAGGATGAAACAGGGGAGTAGAAACACCCTTTCTGCTCTCCTTGCAAGGCTAAAATATGTGTAAATGTCTGCCACACACACCACTGATGCTCCCTTTCAGAACAAACCTGGGCAAGGTAGCCCACGGCCATGATGCAAGGCAAGGACTGGCAGCTGGGGCACCAAGCCTGTCAGGAGGGACAGGCTACTGCTGCTCCCCTTTCCACCCCATTCCCACCCCTGTTCCAGGCTCCAGCTTCTCCAACAGCACATCAACTGGGCCAGGCTTTTATTCCTCTGCTGCCACATACAAGCAGGCACCAAGGGACATATCGCTCAGCAAAGCCAAGGAAGAAACAAGCAGTGTTAACCATTAGCATGTGGTATATGGAGACCCCTCATAAACTCTTCATTCCCTTACTCCCATCTGCTTTGCTCTGGGCCACTAAATCCAATTCAGCAGTGCTTGGAGCTTGTACCAAAGCTGCAAAACATTTGTCGGATCCCTGAGACTAGACCCATGGCTAATTTTACAGTGCTAATTTATCTCACCATATTATGCTGCTTTCATTTCATCCCCCCAGATCCCACTACTGCCAGCATACCTTGTAGCCAGCACGTAACAGTAATTGGTGTTATTAGCGATGTAGCCTCTTCGAGCTGCTCTATTTGCAGAGCTGCAAGCAGTCCCCTGGGTGGGTCGGTCCACAGTGAGGATGGAGAGGGGAAGAGCCCTTATCCCAAGCCCCTCTAACTATGCCCCCCCTAGACAGTGCTGAGTGCAGGGTTTTGCTGCTGCAGAGCATCCTGCATGCCCAGACACCAGCCTGCTCCTCACTGCAGCTCCAACAGGTGCTGCTCAAGCCTCTGGTCCCTTGACCTTTTAACTCCAGAGCCCTCATTCAGAATCACACACAGGGAGCACTTTTGTCCTTCCCTGTGGCTCAGAAGATAAAGGACTCTGACGATCCAGGGTGAAAGGAGTTGCAAAACACTTCTGAGAAGCACTATGCCGGGTGAGAAGGCACAGGAAAAATTCTTGACACTTCATGCTGTTCTGGCCAACAGTTTCCCCTCTTCGGTGTAAAGCTATTGCTTTTCTAAGATCAACGTAATTAAAGCCATGCAGTTTTATCTAAGTGGGAGGCTGTGCTAGTCAAACGGTAGCAATTTCCACTTAAGATGTCCTTGTCTGGCATTTAGAGACTTGTTAAATTTTAATTCATCAATTTAATTTCTCAAGCACAGCACCAGCAAGCACCGGCTTCCCCAGAATGGCTTTTTGCAGGGTCTGCATCCCCAAATGAGGCAGAACCACCCACAGGCTCCTTCCCTGCTCCACCAGAGTCTCCATGGCTTGGAGAAGAAGACCCCCAACTTCTCCTCAAGAGGTGTCATCACAGCCCCATAACAAAGCACGTATGCAACAGGCCTCAGAGGTGAGACTACCCTTTGGTAGACTCATCACCATGGTTGCTGCTGGGGGTGGTCTTCTGAGGGGACACAGTTCTTCTCAGCAGAGCAGCACCCAGGGAAATTCATCATGTCTGCATGATGCTGGGTTACACCTTCCTGCTCCACATTAGTTCAGCCAGCACAGGGCCTCTGCTATTCTAGTTAGACCCAAGCTGCTGGAAGGGTTTTCAAATGGAAGGAGCTTCTCTGTGGAGAAGTGCAGTCCATGGCATGTGCACCTTCCAAGCTGTTCATCCAAACCTGTCCCTCCACAACCTAAATAACCACTGCCAGCATCTACCCTCTTTGCACAGCAGCTCTGGGGCTGCTCACACACCCACACCTAAAAGCAAAACTTTTGTCACACTTTTGTAAACACCACCCTTGCCAAAAGACACATGGGCTGCAGCTCCACCACAGCCAGATGGCCCAGAGCACACCTACTAAGGACAACCCAGGTAAGCAATCAGTTTAATCCATCTCTTACCTCTCCACTGGTCCAGAGTCCTTGGGTTGTCCCCAATTTCTCATCAACGTCTGGAGGATTCTTCTGGCTGCTTGGCTGACCCTCGCTGCTCAGATCTGGGACTTTCTTCAACAAAAGAGAAGAGACAATCTGTCAGGTTACCAGGTGGAGCTCTACCATCACTTCAGGTTTAGAAATCAACTAAGGGAGGGGGGCATCTTTTTTCCTGCCCTGACAGCTAGGGGTAACTGTTGTAAACACGAAGGTAGTTTAGATAAAGGGCCCTCTCAGATGAGCATCACAGTCAAGTGCCAAAGCACACATTTGCTTAATAATTTTGGTTTAGAAACATAAAATAAAAAAGGAGAAAATGGGAGAAGGGAATACAGCAGCTTGGGGCATCTCTGATCTTCTTTAAAGACAGACAGAAATGCTGCCCAACCAAAAGAGCATAGCAACACTAAAACATAAGCAGGCACCAAGGCAGAAGGCATTTGCCCATGACTTTTTTGCACTTTGTGCCTACCCAGCAAAGCCCCATGCAAGTGTTACACCATTCAGGGAGAGGCCAATCCAAGTGAACTCAGGAGTGTGAACAGGAAAGCATGAACACACTGCTTTGCGGCATAGACACTGTGGACTGGAAACAGCAGAGAGACTTTCTGCACTACATCTGACATGCTGCCTAGTGAGATGGAGACTAAAGCATTACTGTAACCAGTGGTGCCTTCTGTTATAGCAGCAAATATGCTTTTTGTGTTAGACAAACAAATTATCGGTAGAGATCTGCTCTCATTATCTAGCTCTTGTGGCTGAGCTCGTGTCTCCCCTCACTCCCTCCCCCTTTTTAAATGCTTTCAGGAAGAAAAAATAAAAGTCTTATGGCTCTGCATTATTAAAAATGAAAAATAGGAGCCAACCTCCCCTGGCAAGAGGAAAGTCTGGAAGTCACTCCTGCAGAGACCCTTTCACAAGGGCAACAGCAACTCTGAGCTTGGAACACCATGAGCTTTAATTAGCACCCAATACCAAGCTGATGAGCTTTGCCAGAGCCCTCCCCAGGACCACATGCAAAGTCTGGGCAGATCAGCAGGAGGATGCTACAGAAACCCATACTACGAACCCCATTTCTGCCCCAAGTCAATTGCAAAACCTAAATAAATAAATAAAACCCAAACTCTGCTGGCTGCCCGATGAAGAAACTCTCACTTGCAAAGCACTGGGAAATAATTAAGAAGTTTTCCCAGAGATTAAAGGAGGGAAGTGGACTGCTTCTCATGCAGAGCATGGTGTACCACAATTTATCATGCTTGTCAGGTGTCAACTACCAAGAAATTTAACTCCAGCTGCCCCGAGCCCAACACCCACAACCCCCATCACTCAAAACTGCTCTGCCCAGCACCCTTGAGCTGACAATTGAGTGGCAAGGAGGGGACAGGGCTCCTCCCCACCAAACCCACCCTTCATTCTGCAACGCCAATGCAGCTTTTCAGTCCTTTGTGGGGTTGGTTTTTTTTGCTTGTTTGTTTGTTTTTTAACCTGCAGATGAAGCAGAACAAAGGAGATAAAGCTACAGCAAATGACGCCGCTCGTTCGTCACCACCTGGCAGGGACCCACCTGGGCTGTCACTCCAGCTTGGCAAGGATAAGATGAAATGGGTTTAATACTGAGTGCCACAGGGGAGCTTTTTGCAGCATCTTCTGCTCAAGTCATAAGGACAGGGCTCTTGCAAGGACAGCGTGTTATGCCTGGTACAAAATGCAAAATCCTATTCCTTGGCCAAGAGGTGTCCCTGGAACCTGCCCGCAGGGAAAGTGCTGACATTCCCTTGCTACCTCCATGCCCTGTCCTGATGGGCTGAGCCACCTCTGCCACAGGACCAGTTTTCCTCATGGAAGTCTAAGCATAGTTTTCCTGTCTGAGAACCTCAAAGTGAGGTCAAATTATTTTTTGAAGGAGTTCAGCATGTCCACATCAGGTCAGCTCAAGTCCTGATCCAGATTCTTCAGATGGTACCACTGAGCAAGTGGGAAAAGCTGAGAGCTAGACTGCCCCCAAAACAGGAGCAGCCTTGACCACAAAAACACAAAGGGAGAGTTGGGGCTGTTCAGCCCAGAGAAGAGAAGGCTCTGGGGAGGCCTTAAAGAACATTCCAGTGCCTCATTCCAGTGCCTAAAGGGGCTACAGAAAAGCTGGGGAGGGACTTTTTACAATGGCACGGAGTAATAGAACAAGGCAGAATTGTTTCAAACTAAAAAAAGGGTAGAATTAGATTACACTGTAGGAAGAAATTCCTTCTTGTGAGGGTGGTGAGACACTGGCCCAGGTTTCCTAGAGGGGTTGTGGTTGCTCCCTCCATGAAAATGTTCAAGGCCAGGTTGGATGAGGCCTGTAGCAACCTAGTCTAGTGGGAGGTGTCCTAACCCATGCAAGGGGTGATCTTTAATGTCCCTTCCAACCCTTCTATGACCACAGCTTAGGCAGGCTCATGTAAGGAGCAAATATTACCAGCCACAGAGCACAGATGAAGCTTGGGGCAGATACCAGAAGAGGGGCTTGCACCAATTCTATGCTCACCCCACAACACTCAGGACTTGAGGTCCCAGCAATGCCATGGTCTGGACACTTCATCAGTATGACACCTGCTTTATAGGGCCTGAAAGAGCTGTCCCCCCCATATACTTTTGTTTCAGCCATTTCTATGTCAGCAGTCTGAGTTAGGAGGAAATCTGCAATCATTGCAATGCAAAAGCAAAATGCAAATGCAAAAATGTTTAAATAGATCCCTGCAAAACCCTGAAGAAAACTCAACACCCATAGCATGCTGCATGTCCCACATGATGTATCTGCATGCTACAGCAAAGATGAAGGAATGACTGAACCCCTTTTTGAAAAAAAGAAGAAAAAAGGCCAAATACATAGCGTTTGCCAAGCCCAGCAAAACCTGAATCAGGGATCAATGAGTTATGGTTGTACCAGCAGAAGGGGCCCATGGTTTCCCAGGCCAAGGCATCCCGTGCAAGAGCTGGGCTGCACGTTTTGCAGTTGCAGCGCAGTTCCTGCTGTGGAAGCAAAGTGGCTGCTGCCTCCCCCCACACACACCATCTATAATACACCCACACAGCAGTGTTTTTTTGAGGCTCACAACTTGGCACAGGGAAAGTGGATTGTTGTAGCATCAGCAGCAAGCAGATCCCCAACACCTGACTGAAAACTTTCCCCATAACTATCAGACCCAGTCTCACAGCACAAAGGTACTAGAGTTTCTGTGGCAAAACAACTGCAGAATTTTGTCTTTTTTTTCTTCTGTTTTAAGCTGTGGATAAACTAATGCTTTTTTTCTCCCCCAAACTGCATTCTGAGAGCAGCTTAAAACCCTCTTTGCTAAAATTTTCCAAAAAAATTCAGCCGGAGGCAGAGACATAAGAAGTTTCAGTCCAAATGGTTAAAGGCTGGCGTAGTTTCAAGCAACTGAAGACAGGGGCTTATAATCAGAAGTGTCAGGCAACCTTAATTATATTATTTCCTGAAAGAAATAGTTTTTCCCTGCCGAAGTCCAGAAGTTATTAAAAAAAGTTGACCTCACTGGAACCAATCAAGATGGAGACAAGAAGCCTGTGACAGATTAAGGCAGGCGAAGTTTGCATCTGTATTTTTGGGCGTACAGGATTTTAAGACAGGTGTTCCTGGGGAAGCCTGGACCCCTCACAAGCCCTTGTCTAGGAGCCAAGGTGTGGTGCCCCTCCATCCATCTTGTCCAAGCCCCCAGAGCAGAGGGACACAAGGAGCCCCACACACCCGTGGAGGATGCTTGCCTGAGCCCAGATTGATCGCTTCGCCAGCGTGAGCAAAGGAAAACAGCCGGCTGCTTTGTAGCTGTCAGGAGCACACAGGCTTTTTTGTCCATCTCTTTCCCTGTGCCCGTAAATGAAAGTGACAGCAACTTTATTTAGGACTTCTTCCAGTTAAGAGGGATGGAAGAAAAGTGAAAAATGAAATTGTAGCTTGGAGGAGGGGGAGGATCCTGGAGACACAGCTTGGGCTGTGCTGTGGCTGCAGCAGCCTGGGCTGGCAGCAGTCCCTGCACTCTCAAAACCAGCACCTCTTCTTCCCCATCAGTGCAGCCTTCTCCTCCACCCTTCCACGCAAGGAAGCCCCATCTTACATGCCCCAGTTTCCTGCCACCCCTCAGGTCCCCAGCCCTAGCCAAAAGGTTCTAGAGTCTGGACGGAGTCAGATGGGGAATAAGCGCGTTACTGTGTCTCTTTTTCTCCTGAAAGAGATTTAAAAACCCAAATAGTTGAGGAGAAAGTCACCTGTCCTCTGCACATACACAAAACTTGTACAGCAGCTGCCCCAAAATGCAGCTCAGCCCTGTGCAGATGGACAGCATAGCTGAGTGGTGAGTCCAGTATCTCCACTAACATCCAGTAGCATGGGAGGTCTTGGCTCTTTTGGCTATAACCTTTGAAGAGTCTTTTGCAATTGAGGAAAGACCTCCTTTCTATGAAAAGCATGGAAATAGGTTAAAAAAGCAAGAGAGGAAGGGAAGACTGCTCCATAAGAGGGCAAAGCACCCAGCAAAGCTGGACACAGGCACAGCCAGGGCCTGGCCACCCCAGGTTTGTTCTCTCCCAGTGCATCCCAGCAGTAAAGCACCTTGTGTATCACAGTGGTATTGCAACACACTGAAAACACAAGCTTTGTTCCAGCCTTTATGCTGCAGGTTCCACAGCTGAACTGGAGCTATGTCACGGGCAGGAATCCAGACCCCAACAGTGCTACATGGTCTGCACAATGCTGAGGAGCTGGACTGGAGTTACACCACGCACCTTCACCCAAACACACTGGGGTCAGGCGCGCTAGGATGAGACCCAACATCCCTGGGGACAGCCCCCCGCCCCACACGGGGAGGTTCAGGGGGGAAGCTGTGCACAACTCCCCGGGGAGACAGGCTGCAGGTGACCTCATGGGTTCCTTCCACCATTGCCCTCTCTGCTGCCGTGAGTCAGAGATTAACGACAGGCCATTTGTCAGCACCGGTGGCATCATCGCCAATCTCATTTCTGAGCAGAC